>NC_037093.1:20343564-20968564 GCF_002994745.2 Rosa chinensis | reverse complement strand
CAACAGATTTTGTTGTAACTGTTATCTGAAAGGATGGATAAGTGTTGTTGTGCCAAAAATTTATTTTTGGTCAAACTGGGGGAAATTATTTTTCCGTCTACTCAGACAATATATAAATGTTGTCCTAATTTTCAACCTTTAATGAGAATTTATTAGTTTTTTCAAATGACAGTTATCTGTTGTCTGAATTTTTCAACTTACAAAAAAGATGAAAAAACAGAAATAATATGGATTCTCATGTTATTCAGACAACATAATTAATTTATATGTTGTCTGAAGTTAAGTTTAAAAAATTCAGACAACAGAAAACAAGAATTTTGTTACCTGAAGTGTGTCGTCTAAAGGCATTATTGGCATAGTGATTTATCATTCATCTCAAATCTCAAAATCTATTCTACATGATTTAAGGGTCTTTCAATTTCTGCTTTAGTACAAGAAATATTATACTTAAATTTTCTTAGAGTGCAGTTACAAGTTTTTAATTTATTGAAAGACTAAAATACCCCAATATAAAATTACAATAAAGGAACATATCTTAATAAAAAATTACAGTTTGTTTTTCAGATTACACCCTACAAAACATGTAGATAAACTTCATTCTTAATGTTTTCATTCATCGTTAAACCCTAACGCTTTCTTTCTTAGCATTCATCTTCTTCAATCGTTTTCATGTTAATAACTTTATACCTCAAAATATATCATATTAACGCTACTTGGAGCCTAAAAATGAGGTAATCGTGTTTTTTTTCTTCATGTTTCTTCATTTATGATCGTAGAATTGAAAATTACGCATGGGCGTTGTCCCTTCACTATCACTCTCACTCTGAAATTAATCACTTGATGTCGAATTGACCCATCATTTTCATTTATTACTACTTTGGAATCAGCACCTTGCAAACCACGCTGTTTTTGGTATGTATATTGATCCTCGTTATGGGTTTATGTGGGGTTTGGTTATAACTTACGATGGCACCCGTTATACAGGTTCTTGTTCTCTTTTTAACTGCTTTCTTAAATCTCGAAGGTTTGCCTCCTTTTGTTGTGCTTTGCTTAGTTATCTGTGGCTACTTTGGGTTTTGTTGATAAAGATGTTTGTTTGAACGTTGGAACCAAATTCTTGATTCAGAGTGGTGCCCACTAACTAATATTTAAGGAATGTGGGTTTCTTTAATGCTGAGTCAAGATGCAAATTAGCTCTGCTAGAAAATGTGCATGAAAGCCATGAAGAACGTTTAATATAATGCCTCTATGAATGAGTATACAACTGGAGGTTGTTGATAATATTGAAGGAAAATTGATTTCTTTAATTATGAGTGGTTATGGAAATTAGCTCTGCGAGGAAATGAGTATGAATGGTGTTTCATGTAATGCCTATATGAATGAGGATACAGCTGGAGGTTGTTGCTAATATTGAAGGAAAGTGTGCTTTGCTTAGTTATCTATGGTACTTTGGGTTTTGTTGATAAGGATGTTTACCTGAAAGTTGGAATCAAATTCTTGATTCAAAGTGTGTCCACTTGCTAATATTGAAGGAAAGTGAGTTTCTTTAATTATGAGTCGTAATGGAAATTAGCTCCGCTAGGAAATGTGCATGGAGGGTGTTTGATATAATGCCTCTACCACTACTACAGAAAATGAATCACACGACACCTCATACGACGCTACACTATTTTCCGTGGTGTAAATCATTTCTCATTTTTGAGACGACGGTTGTAAAATTTCCGTCTTCTAATATGAATTCAACCAACTGGTGATTTTCATCCTAAACTTACGAATTGTTTCAGAAGATGTTTATAAATAGAAGCGTGGTGTGAGGTTAAAATGGAAATAGGGTGCCAAGTTTTCCACCATTTGGCAGCACTTAAATTTTCACAGCACGTAGTGATTATACGACGGTTTGTTTAAAACTGTGGTATGAATCCATAGGTTTGCAAGTGGAACATGTCCACCAACATTCTCCCCAAATATTTCCCCCCATTCGCTCCCTCCAAACCCATTTCCCTCCGAGAGATTATTCAGTGCATCGCCGTGCACTTGCACCAACATAAATGAATGGTTAGATTGCATTAAATACACTTTTTGGTTATTAAAAATAAAGTTGATAATAAATATCAAGGGTTGAGATTATTTTATAAGGGTTGGGTCACTTATACCGTCGGTGCATAGAATAATTTCCATTTCCCTCCACCCAAATAACAACAGGAGGCAAACTGAAAATTTAAAATTAGGCATTCAGACAACGTAAATATGAAAAACCATTGTCTGAGGGGCTTGTCCATAAATCAAATGAGGGAGCTGAATGCTGTCCAAATGAGCCCAATATAATTAAAGCGGTGAGAAAAAAAAAAAATACTTGGACAAAAAATAACCCTAGAAGAGAGAGGCAACCAACGCATATCCCCATTTGCAAAACTCATTAGCCCGCTGCTGTGTCGACTATCTCTGCAAGAAACCTTTTCTCGACAAACCCAACCGGACCATCACTCTTCGACTGAACTTGAAGATCGCTTCCCTTCCCATCCCATCACTTTTAGGGTTCATCCATTCCCATATCTTCCCAATTCAATCCCAAAATGAACTCAGGCCTCACGTTACGAGGGTCATGAAGAAGAGAAGGTTGGCGGTGGGGGCGGCTAGGTTACGCGAAGAGGGTGGTGAGAGAGCGAGTTGGGGTATCAAAGAGCGACGGCGGAAGAGGGGGATGAGATTGGGGTTGGTTTAGGGTTTAGCTGCAGAGGTGTCGGCGGAGAGAGAGACGGAGCTTAGGGATGGGATTGGGAGTGGGATCGAGCTTGAGGAAGGGACATAGAGCGAAGAAGCATTTGAATTTGGGGGTGGGGGTCTCAATTATCTCCTTCATCTCTTTCTCAAATTTCAATTTCCCCTAATCTGTCGATTTCAAAATTCAATCTTTAGGAAATTGTGTTCTTGAATTTTGTCTTGAATTTGCCTTTTGATTGGTTTGTTTGTGTTTTAGCCTTTTAGGCGGAGGAGGAGAATTTGAGGATAAAGGAGCCCAGCCATAAGAGAATGCATATGACTAAGGATAAGGCAGAGAATTAGAAAAGCAAAGAAGAAGATAAAGCAAGCTGCTCTTCATCCTCTTTGACCACTGGTGAGTTCCAGGTGGGCTTTTTTTTTTTTTTTTCTTTTTTTCTCTTTCTCTTTCTTTTCTTTTCTAGTGAGTTCCAGTTCATTTGGACCATTCCCATGAGTATTATTGATCATATTGTCTTCTGTCAATAATGAAAAGAAACAAATAGGGTCCTTGGTTTTTTGTTTGCTAGATTAGATCTTAATCCAATGAAGAAGATGCAGCATTGTCTCCGCATGCTTTGTTTGGCTTCTCTTTTATTGGTTACAAAAAGACAAACAACTAAATGATATGGGATGCAGGAGATGGAGTTTGTGGTGGAGATGTTCTCAGCTCCGCCCCCGATATCTGAGAAGCAAGAGTATGGAAAGATGGAGATTGTGGTGGAGCGGAATTCAAGGATTTTCGGGTCCAAGAGAGGTTGGGGATTTTCGAAGTCAAAGGTGGAACCCATCTGGTAAAAGTTTCATTCTTTATGTGTTTCTTTTTATCTTTGTGTTTTTTCAAATTTTGGGTTTGAGAAGTTTTTGAGTTTATGGTGGTTGATGACAGGTGGAGAGATTTGCGAAGTTTGCTAAAGTAACTGTTAGAGACTTGAACCTGTCTTCGAAGTATGAGAGAGCCATTGTTAATTCCATTTAGGTTTGGCATTGATTCAACTCTGGGAAATTGTCCCAGCTTGTACATGTGTTTCTTGAAGTTTCAATAATATGGTCTTTCTAATCTGGAGTTGCGATTGCTAGTGGGGTGTGCTTCTTTCCTGCTTTATTGGATCATAATACAAGATTTAATGTTTGCTTAATTTAGTATATATTTATTATTGGAGCTTCTTTTAATCAGTTTCTTGTTAAGGAAGATTGTTAGGATTGTTATTAATGCAGATCTGAACTTCTATGAAATGGTTGAAACATGAGTTGGCAGTGTTCTGTAATAAATGTATTAGACCAGAAGTGGTAACTAGAGAAGCTTTGTGCTTTTAAATAGAGGGATTCTGTGTCATTAAATTTGAACTAGATCACATGTAATTGACATGGACAATGTTAAACAAAACCCATGTTTGGCTAATGTAGAGATGCAAGGTTGGTGTTTGATGTTTGTGTTGACATGCGACTTACTTTCTCTGATTGAACAAGAACAGCCTGCCTTTTAGTTTCTCTTACTGATTTTGCTTTCTTGTATGTGAACCGAACAAGTATAAGAACATTAACAGAGGAGAACAATTGAATCAACTATGTCTTGGCCCTAAACAAAACCGTGTTTGGGTAATGTAGTGATTCAAGGTTTGAGTTTACTGTATGTGTTGGCATGCGACTACTTCTGATTGAACATAATAGCCTGCTTCTTATTTTTTCTTACCTATGCCTTTTGTCGACCATACAAGTATAAGATTCATTAACAAAAGAGTAAAAAAGAAATCGAATTAACTATTCCACCTATTGACTTGCTATGGACTATTAGCTTCCCTATCGTAATGTGTTTGATCATTCCTTTTTTTTTTTTTTGTTCTTTCATTTTAGCAAACAGAATGTGTTTATCTTTTTCAATTTCAGTGGAATTACAGGAATTTCTTGGTTCATGGTAGGGTGAGCCGAGTTTTCACTTCTTTGGATTTGTTATGTGCATTAGTGCAACTGCTGCAAGGGCATTTAAATCTGTTCTTCAGGGTATCCTACTTTCTTCTGATGGGTAAAACTTGAAAACCTTCATTGTATAATCTGTCATCTGAGCACGTGGGATTTTTTTGCTGATTGACAATTACCACCAACCTATGATGCACGGAAACGCGAAAATGCCTGCGTATCCCGTATCGAAACGGGAAACGGGTACGAAACGCTTTGGAAACGGCCGAAAACGCGTATCCTGATTTGGATACGGATTGGATACATGCGTATCCTATTCGGATACATGAGAATGTAAATAAATCGGATATGTGGGGGTAATCCCGACTTTTTACCCCCAAAATAGAAAGGAAAAAAAAAAAACTAAACTAAACTCAGATCGAGAGAGAGCTTCGGCACAAATCGCAGAAGAAGCAGAGTAGCAGACAGACCTAGATCAAGAGAGAGAGAAGAAAAATCAAAGTCGGACTGACCCAGATCGCAGTCGCCGCTTCGATTGCTGATCTTCTTCGGTTCCTTTGATTCTCGTCTGCTCTTCTTCGCAAGTCGGACTGACCCAGATCGAGAGAGAGAAGACAAATCGCAGAAGAAGCACAGACCCAGATCGAGAGAGAGAAGAAAAATCGCAGAAGAAGCAGACCCAGATCGAGAGCGAGAGAAGAAAAATCTTAGAATCTCAGCCGCTTCGGTTGCTGGTCGGTCGCAGACCCAGACCCAGACCCAGTCTTCTTCGGTTGCTACTCGGAGTTCCATTCTGCTTCCAAATTTTCCACTTCTTTTCTCTCCCTCTGTCAAAATCTTTTCATGTTCTCCCACTTAACAAGATCGGTTGGTGGTGGAATATCATCAATGTTTGGTTGGACTGGAAAAAATGGAGTTAACAAATGGAAAAAAGTACTGCACCAGCCGGGAATGGAATACTTTTCTACCACTAGGCCACTGGTGCCTCGATGTTCAATTTGCTTTGTGGCTTAAACAAACCTAGTCTTGTAGCTTTGTCTGGTCTTCTGCTGCTTCATCGGACCTTTTCTGCTCATGAGTTGTGGAGTTGTGGTAGTATTGTGATAATTTGTGATCAATTATTTAATATTTGTTGTTGTGTAGGGTCGGGTATGATCTGTTATTCATATTTGATATTTGATATTGTGATAATGTGTGTGTGTGTATATATATATTTTTTTCTTTTCTAATTATATATATATATATATATTTTCTAATTATATATCTATATATATATATATATAAAATTGGCGTTTCCTTCACACACCCGTTTCCTATTATATTTAAGATTTGCCGTTTCCACGTTTCCGATCGTATCGTATCCGGAAACTCGTACCCGTTTCGGTGCTTCTTAGCCACCAACTCTTCTCATCATTATTGAATGTGCTAGAAATATTGTGTTGATATGGAAATTTTGAGTCATGACATGGCTGGGATACACTGCTGAAAGGAATGACATGTGCTGCTGAACAATTTTGAGTCATGACATGTGTTGCTGAAAAATTTGTCAGAAACATGTTATTTAAATCCATTTACACTATTTAAATAGTGCTGATTTAGAACTAAATTTACATATGCAGCGGTCAGGTTGCGTTGGCAGTTTATTTGCTGTAATAAAGACATCAACAAGGTACATTCCGGTATGTTCCAACAGAGATGTCTTGTCAGCATGTGGAGGTGAAGCTTATATATATATATATATATATAACACAGTTCACTTCTTAATGGCATGGCATTATGTTTATGTCCTTGGGTGCTTTGGCTTGTAGCTATATATGACTGTATGGCATATATCATACAACATCATCATCTATAATTATTTCCTGGGCTAACCTATAGTCATTGCTTGAGAGAGTGTTGCATTAGATTCTCTGTTTTCTTCTAGATAATACTCATGCGTTAAGATCGGGAGAGTATTATGTGAAACAAACAAGAAGAAAAGGAAAAAAATAATGAAGATTTTAGGGTTGGAATAATACTACAATAGCATATACATTTATTATATGGCGTTTGTTTTGTCATTGTCTCATCTCATTTAGGAAGATACGTGTGTTCAGATGTAATCTGATTGAGATGGTGAAACTAATTAAGTTGGATATTACAATGTGTAATCTAAAGAAATTCTGTTATATAACTTTTGACGTTTTTGTTTTTGTTTTTGTTTTTTTTCTCTCTCTTGGGAAGTTCGTTAAGCTTGTGAGCAGTTTGTAAAACTGTGATTCTTGAATCTGCATACAAATATTAATATATATATATATGATTATCAATGTAGGCTTTGTGCTCAACTTGGAAGGATGATGGGGCGACTGTCTTCTCTTGAGGCTGTGACAAGCAAGCTAAGATGTGGTCCTTGGCTACTAACCAAATAATGATTGTTGCTCTGCATGATGCCCCCATTAGAGACATGGCTGGGATGCCCGAGTTGAACCTCTTAGTCACTAGGAGCTTGGACAAGACTGTAAAGTAAGTAATACATATAAATGTTTTGAAAATGTTATAAGCTTGAACGACCTATATAGCTGTCTTTCTAAAATGTTATGAGCTTGAACATTTTGGTCATTTAAAGCAGAAATATGGAGCTATTTGTTGTTTGCTAATGCTTGATTTTCTTTATTAATTTTTATTTGCAGGGGCTTTCACAACATTATCTAAAAAAAAATTCTTGTGGGAGAGAGGTGAAGTGTATGTTATAGTGTGCACAAGAAGATGGGTTTGGCTCCAGTTTGATGCAAGTTCCCTGAGATTCTTGATCTGGGCATGATTAAATTTAGATACTTGATTTCAATTTTGATTTTATTAGTTTGTTTTTACCGTCATTTGCCTATGTTTCATTTGCTCAAGAAAGGAAGTTTAAGTTTTTTACTTCTGTTTGATTTTTTTGGGTTTGGGTTTTGGTATGAAACGGTAGTACGTAGTAGTGTAACTAATTCAAATAGTTTCAATACAATCTTGGACTATATGTTGATTGCGGGATATAGGCATAATTGGGACCTGGTAAATACTTGGACTACATGCAAGATAAATAGCTCATGTATGTTTCTGTCTGTTGTTTTTTTTTTTTTCATTTGTATAGCTTTGATATTAAGATTGTTTAACTGTTAATATGTTTCCAGGTGTGGGATGCAACTGTAGTTGATCCTAAATTGCTGGTCTTTTTGAAATCGTACAGGAATTAATTTCTTACACACTGAATACGGTAATTAGATCTACCTAGCTTTTCTAATTCTACTCTGGTTTAGATTAATTAGTGGTTCATGAATTATGAGATTCTGAGTGCATAACATGTTCACAAAGTCATCGAAATGTAGTGTATAGAATTAAAAATGCAGAATAATATGGGAATATAGGAATGCTAAATTAACACTTTCTCTAAGCCGTGGTCGTCCTCTACTACTAACTTTCTTCCAATTTTATTTGACAAAGGAACATAAACCTGCTCACCTGCAGTTCGAGGTATTCTGTGAACAAATTGAAAAGCCAGGAATTTCTTACTAGTAATAGGTGTTTGGCAAAAGTCACCCTTGATTGATTTATCTTCATATGTATCTGCTAGTGTTGATTGGGGAGTATAGGCATAACTAAGGCCATATTTGGGGATATACTTACCATGTTGTACACATTTTATTCATTTTAAAGGTACCAATGTATCTGCTTTGAACTTTCAGAGGCCATCCCATAATGCTTAGTGCTCTGGACTTCATCTATAATTTTAATATAGTAGACTGCTGATTTGAGTAAAAAACTATACTATTACTGGTATCTCATTGAGACTTGATTGATTTTGCAGGGTAAACATGGTATCAAGAAACAACCGTTTCAGCTTCCTGATTTCATTGCTGCAACTGGTACTGAGAAAATTCGACAGGTAAATTGGTCATGAGGTTTTTTATTTGGATTATTCTTTGAGCACTGCACATAAGTGCTCCTTTTACTATCAATGAGAACTCTGACTCTTATATTCATACTGATACAGAGACGTTCCTCAATAGGATAGTTCCTGATATCTCTATATTACGGATATTCAAATGTTGATTTCATATTGTTGTCTTGCGAAGGCTGGCACTAGTTTATTTTCCTGTCTTTTGGATTATCACAAGTTAAAATTTTTTGTAGATCAGTGCATACCACAAACTATTTCTTAATCTATAGATGCACAATTCCAGCAATCTACATTGCTATGAGAACCTTGGTGGTAAAAGGAAAATGTGACAATTCAGTATCCTTTTGAGGCATGAAGTTTGACGTGGTGGTTTTGTTCTGCAGGGAGAAGTGGAAACCTATCTTTAAAAAGCACATTTCTGGCCAAGTTTGTCGTGGTGGTTTTGTTCTAAAAACAATGATCCAAGTTTGAAGGCTGCTTATAAACCGGAAAATCATGTGGAAGATGGAGCAGTGACGAAAGCTTTTGAAGTGATAGAGAGAAATTTGTTTAGCTAGAAGTTGTACTGAGGCTAGACGTTGGTCTTTTTTGGGTTGGCCTTAATTGCAGTTCTCCTATAGATGTGATTATGTGACATTTTTAGGTACATTTCTGGATGTATTTTGCTATAAGAGTTTCAAAGATGTGATCCCTTATTTTGTGGATACATCGGATCCATTTAGATTGCTATGGGATTATAACAACTTTCTATTATGATTAAATTACTATTCTTTTGATCATTTTTGCTTCCAGAATCTGAATTTTGCTATTACAACAATAGTAGGAAAATATGTCATCTGATGAGGTTTTTTGGGTACAATCAAACAAAATTTCTACAATTCAGACGACGATTTGTATTGATATCATGGTCTCAAATGTCATGGTACAACAATTCGAGTTATATGTGTCGTGTGAAAGCACACTTGCACTGAATTTTTAAGTCATCACACCACATTTTATGTTGGAAGAACTGTCGTGTGTATACAATTTACACAACGTCTTCAAAATAAAAACAGACTTCTGAACAACAAAGAGACAAGACTGGATTCCTAAAAACCGTGGTATGAGTAGAAGTCACACCACGCTGGAATCCTAAAACCATGGTATGAGTGGAAGTCACACCACACTGGAATCCTAAAACAGTGGTATGAGTAGAAGTCACACCATGGCATATTTCTGTCGACAGCCTATCGGTAGATCTGCCGGTCCATCAGACGACGGAGTCAGCTGCAAACTGTCATCCCAATGATCGGTATACGACGGTTGAAAACCGTCAACCGTAGTCTGACAGAGTTTCATCAGACGACGCCTCGATAGACCACGGAAATGCAAAACGTGAGATGACAGTTTTAAACCGTCGTGTGAAGCTTTTTGTGTAGTAGTGTACGAATGAGTATACAACTGGAGGTTGTTGCTAATATTGAAGGAAAGTGTGCTTTGCTCAGTTATCTATGGTACTTTGGGTTTTGTTGATAAAAAGATGTATACTTGAAAGTTGGAACCAAATTCTTGATTGAGAGTGCTACCCACTTACTAATATTGAAGGAAAGTAGGTTTTTTTAATTCTCTGTCGAGATGGAAATGAGCTTTTTTAGAAAATGTGCATGAAGGTGTTTGATATAATGCCTCTATGAATGAGTATAAAACTGGAGGTTGTTTTTTTGAAGAAATACAACTGGAGGTTGTTGTTTGCTCTTAGTTTGAGTTTTTTAGATGCCCAGTCGGATATTTCAATGAAATAGTGTTGGATAGTTTAAGTTTTAACTTTCTACACTTTTTCCAATACCTGAGAAAATGTATTAAGTGAAAATTAGCTTTGCTAGGTAAAGAGAACAAGAACCTGCATAGTTTTTTGGTGTTGTAGTAAGTTATATTGGAAAAGGGTATTTTAGATACTGCAAATGGATAAACAAAGTAAACTAAGAATTAAAATATATATATATATATATATATATATATATATATATATAGGGTGAGAAGAGAATATAGGGTGAACAAAATAGTTAATATTGTGGCAATAGCCACACCCATTTTCTTATACTAATATGCTTTGAAAGAGTTCTGTTAATTACTGCTTATTCATACTAAAGAAGGCTGGCTATAGATAGAATTATGATTATAGTGAAATTAAAATACATGAAAAAGAAAATAAGGATGTGTCTGCTAGGGTTTCCTAGCCGTCAACATCTTTTTCATCTAAGAGGCAGTGACAGCTTCTGTCTCTGTCCATCTCCTCTATTGCGATGTCCATCTTCAGCTATCACTTCCATTCCTTGCTTTGGTTCTCCTATCATCAACAGAAAATCCTCCATCGAGCAAGACAACATCTTGGGCTCCCAAAATACTGCTTTCAAGCCTTCAATTGCTACAACAACAATGTTTTGGTCTGAATTCTATGTATTTGGTGTCGATGAAGGCATGCAATGGATGGATTAAGAACGATCATCCCCAAAACGAGGCTCCTCTTGTTAATCTGATTCCGATTAGATTTGGTGATTGGTGTCACTGTTTGGGCTGTGCTACTAGGAGTATGCTCTATGATGAAGGGCAGCACATTGGCACTCTCAACAGTTGTGTGTGGCCCTCGATTGCGGTCAAGCTTGCCTAAATCCAAAAAGGTACCTACTGATGAAGTCTTGAGCATGTCGTACTCAAGAAAACCTTCTAGCCCTAGCTTGAAGGCAAGGAGAAGATATAGTTTCTTTTATGTTTCTATGCCTATAAACTATGTATTAGATTATGTCATAGTTATAGGCCCACTTTAGATAAGTGAGCAAGAAATTCGAATATAGTTGATCTGTTCCTATATACTACTGTGATCTTCACCACAAATCCTTGTTCTGTCCATTGCGAGGCAGCGAGAGGGTGTTAATGGCCTTCTTGACATGAGTTTTATCAATGAAATTATTATTTATTAAAAAAAAAATATTTGTTTTGAAAGATGTGTTATTTATTTATTTATTTGGCAAAAGATTGTGTTATTCCTAGAGGATGACTGAAAATGAGTTTAATTTGATAGTTAATAAAATTTGACCCTCCTAAGTAAGGGCAGCGTGGGATGGATCCGTTCCAATCTTATTATGTTTCCTAGTGGAGGTGGAGGCAACAACGGCAACGGCAACGAGGGGTCTGTTGGGATGAGGTGCGTTTGGGGACTTGGTTTGGGTCTCTTGCCCACATTTGTCGACGGCTCTGGTGGCGACGTCGAAGGGTGCTGGTGGGGTTCCTCGTGGTGGCGGTCGTGATACTTTTGATGGATCTACATAGTGAGTCTAAGCTTGAAGTAAGGCTGGGCTGCAGTTTTGGGCCTTGGCTTAAGGCAGCCCTTATGAGCCATTGGGTTGTGTCCTACTTCATTTAGTTTTTATTTTTATTTCTAATAAATTTCTTATTTGTGTACGGAGTTATGCTTGTTAGTTTGTTACTTTCTTAAAGAGTGCTAATGAATGTAGTACTTTGCCTATTTGCTATGTCAATAAAGTCATCAAACGACAATTGAGGATTGTCGTCTGATTCACAAAATTTCTGTTGTTACCTGGCTTGATGTCTCTTAGGCATTTAGACAACAGTTTTAACCCATCGTCTGTATTTCACTCAAATGATAGAGGTCTCCCAATAATTTATTGTCTGATTATGTCCAATATGTAGAAACTATAACTTTCTGTGGTTGCAGATGTAACAAAATGATAGTTATATGTTGTTATAAAGGTTTCTGGACAAAATCTTTTCATAAAATTCTATTATTTGTCTTTCATTAAGACAACAGAAATCTGTTGTATGAAAATATCCAAATATGCCAAAATATTGACTTTATATGGTTACATGTATAATCAAACGACAGTTATATGTTGATGTAAAGGAGCCTGAACAACATATATACATAAAGTTCTATTGTTTGTTTTCAATTAAAATGATAGAAATCTATCGCCTGAGTATATAGATGTTTGAACTTTCTTGGGTCTTTCTGTTGTGTGACTCAATTATGAACAACATATATTCTTAAATTTATATTGTTTCTTTTTTATTAAAATGACAGAAATATGTCGTTTAAATATATAAAGGTTTGAACTTTCTTAAGTCTTTCTATTGTGTGATTCAATTAGAAACCACAATTATATGTCGATATATAGGACTATAAGAAACAATCCTTTGCATAAATTCTGTTGTTTGATGTTGGTTTGGATGTCACTTTATTTGGTTCTCATGTCTTAGCAAGAGTTTGGCCTCACACACTGCTTTGCCAAATGACCTATCTCCCTGCACTTATGACAAGTTAAGGGCGCAACCTGCCTAATAGGTATAACCCTAATAGGTTCAGCGGCTACTCCAACAATAGCCTACTGAAAAGTCCTCTGCTTCTTCTAGGACCCACCTCGATGACTCATCGATGCTCTCAGCAACTGCCTTCCCCTTTCCCTAGGAATCTCTCGAATACAACATTTCACTCACGTGTATCCTAGCCGCCTGCTAGTGATCCACAACACTAGCAAATATGAGTTCCTTCGTAGGAAGCTGAAGGGTGGTCACAATCTCCCTGATCTCATGCGTCAATCCCCGCAGAAACTTCTTAGCCAACAACATTACAACCATCTATGGAACGAACCTGTATAATTGGAAGAATCGTGCCTTATAGTCTCTGATGCTCAAATATCCTTGAGTTAGAGCAATGAACTCCAGCTCCAACTGTTCCCTCACTGCAGCCGGAAAGTACATGTCCCTGAAGAGTTCCACAAAACCCTCCCACGTCAAGGTGGACATATCTACAGCCCTCTGCGTACCGCTCCACCACACTCAATGTAGTACCCCAGAAATTCGTTATTATTTTCCGAGGATTTTTCAGAATTTAATTTTGTGGTTGTTGGTATGATTATGTGGTTCGTGGATGGAGCGGGAGTGTTTCGGATAATTTTTTAATCGAAGAATATGGTTTTAGGGGGGTGCAAAGGTTGACTTTTTATACCTTGGGTTTCTCCAGAAACTTCCTTCACGAAATTCATAGAGCGCGTTGATACGAGTTCGTGGACATGTGGAACGTGGAAATCGGAGTTCATATGAGAAAGTTATGAGCGATAGAAAATTTGGGAAAATTCTATAAATAGGAAAATTTTTGAGATTTTTTCATAAAACCTCATAAATTTCCTTTTCTCATTTTCCTCCCCAGATTTCTTTCTGTTCTCTCTCCTCAGTCCCCGAGCGACCCGACCCAAACCAGGTGACCAGACCCACGTTTTGTGGCCATTCCTGACGTCCACTGGCGACGAGACCAACGCAGACGTGGTCGCGGCCATCTCGCCGTCCTCCCTCTGGTGCTCGACGGCGACGGCAAGCAATGAAACGTGGAGATCGGAGCAGCCATAGTCAACGCAATCGGATCCGACCGAATTTTCCCAGTTTCCGGAGACTCCTCGGCCGATCCTTCTCGGTTTTGGAATCTCCTCCACCTCTTGATCATCCCCATACATGCTTGAAGGACGATTTTGTGTGTAGAGTGAAAGATCAAGGTTTGAAGATCAGCGGTGCACAACAAATCTGGAGCTTGATCAGACGGCAGAGATTGATCGATCTTGCAAGCGTGATCTAGGACGATCTATACCGATCTAGGCTTAGCTCCAGGTATGAAAGTTGCTCAACTCTTCATGATGAATATTTCTGGATGGCTTGATTGTTGTGATTTTGAGTTTGGTCCGGTGGCGGTGCTTTGGCGGCATTCCAGCCATGTAAGGGACAGTTTCTGGTTTTATATATCAACTACTCGTCGATATGAGCATTTTGATATATACTGCGTAATTTTTGGAGATCATATGGATATGTTGTGATTTTTAAGGTTTAGGACCATTCGATTATTCGATCTGTGAGGATTCGAGCATTCGATCAACTTGTGGTTTTGACATATCGATCGTAGAAGTATGCCGGAGACATTGAGTGGTCTCGGATGTGGTTTTGCCTTGATTGGCATCACTTTTGGGGATTTTAGTTCAAAACGGGGGTTTCAGACTTAAATCGCTTGTATCTTGTTACAAAGTTGAGACCGTATGTTATTAGGTATTTGACGAAGTATTCTTGGACAAATATTTTGTGGTTGTGCTACTTTGTTCTGTATAGAAGACGCAGCTGGAATTTCGAGGTGAGTAATCTCACAATGTTCATTTACAAACGGGTTTACCTTATCGTGTTGAGAGTTATTTAGTTAACTGCAAACTATAGTTGGTATTAGTAGCATTCCTGAGTGAATGTCTACATTTATATATATATAAATATATATATATATATATAAATATTTACGTAAAATATATGTGTTGGTGGTCTTATTGAGGTACTCACTTCATGATTATGCTTCTGTTATATATCAAGATGAAGACAACTTTTTGAGGCTTCGAGAACATGGGTGAAGCTGTTTAATGTGGTCTTTTGGGACGACATAGTTGGAAAACTTATAATATCTATTTTAAGTTCATTTGTGAGGAAATTGTAGTAATTTACTAACCCTTTTATAATAAATGAAACTATGGTATTGTAAATTCTATAAAATCTTAGTTCTATTTACAATTATTAGAGCTTTGATTGTATTAATTCAATTCTTTATAGTGTTTGTTATTACTTTTCAGTAAGTACGGTCAGTAGCAAAAGTTGTAAGTATATAAATTGATGGTCAGTAGAAAATGTTGTAAGTACACTAATGGTCAATAGCAATATCTGTAAATAGACTTATCCAATTAAAATGTCAATTACTAAATGTGAATATCAATGACAACAAGTATACATATTCTTAGATGCAACACCAATAAGTATATTGACTTTTAGTAGTAATGTTGCAAATATACTAACCCTCAGTAGTATTACATATTTGTTGTTGAATATGATAGTACAAGCTTCCAGGGCTCACTCAACAATTCATCTTCTTCATTTTCATTGGTTGCTATTTAACATTAATTTATAGAGGTCTATATTTGGTAGCAGATATAGTTTAATATTACTACTGACAGTCAATAGCAATATCTTGACGAAATATTTTGATGCGGTGGCAATCTCGTAATTTATCACAACTTGAATGTTTATTTAGAATTTGAATTTCTTTAAGTAGTTTTAAGGTGACCGCATGGATTTCCAGTATTTGCATCATGTTCATGGTAATTTAATTGACTAACTTAACCTTAATGGTAAAAACCTCAAGGCTAGCTAGGAATTGCACACTACAATATGAAAATTTATTCAACAAAACAATAAAACTGGGAATCCACCACAATAAACAGAAGCAATAGATCTCTGCAGCACATTCATATTCAACGCTTCTTAGTTAACGAGATAACCAGGTTGATGAACTGGCACTTCTCCTTTTCCATGTGATCCAGAACATCTTCTTCAAACCTGCGAAACAAATCGTCCATGGCTTCCTCTCTGAATTGGCTGGCCAGAATAGGCTCTCCCACAGCTCTTATGTCAATGGACAGTATGGCTGCCCTCGCATTCTTGTCAAAGCCACAGTTTGCTTGTTTTATATAAGAGTCCCAGTCATTTCTGAAAACTTCGAGGCTTTGCAGGGTAAAAGAACCTTCAGCCTCGATAACCTCTTTCACCTCATCCGTTGTTGGTGCGTAGTATGGCAAATTGAATGTGTCCAATTTTTCCTCTTCAATCAAACCCTGAAAAATTCATCATAGTATGTTAGTAAGAGAAAGATTATAGTTCCCAAAATGAAGAAATCTAATGCCTGGCACATGCATACATCTAAAACCATGTCATGGAGTTTTAATCCGACAAATTCCCAAATGCAGAGGGGATCTTTGCTATTTATGCTGCCCATTGTTGTGAGGACCATACTACCTCCCGGGACTAGCTCTTGTGCCCGAGACCTCAGAAAGACTCTGAAGTCCCTTTTGAATTGATCAAAATATTCATTGAACACAGCGGGCGAGCTTGTCTTGGCTATATATATGTTCCCCTTGTTCAGTCCCTCTCCTCCTTTCGTCACCAAACCTTTTGGGACCTGCGCATAGAGATCATGTTGAATTTCCATTAGTCAATCATTGAGGCATATATTAGCATAATAGATTAGTTTGAACTAGGATTTTTTTTTTTTTAAATAAAGAAGGAAAAAAAAAAAAACAAGAAGAACAAAACCGACGTACAAACGACAGTCAAGAGTATTTACCTCAGAGATCCACATGAGAGCACAAGAAGAATGAACAAAGTGGAGAGAGTTGTCAGGAAAGAGCCTCCCATAAAAGGAACCAGGCATTGCTGCAATGAAACAAGGACCTGACTTGTTCTCATGTTCTTCATGGAGCTTGTTATAGAAGCCAGGCAGTGACCTAAACACCGTGTTGAAATCGTTCCGGGGAAGGTCATTCAAGAATGCTTGGAGGGATGGCGGGGGAAGGTTGTGCTTCCGAAACGTGTTCTGGATGTTGGCTATGATGTTTGATACTACCAGTAGGGTATTGGGTCCCGAAGAGCATCCCAAGTCCGCTATTTTCAGGCACTCCGGGAAGAGAGTGCTGCAGAGCTCCTCTATGCTTGCATCCACTATAGGCTTCACCGTCGAAATCACAGCTCTCTAAAACAAATTGAAACAGCTAGGACCATGTTAATCTTTTTCATAAAGAAAATAAAATTGAGAGAGAGAGAGAGAGAGTAACTTGAAGAAGTGAGTGGTTTGCGTAGCTTAATTTGCCATCTCCGCCATTCATGTGAAGAACTTGCTCTACCTCCATTATCTTAAACTCTTACGTTTTTGATTGGTTTTCTCTTTCTGTTTTGGTCCATATTTCTACTAGAACACTCGCATATTTATAGCGGCAGAATATGCATGCTAACATAAAACAGCTTAGCTCAACTGGTAGGACCTGATCCATATTTTCAACATTTTATTAATATTTCATAAATAATTTATGTTTTTCTTTTGTTGGGAAGCCGAAATTATGTTTTTCACGTGTACTGGGAACAATTTGCTAAGCTATCACATTAGCTTGATTGATTTTACTAATTTCGACCTTACACGTACGTCGAACTTGAAATAGAACACAATCTAAAGTCAAGGACAATTTATTCAGAAGCTATCACATCTTCTTGAACTCCTTTAATAGGGAATTTTTTGTTTAAACTTTCGTATCAATATAACTAGAAAATTGGCCCGTACTTTGCCACGGGTTTTGTTCTTGTAAAGAAATTAGAATGATCAAATAAAGGGAGGCTATGGACTGGAGATCATGGCTGTGTGCATATCAAACAAAGTCTATATCAATTCAAAGCTCAGACACCGAATAACAAAACTATCAAAAGATAGCAGCCTGTAATTAATAAACAATTGAAGGTCAAAAACGTCTTTTCATATATATGGCAAACGTGTAATTGTGGGAGAAGACCAGGGTTAAAATTGTTATTTTACTATTACATGAACAGTTGTGAATAGTAAACTCAACTTCCATATATAGTATAATTAGAAAATTTACTGCATCTAGTCAATTACGAGTGAAAAGTAAATCAAGGGGATGGAGGGTTTTGATTCCTCCATTTTTTTGTCACCAAAAATTCCTAACCTTATTGGCTTTGGTTGTTTGCTGTATATATGATGGATTGTGCTATTCAACAAGGTTTTATAACTTGATAAAGCTGTTAATATAGAGAGATATTCTCTGCCGGTGGTAAAGTTCTTTAATTCTTACAGCGACTGGAATTTTTCACCGTGGGATGGCTACAGATTGAAGAGGACTATGCAAGTACTCAAATTGTCGACATTAGACTACTTTATGTTTATGGTTCTTATCATGTTAATGGTTTAATATCAAACTGAACTATTAAAATTCATGTTCTTATTATGGTGACCCTATACATAATCAAACTAATAAACCTCATACCAAATTCTTATAATTTCCTGTCGTCCGCAATTTTTCCCCGTTTAGTCCGATCCAAGAATTTATTTACTACTCTACTCATAATCACTGGCGGACCCAGTATGTGCCAACTGGGGGCTTGTGCCATCACTAGCCTTTCTCCCTAATGCAATTAATAGGTATTAGCACACAAAAGTTTCCACAATTATTGACTTTTAAGCCCCATCCCCCCCCCCCCCCCCCCCCCCCACTGGCGTCTAGGCCATCTCTCTCTTTCTCTCTCTCTCAACTTCTAAGGCCAATAATGTGACTACGAAAATTAGTAGTGTAGTTGTCATAAAAACAAAAAAATTAAAACAAAATTAATAGTGTAGCACTCCACGCCAAACTGATCAGCACCAGAAACCAAATTAGAACCCGACATATAGCATAAACACGTCCGTTCGATCTGCTAAGTTGACTTCTTCTAGTCATCGAATGCAAGGCACTGATGCTACTTGATAATTAGAAATCCATGTAATTGAATAAATAAACAAACAGCAGCAATATACGTAAAAACCTCAACGAACCAAACAACAATAATATTTTATTTAAAGCCCTCTTTTTCTTTAGCTGAAAGCCTGAAACGAAAAACTTTTCAAGGCAGATATATTGAGGTTTAGACTTAGAGTCAGAGGGATGCATGTGTTATCCATATTCAAAAACTATTAGTAAATAGTAATTAACAATTGAGAAGTAATCATCAATTAACTACGGACAATTAAGTAGGTTTTTTGTCTAGTAGTAATTGACAATGATATCATTAGATGCGTAGTAATAACAAATCATAAATAATCGGAGTAGGAGGTAACAAAATTCTTCAGGTAACTCATTTATTAACAGACAAAAATGGGATCAGTAGGGCACTAGACCCACTAGTAAATGTACTTCCTACTGATTATTGGTCCCACGGAAATGTACTTGAAGCATCACATTTTTTTCATTTTAATTTCTGAACAGACATATGCACATGCATGCAGCTTTTTCAGGACTCTAATTTGTGGTTTGGGTCTTGTCAACCTTATTAACTTTGTTAATTAGCTGATCATGAATTATAAATTAATTGAAATGATTAGCAATGTTAAAGATGCATTATTATTATTTTTTTAAAAGTAATGACAAGAACGTGTTAGTTGAATCTTAGTTATACCTAGGATAATTACAAAGACTTTAGATTTGATTTTAATATCATGTACTAGGCTTAACTTAATTATGACGTGAGCATGTACGAAACTCCCTACGTAAGTTGTCTTTTATCATATAGCTACACGTGCAAGATTCTAATTGTCATTTAGCTAAATGGTTTCACACGTGAGGTACGAAAAAATTGCAGCACTTATTATTATTTTTTTTTAATTTTACTTATTATTATTTTAAAGAAGCCGGTGCGGTTGCACTCAAATTTTGATTAATGAAGCTGCATAATATAGGGGGAAATGTAGAGCCTTCTAAACCCCAGATTACAATAAACATCAAGAGAACATCGTGAAATAATATCAAGAGTCTCCATAAAATCTATATAGTCTAATATGCACCAATTAGCAAAGAGTGCACGATTGGCTACTCCATTTGCTTTGACATAGCGATGATATAACATAAAGATAACTCTATCACGAAGAAGTATCATTACAAATAGCACAGTTTTCCCACTGTTGTTGAGCGAAAATGAATCTAGCGGCAGTCCGTTTCATCCTATCACTAAGAGGTCGTGTCCATTTAAAAAAAAAAAAGATTAGTTTTATTTATAGATTAGCATTTCCAAGTTAATGTACGTTTTAATTTCAGTTTACTTGACATTTAGTTCATATATACAATGTAAGAACAGTGCTAGTAATTTTCCAAGTGTATTCATCCACCGACGATCAATATTCACTATCGGGTCAACCATTATCAAAACGAGTGATACAGTGATGTTGGTTTTGTATCTACATTGTTTATAACTTTCATAAATGGAGCCTCGTCTAAATATGATCGAGGAAGGAGAAACTTATCTCCAAAAGTTTTCGGCAAAAATTTTCTATTATGCCTTCTCCCTTAAGGTAGATTTCTCATTCCTCATTCATATTTGGACTAGGCTCCGGCTATGAAAATTATAGGAAAGGTAAAGACGAAGTCAACACCATCAAAATCACTCATTTGGTGGTGTTGACTCTTTAGTGATCGTCCATGGTCAGTAGACTGAATAATTTTCAAGTAATCTTTTCAGATCATCTAAAGATGACAAAACTTAGGGAGAAAGTTTGAAATGAGCTTGACACTGTGTAAACTTTCAAAAAGAGAAATTTTTATTTTATAGCTTTACAAAAATGGATCTGTTTAGACGCATAAGGTTTAATTTCTTAATGAACTATTCATTTTACCGACGAGAGAGATAACTAGCTATGAAATGAACATAATGAGCTATTGTAGTAGATTTGTGGCAGCACCCTACGTAATAGTTTATTAGATTTTTTTAGACCAATGATTGATCTTCTAGATACTCTATAATGGAGGCCCTTCTTTTGGTGTCTAAAGGCTTCACCAAAATTTGAATTGCTATATATGTCATTTGAATAAAATTTAATTCATATATACAGCATCTAAAATGTCATTATGGTAAAATATCAAAATCAAATAAAGAAAATTAGAAAAAAAAATCGCATCAAAGAGTGGGTGAAAAACATAATTCAATCCAAAAATTCCGGTAGGCAGTTTCCTAACTTTTATTTTTTTTAGTTACTGAAATTGAGATCAAAACACATCATGTTCCGGGTTATTACTCTGGCCATCGCACAAGTATAACGCTAGGTACTATAAAGTGAAGCTCTAAAAAAATTCACCAAATTTTGAACAATCCTGATTACCCTTATTAAGTCAAACAAATAAATATAAGGATTTGGATTAATTTCAGTTTACCCCCCTGAGGTTTGGGGGTGTCATCATTTCACCCCCTGTACTTTCAATTTTGAATTTTTACCCCCTAAACTTTCCAATTTCAATCAGCCGTGTCCAATTTCTACTATTCCGTCCAAATTGGACTTTAAGTTTGACTTTTGAGGGCTAAAATGGTCATTTCAACATAAAAAAAATTTAAAATTTTTCTGTTTTTTAGTTTTTTTTTCGGTTTCTTCGCTTTTTTATTTTTTTTTTGTTTCTTCGTTTTTTTTTTTTTTTTTTTCTGTTTCTTCATTTTTTTTATTTATTTATTATTTATTTATTTTATTTTGTCTTCAACCTATACACCACAAGTTATAATAGGTTTATGAAAACAAAAAAACTCTAGGTAGTTGAAAGCCGCTCGCTGGTCTACTATATTTGTGACATATCTCCGATAAAGTGAAGAATTTAGGATATATCCCCAATAAAGTGAAGAAATATATGTAAAAAATAATTTTACACTTTATCTGTAAATAAATATCTATAAAAAATGATTTTACACAGATATTTCTTCATTTTATTGGGGATATACAGATATTTATAGATAAAGTATAAAATCATTTTTTACAGATATTTCTTCACTTTATTGGGGATATATCATAAAATTCTTCAATTTATTGGAGATATATCACAAATATCGTAGACAAAAAATGATTTTACACAGATATTTCTTCACTTTATTGGGGATATACAGATATTTATTTACAGATAAAGTGTAAATTTATTTTTTACAAATATTTCTTCACTTTATTGGGGATATATCCTAAAATTCTTCACTTTATCAGAGATATATCACAAATATCATAGACCAGCGAGCGGCTTTCAACCACTAGAGTATTTTTTTTGTTTTTATAAACCTATTATAACTTGTGGTGTATAGGTTGAAGACAAAATAAACAAAAAAATTAAAAATTTAAAATAAATAAATAAATAAATAAATTATTTTTTAATTTTTATTTTTTTAAAATTTTTTTATGTTGAAATGACCACTTTAGCCCTCAAAAGTCAAACTTAACGTCCAATTTAGACGGAATAGTAGAAATTGGACACAGTTGATTGAAATTGGAAAGTTTAGGGGGTAAAAATTCAAAATTGAAAGTACAGGGGTGAAATGATGACACCCCCAAACCTCAGGAGGGTAAACTGAAATTAATCCTAAGGATTATTATAGTGAGAAGCAAAAGAAATAACGCAAATAAATAAATAATTAACAATAACTACAAACCCAGCCAACTATTTACCATGCGCAGTGGCCCATTAATCGATTCCCATGCGGATTGCCTAGATAGCCCTTGCGGTCAGCTAAATCATGCGGGGTATTTTCTTTTTGTTTAAGGAAAACTAAATTGGGAGAGAATTGAATCATACTTTCATTGATAATAGGGGCCTCTTTATATAGAGGATTACAAGCATAGAGATAGAGTTGTACATGGAAACATAATCGTACATTGATTGGATACTCCTAAGATTCTCCGAGAATATCTCTAATATAAACCATATTTCAACTAGAGCAAGTAACCTCGAGTTTGGGCCAGACACATATTCTGGATTTACTTGAACACTCCCCCTTGTGTCGCCCAAACATGAGGCTCCTCTCGTTGCCTCATTAAAAAACCTTACCGAGTAACAAAAACCCTGTGGGACAAAAATAACCTCGGTTGAAGGAGAAAAAGATCACAACACACCCTTCATATTTCGAGACCATACATGTAGACATCTCCCCCTGATGACTACAGTCATGGGAGTTCGGATAACTTCTACAAACGATGCTACCACAATGTTTCTCAAAAGTGGAATTTAGGCAATGACTTAGTGAGCAAGTTTGCCATACTGTCCTTAGATTGAACCTAGTTCACTTTGATCTTGAGGAGAGTCTATTGTTGCTTATTATTCTTGGTGTTGTCGCTTTTGATATAGCCTTGCTTTATTTGTTCAAAATAAGCAGCATTATCCTAAATTCTTGTAGGCTCATCTGAGGTAGACTTCATACCACAATTATTTGAACATGCGTAATTATGGATCCAATCCATATACATTAATGAACCACTTCATGAAGAGCAATGATCTTTGCATTGTTCGAAGATAGAGCGACTAGGGTTTGTTCTATAGACCTCTAAGATATTACAGTCTTTTACCCATGGTGAACACTTAACCAGTTTGGGAATGACCTTTGTGTGGGTCAGAGAGATACCCAACATCAGCAAAACCTTCCAAAACACATGTCATTTTAGGATAGGGATAGTGGACGTAGGTTAGTGTTGGCGGCGTTCCTGGTGTGTGATGGGTCCGAATCCATCATCTCTCTGTAGGGATAGAACGAGCTCATATGAATCGTACATCTCAAGTACTGAAAGATATCTTTTACACCAATCCAATGGCATTGTGTTGGCACACAACTATATCTAGCTAACAAGTTCATGGAAAATGAGATGTTCGGTCTTGTGCGTTGAGCTAAGTACAATAATGTGCCTATTGTACTCAAGTAAGGCACTTCTGCCTCTAGCACATATTCGTCATCATCCTTTGGACGAAGAGGATCCTTTTCAGGATCAAGACTACGGACTATCATGAGGGTGCTTGAAGGCTTGACCTTGTCAAAATGCCTAAGCATCTATCAACACGATGTTCAAGTTTCAAAACGAGACATAATCGTGTTCTCCCAAAATCCTTCATCTCAAACTCGGATTTCAAGTGTTCAGCGGTTTCCCTTAACTCTTTAAGGGCTTCTAATGAAGATCATGTCCAACATGAACGGCGATAGAATCCGAAACTTGTTATGGAAACGCGCGGGCATATCTCTTCCCAATCAAGTAGTCACTTTAGTGAGCATTTTAACCGTATTGCAAACGCGCACCGTGGTCTAGAGCCACTTGACTTAGGTAAATGAAGTCCACCATGAACCTTCATGTATATTCCGTATCTAGATCCCTATAGAGATACGTGTTGACCACATTTGTAAGTTGGATGTTCAGTTATTTGGAAACTACCAAACTGACAGGGTAGTGGAGTGCAGTGACTTCCATTACGAGAGAATATGTCTCATAATAGTCGATTCCAAGGCGTTTTGTGAGAAGCCTTGCCCCATAAGGCGAGATTACCATATCTTTTTCTCATCGAGCTTTCTAACGAAGACCCATTAGTCAATAGGTTTTATGTCAGGAGGTGTTGGCATTATTGGCTCAAAACCTTCCTCTTCGTTAGAGAATCCAACTTAACCTGTATTGCATCTTTCCATTTAGGCCAAATTTCTGGAATTCATTCATCAATGGAGTGTGGTTTGATATTATCGGACTCAACAAACTCATGCACAACGAAATGCGCAACTTCATCATCAATTATGATGGAGTTTCTATCCCATGTCTCATATACACTAGTGTAATTTTCAAAGAGCTCTATATTCTCGGGAATAGGTTCTGACGTTGAGACGTCCCCCAACGATAACCATAACCCAGAAGATACTCATGAGACGAATTTTGAGTCTTGATGATCAAAGGATTGGAATGTGCCAAAGTATCCTTCGAACCCACGGGCCTCCCACGCGTTTGTTGAAATAAAAAAAATATAATAATAAAAATAGTATTTTAAAAAAATACAACAAACCACAAGCCATGGAAATTATTTTCCAGTTGCAATATCAAGATACAAGATAGCTTCAAATTCAAATAGTGGTCAAAGCAAGAGGTTGGTCAAAGTTGGAGGCATTCACGTTGTTGAGGAAAAATTGTACACAGTGAGCGTAAATGTCACCCAACATAATTTCACTCGTATTCATTAAAAGAATAGAGTTTTAATTATTTCGGGTTCGACCCATTCAAGACAGAATATGTCTCTTAATTACAATCCTCAATACAGGGAAACACCCTTTGATTCCATTTATGAAGAAACCAATTGTGGATGTGTGTTTGTTTCTTTGTTTTTGTGGCTGCACCCGGATATCTGAATGGGTTGCCTACGTACCCTTGGAAAGGGATCAAGCCATTCGTAGTTCAAGAATTCCAATGGGTGAATGACCTATTGGAAGGTATTGTTTTTTTGGAATAAGTATAGTGTTTAGACGAATTTGGTGTAGGTGAACCAGGGATTCGATTTGTTTGGAAAGGCTGTGACGTTTCCTAGTGTTTGGTGGAATTTGACTGATGAGGTCAGGGATTCGGATTGGATGAACCAGGGAGTCAGAGATTTTGTTTGGACTTGCGGTTGCATCTAGTGGGTCGCTAGATTGCCTACATACCCTCAAGGAGGGATAAAACCATTGTAGTTCTTGAGTTTGTATTTCTGGTGTTGGCAGAATTTGACTGGAGTCAATGATTCAATTTAGGACTGGCTGAATTTTGACTGGTTGAGTCAGGGATTCTGTTTGGACTTAAGGTTGCATCTAGTCGGTGTTGCTAGATTTCCTACGTACCCATTGTGGAATCAAACTGATCGTATTTCAGATTTTGCACCAACTTTTGGGTTTGATGGGTGTATGTATTTTTTTTGAACCCGTCAAATGTATTTCTTTTGGACACCCAATTTGTTAAAGTGTCCTTTGACTTGATCCGGGGACCCGATGTACCGAGCTTTGCAGTGGGCCCAAGGTTTGAAAATGGGCTATACACTGCCTCTGCTCTTGTCGACAAACACATAAACTGGGCTCGAGCTTCAAAGTAAATGGGCTCAAGTAAATATGTGATTTGGACACCCATTGCGAAGAGTTGAGCTTTACGTCGAGTCATTGCATGTCATTTTGACGAATCGGGTTTTCAATTCAGAGCTCAAGATTTGAAGTGAACTCCTATAAACTGGGCTTGCTTCCTTTTCTTGTAGGAGGCCCAATAACTCGGAATTTTGAGAATCCTGGAAACTCTTCACTTTCTTCTGAAATTAATTTTAACTTCTATGGTATCCCCTGTTCCATGAAACTTTGCTGTTGGACTTGGAAATTAATGGACATATATTTTGTAAATCCATTAACTGTTCTGTCCCATATCAACCTTTGAGAAGTCTTGGATCCTTGTCCCGGAAGCCTTCAAAATGCTGCCACTTTGACTTGAGTTTTTATCAAAGAATGCACCATGTTCGTGTGGAGATATGAATAGGTTGCATTAATATTAATGCTTGTATGATTATCTTTTGGCTTAGCAAGTTTGGTTAGGACAAAATTTGCCGCTCAAACTCATCATCTTGCATGTAGTTGACAATTGACCTTTCTTGTTTTCACTTGTCAATGCTCTCTGTCGTAAACCACATACTCATTGATCTTTTGGCTGTTCTTCGAGCATTCGGTGAGAACCTCCTTTCATTCTGGAGTTCTCTTCCACCAATTAAGTCGCCTCTATTTTGTCTTCTTCCATTATTAAGTCACCGCCTCAAGAAACAAAGCAAAAGCAAAAGTTTAATTATAAAGACTTGCAAGCATCTGGAGATTGTCTTTGCTAATTAACTTGCAGCCATACATTTTTCAATTGCTTTTATATTGATTTCAAAGCATTTGTCTTTTGTATGCAGGCCTTAGTTACTTCTCCACCGTTTGACTTTTCAAGTTGGTACCACATGCCAAACAAGAATTAGAGAGCTTGAATTCTTTCCCTGCAGGAGGTGTGATGGCTCTGTTCAATACTTGTAGGAGAAATTTGAAACCATGTCAAGTACACCGTCTCTTTTACTTTGAATAGAGAAAAGAGTGCTATAGCACTTTATTATTTTCTCTCATTCACAATTGAAGAGTTGCAAGCACTTCCATTCCTCTGCTTGTTTCATTCTCCTAAAATTTTGGTAGGAGGACCACGGCAATGTCATCTTAGGAAGAGCTTGAGTCATGCGTGAGCAACACCATTTCAAGGGAGATTTGAGCACTGAAACAAGGCTGTTCATGAACAACCGTATCGTTTCGATGCGTTAAGCATTGGAGAGCACCTAAGAGCTGCAAGCAACACCATTTTGGCGGAGCTTCGAGCATTGAAACGAGGCTGTTCGTGAACAACCGTATTGTTTCAATGCATTAAACATCGTCTTAGAGAGGCTAGAAAAACTCTAATGGTTGTGGTCGTTCATGAACGGCCCATCAGAGTTTGTAAACTCCATACGAGATGGTCATTCTCTTCCGGATCAATTGAAGGCAGGGAAGCAGACTTCTTTTCCTGTCATGAGCATCGTCTAGGTAATTTCATAAAAGAAAAATAACCATGGATGCAGCCGTATACCTGCAACTTTTCTTTTCTTCCTCCGATAGCGGAACTTGGACCTTCCTTCTCTATCTCTTCTCTATTTCTTTGCTGCGTCTTTTTCTCATGCTCTATATTTCTGTATTTCTTTTTTTCCGCTCTCCTCTATGTACTTTTCTGCTCTCTCCCCCCCTTCCTTGTTGCGTACACTCTCCTTTTTATAGGTAATTGAGAGGGGATTCTTTTTTTTCAATCAGATGAGCTTGCATTTAAATTTGAACACGGACGTTCAAGTTTCAATCTAAGTTGACCCAATCTTCATGCGCAGTTAAAGCTCTTATCCCCTTTGACCGACCCATGTATCCTCTGCTTTGATATAAATTTGAATACTTGTTCATAAGCTCACAAGTTCAAAATGATTTATAGTTAAAGCCAATCTCCATTTCTTGTTGGCTTGCTGTTTGTATTCCTTTTGAGATAAGCATAGAGACCACTTAACCAATCACATCAAGAGGTGCAATTTAGTTTTGGCCTTCCTCCATATTTATGTCCCTTTGGTTTGAACGCTTCTGATCAATCAATTACATGAAATTGATTTGCTGATCTAGTGGCCAAATGAACTTACATATTTGTTGCTTTGGGCTCCAACTTTCATCGAATTAGACTTTTGAAGTTTTTTTTTTTTTTTTGTCTCTCAACACACGTCCAAATTCAAATCACGCTATACATATTTTTTTGAAGTTTGTTTCAAACTAAATGCAATGGAATCTATCTGCTATACATGACCTGCCATGAGATAGGGTGATTTGAAATTCAAATTCAAGGCTCAATCCTATCTCCAAGACTCTCTATAAAAGCAAGCACAATGCTAGAGTTAAGGGGACGGAGAAAACACATCAAGAGGAAAGGAGAGAAGAAGTCTTCAGCAACTTTGTTCGAAGGAGAAGCCCGGAAGCAGACGCTAAAAGGTTGATACCTCCTTGACCTACCAGTGCTACTTCTTGTTTTTTTTTTTTTTGCAGTGTCTCTTTTACCTTTGTCGCCATGGAGCTGTGGAGATCCCCGAGCGGTCGCAATCTCGTATACGATACATGTGTATCAACGAGTGTATGACCAATCGGGGGAGTATAATATCATCTACTCTGAAATTCAACAGCAGTTCCCACCAGCAGCCTCCTACCTCTTGCCTTCCTTTCCACCACAACACAACAAATGGCTTTGCACCAGTCGCAAAATAAGCCACATGAAGAATAGACCAGCCAGGACATGAAACATAAAATTAGTGTCTAGAGAAGAGAGTTTACCCTCGATGTTCCCTTGGAGTGCTTCCAACAACCTGCAGGCAAGAAGGAAAGGAATTAGAAAACTGGGGCCAAGCTGTGAAGCAGAAATCTCTTCACTTCTATGTGAATCCGGACTCACCTTGTCCACCAAATCCCAGTGATGAAATGGCTTTTGCTGCCAAAGTTCCTGCCTGCACTTGCTATCAAAGTCCTAGCCTGCACTTGTACCTGCAGCGTTCACAAAAGGCTCTATCAAACAGTGGATTCACAAGGAGAAGATGACATTCATGGAAATGACAAAGACAAAGCTTTACACTCCTTGAAACAATAGTTATCAGAGTGTGTTGCTGCAAATTTGCTCCCAGATGCTTGAAGGAACACAACATATACATAATGAAGCCGAGCAGGAAATGTTTGCCACATGCTTGCTTTGAATAAAAGCCAGGCAACAAGGACCACGAAACAACGAGTTTAATGAAACTTTGATCAAGGGGCAGTGGTTTAATAATGCAAGAGGCCATGCCAAAGTGATAAATTCATGTTGCTTGGCGGTTAAAAGCTGATGAAGTGATTAACATACATCAAGACAAAAGTTGCAATTAAACATAATTGTCAAACCGTGATGCTGTTGTAAATTTGGACTAAAGACAAAAACTTTCAAGACATCCAATTAAGAAAATGAGCAGCAAGCTTCTTTTGAATGCAGAGGGTCAAAGTCTAGCTACGTGTTTCCTTGTCAATCACAAGAAGAAAAGAAAACAATATTCAAAGGCTACAAGTTTGCTCTAGTGCTCATTGTGTGGCATGAAATAAACTCTGCACCTAGTAATCAAATTCTGGCAGAAAATAAAAGAAGACAAGCGGTGGTGTTTAAAAAAAAAGCAATAGAACTTTGAGCTTTGATGCATAAAGAGACAAGGCCAAAGTGATGACAATGATGTCTTTGGCGGTGGAAAGCTGATCAATATACATATATAATTAAAAGCATGATTATCCAACTGCATCTTCGGGAGCTAAAGATAAGGGAAAAGCAACCAAGCTTCGCATTTTCCATGAAGCGGTGGAAGTGCAGGATTGAACTCTCTGACTCACCTTTTGAGAAGCCACAATCAATTTGTTATTCGTGCACACAAAAAGAACAAGATTGTTAATTAAACACCCGAAATTCATGAGGTAGCTACAAGACAACAAATCGCAATGAGGTAGCAATTGCCCATTCTAATACTTACCAGGTGTTCGAGAGAGGAGCACAAACGGCAATCCCAGCTTACTAGGTGTTCAGAAGCACGAAATACGTAGGCCCCAGAAGTGCCCAGAAATTTTAATGAAGAGTGCTAGCAATTGAAAGCAAACCAAGATCAGTTGCAAGACTTTTTGGTCCCTTCAAATCAAAGAAGCTCAAGAGTAAGAAGTCATTACCCAGTACACATCCCCAATTGAGTGGAGTGCAGATTCAAGAAGGGAATCGCTTTTATCTATACAGGGCCATCTTCGAAACAAGCTGACCGAAGTAATCTCCATCTCCAACTCAACCTCTGTTGTTAACGTTAGTGATCCGTGGGATCTCTAGTTAGCTTTAGAGAGAGAGAGAGAGAGAGAGAGAGAGAGAGAGTGACACGAGATGTATAGTGGTTCGTCTCCCGCCTTAGCGAGAAACTACGTCCACTTGAATGTTACACTAGTGTGTTGAGCCTTGCGGCTCAAGGAGATTACAAAAGATGTAATGAGATGGTGTTTAAGTGGGAGGAGGCATTCCTTTTATAGGTGAAGGAAGCCATCTCCTTTACATTTTCTTAGATGTGGGACTCAAAGTTACTATTCTAGTCTAGAAAAGCATATTGTGGAGGCAACTTGGCAAGGCCGGAAAGGTGGCTTCCTTGCGACGGATTTGCGACTTCCGGATACCGTAGCGTAGCTTGAACATAGGGCTACAAGATGCAAGTAGCGGTTGGGCCTCACCATGGCTTGTGGGTGTCCCAAAGAGGGTGTTACTTATGCTTGGTGAGATAGAAAACTAGTCATGCTAGTAGAGGTTTCTACATCTGTCAAAGCTGATGTCCACGCCAAAGAGATCTGATGCTTATCGAATGGAGATGACGTCTAGTTTTGGGGTTCATATTCTTGAAGACATGAGCTGGGTGCAGATATAAGATTCATGGGTGTCCAGGTCTATGAGTTGCAAGCCTTTAGGCTCATATCTCCTACCAGCTAAATTTTGAGTAGTGCGGGACCCACTCTGGAATGTTTGGGGCACAGCTTGACAAAAGTTTGGGCTCGTTTAAATTTGCTCCTCAGGAAGTAAGAGAAGGTAGCATAAAGCCCATTGCAGAGTCCATGGCCCATTATGAAGCTCGGCACATTCGGGTGCCCATTTCAAATCAGTGGACACTCTACTAAAATTGGGTGTTCACCAAAATATGTTTCCTCGACGAGTTCAAAATACATACCCGTTGAGTAAAAATTGGTACAAAACCGAAAATCTCAAATGTTGAACTACAATGGTTTGATCCCTTCACGGGGTATATAGGCAGTCTAGATTTAAATCTGGATGCAACCGCGACCTTAACTGAATCCCTGGTTTCCCTAAACCAAATTCACCAAATCCTAGTGACCACAAAAGTCATCCAAATTCTTTGGTGGGTCATTTACCCATCAAAGCATCCAAACCTTCCCAAAAATCTGAACTACGAGTGGCTTGATCCCTTCTGGGGCACGTAGGCAGCTTGATAAACACTCTGGGTGAAGCCGCAAAATCAAACAAACACACTCCTCTCTATGAAATTTTTGTCTTCGTATTTGGAATCAAGGGTCTTCCCTTGAAGCAAGGGATTGTAATTAAGGGATATTCTTTATCTCAAATGGGTCCGAACTTAACATAATAAAACTCTATTTCCGTTAATGAAATAGATTGAGATTGTGTTGAGTATATTTATTTACTATTTTTGCTCAACAGCATCCTAACTTGGGCCATGACCTATAACGCCAGAGTGCCACTCTCGTTGGCATTGGCGCCATACCTACCTCCGTGTAGGGTGCCGCTACGTCCTCTCATAGGGAAGTCCATCCTTGCAGGCATGTTTGCAGCATATTTGTGTGATCTCGTCACTTTAACGGGGATTGAGATGAGACATAGTGGGGACAGACCACGACAATTCCTGTCGTTCCTACTGAATATCTGTGTTCGTATCTCCCCCTAACGATGGGAAGACTATCTCATCAAAGTGACAACCCGCAAATCTAGATGTAAGGAGATCGCCTTTCAAGGGTATGAAGTGGCGGACGATTGTTAGAGTCTCAAATCCAACGTAGTTGCCCATTTGTCTGTAAGGACTTGTCATAGTGCCCTGTGGCGGCGCAATTGGCACATGAATGGCACACTCAAATATGCGTAAGTACGATACTTGTACCCAGTCACTAGCTGTAACGCAGAGGAAGATTGAGTTGCAATGGGTCATAGACGAATTAGCATAGCTGCATGCGATATTGCATCACCCCAAGCGAATATAAGGAGGTTGGTGCGCATTACCAAATTCTGACGACCATCGTAGTCATTTTCGCGAGACTATTTGGGTTTGTACATGGGATATGATGTCCAAAATCAGTCCCATTACAATAACCATCAAAATTTTTCGATGTAAACTCTCTAGCATAGTCAAATCCAATTGACTAAATAGGATGATTCGGGGAGTGAGCCCGTTGTCATATGATATGTGCAAGGAGTGTAGCAGAAGCAGCATTACAAGTGGACAATGGCACAACACGTGACCAGCGTGTTTGCATGTCAACCAACATCATGAGATATTTAAACGTCCGCAAGTTGGTTGAATCAGTCTATAGAATCCCCATGGGTTCTATGTAAGAACAAAATGAGTATTTTCATATCCTTTCCATAGGATAGTCTCAGTCCTAAATTCCCTAAGGAACGGGCTTTGTAAAACGTGCGAGAGGCATTAGAAGCAACCAATGAGGATTTTGGTTGGGCCTAAGCGTCTGAAATGATATTTCAAGCAAATTTGGTGATTGCAACATCACCAGGGACCAGGGGCGTCATCACCATAATGTACGCTATCCATGGCATCATGGATAAGGACTATGCCAGCCCTACGCTGGTGGTGGACGGCGGCGGCGGTCACACTTAGTCCAAGAATCAACTTTTGATTCATGCTTCGTTTGGCTCGAGAAAGTAGATGTCCGTGTGAAGATCATCATGACTAGGATGACCTATCCTGTCGTGACAAAGTTATTATGTGTCTAAATCCAAGAGATCTTCTCTCATAACTTTTATTGGATTTAATCACTCGAATAGTGACAAAGAGTCCACTAGAGAGAAACATAAACTTCTCTAAGATGCGCCTTCGTTCGCAATCATTAGAGGCATTGCAAAGGAACTCATTTTCATTCTCTACATGTGCTTTCGCATGGAATCCGTTGGCTATTCATAGGTGCGATTTGCCCTAGGAACGTATAGAGTTTCTGTGACAGTAATCAAGGTGCCATTTGGCAAGGGAGAACTTTAGCTATTCCATGTCCTTGAATCAATACTGATGGCCCAGCCATCATAGTCACAAAGTCATATGCTCAAAATCAAAATGGAGTCATAATGAAAAGAACTCGAAATTATATTCATAAGCCAACGGAATTACATCATTGTCTCTTTGACCAAAGAAAATCTCATCCAAAATGCTAGTTAATGCAAAACAATGGTAGTCGTCTAACTTCTTTCGGTAATTCCAAAATAAATGTGACCAGGTGAGTAGAGAGATTGTTAGGTCCATAATTACCTACTAATTATTCCCCTAATCTTGTACTTTTGCTTAAATTTTGTGCTTATTTATATATATTTATTATGTTTTTCTTATCATGCTAGGAAATGATGGAAAAGCTTGGAAGTGCACTAAAAAGTCAAGTTTAGCACATTTTCCTACTCCGGCTAGGAGAAACCGAGCTAGGCAAGGAGGAGGAGCGGCAGGCTGACCAAATGAACTCCAAATGAGTTGAAACTTTCCATATCCATTCTAGACATCCTAAAGATCATTTTTCATGCAGAGTGCAAGAGCTATTTCGGAGTGGAAGCCCTTCAAAAGATCGGCACAAATTTCTGACTAAAAGACGAAAACTGCAAAACTGGACCTGTACCGATTCCGGCAGTATTTCCGGCCAAACCACGGCGAACTAAGCTCTGAAATTTTAACTGAATGATATACACACATGGATGAACATTTTGTATGAATAAATCAAAGTCCAGATCTGAAATCTCGGTGGAGATTCAATTGAAGGAAGAAATGAGAAGAAAGTGCGCAAACGGACAAAAAATGGGTCAACGGTGGTCAACGACGGATTCCGGACATTTCCGGCCAAGTTGGCCTGCCAGGAACATGTGTGGAGGACACTAAAGAACTGATTAGAGTTAGAGACTTTAGGTGGGAAGACTTGAGGTCTAGGTTATTTTGAAATTCCAAATTTGAAAGATAACAAGTAGTCTCATTCTTACACCTTACACTTTTGTCTCCCATTTATTACCTTTTTCCCCTACACAATGACCCTTCTACACTTATTGTTTCTCCTCCACCAAAATATCTATGGGCTTTCTAGGTCATTTCTATGTGGAGTTAAAAACTAGATCCACATTTTATGCTTAAACATTTGTCAATCAGATCTAGCCCTTCATTCCTTTTGATCTCCACCCTTGATTTGAATTTCCTTGGCCTTTAAATAGCCCATTTTCTCTCCCCAAAACCGTTCACCCTTTTACTCTCTCACTTTGCAAAATCAAAATATCTCTTTTCCCTAGTTCTAGCATAGTTTCTCTCTAGTTTTTCATAGCTAGTTCATAGTTCTTTGATTTTGTGTAAGAGAGAGGTGTGTAGCCACTTGGGTTGCACCACAACCGAAGTTTCTACACACTTTGATCAACCACATCTCTTGTTTCTCACACATTCAAGCCTTGTTCTTACTTTGTTTTTGAGATTTTGTGGATTTGTATAGTGATTTGGGTTCTAAAAACCGAAATCCCTATACTTTGAAGCATTTCTCTTCTAATATAGCATCTAGGAGACAAAGGAGACATCTTGTTCTATTGGTTTGGCTCCTAAAAGAGTCAAACCCGTGGGTATATCACTTGTTCTCCACTCTTTGCTCTCTTTTATTTGTTATTTATGTTGTTTATGTCTTGTAGTTGTGTAAATTTGAGTTGTGAGTAGTTGAATTTGGGGCTAGGGCCAAACTTGTGCACAAAACAATGTAATCTTTATGTTCTTTGATGTTTATGTATGTTTTGAATGTTTTGGCTACTATACTTTAATGTATCCTAAGTGTGTTCATGATTTATCACCTAGAAGCATGCTTTAGGAAGTTAATGAATCGGAAACAAGAACTTGATAAACTCTTGATTCCGTGAGCATGTGTAGCTAAATAGGTGGTGGCTTAGCTTATTCCTACGGGAAGAACTAAGTTCATTGAAATTAAAGCATGATGTTATGAGTTTAGGTTCCGGAAGAATTTAGGCTCATGGCACCATAGGCCATTTATAATCTGGAAGATTTGAATGGTATAAAAGTTGTGTAATTTAGCTTTGCTTCGGAAGAGATTGTTACATGACTCGTTGGTTTCTTGGTGGCTTCATCAAAGCATTAAGGGGAAATTTATCAAAACATATTGTTACATTAAATTTGGGTTATATTGTGTGCATGAGTAAGGCTAGGTGTGATGCCTAAGTCTCTATTTTTCTCATTAATTTAGTTTCTACATTTTTATTTGCTTATTTTATTTTATGCAACTTAATCTACTTCATGAAAATTAAAATCAACCAAACCGTTTACTACCACAATTTTAAATACCATCCTCATGATCTTTAGCTTCCAAAGGGCTAAGGTTGTGAATTTGTAAAAAGGTAGATTTTGCATGTGTTTTCTAGGTTTATTTTCGCGGTGACCTAGCGAGGGTAGAGTTACTCAATCCCTTAGGTACGATACTCTTACTTTTCCCCTTTACTAAAACTTGGCCTCCTAATCTTGGGAGTAGGTAGCCTCACACAAATTTGCACATATTTTCATATTCATGATGCCACCAACAAGTTTTTGGAGCCATTGCTGGGGATTGAGGTAAAACTCAATCCCTATTAGGTTGCCGTGGGACTAGAGAACCCATTTTTTCTAGTTTATCTTTATTTTTTTGTTTAGTTATTTGGTAGTTTTTTGTGTGGTAGTTTAATTTTCAAAATTTCTAAAAGTACTTTGGGTAAGTAAATTAGTAAATTGTGGTAATAGAAGGACTAACAAAAAAGATTTGAGCATGTTGAAGATGATGAAAATAGTCTTGCCTATTTACTCTTTGCTTATTACTTGTGCAATTTCACTTTTTAGTTAATTTTTAAATTTGTTTAAACATAAAGTGCTTTGACTTATTTCTTTAAATTAGAATTTGATTAGAACTTGTAGTTTTTAAGAAAATAGGATTGAGATTCCAACTTTGTAACGTCGAGTTTATTCACTCTTCACAAGTAGGTTCTTCCGATTGGATACGATGTCTAGGTAAGATTTGAATGAGAGAAGTGTACTCAAGTGAGCTTCGGCTCCACCAAAATCTCTTCCTACTCTTACCTGGTCGTATTTCATGAGGAGTTACGGAACTGTTGAGTGTTAGACAACACCCAAATATGGATTTCTTTTCCCTTTTGCTTTTCTAATTACAAATTCTAATTTGAGTTCTAATTTTCTAGAAATAGTTAAAGTTTTAATTTGAGTCACATTGGACCTTGTTAATGTCCTTAAACTTAAACCCGGATTGGCGGACTCCAAAATGAAAAAAAAATAAACCAAGATGAAGAATTTGGGAGTTTAATGGAGCGTTGGCCTAGAGCAAGCATGGTGTGTTAAAATTGAAGTGTGAGGTCCTCTTTGGTTCTAAGTGCAAGGAGCTTAATGGATGGCAAGTGCCTAACTTGGCCTTGTGCGGTTATCACCTAGTTATGCATTATGGAGCTAAACGGAGGATCTTCAAAGAGTTTGCGCTTTCTTAAACCCTCATTCTTATCTTTCCTAAGCATGATCAATTGTGTTTATGTGTTTTTATGTTAATAAATTTGTGGCTTCAAGAGTTTTGGATAGTTATTTCACCCTTGGTCAATGGATAAGACACAAAAGATTTAGCTTTTATTGAAAGGATTATCCAAAGTTCAAGTGTGAGGTGGCTACCCTTATTCTCTTGCCATGTAGTTAGTTTAATTGTTTTGATGATAGTCTTGGCCTTTGTTGATGCATGCTCCCCAAAACATTGATAGGATCTTAATAGCTTCATTATACATTAAGGACTATATGATGTTTTAAGTGTGAGGTGCTTGTTAAGCCAATGTTTAGTTTGTTAATAAATTATGTTGACTAGCATTAGGAAGTTTTTATTTGGTCCTATGCTTTGCACATGATTCGCAATTGTTCATAACGGCACATTGAGGACAATGTGTGATTTAAGTGTGAGGTGGTAAGGCTAAGTAATTACATTCCTTATCATTTTCTTCATTTGTTACCCTTATTGAAAAATTCATAAAAATTGAAAATTTTTGAAAAATACAAAAAGATTTTGGCTTGCTTGCGTGGTTCCTAAACCAAAATAACCCCCGCCGAGGATGAGACCGAACTTATGTCTAATTGGATTGATTGATTTTGAGCATGTTTAGCGATTGAAGATCAATGCTTATTTAATAAATGGATTTGGCGTTTTGTGCTCACATGCATTTAAACTTATATTGCTTATGCCATTTTGGACGCATTAATGTGGGAAAGATGAGGACTAAATTTGTTGAAACTATCTATGCCTAATTATTTGAGCTTTTGAGCCTAAGAGAGTGCATACATAGTCAAAATGCACTAGTTCTTTCATTGTGTGATCAATTCATCGTGCATGTAATCAAGAACTTTGTCACGCCCCTGATTTTTTACATAAATAAAAAATCTATATATAATCTCATAATTATACATGCGTGATGGTTCAACCATCAATACAAAATACCTGAAAACTTTTTGCCTTTTAAACCAAGTACATATTGATGCCCTAAACCCTCAAAGTTAATATACACTCACTCTACAGAGTTATATATTACACAAGCTTACGAATTAAATTGTCAACAACAAAATAAAACGTAAATGCTCCTCAGAGCTTACTACAACGGAAGTCTTTATAACGGTAAAGTCACAAAATTGGCTTCCTACCGTAATGCTACCAGCATGCCACCTCAGGTTCAGCCACGATTTCCCTGACCTGCAGGATTAAACCCTACACCATTTGAATGGTGTACCGGGTTATCACACAACAAACCCGGTAAGTTTTTGCAAGCCCTTATGAGTAACTCAATACCACACATGCACGACTTGCCCAACGAGGAAACCCATCAACTCGTAAAAGGGAACACACACCCTGTTTTCCCAAAACACACACATTCTTTTCCCAAAAGGAACAAATACAAGTCACCCCGTGACCAAAAGCATAATAATTGAAACTCTGACAATTAAATATGATACACAAGTCCTCTCAGGACATTTAAAAGAAAGAATCCTCGAAACTCCCTTTTAAAACACATTCTCAAATCAACACAAATCACCACGTGACAAAATCATAATAATTGAAACCCTGACAATTAAATATGATACACAAGTCCTCCTAGGACATTTAAAAGAAAGAATCCCCGAAACTCCCTTTTAAAACACATTCTCAAATCAACACAAGTCACCCCTTGACAAAATCATAATAATTGAAACTCTGACAATTAAATATGATACACAAGTCCTCCTAGGACATTTAAAAGAAAGAATCCCCGAAACTCCATTTTAAAACATGTACTCATGAGCATCAGATAGCTCCCCGCTACCCCCTATGATGTACCATGGCAACAGACTAGAGCTCTAACTGATCGTATCCACAAACCCGGCCAAAGGCGTGAAGTCCCAATATATTTTCCTGAGGTCACTCCCAGCATCCCCGAATCCTCGGACCTCTCTGGTCGTCAGATCAAAACCTTTCAAAACGGTCACTTAGAACCAAAAGTTACTTAACTCACAAAAGGAGATGTCATCCCGTGACCTCCAATCATCAGACCCCCCCGGTTGTCAAATCAAAACATTAAATCAATTCAAAAGGAGAAATCACCACTTGTGACTCTCAGATCTTCCGACCCCCGGTCGCTAGATCAAAACATTAAGCAACTCACACCAAAACTTGACACTTTTCAAAAAACAATAGGAATTCCCAATTCCTAAAACAACGTTTCCCGAAAAGTCAAGCCTCAAAACAATATAATGAAACCAATCAATAGCTATTGCTTAATTGACCCATCAACCCATAAGAATATACATATTTCATGTATATATATATATATACACGTGGTCATTCGCTCAGGAATGCCACTAATACCAACTATAGTTTGCAGTTAACTAAATAACTCTCAAAACAATAATGGTAACTCCGTTCGTAAATGAACGTTGTAAGATTACTCACCTCGAAACTCCCGCTGTGTCTTCAATACAGAACAAAGCAGCCAACCCACAAAACGACCGTCCAAGAATACTTTGTCAAGTACCTAATCACAATCAGTTTCCACTTAGTAACAATTCACAAACGATTTAAGTTTGAAACCCCTGTTTTGAACTGAAATCCCCAAAGTGACGCCAATTGAGGCGAAACCACATCCGCGACCACCCAATGTCTCCGGAATACTTCTACGATCGATATGTCCAAACCACATGTCGATCGGACGCTCGGATCCTCACGGATCGAAGCATCAAACGGTCTAAAACCGTAAAAATCACAATATATTCATACAATCTCCAAAAATAACAATATATTCATACGATCTCCAAAAATTGCGTATTATATATCAAAACGCTCATACTACCAGAAACTAACCATTCCATGGCCGGAAGGCCACCATAACGCCGCCACAATCGGCGGTGCAACCACCTAAGCCACCACCGGCCAAAACTCAAAATCACAACAATCAAGCCATCCAGAAATGTTCATCACGAAGAGTAGAGTAACTTTCATACCTGGAACTAAGTCTGGTTCGGCCTAGATCGTCCTAGATCAAGCTTGCAAGATCGGCCAATCGCTGCCATCTGATAGAGCCCCAGATTCGTTGTGCACCCCTGATTTTCAAACTTTGATTTTTCACTCCACACACAAAATCGTCCCTCAAGGCGGATATAGGGATGATCAAGAGGAGGAGGAGATTCCAAAACCACGAAGGATCGGCCGAGAAGTTGCCGGAAAAGTGAATTTCCGACCGGGTCCCGATCGCATCGACTGTAGCTGCTCCGATCTCTACTTTCCGGTGGTTTCCGTCGCCGTCAAGCACCAGAGGGAGGACGGCGAGATAAAGGCGACCACGTCTGCTTTGGTCTCTTCGCCGGCGGACGTCAGGAACTGCCGGAAAACTCGGGTCGGGTCACTTGGTTTGGGTCGGGTAACGCGGAGGCTGAGGAGAGAGAACGGAGAGAAAGGAACCTTCCGGAAACGGAATATGAAATTATGAAATTATTTTCGGAAATTCCTTATTGATACCAAAATAGAAACTTCTTCCAATGGCCATAACTTCTTCATACAAACTCCAATTTTTGTGTTCCACATGTCCACGAACTCGTATCGACGCGCTCTACAACTTTCGTGAAGGAAGTTTTCGGAGAATCTCAACGTATCAAAAGTCAACCTTGAACCCCCCCCCCCCCTAAAGTCATACTTTCCGAATAAAAATTCGTCTGAAACACTTCCGCTCTATCCCCGAGCCACGAAACCATCCGATAATCACTAATTAAATTCTAGAAAATCCTCAGAAAATAAATACGAATTTCCGGGGCATCACAAACTTGCTCCAAATTTTTCGAGACTTTATATCAAGCATGAGTTGTTATTAGGGAAGACCAAGGCATTAGGAATCCACCATGGCCAAATAGCTTTTGTCCTTAAAATGAAAATCCATTAGTAAGCCAATTTGAGCCTATATATATAGTGTTAGCCTTTTCATTTCTCCACCACCACAAATGTCTACCTTTTTAAAACTTAAACACTTTTCCTACCCCTTCTAAGCCAAGTGGTAAGCAATGAGAGTCCTATTGTTAGTTTGGTGCTTGTAAATGGGTCTAAGAAGTGTGCAAAAGAATAAGTGTGAGGTGGATAGAGTATTGTGTGCGTGAGCTACGGGTTGTAGCCAAGAAAACAAAAGGTTGACCCTAAAAACATATTCAAAATATCAAAAGAATTACTCAAAATCAATATGGACTAGGGTCACGAAAAGAAAAAAAAATAGAAAATGAAAAAAAAAAAAACAGAAAAAGTGTTGTGCAAAAATAGTGTGTATGAAAAAAAAAATACAAAAAGAGTGTGGGTTGTACAAAAGGGGGAATAATAGTTTTTATAGTCCTTTAGTTTTTGGGTTTGTGGAAAAGAAAAGGAGGTTTTACAAAGCACTTCGAGCCAAAAGAAAAAGGAACTCAACAAGAGAATTGCTTACTAGGAGGCTTAGAATTTGTAATTTCCTTTCCCTTCATTTCATTAACCCCTCACCTAAGCCCCATTACAACCTAAATAAAAGACCTTGTGATCCAAGAGAACTCATGCAATGATCATGTGGAGAAAAGATGGAAGAGCAAGCCTATAGAAACCATGACAATTGAATTGTTTTTGAGTGCAAACACTAACCATTAAATACTTAAGTGAAAATGAGTGATATCCATGTGAGTTTGATGGTTAGACAAATGCAGTTCAAGTTAAACCCACATGAATCATTTACAGTGGCACACATGGCATATGAATATACTTTGTTGACCATGACTTTCCAAATCCAATTATTAGCTTTGCATTTCGAAAATTTATTGTTTGAGCTTGCTTAATTGAAAGTCAAATCAATAAGTCATGGTTCTCTGAGGGAAAATGGTTAAACTCATCAAGGATGCAAGTGAGCCTTTTAGTTTGTTCATGCTAGTTTAATTTATGTTTTTTTTGCTTGAGGACAAGCAAAGTGTAAGTGTGAGGTATTTTGTTAGGTCCATAATTACCTACAAATTATTCCCCTAATCTTGCACTTTTGCTTAAATTTTGTGCTTATTTATATATATTTATTATGTTTTCCTTATCATGCTAGGAAATGATGTAAAAGCTTGGAAGTGCACTAAAAAGTCAAGTTTAGCACATTTTCCTACTCCGGCTAGGAGAAACCGAGCTAGGTAAGGAAGGAGGAGCGGCAGGCTGACCAAATGAACTCCAAATGAGTTGAAACTTTCCATATCCATTCTAGACATCCTAAAGATCATTTTTTCATGAAGAGTGCAAGAGCTAGTTCGGAGTGAAAGGCCTTCAAAAGATCGGCACAAATTTCTGACTAAAAGACGAAAACTGCAAAACTGGACCTGTACGATTCCAGCAATATTTCCGGCCAAACCACGGCGAACTAAGCTCTGAAATTTTAACTGAATGATCTACACTCATGGATGAACATTTGGTATGAAATAAATCAAAGGCCAATTCCAAACTCTCGGTGGAGATTCAATTGAAGGAAGAAAGGAGAAGAAAGTGCGCAAAGGAACAAAAAATGGGTCAACGGTGGTCAACGACGGATTCCAGACATTTCCAGCCAAGTTGGCCTGCCAAGAACATGTGTGGAGGACACTAAAGAGCTGATTAGGGTTAGAGACTTTAGGTGGGAAGACATGAGGTCTAGGTTATTTTGAAATTCCAAATTTGAAAGATAACAAGTAGTCTCATTCTTACACCATACACCTTACACCTTTGTCTCCCATTTATTACCTTTTTCCCCTAAACAATGACCCTTCTACCCTTACTTTTCTCCTCCACCAAAATATCTATGGGCTTTTTAGGTCATTTCTATGTGGAGTTAAAAACTAGATCTACATTTTGTGCTTACACATTTGTCAATCACATCTAGCCCTTCATTCCTTTTGACCTCCTCCCTTGATTTGAATTTCCTTGGCCTTTAAATAGCCCATTTTCTCTCCCCAAAACCGTTCACCCTTTCACTCTCTCACTTTGCAACATCAAAATCTCTCTTTTCCCTAGTTCTAGCATAGTTTCTCTCTAGTTTTTCATAGCTAGTTCATAGTTCTTTGATTTTGTGTAAGAGGGAGGTGTGTAGCCACTTAGGTTGCACCATAACCGAAGTTTCTACACACTTTGATCAATCACTTCTCTTGTTTCTCATGCATTCAAGCCTTGTTCTTACTTTGTTCTTGAGATTTTGTGGATTTGTATAGTGATTTGGGTTCTAAAAACCAAAATCCCTATACTTTGAAGCATTTCTCTTCTCATATAGAATCTAGGAGACAAAGGAGACATCTTGTTCTATTGGTTTGGCTCCAAAAAGAGTCAAAACCGTGGGTATATCACTTGTTCTCCACTCTTTGCTCTCTTTTATTTGTTATTTATGTTGTTTATGTCTTGTAGTTGTGTAAATATGAGTTGTGAGTAGTTGAATTTGGGGCTAGGGCTAACTTGTGCACAAAACAGTGTAATCTTTATGTTCTTTGATGTTTATGCATGTTTTGAATCTTTTGGCTACTATACTTTAATGTATCCTAAGTGTGTTCATAGATTTATCACCTAGAAGCATGCTTTAGGAAGTTAATGAATCGGAAACATGAACTTGATAAACTCTTGATTCCGTGATCTTGTGTAGCTAAATAGGTGGTGGCTTAGCTTATTCCTACGGGAAGAACTAAGTTGCTTGAATTTCTTACCTTGAAATTAAAGCATGATGTTGTGAGTTTAGGTTCCGGAAGAATTTAGGCTCATGGCACCATAGGCCATTTATAATCTAGAAGATTTGAATGGTATAAAGGTTGTGTAATTTAGCTTTGCTTCAGAAGAGATTGTTAAAATTGCATGACTAGTTGGTTTCTTGGTAGCTTCATCAAAGCACTAAGGAGAAATTTATCAAAACATGTTGTTACATTAAATTTGGGTTATATTGTGTGCGTGAGTAAGGCTAGGTGTGATGCCTAAGTCTCTATTTTTCTCATTGATTTAGTTTGTACATTTTTATTTGCTTATTTTATTTTATGCAACTTAATTTACTTCATAAAAATTAAAATCAACCAAACCGTTCACTGCCACAATTGTAAATACCATCCTCATGATCTTTAGATTCCAAAGGGCTAAGGTTGTGAATTTGTAAAAAGGTAGACTTTGCATGTGTTTTCTAGGTTTATTTTCGTGGTGATCTAGTGAGGGTAGAGTTACTCAATCCTTTGGGTACGATACTCTTACTTTTCCCCTTTACTAAAACTTGGCCTCCTAATCTTGGGAGTAGGTAGCATCACACAAATTTGCACATATTTTCATACTCATGATGTCACCAATAGAGATGTCGGTGGAGCAAGGCTCGCTTAAATACCACTAATCTCATAACTTTCCTAGACATCACACTTACTTTTGGTGAGCCTACTTTGAAGAAAGACTTAAACTATTGGGATTTACTACAAAGTATATGGCAATTGCCTATTACATCTCTTGGAAAAATAAAGACTTAAACAGAATTGGCAATCTATTGATCCCAGCCAGATTTGAAGTCTTCAACCCTTTACTCTAGATCATCTTCTTGAACTTCTTGTTCCACATAGTGAGCTTCTGTTGCTTCACAATATGTTTTGTAGGCGGTGACAATTTCTTTACGAGCTCTACAAATGTGTGCCCAATGACCGGATTCTCCACATCGAGAACATACATCTCTTTACCCAGACTCCATTGATTGAGGCGCTTTGAAATCGTCATTTAGATGGCTCTTAGTGTTGGTGGCGCCACCAACATGGCTAGAGGCGTTGCCTCCCTCTCTCTTTCCCCGTTGACCTCTTCGGTTCCATGTTCGCCTATTTTGGCGGTTACCTTCCCAAGTAGAGCGATTATGTGGTGACCCGAGAGAGGGGTCCCACAGCGCTGCTACCCCGAGCCAATGAGAAACCGACATGTCACGAATGACATCCCGATAACTCATCAACCCGAAATCGCAAGGCCTTTTGGGTTCAGACTGTTGGTTTACAAAACACTTTCTTAGACCAAGCATTTCAGCAACCGAATAGCATATTTTCAAAGGCGGAATTTAAAGTGGGCTAAATGATTTGGGCTTACAATAGGAGCCCAATTTGGGAAATAACAAATCACTAAGTAAATATAAGTATGAGAGACGAGCCCCAGGGTTGTGGGTCTCTCAAAATTTTGTAAATAAGCGAATAGGAAGCGAATAAAAATTAAATAAATAAGTAACTTCAAAGTCCGATTAAGGACCAAAACCTTCTTTGGATAAAGTTTAAGAGAAATGCGCCAAGCAGGGCCATGTGCCTCCCCTGTACGCTTCTCGACCACATGCTCGAAACCTGCACACTATTGTAGGGGTGAGCTTTCGTCCTCGCATGCCCAGTAGGGGCCGACCCAACCATGCTAGGTTTGAAAGATAATATACTTGAAATTATTTACAACATAATATTGTGCACGTTTATCGAAAAATACTTTAAGAAAAAGACAACCACAAATATTTGTTCTCTTTTATAAAAGGGAAAATTACTGGTCCCCCCGTACTTTTTGGGATTCGACAGTTCAGTCCCTGCTATTCCAATTTTAACAGATAACTCCCCAAACATTCAAATTTCACACCATTTGGTCCAAAATGACTATTTTACCCCTCACTTATTCTTTTTTTTTTTTTTTATTCTTCTCTCTCTTTATATATATATATATATGTGTGTGTGTGTGTGTGTGTGTGTGTGTGTGTGTGAGTATATATGTATGTATGTATGTATGTATGTATGTATGTATATGTATATGTGTGTGTGTGTATATATTTTTATTATTCTCTGTCTTTTTATATATATTTATATGTATATATGTGTGTGTGTACATATACATACATACATATATATATATAGATATATACATACACATTAGATATATATATATATATATATATCTACATTATTCAAAATATATATATATATATATATCTACATATACATATATCTAATGTGTATGTATATATCTATATATATATATATGTATGTATATGTATATGTAGATATATAAATATATGTATAATTTTATACATGTGTGTGTGTGTGTGTCTATATATATATATATACACACACACACACACATATATATATGTATATGTATATGTCGATATATATATATATATATATATATATATATATGTATGTATGTATATGTAGATATATGCATATGTGTGTGTGTATTAGATATATAAAAAATAAAAAAATAAAAAAAAAAGAGGAAGTGAGGGGTAAAATTGTCATTTTGGACCAAATTGTGTGAAATTTGAATGTGTGAGGAGTTATCTGTTAAAATTGGAATAGCAGGGATTGAACTGTCGAATCCCAAAAAGTACAGGGGGGGACTAGTAATTTCCCCTTTATAAAACATATGCAGCATGCTTCACACAACTTGGAGCTCCGAGATACTTACTTGCCCGCTAAAATAAAACAAATCGGTGACCGACCCGGTTCGTCATCCTTCGAGAACCGGCCAACTACTCTGTAGTCCTTGTGACTACAAGTAGTGAAAGTGTCCATTTCCTGGCTCTGAGTCTCCTATGACTGGTTCACTGTCTGTACACACATTTCCTCGACAAACATAGAAGCACAGCCCCCTCCGGAGGTTCACGGTTATCGACACCGTGGGATCCCTAGGAATCTACGCGTCTAGGTCTCATTCACTTTTAGATCACAAGTACCAACATACAATGGGTACAGTATCTCAACATGCAAGTCTAGCCTCGGTTATGGAAACACGGATATCACGAGGCATCGACTAATGAACAACCAATAACATACTTGCAGGGAACATATTATGATACTAGAGCATCCCACATATAGAAAAGCCTCTATCAAGGAAGGGACAGCTCACCCTACCTGGATATGGAGTGCTCGTCCACAATGAGATTCGTTCTCAACTTTCAATACTTCGTCCAGTTCCAAAGGCACATGCACAAGCCCTTTATAATAAAATTAACCAATGAGTAACTTGACGTTATTATAACTCAACTAACCAAGCAACCAAAACATTTATTTAATTTTCCTTAAAGTCCATCGGATTATCCTTTTATAGATAAAATCTTTACCCATTCCCAAACAATCCAAATGGCATAGCATTTGAATCATTTTGGATATGGTAATCAAACTTAACACATATGTCTATTAAACATAGCTCGGCTCAACTCATTTGACCTTTCCTTGTTTAGTATTCGTTCGACAAGAAAAACAAAGGATAATTTACCATTCCCGAATGACTTTGCTTATTATGTTCATTCCGGGATATGGTAAATAAGAAAGTACTTTAACTGTTACTATTTCATTAACTTTAATGGAAAATCCTTCTTTTAACTTAATGGCATAAAGTCCCCTATTGATACCCATTTCTGCCTTGATATGGCAGTATCCATATCTCTTATTTTTTTTCATATCAACACTTCTTTGAAAGAGCCCACCGAGTTAACCATTACTACACTTCCAAAATTTACAACAGATTCACTTCTTTAATTAAACAAAACCAATCCTCTAATTGCTATAAGCTCATTTACACTCGTTCATTCAGGCCAAGTTTCGGACATAACTGATATTGCACAGAACCAAGTTTCATTTCGCGTATTCAATAAAACCACATCTTCAATTTACATAATCAGACCAAGGCAATACATATCTAAGATACCCAGACCCTTACCACAACTTCTTTTCCAAATAGAAACCAATTCCTCGTAGCTGTATCTCATCACCGTTAACCTTTCGGATCCTAGCAGGTAAAACACAATCAATAATCAACCCATCACCAATCTTTGTATCCAAATCAGAAACTGCAGAATGTCCTCACCGTATCTGAATTCGATCAAAGCTATCCCAACAGCTCACCTTCTCCAAAAACTTCATATCGCATATTCATAAATCTTACACAGTCCAATCAATAGAATTAGGGATTTCATTCCACTTAAACCAGAAAATTCAATCAAAAGGGGAAACACGAACGTTACCTAATAAAGGTGATCTAAAGCTCCAACAGCCGTGAGATGCGGAGCTAGGGGTTTCTCACGCTCCAACGGTGGTGCGTGCTGCGCGAAGTGGCTCTATTCAGAGTTAGAGGTCGAGGACATGGGGTTTTGGTGATTGACGCGACGCTGATCCTATTTCTGGAGGTGGTGTCACTCAGGCGAGGCCAGAGAACGGTGAATCAATCTCAACAGAAGGAGAGATTCTAGTGGTGCTCATGCAGCCTTGTCCTGTTTTGGTGGATGGCTAGACTTCTGGGTTTTCCTCCTCCATGTCTACTAAGCTAAGCAATAGTGGCGGTGTGGCGAGATTATGGTCAGAATTCAAGGAGAGATTATCTACAGTGGTTTGGTAGCTTCAGGAATCGCGTGTGAAGGTTGGGGTTGATGCATGGCGGTGATTCTAGGTGGGTTTTGGTTGGGTTTAGGTGCGGCGTCAACTGGTGGAAGCGGTGTGATGAGATGGTGGCCGGAGTTGGGGTCTCCGGTTGTGGCAGAGGGAAGAAGAAGAGAGTGAGCGAGAGGTCGGGGGAGAGAAAGAGGCGCGGCTGAGAGGGGAAGGGAGAGTTTTGAGGTTTTAGGGTTTCTATTCCTATTTATACTAGTGTGTGAGAAATGTCGATTTTGCCTTTTCGACAAGTTACAAAACTCCACTAGCTAATTGCTTTCGATTTTGGGCACGTAACATTTTCTTTTATTCATTTTTCGTCGGAAACTTCCTAAGTTACTCATCGACTTCGTCCTAGGCCCAAACCTTGATTTCGTAAAAATTTAAAAATCCAAAACTTTGTTACAACTCAATTTATCGTATTCGAAACTTCAACAAACGGCCACCTCACGAAACTTCGGTAACCTTCTAGGCCCAAATCAAGGAATCTCGGCCCAAACTTAAATCATAAGGCCCAATAGGTGGTCTCGACACCAAGACAATCTCTGAAATCGATTTCTTCACTTATATCACCTTGCAGAAAAATCTTATTGGCGAAAATTACCTTCTAAAAAATTAAACAAAATTTTTGGGGGCTCACACTCCACCCCCCTTAAAATAAATTTCGCCCTCCAAATTTGCCCAATGTATGAATGAGAGAGGTTACTTCTTTTCACCTCAGACTCGAGTGTGCACAAGACATAGTTTTACCTTCCTCTGATACTTTTTGAACTTTTACCTTTCACATGGTACATCTTACTTCACTTATGGGGATGACCTCATCAAACTCTCTAACCATTTGTTTTTTGCAAATTGCGATTTTCCTTAATCATATTGGTGTGTGTATACGTATACATTTGATTTCAATGTCTCATCCAACTCCTCTGAGCTCAATACCATAGGCAATGACATTATCACTTTAGCATTTCTGAAAAATTCAAAGAGCCTTAAAACAAATCGGGGACTAACACTTAGTCACCCACTAATCTCAATAGCAGCATACTACAAAGTAGTGGTAAGTCCACTTATCAACCTTGTTTCCACAACTAAATAACCAACACTTCAGGGTAAGAATTTCTCAAGCGTTACTTGTAGACAATTCACGTGGAATACCCCATCACGCGTCAAGTTACGCAACATAATAATATTAATAAAACTTTCACATTTTGTGCTTCCATTAGCTACATATCCCAATTTCGGGGTATTTTTTTATCACTTCACCAAGTGTTCCTATTATACTCTCCATAGGATGCACTGCTCTCCATGAATCATGATTCTTTTCGATAAGTATCTTGCTGAATAGCAACTTCGTTGCAACCATGCGATAATCGCCTACTTTTCAAAATCACTGAAGACAAAATTGATGTCTACACCAAATTTCCGTTCAACGAGAGTAGAAAATCACTCGGGGATTTGAACCTTAAATATGAGTAGCAACCAAGGAAGGAAACTAAGCTTTCTCTGTATGTCTAACATAAATAACTTTCGTAGAACGTCACCAGGAATGACACGTCAACGATGTCATCGCTGACTTCAGCCTCGTAGTTATCAACGATCTTGGTTGTCAAACCTTATGCACCCTTATTCATAGCCCTAGCGGATACTGTTTACTCCTTGAACAAACAATTGTGACAGCTTGTCCGTATGACGTCGAAACCAAGCACACGATTCAGTAGACTTAATGTCACATTGTAAAATCACAACACTTAGGTATCTACTACACGTCATGAGACACCAATCAATAGGTCGCTTGGCATTGACCCAACAAACCGTCCAATGCTCAAGGCATCAAGTTGCAATAATACTTTGCGATAAAGCTTAACGAAATTCGAGGATCATCAATCGAAGTTGACTCCTCAGAATTTGTAAAGTTAGTAGCATTTCCATTCACGGTCTCGACCTTGAACTATCATCTTCACCCTACGAACTCGTTTGATGTCAAAACTCCAAAAATCATTGACACGGAGTTTGTATTTATGTTTGACGCATTTAATTTTAGTGTGTTTAATTGAGTTCTAGGATACTTAATTATATACATATTTAAGGACTCTAAAAAACAGTCCTCTATCCAGTAGTCGTTGTAAGTCATATACAAGGACACTGGAAAAGTGTTATCTTTTCCCTAATAGGACACTTAAACTGTGTCCTAAAGGCCAAAATAAGTGTCCTCGTATCCAATAGAAGACACAAAATGTGAACTCATATCAATACAAATGTGTCCTCTTTTACCTACCAAGACACATAAAGTATGTCCCCAAATATGAAAAATAAGTGTCCTTGTATCCATTAGAAGACACATAAAATCTTTTTTCATATTAATAGAATGTGTCCTCTTTTCCCTACTAGGACACATTTCTTGTGTCCTTAAAACGAAATGAAAGAGTCATCCTTTGCTTATAGAGACATAAACGAAATAGGCGGTAAAACCGAAATGCCGAACTCGTCCCGAACCCCTACCGAAAATATGCGGGACGGGACGGTATCAAAAATATGAAAATCACTATTCGGCCCGGCCCGTACCGAACTAAATAAAACGGGACGGGATCGGTATTAATGTTTTAAATACCGAATGGGCCCGGCCCGTACCAGTTTATATATATACACACACACACACACACACACATTTTTATTTATATATTATATACATGTATATACAATACAATATCTTCTTATGAGAGTATGGACCATGTGCACCTCACCTTTTCGCAACACTCTCTCCCTTTCTGTGGCTCTCTCTCCCTCACCCTTCTATCTTTCATTCCTCTCGGTTTCTAATCTGTGATCTGCCTCCCGTCGGTACCAACTTTGGAAAATCAAAATCCCGTCCCAACCCGTACCGAAATATATTTTCGGGATCAGGTTCGGTATCACTCAGTAACCGGCCTGTCCCGGCCCGTGCCCAGCCCTAATTAACGGTAACCTTAAAAGTTGAAAAACCATCCAAAAATAAGATATATCCAAAGCATCTTAAAACCACCAAAAGGACTATTACTCACTAAAATACATTAATATACAATACAAAATAAGTCTAAAGTGACTACAAAATGATTTGGAAAATATATCTTAATGAATACTCCGCTAATCTTCTTATTGGATATCAATCATGAATGAATGCAGCACTTCATTAACTCCACTGGTTTCTCCTTGCCAAATAATATCCTAGATAAACAACCCAGAAAACATACAAATATTAGATAATTGCTAGAATGTGTTATGTACATAGCAGCCATATAATATTATCAAAGAACACAAGAATCCCTATGCAGTAACACAAGCTAATCACAAGAATGAATCATTGAATATGATAACAGAGAGACTCATAAATTCAGAAAGGGAAACAAAATAGACAACCATAACAGAAAAAAGAAAATTGTCTGCAAACTAGCTGTCATTCCAAGTCTGCAAACATTATCACTCATTTCTGCATTTGAAAAATAAATAAGCAGCAAGAAACTAATGCATGTGGGAAAGATACAAAGAAAATATGTACAAACCTTCAATGTAACAACTCAAAGCTGAGGATTCCATGGAAGGACTAGTATCCTACAATAAACAAACTAGAATTAAAACTGTTCTGAAAAAAGGGGCAAAGTGAACTATAGAAAGTGTAAGTAAATTGGCTAAGCATTTTATTCTAACAAATAAAGAACCCACACCAGAACTTAGTAGGTGAAATATCCACCTCTCAGGTAAATTCAATCAAGTCGAATATAGTCATATCCCTTAGCCAATCAATGAACATTAAATTTCAATAAGCACTGATACAATAGTGATACTTGCATGAACATTGTGATTAGTTATGAATACAACTAGTTAGCAAGTCTGACTAATGTGGTAGTGGAAACAAGAAACTAGCCCTCGAGCCACCCCCCAAAAGGAAAAGAAACTTCAGCTGCAAACCCAAAAAGTAGCATTATTAATCAAACACATCAACATTAGTGAACTTGTCGGTATTTCCTAGCAAGAAAGGTTTGACATTACAACACTGGATGATAATGCAGTAACAACTGAGAAGGATCCCCAGAATATAAACTTTTACAGACCAGAGGCTCAAATGTTCGAAATCTAAAACTACAAAAATTAATCCATTACAACTTACTTAAATGATTAGCAGATAGTATAAAATCATGGCCCGGATAACTCATCTTTGACTTGCCATAGTCTGTTCCTCTAAGTGCTAGCACTGCAAAGCAGTTCAAACATTTACAATGCAATAAATACAAAATTTGACAAAAACCAGCAACTCAAATTTGGCAGTAAGAAACCTCAGAACACCAAAAAAAAAAAAAACCTCAGAAAGCACATATGTAGTTTTACCTAATATCCTAAGATCTGAATAACTGAAATTGGAACTCAAGCTTAAGCATTGAAAGGGCAATTACTCACCTTTGTTCATTCCAAACCCCTATGCCAAATGAAAATTGATTGAGCTTACAACAGATCTAAGGTATGTTGATTTGTATAAGCATATAATAAACATAGGATATATATTAATGTCTCAGCCTGTTATATATTAAAACGAGCCCAAAAATATCCTGTCTCAGCATGTTCCAAATGCAATATATATTAATGTCTCAGCCTGTTATATATTAACCTTTACTAATCTAACAGTCCCCATTTTATTGGAAAGGAATACATATCTGATTGGCATGAAGAATCTAAATCATTCTTATATATTCAAGAATTCAAACAGATATAAATTGCTCATCCAACACATCTAGCACTAAATCAAGTAAATCATGAATCAAAAACTCAAACTGTATTCACACCAAATAAGCCTACCTTATACAATGAACCAAAACCCTCCTTCTTGATCATGGTCCTGGCAACTTGTCCAGCTGATCCCTGATCCAATTGAATTCTCACCTACACCAAAACAAACACAACGAAAACCCATTAAACCATCAATCCCATTAAACCACATTACACCACTAAACCAAATCAAAATCCGAAATAGACCCACAAATCACAGATCTGAAACCCATCAAAAGAAACCAACTTTAAGCTCAAAGACCCGAGTTGGAATCATGAGTCCAATCCAAATATCACAAAAGTTACAATCTTGACGAGTTTCAACACTCACCTTCATCATATCGATAGGTTGGATGACTCAGGTAGCAAGCATACCAGAACTAGTTGAGATGCGAGCCACGCGCAACATCAGTGCGAGCCACTCACCTTCATCATATCGATAGGTTGGAAATCCAACAATCATATCCTCTCTCATTCATACATTGGGCGGGTTGTGCGGCGAGCCACGCGCAACATCAGTGCGCTGGCGGCACTGGAGCTCCTCAATGGCATCGCGGAGGGGGTCGGAGGCTTCTAGGGACAGCAGCTAGGTTGGGGGTTTGGGGAGAGACGACAACGAATTGCTGAGAGGATGAGAGGGTTTCGGCCTCTGCGGAAGAGTAGATGGAAACAAAACTTAAACCTCTAGCATCTCATCCACATAAATAAGGACTATGAGTCGACCATCTGGCATACCATCTAATTCCGATCTGGATACAGGAGAAAGCCACAGTCACATTATAATCTGCATAGAGCATATAGATCTGGCAAGAAGAAAAGGCTATAGACAGATTGAGAAGAAGAGGGAATTACCCATATGTGGTGAGATTTATTTTGCTCAGAGCTAAAGTATCAGAGCTCCAATTTGTTCGACTTGGAAGAGATGCACAGGGAGAGAGAGTGGGAGAGAGGTCAACTGAAAATTAGAGATTCGCACTTTGGCATGTGTGGGAAAAAAAGTGGGAAATTTAACCTTCGACAAAAAAATTCGGCTGGGCGAGCAAACTATTGCTCCTATTTTTTTAAGTCGTCCTCATAGGGTTATTAGGACGCTTTGAAAAAAACGTCCTTAAATGGTGTCTAGTAGTGATTAGAGCTTTGATTATATTAATTCAACTTCTTTATAGTGTTTGTTATTACTTTTCAGTAAGTACTGACGGTCAGTAGCAAATGTTGTAAGTACACTGATGGTCAATAGCAATATCTGTAAATAGACTTACCCAATATAATTGTCAATTACTAACTGTGAATATCAATGACAAGAAGTATACAGATTCTTAGATGCAACGCCAATAAGTATATTGACTTTTAGTAGTAATGTGGCAAATATACTAACCCTCAGTAGTATTACATATTTGGGAGAATTCTTGAGTACCTTGGTGTTTGCCATACCCTCATTTTGTTAAATATTTTGGACCATTGGATTAGTAATATATCTAATGGTTCAAAATATTTAACAAATTGGTAACTTGTTTAGCCCTTAGCCTTTCTAATTATGCTACTCATTTCCAATAAGCAAAAATGTTAACACAAACTACCAATTGAATTGAAAACAATAAAGCCAATTAATGTTTGATTATCAATTGACAATTGACAATTATGATTTTTCCTTTTTCAAAAAAAAATTAAAAGAACCTTCTATCCTAAGTTCACCGAATTACTATTAGTTAAATAGTCTATATTACTAATTAATTTTTTTATTAGTGAATTAATGTTTGATTAATGCTTGTTATTAATGGATAATTACACAATTGAAAATTATGTTTTTTCCCTATTAAAAACAAAACCTTCTAACCTAAGTTCGCAAAATTAGTATTAGTTAAGTAGTCTTTATTACCAATTAATTATATCATTAGTAGTTTCCTTAACCAAATATAATTCTTTTTACATGCATTTCATGACAACCACAACAATTAGTGTAAAATAAATAATATTTGTTTTAAATGTAGTCAAATGAGAACCTACTTTAAGACTTATTTACTCAAATGAGAATCTACTTTACTTTAATGAGAACCTATTACAATTACCACTTTTAGGAATTAATTACTCAAATGAGAACCAACTTTACTCTAACGAAGACCTTATTTACTTTAATGAGGATTTTTTTTTCTAATTACCACATGTGTCCTCAAAGTGATTACATGAGTCCTCAGAGTAGTAAATATTATATAAAATAAAACATGTATGAGAAATGTTAATGTCCATAGTTTTACCCATCCACATTTGTGTAATAAAGTTCTCCCTTGCGTAATGAAAGTAATATATTGTGTAATGTCCATCGTCGAATTAGTAATTACTTTTAATCGACGTAATTTACCACAAATTCCAACAATTGATGAAAAAAAGAAAAATTTTGTTCTAATTATAGTAATTACTCCACCTAAACTAATGTAATAATTTATGGACAATTTAACAAGTATGACAACAAATTTGTTGTCAGAGTGGTAAATCTTTATGTTTTTATCATTAATGAAATGATTACTACAATGACTACACATTTTACCACAATCACAACAATTGATGTAAAAGTGGTAACTTTTGTCCTATTTATAGTAATTACTCAACCTAAACTAATGTACTAATTTATGGACAATTTAACAAGTGCAACAACAAATTTGTTGTCAAAGTGGTAAATCGTTATATTTTTATCATTAATGGAATAATTACTCAATGACTACATATTTTACCATAACTCGAAACTATTGGTGTAAAAAATGTAACTTTTGTTCTGATTGTAGTAATTACTTCAAAAACTATACCATTTACAAGATTACCAACTATTTTACAATTCCGACAACATTTGTGTTGTGAACATGGTAAAATTAAAATTAGACCAAAAGATATGTAACAACTCAGTATTGTAAGGAGCTTCTCCACTTGATAATCAAGGTTCTAAATTTGATAAAAGTTGTCCAAATATGATATTTACATCTTTGACCACTCAATTACAATAACCACAACAATTGTTGTCATAAGTCATAATTGTAGTTCAACTATGTGTAATTTATTATTTTGACAATACTTGTTACATGATTTTTAACAATGTTACATATCAAGAAAGAGTGTGTTGTTAATATGATAAATTTTATTTTTAAAAATGACACTTGTCAATATTTAATTAGGTAACCTGTTGACCAGTTCAGAAGGTTTCCACTATATTAATTTACTAAAAATAAAAAAATTAAAAAAATAAGGGTATGACATACATCAAGGTACCCAAGACGACCCCTACATATTTGTTGTTGAATATGATAGTACAAGCTTCCAGGCTCACTCAACAATTCATCTTCTTCATTTTCATTGGTTACTATTTAATATTAATTTATAGAGGTTTATATTTGGTAGCAGATATAGTTTAATATTACTACTGACAATCAATAGCAATATCTTAATGAAAAATTTTGATGTGATGGCAATTTCATAATTTATCACAACTTGAATGTTTAATTAGAATTTGAATTTCTTTCCGCAATTTTAAGGTGTCCGCACGAATTTCCAGTATTTGCATCATGTTCATGATAATTTAATTGACTAACTTAACCTTAATGGTAAAAACCTCAAGGCTAGCTAGCTAGGAATTGCACGCTACAATTTGAAAATTTATTCAACAAAACAATAAAACAGGGAATCCACCACAATAAACAGAAGCGCGCAATAGATCTCTGCAGCACATTCATATTCAACGCTTCTTAGTTAACGAGATAACCAGGTTGATGAACTGGCACTTCTCCTTTTCCATGTGATCAAGAACATCTTCTTCAAACCTGCGAAACAAATCGTCCATGGCTTCCTCTCCGAATTGGCTGGCCAGAATAGGCTCTCCCACAGCTCTTATGTCAGTGGACAGTATTGCTGCCCTCGCATTCTTGTCAAAGCCACAATTTGCTTGTTTTATATAAGAGTCCCAGTCATTTCTGAAAACTTCGAGGTTTTGCAGGGTAAAAGAACCTTCAGCCTCGACAACCTCTTTCACCTCATCCGTTGTTGGTATGTAGTATGGCATATTGAATGTGTCCAATTTTTCCTCTTCAATCAAACCCTGAAAAATTCATCATAGTATGTTAGTAAGAGAAAGATTATCGTTCCCAAAATGAAGGAGTCTAATGCCTGGCACATGCATACATCTAAAACCATGTCATGGAGTTTTAATCCGACAAATTCCCAAATGCAGAGGGGATCTTTGCTATTTATGCTGCCCATTGTTGTGAGGACCATACTACCTCCCGGGACTAGCTCTTGTGCCCGAGACCACAGAAAGACTCTGAAGTCCCTTTTGAATTGCTCAAAGTATTCATTAAACACAGCGGGTGAGCTTGTCTTGGCTATATATATGTTCCCCTTGTTCAGTCCCTCTCCTCCTTTCGTCACCAAACCTTTTGGGACCTGCGCATAGAGATCATGTTGAATTTCCATTAGTCAATCATTGAGGCATATATTAGCATAATATATTAGTTTGAATTAGGATTTATTTATTTTTTTTAAATAAAGAAGGAAAAAGAAAAAAAAAACAAGAAGAAGAACAAAACCGACGTGCAAACGACAATCAAGAGTATTTACCTCAGAGATCCACATGAGAGCACAAGAAGAATGAACAAAGTGGAGAGAGTTGTCAGGGAAGAGCCTCCCATAAAAGGAACCAGGCATTGCTGCAATGAAACAAGGACCCGACTTGTTCTCATGTTCTTCATCGAGCTTGTTATAGAAGCCAGGCAGTGACCTAAACACCGTGTTGAAATCGTTCCGGGGAAGGTCATTCAAGAATGCTTGGAGGGATGGCGGGGGAAGGTTGAGCTTCCGAAACGTGTTCTGGATGATGGCTATTGTTGGTGCCAATTTCGGCATCAACGATTCAACGGAGGTTCCGTTGAAATCCAAGTGTAAAGTGGTGGGGTTGTTTTCTTCAAGTGGGCCTATCTTTTCCTTCGATTAGTTTGACTACGTGAGTAGCCCTGGTCATCCACTTGTGACTGAAGGCATGCCCTGGTAGTCCTGTGCCTAGCCTTGGTCGTTCACCTCTTGTGACTGAAGGTATGGCCTCGGGCTTCCTACACCTGATCCTGGGCCTCCAAGCTACCTTGTTTGGTGAAACTGATAGTCTCGTCTCGGACTTCCTTCACCTGATGCTGGGCCTCCAAGCTCCTTTCTTGGGTGAAACTGATAGGCTTGCCTCGGGCTTCCTCCACCTGATATTGGGCTTCCAAGCTCCTTTCTTGAGTGGAACTGATGATCTTGCCTTGGTCGTGCCATATCCTCTACTTGACGCTGGGCATCCAACTCCTCAAGTTGGCGGAGCCCCATGGAAAGGACCTGCAAATGTGAAGAGATGGAAAGTTATCGGAGGACCAGCCTAAGGCCGGCCAAACACACTCCGATGCCTAAGTTAGATAGGTGTGTTTGAACATTTATGGAGATTGGAGAAGAAAGAATGATGCTTAAGCATTTTGATATAAGAATGAAGTTGACATGTCAATAGAGAAAGAGAGAGAAGAGATTATGCATTTTGGCATAGCTTTGGGAGAGAAGAAAGAGTTGAAGTCCTCCCCTCAGCCTTGTGAAGGCTGGGTATTTATAGGAGAAGAGAGTTGATGTGGAAAGGGAAAGGCATGGCTCAATCCCATAAAATCGGGGTGTCAGCCCCCCACTCTCTGCCTACTGACACTCCAGGATGGGCTGACAGAGTTGGTACGTGACAGGTGTCACCATGATGTGGTCTGATTTGGTTGAGATGGAAAGGACAAAGTATGGGTTCTTCCTTAAAATCGGAGTGTCAGCCCATACCTTCTGCTTGCTGACACTCCAAGGGATGGCTTTGACAGAGTTGGTGACAGGTGTCACCACCATGTGGTCCGATATGGTTGGTGAAGGGTCAGTGTCGCCTATCCAAGCTTCCTTTTCCTAGAATTACTCTTAGGCCATGCCTTATGTCGGAACTTGACACGTGGCATGGTTGGTGAGATTTTGCTTTGATTGGTGTTCCATGTCTCTTCATGACGATTACATTTGCGTAGCTTGAAGGTCAAGGCTTTAGCCTTGGAGCTCGTGGTCATGATCCTTAGAGGTCGAGGCTTCTAAGCTTGGGGGTCGAACTCTTGGTCTTGGGGATTGAGACTCTTGGTTCCTTTGGAGTGTGCTATTCCAGTAGTGAGGTCGTGATATGCTTTTCCCTTGCCATCCAAGATGGTGAGTTAATCACATGGTGACCGTCCGAGACTTAAGAGGTGGAGATCCAAGGTTAAAGACTTGGAGTACCAAAGTGAGGCATCTCACTAGTCATGATTATTTCCATCTTAGGGTTATCTTTTCTTTCTCGATGAAAGGTTTAAGTGCGTTGAAATGTCAGAGTCCTACGTGGACTCTTTGACATTTCAACGCGTACCACCTGGAATGGGTTGAAAAGTCAAAAGTATTTGTCGAACCAAATTATGACATCAACAAGCCCCCAGTTCCCTGGCCAAGCAAGGCTTATGTTGGGTAGGGAACTCAATATGAGGGAGAATTTGGTGAATCTAGGCTTGAGTAGGTGGTTCTTAGTGGAAGACCAAGAGTGGATGTAAAAAAAGTTAACCTCGTTGTGTGGGGGTGAGTTTCTATATGTGATAGGCCATCACTATGGTAGTTTGAAGGTCGAACTACGGAGGTCCTATGTGGATGAAGACGACATCCTCGACTAGGGATGATGATAACCTTGAATGTCGAAGGACCACGGTAGGAAACTGAACTCATTGTGACTGATCTCCAATAGAGAGAAGGGTAACATCCTTGACAAGGGTGAGGATAGGTTAAATGACTTCCTTTTGTTTCCCTTTGAGCTTTAACTATTGGCTCTAATTTAGCACATAAGTGCATTGTCCCTACTTTTGCCATAACTAAAATATTAGCATAATTTATAAGGGAGTGTAAGACCTCTAACTATTGTTCGGTCTAAAAGTCTCACAACTAGTGGTCGTGGCAGTTGAGAGTCGATCAACCTCAAGTGTTCGTTGCGAGTTTCGGCCATTAAGACTCTCTTACTTGGCGACTCAAGTGAGTTGGACCTCGAGTGCACTATGTGTGTTAGTCTCAGTTGTTAAGACTTGCTCACCTGTGACTCAAGTGAGCTGGACCTCGAGGGCACTCTGTGAATTGGTCTCGGCTAGCGAGACTCTTTCATCGGTGGCTCAAGTGGGTTAGACCTTGAAGGCACTCTGTGAGTTGATCTCGGCTAGCGAGACTCTTTCATCCGATGGCTCAAATCCTTGGGGTGTTGGAATACCAAGGATGTCTATTATACAAACTACTACTATATTTATCTTAGATGGACTTCTATTGAGATAGCTATACCTTTGTGTTCCAATAAACTTTTAGGAGTTTATATATAGATAGATTTGTGGAACTGGTACCCCACTTGGTCCGCGTCTGGGCATTGACACAGGTTCATCAGTAATGAGCTGATGTAACCAGAGTTAATTAGTCATATGCTTAGCACGGGGGTCTTTGCCGAATTGTTGAATAGATGGATATATTTTCAAGCTAATTCGTTTGTGCAAATTCCGATCTCAACATGATTTATAGCATGCAAATAGTATAGAGACACATATAGTAGATACATAGAACGCCATATAAGATGTAAAAATCAATACATAATAGAATTGAGCCCCCGGCTCTCTAGGGCTAACATATTCCTATTGGTGTTCGAAAATTCATCACTCTTGGCATATCAAGGAAATCTTTAAAGAGGATGTAATGGTGCATGTGATCATACTTTATGATAAGACAAATAAGTAACTTAGAGTAAGGTGTACCGTTTGAGGTGTAGCTCGCTCCTTTGAATGTGACTTGTTCCGGACGGTGTCTCCATGTGGGCATTTTCTTGATGCAGGCCTTTGGCAACAAAATTGGTGGAGTAGTGGCACGTCGAGACCTTTTCGGTAGGAGTACAGGTCTAAGGGCAATAAGATGGTAGGTTGAAAGCTCTTTCTTCTTCTGGGGTTAGCTCTCCTAGCTACTGATTTTTCGCCATATTGGTGAATGGGTATTTTCGCCATGCATGCAAGACTTGTGAACCCATCTATATGTTCGACTCATGTGGTAGTACTCCCGCAACGCCAAAATCTCAAGATTGTCCAAGCATTGAAATATGATCAAGCGGTGGATGCTCAAGGTCTTTGCGCCGGTTGATCAACGTTGTCTGGTCCTAGTAAAATAGTTGAGATCATCGAACGAACACCAACATGGCATCCTCTCGCTAGTGCGCTGTCATCATTTGATAGACATCGCCAAGTCTACTTTAAGGATTACTACGCTTTGAAGCTCGTCATTATCCGACATCTTTGCGCTGGTGGTGCAGCCATCAGATTTTTAGGGAGTTAGTATAGCAGCGAAGTCGAGGACATAGGTGTGTTCCTAATTGAGGTCAACCTCCTGATCATGAAAGGATGGGGGACTGGAGTCCCATAATCTTGATGCTAACATTGTGTAAGATTTGTGGATTGTCGGTGATGATATATTGATGAGGTTGATCGATCATCTTTGATCAAAGCTGCAACTTTCTTGTTAGGGTTGATGAGGATCGTGTACGAGATCTCCACATCAGTCATTTATCCAACAAGCGAACATAGTCTTTCTATGTTGGAACTCTAGGGGTCTGGTCCATGGCTCAAGCTGCCTCCTCATGTCTTCAAGGTTTGATTTGTCGTTACCTCATTCTATAACATCAATTTTTAGCGACATGTTGATCAATAGCATTTCCATCGTCTTCTTGTCCCGTTAGGTGTTGGTTAAGACCTATGATGGTGGATGCATGCTGAAATTCCAATGAAGGTGGAGGGTGCGCCCAAGCTTTCTCCATTCTTGGAGAGTCAATTGAACCTCCATGGCATTCGAGCATCGTGCTTCAACCATAATAGCATTGATGAAGCATGAGTCATGTGCATCCTTTTAGCTACATGTTACGACTAGGAGCTAAAGTCTCTCTCGCCTTGGTAATATGGTGGCAATTGGTGATGGAGCTCCAAGCTTGTTGACTACCATCGTCAATCTGAGTAGTGGACTGTCGATAGCTAGACGTCGCCTATCATTCATCTTGATACTTCTTATGGCAGCAACGGTCAAAGACTTCTAGCATGAGTGGATTTTAGTCCTTCGTCTTCGGTGAAACAAATGGTCTTGTCGTCAAGCATTTCGAGGTAAATTTTTCGCTCTTCCTAGCCACTCCAAAGCTTTTACAACTCTCTCCTATTACGCCAGTGTCCTGGGCTGCCAGGCGTTGGGGGTTCGGGACCTCTAGTTCGTTCCAAGGCTGCTACTTCATCGAGTGGTGGTCACACAATGTCACGAGAATTGAAGTTGCTCGTCATTGACTATGCGTTGGAGGTTCCTACGCGTCCTTGTGAGCTATCATCTAATGACTTGGATGTTGAAGGTAGGGCCGTTGCTGGATTTCTACTAGAAAGATTCTCCGTGTCAGGTAGCGTGCATGATCTTTATGTGAATCTCCTGACTACACCATTCATCAAATCTACATACTTTGTCTGATCATCAGTTTCCAGCTTGAATTCTAGTGATGGTGCTCCAACGATTATAATCAGCTCGTCACCATCCAGTGATAATAATGATTGGCAGGGGTGATATGAGGATCAATTGTGTTCGTCAGCCTGGGGTGGTGATGGTTGCTTCGTGTTCGCCAAATCATAAAAGTGTTTGTCTTTGCGACGTTGGTCACCCTTGGTCTCCTCATCAGTGGCATGTTGGGGGAGTACACATATGACAACATCATGTTCAAGAGTGGGCTATCCTCCGTCAAATAGAGACATGTGGACAAAGATTTGTAGATATGAACATTGAGTGTTCAGCCTCCGATTGGTGTAGAAGGTGGAAGCCGAGGTCTGTAGTGGCAATGGTTGGTGGACTTCTCTTCTAGTACTTGCAAGCATGATATACTCGAACTTGTGCTCCTCCTCATAGGTGGATGTCCACCCTTGCCCAATTTGTCATTGTTTCATCTTTTATTCGAAGTTGTAGGTAAGGCTCTAGACATCGAAGGTCTTTCCGGCATACTACACGCTTCCTTCTTAACTAAACCAGTGAACACGCGCCAAGCGTTCAAGGTTCCCACAGACGGCGCCATTTGTTGGTGCCAATTTCGGCATCAACGATTCAACGGAGGTTCCGTTGAAATCCAAGTGTAAAGTGGTGGGGTTGTTTTCTTCAAGTGGGCCTATCTTTTCCTTCGATTAGTTTGACTACGTGAGTAGCCCTGGTCATCCACTTGTGACTGAAGGCATGCCCTGGTAGTCCTGTGCCTAGCCTTGGTCGTTCACCTCTTGTGACTGAAGGTATGGCCTCGGGCTTCCTACACCTGATCCTGGGCCTCCAAGCTACCTTGTTTGGTGAAACTGATAGTCTCGTCTCGGACTTCCTTCACCTGATGCTGGGCCTCCAAGCTCCTTTCTTGGGTGAAACTGATAGGCTTGCCTCGGGCTTCCTCCACCTGATGTTGGGCTTCCAAGCTCCTTTCTTGAGTGGAACTGATGATCTTGCCTTGGTCGTGCCATATCCTCTACTTGACGCTGGGCATCCAACTCCTCAAGTTGGCGGAGCCCCATGGAAAGGACCTGCAAATGTGAAGAGATGGAAAGTTATCGGAGGACCAGCCTAAGGCCGGCCAAACACACTCCGATGCCTAAGTTAGATAGGTGTGTTTGAACATTTATGGAGATTGGAGAAGAAAGAATGATGCTTAAGCATTTTGATATAAGAATGAAGTTGACATGTCAATAGAGAAAGAGAGAGAAGAGATTATGCATTTTGGCATAGCTTTGGGAGAGAAGAAAGAGTTGAAGTCCTCCCCTCAGCCTTGTGAAGGCTGGGTATTTATAGGAGAAGAGAGTTGATGTGGAAAGGGAAAGGCATGGCTCAATCCCATAAAATCGGGGTGTCAGCCCCCCACTCTCTGCCTACTGACACTCCAGGATGGGCTGACAGAGTTGGTACGTGACAGGTGTCACCATGATGTGGTCTGATTTGGTTGAGATGGAAAGGACAAAGTATGGGTTCTTCCTTAAAATCGGAGTGTCAGCCCATACCTTCTGCTTGCTGACACTCCAAGGGATGGCTTTGACAGAGTTGGTGACAGGTGTCACCACCATGTGGTCCGATATGGTTGGTGAAGGGTCAGTGTCGCCTATCCAAGCTTCCTTTTCCTAGAATTACTCTTAGGCCATGCCTTATGTCGGAACTTGACACGTGGCATGGTTGGTGAGATTTTGCTTTGATTGGTGTTCCATGTCTCTTCATGACGATTACATTTGCGTAGCTTGAAGGTCAAGGCTTTAGCCTTGGAGCTCGTGGTCATGATCCTTAGAGGTCGAGGCTTCTAAGCTTGGGGGTCGAACTCTTGGTCTTGGGGATTGAGACTCTTGGTTCCTTTGGAGTGTGCTATTCCAGTAGTGAGGTCGTGATATGCTTTTCCCTTGCCATCCAAGATGGTGAGTTAATCACATGGTGACCGTCCGAGACTTAAGAGGTGGAGATCCAAGGTTAAAGACTTGGAGTACCAAAGTGAGGCATCTCACTAGTCATGATTATTTCCATCTTAGGGTTATCTTTTCTTTCTCGATGAAAGGTTTAAGTGCGTTGAAATGTCAGAGTCCTACGTGGACTCTTTGACATTTCAACGCGTACCACCTGGAATGGGTTGAAAAGTCAAAAGTATTTGTCGAACCAAATTATGACATACCAGGCATTGCTGCAATGAAACAAGGACCCGACTTGTTCTCATGTTCTTCATCGAGCTTGTTATAGAAGCCAGGCAGTGACCTAAACACCGTGTTGAAATCGTTCCGGGGAAGGTCATTCAAGAATGCTTGGAGGGATGGCGGGGGAAGGTTGAGCTTCCGAAACGTGTTCTGGATGATGGCTATGATGTCTGATACTACCAGTAGGGTATTGGGTCCCGAAGAGCATCCCAAGTCCGCTATTTTCAGGCACTCCGGGAAGAGAGTGCTGCAGAGCTCCTCTATGCTTGCATCCACTATAGGCTTCACCGTCGAAATCACAGCTCTCTAAAACAAATTGAAACAGCTAGGACCATGTTAATCTTTTTCATAAAGAAAATAAAATTGAGAGAGAGAGACTAACTTGAAGAAGCGAGTGGTTTGCGTAGCTTAATTTGCCATCTCCGCCATTCATGTGAAGAACTTGCTCTACCTCCATTACCTCTTAAACTCTATGTTTTTGATTGGTTTTCTCTTTCTGTTTTGGTACATATTTCAACTAGAACACTCGCATATTTATAGCGGCAGAATATGCAAGCTAACATCAGACAGCTTAGCTCAACTGGTAGGACCTGATCCATGTTTTTAACATTTATTAATATTTCATAAATAATTTATGTTTTTCTTTTGTTGGGAAGCCGAAATTATGTTTTTCACGTGTACTAGGAACAATTTGCTAAGCTATCACATTAGCTTGATTGATTTTACTAATTTCGACCTTATACGTACGTCGAACTTGAAATAGAACACAATCTAAAGTCAAGGACAATTTATTCAGAAGCTATCACATCTTCTTGAAGTCCTTTAATAGAGAATTTTTTGTTTAAACTTTTGTATCAGTATAACTAGAAAATTGGCCCGTGCTTTGCCACGGGTTTTGTTCTTGTAAAGAAATTAGAATGATCAAATAAAGGGAGGCTATGGACAGGAGATTATGGCTGTATGCATATCAAATAAAGTCCATATCAATTCAAAGCCCACACACCGAATAACAAAACTATTAAAAGATAGCAGCCTGTAATTAAGAAACAATTGAAGGGCAAAAACGTCTTTTCATATATATGGCAGACGTGTAATCGTGGTAGAAGATCAGGGGTAAAATTGTTATTTTACTGTTACATGAACAGTAGTAATAGTAAACTCATCTTTATTAGAAAATTTACTGTATCTAGTAAATTAGGAGTGAAAAGTAAATCAAGGGGATGGAGGGTTTTGATTCCTCCATCTTTTTGTCACCAAAAATTCCTAACCTTATTGGCTTTGGTTGTTTGCTATATATATGATGGATTGTGCTATTCAACAAGGTTTTATAACTTGATAAAGCTGTTAATATAGAGAGATATTCTCTGCCGGTGGTAAAGTTCTTTAATTCTTACAGCGACCGGAATTTTTTCACTGTGGGATGGTTCCAGATTGAGGAGGACTATGCAAGTACTCAAATTGTCGACATTAGACTACTTTATGTTTATGGTTCTTATCGTGTTAATGGTTTAATATCAAACCGTACTATTAAAAATTCATGTTCTTATCATGGTGGCCCTATACAGAATCAAACTAATAAACCTCATACCAAATTCTTATAATTTCATTTGTGTTCGTGTTCCTGTCGTTTGCAATTTTGCCCCGTCTAGTCCGATCCTAGAATTTATTTACTACTCTACTCATAATCACGGGCTGACCCAGTATGTACCAACTGGGGGCTGGTGCCATCACTAGCCTTTCTCCCTAATGCAATTAATAGGTATGCAAAAGTTTGCACAATTATTGACATAGGCGCCCCCCCCCAAAGCCTAATCTCTTTTGGTTAAAATATAGTCTTCATCCCACTATATAACCCATGTTAAATATTCATAATTAATTACATTTAAATATGTAATCTATAATTATTATTTTTCCTCAATAAATAAGAATTTTTTTTTTATATATATATACGGACTTATCAATTGAAATGTAATTAATATTTAAAGTTTAAATGTGGTGTTTAACTAGTAATTACTTCTATTATGTTTTTTTATTTTTCATTACGCCCCAGTATAGATAGAATTCTGAGTCTGCCACTGCTCATAACGCACTTGTTAGAGCAAGTTCACCCGTTGGGTCACCCACTATTAACTACTTTTTAGTAACCACTGCAAGTGGCCTAGTGGTTCTTGCCTAGTTGAGTGTGCTCCCCAACCTAGGTTCGAACCCCAAAGCTGTCAAAGTGGCCAGGCACTGTGCTGCAATGCACAGTTGAAATGCACAGTTAAAGCATTTTACATGCGCCGAAGGGGTTTATCTTAGGCCTAGGAAGCCTTTGGGTTCCCCTTGACAAAGTTAAAAAAATTACTTTTTAGTGTTATTTTCACCCTCTAAGTCGGGCACAGTTTCCAAACAGACCTGGGTCACTTTCATGACCTACAAACTGACCCGGTGACCCAGGTTAGTTTGAAAACTGTGTCGGTGACCTAGAGGGTGGAGATAAACACTAAAAAATAATGAATAGTGAGTGTCCCGGTGCAACGGGTGAACTTGCTCTTATAATCTTTCATAGCCTATGTGGTGCCACGTATATCTGGTTATGCATGGAAGGGACCAGATTCCAGCTTTTAACATGAGATTTTTGTAAAATAACGTAGGCCATCTCTCTCTTTCTCTCTCTCACAACTTCTAAGGCCAATAGCAACACAGCGACGAAAATTAGTAGTGTAGTTGTCATAAAAAACAAAAAAATTAAAGCAAAATTAATAGTGCAGTACTCCACGCCAAATAGAACAAGCTCCCTTTTTCTGCGCTTTCTGCTTTCAATTTTGACAATTTTAGTTCAGGTTGTTCTAGAGGTTTCTGTTTGTAATCTCCTTTTCCTCCTCAAAAAAAAAAAAAAAACAGCACCAGAAACCAAATTAGAACCCAACATATAGCATAAACACGTCTGTTCGATCTGCTAAGTTGACTTCTTCTAGTCATCAAATGCAAGGCACTGATACTACTTGATTATTAGAAAGCCATGTAATTGAATAAATAAACAAACAATAGCAATATACGTAATAAACTCAACGAACCAAACAACAATAATATGTTAATTAAAGCCCTCTTTTTCTTTAGCTGAAAGCCTGAAACGAAAAACTTTTCAAGGCAGATATATTGAGGTCCAGACTTAGAGTCAGAGGGATGCATGCATTATCCATATTCAAAAACTATTAGTAAATAGTAATTAACAATTGAGAAGTAATAATCAATTAACTACGGACAATTAAATAGGTTTTTTGTCTAGTAGTAATTGACAATGATATCATCCAGATGTAACAACAAATAATAAATAATCGGAGTAGGAGGTAACAAAACTCTTCACGTAATTCATTTATTAAGAGACAAAAATAGGATAAGTAGGCAACTAGTAAATGTACGTACTTATTATTGGTCCCATGGAAATGTACGTGTAGCATCACCTTTTTTTCATTTTAATTTCTGAACACACTTATGTACATGCATGCAGCTTTTTCAAGACTTTAATTTTTTGTTTTTGGGACTTTTCAACTTTATTTTCGTGGTAATAAATAAATAACTTTATTTTTATGGTGTGAACTTTGTTAATTAGCTGATCATGAATTATAAATTGATTGAAATGATTAATAATGTCAAAGATGGTTGTTTTTTTTTTTTCGAAAGTAATGACAAAGAATAGAGCGGAGCGGAGCTCCGCTTTGAAATTAACATGTGAAGTTCGAGTTTTTGGTCACTTTTCAGTCGCACATCCACATCTCGACTGTTCAGTTTTTAAGTACTAGTGTATAGATCATCTCTGCAAATTTTCAGCTAAAATGATGATCGTTAAGGCATTGATAACTGCCTTAAAGCTAGTACAGTTCAGGTTGATAGATTTAGTCCGTCCATTGGTTTAAGTGAGTTAGATACCTTAACGATCATCAATTTGGATGAAAATTTGTAGAAATGATCTATACACTAGTACCTAAAAACTGAACGGTCGAGATGTGGATATGCGACCGAAAAGTGACCCAAAACTCGAACTTCACAAGTTAATTTCAAAGTGGAGCTCCGCTCCGCTCTATTTATATATATACGTATATATATTTATTTATATAGATCATATCCAGAGTGAGGCCTCACTCTGAAATTAACATATCCACACCACACACACACACATATATAGGGCCTTCTACTAAGGGATCTATTTTTTTGGTCATTTTAAGGATCCCTTGTGGGACCCACTTTTTGATCACATATCAACATCTCGACTGTTCAGTTTTTAGGTTCCAATGTGTAGATCACTTTTGCAAATTTTTCAGTCAAATTGATGACAGTTAAGATATCGAACTAGATTAAATCAATGAACGACCATCAATTTGGTTGAAAATTTACAGAATTGATCTACTCATAGAGACCTTAAAATTGAACAATTGAGATGGCGATATGTGACCAGAAGTTAGTGTAATAAGCAATCTCTTAAAATGACCTAAAAAATAAATCCTTCACTAGAATGACCTTACATACATACATACATACATACATACATACATATATATATATATATATATATATATATATATATATATATATAGTCCGTCTCAGGAACGGACGTCCGTTCCTTAGCTAAGGAACGAATTTCCATATTTGACCCACCTTTTGATCACATTTTCACATATTAACCGTTCAGTTTCTAGGTCCTAATGTATAGATCACTTATGCAAAATTTCATCCAATTTGATGATCGTTAAGGCATCCAAAACTGCAATTTTCCATTATAAACACGAATGGTTCCGGTTTGACAGATTCGGTCCGTTCGTGTAAATTGCAGTTTTGGATGCCTTAATGATCTGATTGGCTGAAATTTTGCTGAATTGATCTATACATTAGGACCTAGAAACTAAACGATTAAGATATGAAAATGTGATCAAAAAATGGGTCAAATATGGAAAGCGGGTCGTGTCAAGGAATTACGTATGAGATCACTATGATTTGACACCGTCTTTTTAGAACACACATCGTATTTCGTTAAGGTGTAGAAATTGAAAAAAAAAAAACAAGTCAACAAACACACTTTATTCAATATTAACCTTTATTATCATCACGATAATCAATAGCTAAATGGTTTCCGATTGAGTTGAAATTTTGCATGAATGAACAAAGAGTGGTATCCTAAAAGTTGAACGGTTTGGATTATCGAAATCTAATTGCATAGGGGGTCACATACTAGACGGTACATACTGTGTAATTTAATTTTGATAATCTAAACCGTTCAAGATTTAGATCTTCAAACATAGATTATACAAACAAAGCATTTAGATCTTTACACATAAATTGTATATTCAAAAATTTCTTAAACCAAAAATCATTTAGTTAGCCATTATGATGACATAAACCTTAAAACCTAACCCTTAATCCCTAATCCCTAGTCCCTAAACCCTAAACTTATAAATATTAGAGGGGCGGGAGTGCTCGGCTGAATCTTTCAGCAAAAGTTCAAGCGCCAATATAAAAACAAAAATGCGCCCAAAGGCTAAAAAGAAAAATCAATTAAAAAACCCTAAAGGTTCAGCATCTACAGAATAGAAGAAATGGGTCTGGGTGCTCGGCTGGGGTTTGGGGGCAAACGGAAAAGCTAGACTGCATGGGTGATGAAAAGGCTTCCTGATGGTTATCGGAGTGGAACATCTCAATCAACGAAAGCTGTAAAGTTCAATTTTGTGGAAAATTTCTTCATCTACAGATTACGAAGCTTATATTGAAGAATCTTGGATGGATTCTGATTCCTTCAATATTTCGTTGGATTTTCTCTATCACTGGAGAACCTATTTGGTATTGAAAGTTTGGTTTCACTTTAGTCCCTCCCTTTAGGTATATCTCTCACTTATTAGGTTCTCTATATAGTACACCAACAAATTCAATGTTACGGACTAGACCATTATCTTTAAGCAAGGATAAAGATATACCTCAATTCAATGAGTTGCAGTATTGCCTACAACATTTACCAAACATGGTTTCGATCAATGTCACCAAATCTTGCCTCTATTCAATTAGCCAGGTACGTCCCTTTCTGGATGATCTTTCAATTCAATTCAATTATGTTTTTGTTCTGTATTTCAATAGGTAACAAGTTCTTTGACCCTATTTCTAATGACCTCAAATACGTCAGCCAAATCAAAAGGGTAATCACGATTAAATCCACTTGAAGGTGTGGAAGACGGCTGGGCAACTAGCTTAACCTCGGAGATTCATGAAGTTGAGCCTGTGGTGAGATATTTGATATGTTTAATGTTATATTACTTGCATGTCTTTTTGGTTTTTTCATTTGTACGTCTTACGTGCAGAGAATTTAAGATGTTCTATAAACTTAGGAATACAAAATAGTTTTTGCTTGGAATATGTAATGTCATTGGGGAATTTATTTGGTGGGTTTTTGTATGGATAAACAAATGGGAAGCATCTGGTTCCTCCATTGCATCTCAAGTCTGCAGTAAATAGTGAGCAAGTTGCAATTGCCATAGATATAGATCCTGGGAGCACTACTAGTAGATTGGAAGATGAAGAAGATGATAAGGGTAATCCTATGGCATAGTTGCCGCCATCTTTTACCATTCTTTTTCCTAATACCAAATGCTTATTCAAGGTGTTTCTAACTTGTATTGAGCTCTTCTCTGTTTATTCCTTTGCAGTTCATGGTTTCAAGTCACTCACTACATCAAGAATGGTTCCTAGATTTACAAGACTCGTGAGTGACATGGTCGATCGCCTCTGGTAGGCATATGGAATTCTTTCTTAATTGTTTATGATGTAAATGTACCTAGACTTTGTGAATGAGCTAAATCAATGGTGCTTTTATTCATAGATTAATGGGTTTTCTAACTTTCTTATTCAATTGGCTCTGTTACTCCCTCTTATTGTTGATAGGTGTTGGAAGTTGGAACTTCATAAGAAGAACCGAAACATGATTTTCAATTAATGAGGTATAAAATACAAAGGCTTGTGTCCTTTAAATACAGAGAAGCTAGCTCATCTTCAATTCAGACATTTCTTACATTGCTAAACAGAACACATAGGTTGGAGTATTTTTTTTTCTTTTTCCTGTTTTGGTTACATGATTTCTTATACCACTCACAGTTCAGAATCTATATGGCATCAAATTATCTTGGAACATATCGTATTAATTACCAGGTATCTGATCATCAAAATGAATTATTTTAGAACATATCATATATATATATATATATATATATATATTTGTAACACTACCAAATATCAAATAGAAACAAACCTCGATTAATACCCACTAAATTTTTTGTATTGTCATTGACTTGTATGTTCAGATATTTGAAGCAATTCACACTAATTGAAGGAACAAGAATCACATACTAGGATAATTTATTGCTTGTATTCTTGTAGATAAGGGGAGCTTGCACTGGAAGGAGATCATTATTTGACAACAGGGGAGCTTGTGAGTCTCAGTGAGCAGCAGCTTGTGGACTGTGATCATGAGGTTTGCTCATAATTTACAATCTTATGTATGTTTATCCTTAAAAGTATTGAACTTTTTATCCGTAGAACCTAAACGCTGAAGCTTTAGCTAATTTCTTAACTGAGTTTAAGGCTTTAAGCCTAGCTAATTCGACAGTGGTAGAATCTGACTCTCCGTCATGTATATTTTAGTATGTTGCTGATGGAATATTAAGTAGATCTATGATGTATCGTTACTTCAAGATATTGAACTTTTCCAGATGATTGAGTGAGTGTACATTTTGACATTACAGATTTCAAGTTGGTTGGAATTACTTACTTTTTTGAAGTTTTTATCTGCACTCTGCATACGAAGATCAAACAGAAAGCATAATGTTGATTGATATGGTTTTTTGTATATCCTTTTCCTGCTTAAAATATGAGTCTCCTCATAATCCTGTTTGTTAGGACTTGGGTGCTTCTTTTTTTTATGTGTATTGGGATTTCAAGTAGGATTCACATACATTCATTTTATAATATCTGCAAAGTTTTCAGTACTGGTGGTAGAAGCTGTGTTTGTTTAGGCAGTTGGTTGCTTTCTTATCTCTAATGGATTGATGATGCACTATAGTTGACTTGATTGTTATGATGGCATGGCATTGTCTTATGAGCCTGTACATTTTGCAGTACGTGATCCAGAAGAATACGGTTCATGTGACTCAGGCTGTACTGGTACAGTTAGTGTGACTCAGGTTGTACTGGTGGACTAAGTCAAGGCTGGTGGTTTGGAGCAAGAGAAGGACTACCCTTAAAAACAGTGGGACTGATCGTGGTACCTGCAAATTTGACAAGAGTAAAGATGTTGCTACTGTATCTAACTTCAACATTCTTTCCCTTGACGAAGATCAAATTGCTGCAAATTTGGTCCACAATGTACTTTTGCCATTGAAATATAGGTTTGGATCGTTTCCTTCAAGTCTGAGAATAATGAACTACTAAGAGAGTTGTGTACTCTAGACCATATGTAAACCATATTTGCTGCAATATAAGTTTCTTTTGTTCCAAAATCCCTGTTATGTGCTTTTATTTCCTTTATTATTTTATTGAATGTTTAACTAGTCTTGAATAAGAATCCTCTTTGTAAAATAAAATAATTGATATGCATCGCCAACAGGTCCTATTGTAATAAGTAGACAACAGCAACAAAAAGAATATTTCCCCACTATAGACTTTAGATCTTATACCGATGAAAAAAAAGCTTTCCTCGTTGTTGAGTATCTTTAGCGAGAAAATTTTTCTCACTGAAGGATACATGTTACAATGAAATAAATTTCCTCGCTGAAAACAGCTTATAGAAAGGAAAAACTTCCTCGCCCAAAGCTATTTATAACAACGAAAAGATTTTTGTCCCAAAAACCTGAGTTTAATTCTTTTATTATTTATAGTTTTCAAATTATTAATTATCATTAGCGAGAAAATAATTAATTTAGCGATGAAATTTAGTTTGTCGGAAAATATATTTAACGACTATTTTCTAATCCTCAAACTTTTTTAACGAGAAAAAAAATATGAGTTTGGGTGAGGAAAAAAAATGTTGCTAAAGAATAACAACGAGACAAATTAATTTCATCGTGAAAAGAGTTTGGCGAGGAAATTATTTTTTCGTCGCTGAAGATTTTCTTGATAAGCATTCTCCGACGAATTGAAGACGAAAAAAATTTCCTCGCAGAAATACTACAACGACGAAATGTCGGTTTTTAGCGAGGAATAAGTTCCTCGTAAATGAGGTTTTCTGTTGTAGTGTGTGTCCATTTAATCAAGCAAACAACTAGCAATAACATACTGGAAAGATAACTGTATCACGAAGAAGCATCATTACAAATAACATAGTTTTCCCACCATGTTGCTACACGAAAACGAATCTGCCGACACTTCATTTTGTCATGTCACTAGAAGGTTACATCCATTTAATCAAGCAAACAACTCGCTGTCTTGCTAGGCCTGATAAGACACACTGATTGTGCATACCGGGACAAAACCCATGTGGCCATACCCAAAAGTGGATAGGGACTTATTGCGGGCATAGAGTCACGTCTTACTAAAATTAAATAACAATAAAACAAAAAAGTAAAATTGGTCAAGGGTCAAAGCCCAGGCTCAAAAATCAGCAAGCTCAATCCAAGTTAGAAGGCTGCAGATGTAGCACCACCACAATCTCACAAGCACTCTTGCCATCACACCATGGGCAGTAGCTCCACCACTACACCATGTGATCGCTAGTCGTCCCTCCATCCCTTCATCATCCACATCCTTCCAACAAGAAGCGCCGCCCCTCCCAACCGCCCCATCCTTATACCGGCTCCCAGCACATCAGCTCCCAATATCGCCGCCGCGCGACCACACCTCCTACCATCTATGCTCCAATCTAGGGTGGAGCGACTCCAGGGCTGTCCTCATTCTATCTAACTGCTGATGCCCTTCCTCAACAAGGCATGCAAGCAATTTGAACAATGAAGCCACTCCGCCGACTTCACTCTGACTGATCTCTAGTACCACCAACCACCAGACACGAGGTTTCTTCTAGCCAGTCCAACGACGCCGCCACGAGATCGTGCCTTTGGATTAAGCATACACTCTCCTCTGAAGACCAGATGTGTCTTTATGGTTTTGAGAGAAAAGTTTTTTCTTATTAATCACAATATTTTAAAACTATTAAAATTGCAGCTCTTTAACATAGTGATGAATGATGTACTTCAACAATTCTATGTATGTTTTCTAAAAAATACAATAATTCCGCATAAAATAGATGTATATATAGTACGTGTTTTAGAATATTGAAAACAAAGAGAGAATTGGGAGAATAGTTGTGTCTTTCATTTATAATTATATAGTACAAGTACATAATCTTTGAGTATAAGAAATCATATTCTCTCCTATTACAACTATAGAAAGTAATCATAGTTTGACAAGGCACACCAAAGTCAAATATCCTTCAACACTCACCATTGTGCCATTCAAACTTGATGTCATCATGACACCATGGCACTTCTAACGTTGCCTGGTTAAAAACCTTGCTTGAGTAATAAAACTCTGTGGGACAAAAACAACCTCGAGGAGGAGAAAAAAAGTACAACACGCCCTTCACTCTTCAAGATCAAACATGTAGACATCATGCCTCCCCCTGATATTGAGATCTCCCCTGATGCTACAATCATGGAAATTCAGATAATTTTCTCACTCCGATACTCTTCACATGCTTCTCGAAGGTGGATTTAGGTAACGACTTCGTAAAAAAATCCGCTACATTTTTTTCTGATCGGATTTGATTCACTTCAATCTTTAGAAGTGTTTATTGTTGCTAATTGTAAAAGAATTTAGGCAGTATATCATTGGTGTTGTCGCCCTTGATGAAACCGTGCTTTATGTGTTTAATGCAAGCTGCATTATCCTAACAAATGCACGTAGGTTCATCTGTGGTAGACTTCAAACCACAAGTTCTTCGAATTTGTGCAACTATGGACCTTAACCATATGCATTCACGAATTACCTCATGAAGAGCAATAATCTCTACGTGGTTCGAAGAAGTAGCAACAAAGGTTTGTTTTGTAGACTTCCAAGATATCACAGTGTTTCCCATGGTAAAGACATAACCAATTTGGGAACGACCTTTGTGAAGGTCAAAGAGATATCCTGCATCAGTAAAACCCATCAAAATGTCACCATCATTGTGACGGAGGAGGGAGGATGCCAGCCACCTACGGAAGTGGTGGCGGCGGTAGCGCCGTGCTCCCCTGCCTCCAACTGGGGGCGCGCGGTGTTGATGATGGCTTTTGGGTCAATGGAGTCCGATTCCATTCTTTCGTCATTCTTTTCTCTCTATAGGGATAAAACAAACTCATATCTATCATACCCTTTAAGTATATAGATATTGTCTTTACACCAGTCCAATGATATTACGTTGGCGTAGGATTACATCTTGCCCACAAGTTCACAACAAATGGGGTGTTCGGTCTTGTATTGTGCTAAGTATAATAATGCGCATATTGTACTTAGGTAGGGCACTTCTGCCACTAACACGTCTTCGTCATCATCCCTGGGATGAAACAGATCGCTCTTAGAGTCAAGACTATGGACGACCAAATGAGTGCTTACAGGCTTGACTTTATCAAAATGCCTAAGCATTCATTGACACAATATACAAGTTTTGAATCTACACAAAACCGTGTTCTCCCAAGGTCATTCATCTTAAACTTGGATTTCAGGTGTTCAACGGTTTCCCTTCACTCATTAAGGGTTTCAATTATGTTCATCAACATAAACTGCGACAATTGTAAATCCAGAACTTGTCATGAAAACGCGTGGGCATAGTTCATCATATCCTTTCCAATTAAGTAGTCACTTAGTGAGCATTGCATCCTCATTGCAAACGCACTTCGTGGTCTAGAGCCACTTGATTTTGATAAATGAAGTCCATTAGGGACCTTCATGTGTATTTTCATATCTAGATTCCCATAAAGGTACGTAATGACCATATTAGTAAGCTACATGTTCAGTTATTAGGAAACTACAAAACTGAAAAGGTGGTGGAGTGCAATGATATCCATTCCGGGAGAATATATCTCCTCGTAGTCGATTCCAGAGTGTCGTGAGAAGCCTTGCGTCATGAGGCGAGTCTATAGTCTCTTTTCTCGCATCACGCTTTCTAATGAAGACCTATTAATGTCAATAGGTTGTATGTTAGGAGGTACCGGCATCTCAGGCCCGAAATCCTTCCTCTTCGTTAGTGAATCCAATTCAACCTAGATCATATCTTTCTATTTAGGCTAATTTTCTCTACATTGATATTCTTCAACGAAGCATGGTTCGATGTCATTGGTCTCAATAATCCCACGTCCTCATGTACACTAATGTAGTTTGTAGAGATCTCTATATTATGAGGAATTGGTTCTAACATTGAGGCATTCCCCAATGATGTCTCTTGGACATAACCACAATCTAGAATATTCTTATGAGACGGATTTTGAGTATCAATGATCAATAGATTAGGGTGTGCCAAACTCACTCTATCCATCGAACCTATGGGTCTCATACGCTCTCTAACGGAACCCACGGCCTATGGCGCCAGTATCCATGGAACCTATAGGGTCCCAAATTTTGGTCCATGAAAACCCAAAAAGCCTCCTTCCCAATCCCAATAAGCCGAACAAGCTTGGGCCTCCAATTGTATTGAACACCCAGAATCTGGGTACCTAAACCTTCGCTCTGATTGAGAGGAAGCATATTATTCTCTGTCTCGAAGCACCACCGCCTCTCCGGTTTACCCCCATCCGCATCCTCTACAGTCACTACCAAACCTCAATTCATCACTTCACCTTCAAAGCCATGCGCATCCATCATTACACCTCGGTTCGAAGCTGTCTCACAATACCTAGGATCACTCCCTAAATGCCCAATCGCCCTCCCTGCCAGAACAGAAGCAATCCAGAGGTGAAGATTTGAGTTCAAACCACGCCGAATCGAGATTGACCCTCGATGCATCACCGCCTCCCGGCACACTCTCTTCATTAATAGCTTCAGCCACATATAAAATTTAAGTTTCCCTCATTTGATGGGTAATCGTCGGGAAAGCTGTTTTGATGGGTGATCGCCGGAAAGCACCATTGCTGGAAGGCTGGGATTGGACAGCGGGCGGTGGAGAGGGTTCCTCCACTTAGAAGGGAGACCGGCAACGGTCGCCGTGGTTTAAGGACCGAGCACAGGCGGCTAGATTTCGGAAGTCAAAGCATCGTGTTTTTTAAAAGGGTAAATTCCTCCTATGGTACCTGAGGTATTGCTACTTGGACAGTTTGATACCTGATGTATTAAAGGGACAATTTGGTACTTGAAATTAGACTCCGTTTGACACTTTGGTACTTTTGTTAATTTTTCTGTTAAATGTAAGGATAAAATTGACATTTAGAATATATGTATAAAAACATAATAAAAAAAACATGAGTTTGTGGGTTGATTTTCTTCATAATTTTATAGGTATGAATTAATGCTTATGGGTTATGTTGAAGGTGAAATATTCGAATTTTATGTTTAAGAAATATAGTAATCATATAGTGAACACCGTACCCATGAGAGTACTCCATTGAAACTAGTCTCGTACAACTAAATTTTTTTAAACATAAAATTCAATTATGTCAACTTTAACAGAACCCAAAAGCATTAATTCATTTTCATTTTCTCCTAAATGACCCAAAAAATGATGAAGACCTAAAATAATACCAAATAATATCATCACATTGTGTTTATGAAGAGGAGGAAAAATTCAAGTTTTGGAGGAAAAATCGGTGGATTCATAGAGAATGGTACATAAAATTCAAATATTTCACCTTCAACATAACTCATAAACATTAATTCATACCTATAAAACTATGAAGAACGGCAATCAACCTACAAACTCATGTTTTTTTTTAAATATTTTTATACATATATTCTAAATGTCAATTTTATCCTTACATTTAACAGAAAAATTAACAAAAGTACCAAAGTGTCAAACGGAGTCTAACTTCAGGTACCAAACTGTCCCCTTTAATACATCGGGTATCAAACTGTCCAAGTAGCAATACCTCAAGTACCATAGGATGAATTTACCCTTTTTAAAATGCAATTTTTTTTGTGCCATCTCAACACTGGAATTTAATTGTATTTTGAAGGAAGGGAAACTCATCCAATGTGAAGGCTTATTTGATTACTCGGTGTTAAGCACCATCACTTGACTCCGCTAAAGTTAATTGTGATTGATTTTGGTGATGGAGTTTTGCTTTGATTTTAAGATTGGTCATGAAAATGGAGAAAGGTTGTGCTAGAGTTTGATGCAAGGTAGTGATTGATCAATCAAAAAGGGTGATGGTCTCTGACCTTATGATCAGAGAACTCACGTAATGAAAAGCTGTGGTACAGCCTTAGACCACGTACTAGTATAAATAGCCTTTGAAAAAAAAATAAATAAATAAATAAAATCTGACATGTAAATTCTTCTCTAAATTTTTCTTTTCATAACTTCTCCACATTTTAGTTATCCTCCAATTTTTCAGGGGCCCTCTCTCTCTCTCTCTCTCTCTCTCTCTCTCTCTCTCTCTCTCTCTCTCTCTCTCTCTCTCTCCCCCCTCCCCCTACTTCTGAGGCCAATAGCAACGCAGCGACCAAAATTAGTAGTGTAGTTCTCCACGCCAAACTACATCAGCACCAGAAACCAAATTAAAACCCGGCCATATAGAAGGCACTGAGTTGACTTCTTCTGGTCTTCGAACACAAGGCACTGATGCTACTTAATTATATAGAAACCCATTATGTAATTAACTAAATAAATAAACAAACAAACAGTAGCAATGTACGTAATAAACTCACACGAATCAAACAACTCATCCAGACTGCCTGTAACTCGAGGAGTGAAATCACTCTCGGATAATTCTGCTCTGGATCTACCCCGACTGGATTGTCTGACCAAAGGTATCTTGATCAATCTTTCCTACTTCATTGGCTTTTTCCTGCAAATAGTGGATCATTCTCCAGCTATGTCTCTGCTCAACCTTATCCATATCCACACCATTTGTTCAACCTGCGCACGACTTGACCAACTGCACGTTTCGAAAACGGATTCCTCATCTTGATCGACTGTAGTTCCTACCGCTTGCGAGATAGCGATATGTGGTGAATCTCCAGCAGTGCCGGTAAGATCATCCATTGGTCGAGAAGAACAGGCTTTAAGTTCGAGCCTTGCACCAGTCGCCTCATCAGGCTTGCTAGGTTAAAAAAGAGAGGCATACTTGATTGAATTCGTTGGTAGGATTAGATGTGTCTTCTAGACGAGGATAGAGGCAGTCAAGTTCTTTCACTCCGTTGGCGCCTTCATGCACTGGTAGAGGAAAAAGGACTTCTAAGCTTCTTGGTTGATAGTTCGATGTAACTGCGTGACTTTATGGATCCCTGAGGGATGTAGCTAACTATGGTAGTCTGGATGCTAGCCAAGAGCGGAGGATAGGGGAATACCTTTCCTTGCCTGCAAGCTTTATTAGAATATAGCTTTATTCGCTCGGATAGCTAGATAGGTTCTGAAAGACCCCGGAATAGTGTGAGTTCTTCTTTGAGAAGTCCTAAGGTCCTATGAAAGCTTAAGACGCGAGGTCTTAGCCTCTTTCTTTTCGTTCTACCCTCTTCTACATAGCTGTATAGGAATCTTCTATCTTTCATACTAGTTATTTCTATCAAAGAAGACGGCAAGCATTTGACAATGAAGTTGCATGACCTTAGAAACCAGCCCTTCGAGCCGCTTCGCAACCTTGTTTTTGCTACGGAGAAGTAGGTGCCAAAGGCGTTTTGATCCCTCTTTCTTTCAGAACGGGGTGCTCATAAAACGAGAGAAAGAAATTGACAATTGTAAAAGAAATTTGCCCCATTGACAAAGCCCCGCGATAAGTGTATGCTTTCACTCTGCCCAGACCAAAACTGCTAAAGAGATTCGCCTGTCGGATAATAGTTCTGAGATTGATTCCTCTAATTCTGACAAGGCTAAAGCTAAGAATGCGAGGAAATATCTGAAGGACATCCCCAACCCCCACCAATTTGGCAAGTTCTTCTAAGGATTCTGGTGGTTCTAAGTATAAGGCAGCATATAGAATTATGGAGAAAGTTGTTGCTTCCCCTGCAGCTCAAGTGGACTTTACTGATGTGCAAGGGAAAGTCAAAGAGGGGCTCTGTGAGCAGTCTTCCTCCTCCTTATGGATTGCTCTCCGTGCTATTGAATTGATGTCCCAGGTCCCAAGTTCCATTGATGAGGCAGATTGGTGACTCGAATGGAAGCAGTTCAAGTTACTGAGACTGTGGATGAAGCCTCTTATTCTTTGGAGGCTATGAATCTTGCTTCATTGGTTCCAACGGACCCTAAGGTTTTTCCTCTTCTCTCTTTGGGTTGTTGAGGGTGCTGGAAGAAGGGATGCTTTGCTTGCCATCAAAGATTTCGGTAGATTGAATCATGTTGACATTCTAGTAATTCTTGAACCTAGAATTAGTGGTAGGAGAGCTAAAAGGCTAATTGCTGAGATTGCTTTCTCTAAGGCCGGAGTTTCTGATGCCACTGCGGGGTATTTGGAATCTGTGGGATAATAATAAGGTTGATATTGAAATTAGACAGTGTCTTGAGCAATCCATTACTATGTGCGTTACTTGCAAGGCTTGGATGTTTAGTGCTGGCAAGCCTTGTCATTAGAAGAGGCTTGAATTGTGGCAATCCGCATTGCAAGCTCTCATAACTTGCCTTGGCTTCTTGCTGGGTACTTTAATGACATCCTTTTCTCACATGAGAAGTCTGGAAGATCCGTTGACACGAAATCTGTTTTCCCGCGTGAAACGTCTTTTCATCCCTTGCTTTTTTTGAAACCAAATCCATTTTCCCGTGATTTTCAATACAAAATTGGTAGATGTAAGAGGTAAAACCTCGTACTTTTGATGAAAGAATTGGTGGTACTCTTGATTCAAAAAGTAGAAGAAGCAAGGCACGAGGGAGTTTACTTGCTCGACCATAGGTAGTTTACTTGCTTAGTGTGAGGTTGCGAAGCAAAAGATATTTTAGGCATTGGAGGATTTTTCTTTTTCTCTTTTCCTTTGTCTTTGGCTACTGGGGGTTGACGTTCGGGTAGTGTCTTCCCTTTTCTGAGTTGCATCTGGTCTACCATCTTAGGCTCTTCTTCTTATTCTGGTAAGTGAAGCTCTTCGAGTTGCTCCCGAAGCCAACCATGTTACAGGTGCTGGGTCCTGCTCGTGAAGGATCCTTGTAGAAATTTTGAGCAAGGACAATGTTCCCCTTATTTTTTCTGGACCCACGACTAAAAAGTGTTGCAGATCTCGCCGTGGTAAGGGCAGTCATTTAGATTGTCCGTCATGTCTGCCTGTTCAGGGACGGTGATTGGGGGAAGTTCTAGTCAAGCCCAATTCCTAGAGCATGGGCATCTAATTATTCCAGAAAAGACTAAATCAATCTATTTTGGGGTTCTGGACCCCTGGCCGGAGGAGAGTTCGTATATCTGGAAGCTTTCTTTTGCTGACTGGGACAAGGTGGGCCGAAAGCTCATGGGGAACCAGGATTCTGATAGTTTAGACCAAAGGTATCGCCTGAAATCGGGAATCCGCTTGGAAAATGCAGGAGGAGGTGGAGGCCCTTTATTGGAGCCTGGCCCTGCAGCTCAACCTGGGAAGTGCTATAATCAAGGTAGAAACCTCGCTGTCAACTGGATGCCCTAGCCCAGCGACAAAAGACTTGCATGCGGAGCTCAAGAAAACAAGAAAAAAAGTGAATAGAAAAGAGACAGGCGCAAAATACGCATCAGTAATGAGGGATGGGACGGCAGTTATTGAACACAGCCCCAAATCAACTTGACTGAGAGAGTCCGTTATAACTTCTCGGTGTAGGGACGCATCCGTGTGTACTTCAAATCACCGACGCGGTTAAACCAAACCATTTCAAGCGCTCCCATATACAATCCAGTTCTACATCTTAGCGCTGAACTAATGAATAGAAATTGAGCTTCACTTCGGAATGGCATCATTTTTTAAAAGTTCTAGCGTTGACAAGAGATGAGCTAAAGAGGTGGCCGGGCAGTTGACCAGACCCTACCACATACAGACAGCAAGCAAGAGCTGTGCCGGCTTATCTGGAAAATGAAATTATTGTCACCCCCAATGCTACTACCTCTTTGCGGAATGCTTGATCAAGAAAAGCAAGCAAAGAAGCAGCGGGATACGGAATATGAAGGGGCTGGGGGTAGAGCCAATAACCAATTGAAGAGTTACAGACTACAGTATAAAGCCCTCAATCATGCTCTTGCCAATGACATACATAGATTGTATATACTTTCTAGATTAAGGCAAATTCTGCGCTCCACGAAAAAACATCGGGGGTTCTTCCTGGACTTAAGGAAGGCAAAACGAAAAGTGCCCCTATGACTCTGGTTCTAGTGAAAGCGATGAAAGTATAGCTGTGCTCCAGTTTTTCGGGTAAAGGTTATACGGCGGTCAAGGCGACCTTATTAAAGATAACATTCGGGACATAAAAGCCTATGGTAATCTCGTCCTTAGTTGCCGAATCTAATGGAGGTTTCAATCCGACGGATCAACCGTAATTTGAAGGTAAAACGGGGGGATGGGAACTCCTACTCTGACTATTGTTGGTTGCGATCTCTAAGCGGGATTTTCAGTCATCTATCCCCTGAAGAACGAGTGTTAAGCGAGTGAAGTGCCCCATAAGCTATAAGGGCGAGCTATATGTTTAAATTCCGTGAGCCGCGATTGAACTGAACGTTCCAAGTGCATCCAGCAGGAATCGAACCTACGAATTTTCGCCCCGGTTGGTATAGGTTGGGCGCTTTAACCATTCAGCCATGGATGCAAAGAGACTCAGCGAGTGAACTAGGTTTTGCTATTCCTTCTCGAGCTTCTATTTCTTCCGTTAAAGGAGATTCGGGAAAAGATGGAATAGGAAGACGTGTTTCCAGAACAAACAAGATACGGGTTGAGAAGGGGGAGTTAGCAAAGTTAGACAAGATTGGAATGGGCATAGGAACATGTATTGATGTACCAGATCGGCTAATGCTCCCAGGTTGATGCGATGTATTCCACCAGTTGACTGAAGACTTTATTATTGGTATATCGATATGTTATATTAAAGCCCTCTTTTTCTTTAGCTGAAAGCCTGAAACTAAAAACTTTTCAAGGCAGATATACTGAGGTCCAGACTTAGAGAGAGGGGATGCATGCATTATCCATATTGAAAGACTATTAATAAATAGTAATTAACAATTGAGAAGGAATAATCAATTAATTACGGGACAATTAAGTGGGTTTTTCGTCTAGTAGTAATTGACAAAGTTATCATCAGATCCACAGTAACAACAAATCATAAATAATTGGAGTAGGAGGTAACAAAACTCTTCACATAATTCATTTATTAAGAGACAAAAATGGGACAAGTAGGGCACTAGTAAATGTACGTACTTCGTCTCTATTCAGAATGATAGGCTCTGGTTGTTTAGGGATCCCAAAAACACAAAAAGTCTCAAACTTCAATATTTCTTTCTTCAATGAAAACAAAACTAGCCGGTATGGAGTTGCGTGACTTAGAACCCCTTCCTAAATCCTAATCACCACCCACACCCGGCCGGTCAAGCTTATCTGCCATGTAATTGCCCTCTCCGAAGATATGAGAGACATGGAAATTAATCTGTTTTGACTTTTGACATGTGAATGCAATTTAGCCACGAGAGCTCAATAGAAAACAATATGTTTCTTCTTCCCCATCATCCATCTTTTTCCCTCAACCGCCTAAGAAACATCGTGTCTCAAACTTCGATTCTTCTTCTTCATGAAAATGAAAACTATATACCCTAGCCGGTATGGAGTTGCGTCACTGAAATCCCCTCCTCATCACCACCCATACCATAATTAACTTTATTTTTCCATGGATTATTGGTCCCATGGAAATGTACGTGCAGCATCACCTTTTTTTCATTTTAATTCCTGGACACACATATGTACATGCATGCAGCTTTTTCAAGACTTTCATTTGTTGTTTTCGGGTCTTTTCAACCTTTTTTTTTTTTTTTGAAAAGGGCTTGCACAGCTGCCCTTAGGCCTTGATCATTAATGAAACTTTAGAATACATGGGGGGGACATGATACCTGACCCCAAAATTACAACGAGCATAAGAAGGACAACTCGAGATAATAACGAGAATCTCCACACAAGTGTGTATTCTAAATAGGCACCAACTAGCGAAGAGTGCACTACTAGCTACTCTATTCGCTTTACAAATGCGGCGACATACTGGAAAGTAAATGCTTACTCGAAGCCATAATATACTAATAAAATCAGCTTTCCCACTATGTTGCCACCAGAAAACTAGTCCGATGACACTTAGTTTCATCTTGCCACTAGGAGGTTGCGACCACTTGGGAACTCGCCACCTAACTAGGGCAAACCAGGCACACAAAAGGTGTAGTCCGGGACAGAGCCCACGTCGCCCTACCACCACTCGGTAGGGACTTATTACCGGCATTAAGCCACCATTAATTAAAAGTAAAAAACAACATAAATAAACTTTAAAGCAATCTGGGCCCAGAAAAAGATTCCAAGCCCATAAGCCACCTAGCCCAGGCCCATGCTTAGGTCTGGGAGATGCACAGACCAGGATCCTCGCCTGGTTTTCCACCGCCGCCGTTCTTCCACCGTCAACACCCCTACCGCCATCGTCCGCCACCGGAGACACACAATCCCACTCCGATTTGGGGGAGAAAGACAGGAAGCCGCCGTCATAGCCCAGCAACTGACAAACCCAGCAGAGATTGTATCCCATGCCGGTGCCGAAATCCCACATCGCTGCGTCCCCCATCTTCGGATATGTCACCACCGATGCCGCCCGGAGCGGGTGGGCTCCGTGATCTCGCCCCAGAGACCGCTGCCTCCCCCGCCAAGCCACCAGCCACAACCAATCGATCCCACAGTCCCCGGTGTATCCACGCGAAACAAAACCCGAAATTGGCACCTCCCGATCTCCACATGGACCAGGCACACTTGAGGAGACCATCACCTTTAGCAATCAGACACCCCGTCCGGCAGCAATCACCACACTCCGGCGAGGCCAGAGGCCTGCCTCGGTGCGAGGAGCCACCGGACGAGGATAGAGGAAACGAAAAAAACCTAGCTTTGGAGAAGAGCGCGTGGGGCGCGTTTCAACCTTATTTTCGTGGTGTGAATCTTGTTAATTAGCTGATCATGAATTATAAATTGATTGAAATGATTAATAATGTCAAAGATACATTTTTTTTTTTTCGAAAGTAATGACAGAGATGTGTTAGTTGAATCTTAATTATACGTAAGATACTAACAAAGACTTTAGATTTGATTTGAATATCATATACTAGGCTTAACTTAATTATGACGTGAGCATGTATGAAAGCTGTCTTTGATCATATAGCTACACTTGCAAGATTCTAATTGTCATTCAGCTAAATGGTTTCACATGTGAGGTATGAAAAAATTGCAGCACTTTTTTTTTTTTTTGAAGGGGCTGGTACAAATAAATTGTCATTCAGTGAAAAATTACGGCTGCCCTCAAGTTTTGATTAATGAAACTAAATAATACAGGGAGAGACGTAGAGCCTGAACCCCACATTATAATAAACATCAAGAGAACATTCTGAAATAATATCAAGAGTCTCCACAAAATCTATGTATTCTAACATGCACCAATTAACAAAGAGTGCACGAATGACTACTCCATTTTCTTTGACATAGGTATGACATACCGAAAAAATAACTCTATTACGAAGAAGCTTCATTACAAATAGCACAGCTTCTGATTATGTTGTTGCACAAAAACAAATCTGACAACACTTCGTTTCATCCTGCCACTAGAAAGTTGCATCCATTTAATCAAGCAAACAGCTAGTTGCCACGCTAGGCCAGACAAGGCACATTGATTGGGCATACAGGGACCAAACTCACGTGGCCCTACCCAAAAGTAATGGGGACTTGTTGTTGGCATAGAGTCACGTCTTACTAAAAGTAAGTAACAATAAATAAATAAAACATAAAAATAAAATGGGTCAAGGGTCAAAGACCAAGCTAAAAAATCAGCAAGCCTAATCCAAGTTAGAAGACTGCAGATGTAGCACCACCACCATCTCGCAAGCACCCAAGTCGTCATACCACTATCAATAGCTCCACCACTACACCACGTGATCGCTGGTCATCCCTCCATCCCTCCATCATCCACATCCTTCCAACCAGGAGCGCCGCCCCTCCCAACCACCCCCCTTCTTCATACCAGCTCCCAACACCCCAAACCCAATCGAAAAACCTCCACTCTGATCTACACACATCAGGTTCCAATCTAGCCACCACCCACTCGTCACCACCAGATGACCACACTTCCTATCGTCTATGCTCTGATCTAGGGTGGAGCGACACTAGCACCACCCTCATTCTATCTAACTATCGTTGTCCTTCCCCAACAAAGCATGCAAGCAATCTGAATAGTGAATCCACTCCTCCCATAGGCGGAGCTAGCCTAGAGCGAGAAGAGTCAATTGATCCCTCTTATTTTTTAAAAAATCTTTAATTAGTCTTAATTATCTTTAAACCTTAATTTAAAGAAATAAAATCGACCATTCTCAATTTTTGGAAAATCCTTAATTAGTCTTAATTTTTAAAATTTAATACTAATTTATCGTAATTAGTCTTAATTATCCTTGAACTTCAATAGAATGAAATAATATTTTACACTATTAATACACCATATATATCCGATAAAAACAATATACTGTAAATAATAAGAAGCGCAGTGAATCGAAGCTTGCAACAACAATATACTGTAAATTTGGGGAAAGAAGGAGAAGGAGAGGACTTACAGTGAGTTTGATTCGCTGAAGACAGAAACTTTAGGCTCAATATGCTGTTGGGTTTGAGAGAGAGAGAGAGAGAGAGAGAGAGAGGCGGTGATAGAGTGGTTCTTGGTAGGCTTGCGAAGATGTGATTAATTACGCGAAATTGATGGTTACTCGGTTCCCTGTGCCGCTCATGTCAGTGGGGTTTTCACCGGATTGTATGACTAGGTTATAGGAACTTAGAATGGGATGATATATGCTGAGAGGAGGAATAACAAGGAAGATCTGGAGAGTGGTTCTGATGAGGAGCTTACCAAGTACGAAAGGAGGTTGAAGAAGCTGGGGTCCGGGAATGCTTTGGGTTTGGGGCGTGTGGCTGAGGAGCGAAGGAATCAGGTTTTGAAGACACAGAAGAGATCGATTGATGAGTTGAGGTGTTTTGAGTTTTGACGGCAGAGGAGGCTGGGAAGAGAGAAGCTGAGCATAACAAGACCCTATCTAGATCAAGGTAAACTCATAGAAAAGATGAGGACATAAAAGGAAAAAAAAGTAAATTTCATTTAATGAATCCTTGTTCACTCCGTGTTTTCCCAGAATCAACTTCCCAAAGCTGGTACTTGGGTGCTTCTCAATTTCAGCTTCTAGGAGAATCAATTTGGACCAAAAGCCACTTCTAGACATTTTACCAAACAGCATAGCATAAGCCCAAAAGCAGAAGCAGGTTCAAAAGCACCTCCAAAATCAATCCCAAACTAAGCCTCTATTATCCACCTTAAATATAATGCAATTTTCTTCCAAACAAGGACTTACCTTATTGAGATCTTCTTCGAATGGTTTCACCTTATTGAGATGCTCTTTGAAGTGTTTCATCTTATTGAATTACTCCTTCAACGGTTTCACCTTATTGAGATCTTTCTCAAAGAATTTTACCTAGATTCTTGACATGCCTTGTGATGACTCAAACTCTTTTAAAACATAATGCATGATTTCTGCATGTTACATCTAATAACTCGTGTTGGAGCTTTTGGTTGCATGGTAGGAAATAGATTAGATGTAGAGCATTTTACACCTATCATACATTCTAAGAAAGAGTATTAGGTTATGTTCAAATGTACTGAACTTACTTGAACATCTTTAAATTAGGTTAAACAAAATTTCATGTGTGATTGTCAGTGGTGGATTACATCTTCGGGTAAATTTCGCAAACAGTACACCAAGTAAAGGCCACTAATAATTCTTATACACAAAGTTTCAAAGCAAACATTTCGGTACACGAAATCTGAAACTCGACCCACTATCAGTACACGACGTCAATTTTTGACACCAAAATGTCCATTATGCCCTCAATTCTTTTTTTTTTTAATAAATTTTTTTTCTGTTATTTTTTTTTCCTTCGTTTTATCTCTTTCTTCTTTCTTCTTCCGGGCTCACTCCCTTGCTTCCAACGCCGCCTTCCTCACCTCGCATAACAGAAAAAAAAATGACTCGAGTCATTTATAAACGAAGGAAAAAAAATAACATAAAAAAATTATTAAAAAAAAAAAGAACTGAGGGCATAATAGATATTTTGGTGTCAAAAATTGACGTCATGTACTGATAGTGGGTCGAGTTTCAGATTTCGTGTACCGAAATGTTTGGTTTGAAACTTTGTGTGTAAGAATTATTAGTGGTCTTTACTTGGTGTACTGTTTGCGAAATTTTCCCTACATCTTCGTTAGCCAGCCTTTTTTTTTTTTTTTTTTTTCCTGCGATAGAAGAAAGAGGACACAAAAGCTTTCTAAAATCATTTTCTTAATTTTCAGCTTCTGTCTTTACTTTTGTCGATTTTTATTCCCATAACAAATCAAATCCAAACTTCTCGTGCATTCTAGTCTAGTGCATCTCTACAATTTATTTCGTAATTTTTAGATTAGTATAGCTTAGGTAATTAATGAGATTTTCTATTGCTGTTCAGTACAAACAATAGTCAATCTTGTGACTTTGTTTTAAATAATTATCTTAACTCAACCTTCTGCAGGAGACTCTTGCTTACTCTTGCTATAATCAAATCGAGGTGGAATCGGGATTTGTAACTTGAGGGGTTGAGATATGATATAAAACTTTTACCAAAAAATCCTGCAGAAAGTTTTCTTTAGACATTGAACAAGCAAGCAACTCCTTTTTATAAATTATTCTAATTGAGAGTTAATGATACTCAAAACCAAAAAGAGCTCTAACAAACGAATGAGATATTAAAGAAAATGAACGATATACTAATATCTGGGGAGATCAAAACTAATGCCATGCCTAATTCATAAGTCTCATTAAATTTTATTTTTTCCTTACATATTAATGACAGTCATTAAATAAATTCTTATTAATATTAGTAAATGCATAATGAGAGATTCGTTTTTCTTTTTGAGTAGCAGAAAGTTTTGATAGGAGTTTTTCTATTGGAACCTCCTAATTTACTCACTTGACCTCCTATGCTTTTTACACCTCCTATCAACTTTGCAAGTACTAAATTTACTCACTAAACCTCACTAAAGTTCCTCAAATAACCTCATTCATATAATTTGCAAACAAACTATTATTTTTAAAATAAAAAACTTAGTCATTTCAATGATTTAATTACTCTATAAATCATAATTACATATTCATTCCTTAATCAGATAACATAAATATCTTTTTCAATAAAAGCAAATCAAACACAAGGTATTGAGTTTCAAAAATTAATTTCTAATCAACAAGAAAATAACATGAATTATTATGCGGTTTTTTTTTTTTTTCTGTTTTAGCTGTGCAAAAAAAAAAAGATTAATAATTTTTTCTTAATGTTTATTTTATTTTCTTTATTTTTTGTATCTCATGATTAATTATTTAAATATTTATTTAGTTTTCTTAATACTAGCTCATTTTTTATTTTTTACAAATATAATGGATAGACTTAGATTTAGGTCATAATATGATTTATTTTGTTTTCCCTCACTAATATGAGTTCAATATGTTACATGATCTTTACATTTTTTTGTCACATGATCTTAATCATAGTTTTAATTCTTATTAAATATATATGAATACTTTAATGAGTATGTAGTGAAATTGGAAAATGAAAATAGATAAGGAGAATAATAAAGAATACAATCTAATGTTATTGAATTGGAAAGTCTAGAGAAAATTAATATAATATTTCTTTGGTATAATTATTGTCCTTAGTAGTCATTTGATAGTAGGTTATATATGTCATTTAATAATTCAAAATAGAGTGAGGTCAAGTGAGAAAATTTGGAGGTCCCAATAGAAATACTCTTTTGATAGGGCTGTCAATTCCGACACAACCCAATAACACGACTCGAAACCCACACGAAATAAAGCGGGTTCAACCCACACGATTAAAAAAGCGGGTCGGCCGTGGGTCAACCCGCCATGACCCATTTAATAAATGGGTCAGCCACGGGTCAACCCGCCAACACGAAGTAAACCCGTATAACCCGATTATGTAATACTTCTTTTCGAAATTTTGGATGTTTGGAGTATTTGATCATAGGATTAGACAATTTGAAATATTTTTCTTATAATTATTGGATTTAATTATTTATGAATATATATATAATTACTTATATTATTCGTCTTGTGGAGTGTTTAGTGAATCTAATATGCATTTTTAAAGTTAAATGGGTTGCATTGTTAACCCTTAAATGAGTCATTTTGTCTAACATTACACAACATATTTGTTAAATGGGTTAAGCGGGTTGGAAACGAGTAACCCGTTTAATAAATAGGTTGGGTTTGAGTTTAAATTTTTGACACGATTATTAAATAGGTTGGATTTGAGTTTGTATCTTGCGACACGAAAAATACCTTGACTCGACATGAACTCAACCCGATATGACCCATTGACAGCCCTAGGTTTTGAGTAACTAAAGGGAAATATTTAATTTTTTTATAATTCATTATTTTTTTTTTACCATATCAACAACTTGTTTTTTGTGAGTCGAACTCACGACCTCTTATTTACAAATGAGAGATCTATGTCACTAGACCAAATGGTTTTGAAAGTAATTCATAATTTTGAGTTTTCTTCTTTAATCGAATTTTTTACTTTCATAATAAAATGTATTATTTATTATTATTACTATGGGAGTGAAATTCATACCCTCCATTTTACAATCCATACTCTATGTTTATTTTTTTAATATATTAAATTTTATCTTTTTATAGTGTGAATGGTGAAACATGTGATGTTAAGATACTAAAAAGGAAAACTTGGAGTGTGAATTATAACCGGAGAATCTGAATTTTATTCCTCGTTACTATATAATACAAGAGTTTTATCGAGAAAAAAAAATCTGGGAGGGGACCAATTGCTTGAAAATCAAAAACCTAAACTTTCATATTATTTTACAAAATCCATTCGTAATTAATTGATTTGTTTAATACTTTAGGTGTGAAGAAGAGAAATTAGTTAGCTTATAATTTGAGCTATCATCTGCATCGATGTTATGTTCCATCTACCATGTCAATGATAAAATATGCTTTTGTCTTCCTTAATTTCTTGGTATCTATCGTCCTTGTCAATGGTCAAACTCGCCGACCAGCAAAGTTCACGGTTTATTTGCAGAAATTTTACCAAAAATCATTTGTTTATCTAATGTCGATAACATGATGTTTCCAGTATTTAAATCGAGAAGTCGTTAATAAAGGGCAAAAAAAAAAAAAAAAGCCAACGGAAGGTACCTATGGAAGCCAGCTATCAGTCCATTAACGTTTTCCAGCTCTTCTAGAAGCAGAGCGTGCTGATATCATAGAAGTCAGGGCAAACATGGACAATATGGAGACATGTTAAATACATCTAGGCGTGTAGCTAACAAGAGGGCGGTTTGACTTGCTATTCATTCAGCTCCACCAATCATTACTCTTAAGGGAGATCGATTCGTCCAGAAAAATTGAGCAGCCAGCCCAAAGACGTAAACCAAGGAGGGTGCTCACGATTCGTATTATCCACAGCCACAAGGATTTTGAGCAAAGCTGGTCTTGATCGATCTGCAACAATCAAGGTTGGTTAAGTTTGGATTTGAAATTACATAGCTGCAATAATTTGCTCATTTTGTTTTAATTATGGGGTCTGTGGCTCTAAATTTTGTTGGAGGAATCCCTTTTCAAGGGCTGTATGATGTTGTTAAGGTGGCCATTCATAAGAGTAGGAAGTTTAAAATCCATCTTTTAAATCTCGAATTCACGCTACGTTGTATACATTCACCGACTCTAGAAGAGATACGAAATAATTACGTTCGTTTAAATCTTCTAACCGATACAGTAATAGATCTTAAACAAAAAGTGATTGAGGGGAAAACGCGTGTGGGTGAGTTATCCGAGCTTAGCATTTGGAACATCCGCATTTGGGGCAATTGCTGCAACTGCATAGGGCCTGATTACGCAAAAGAACTTGATGAATTGGATAGGTCTCTTTGGAGCCTGTTAGAATTACTACAGTTGGAGCAAATGAGGAATATGACCGAGCTCTTATGTTTGGCAAGAGAGGCCAAAGACAGACAAGATGGTTTGGAGAAAAAACAAGGTGAAGTGTTGACGGGGGTACAGGAATTGGGGAAAAAAGTAGATGAATTATTGGCTACATTGAAGGAGCAGCAGGATGCGAGACAGAGAATTATACCGAACAGCATGCAACAAGCTCCATCATCAAGCGGAGGAGGGGCTACTAATCTTGCTCTAGGAGTAGTATTCCGAGAGTTGATTGATGCTATTGCACAAGTGAAAGTTGAGAACATGATGTTTAAACGCCTCCTCAATACATTCAAATCCACGCTATATTGCTTACAACCATTGATAGAAGAGATAGCAGAACATGGCAGGGTAGTGCATCTTCCAAAGCAAGAAGTGGAAAAGCTTACTATACAAATAGAGAATGGTGTACATTATGTTCTCAGGTCCAAGGTTCGTAAGAATGCCAACTACAAAAAGTATAAATACACCAACAAAATCCTCAGTTTGGATGAATCTCTTCAAAGGCTCTTCATTGAACTGAAAGGGCAGGTAGAAAGGAATGTGAAGGAGGCCATGGATTCTGCAAACAAAATAGAGATGGCGATCAAGAAAATTGAAGCTGAAGGTTTATGTGACGTGCAGCTGCCTGAACTTCATTCACATGCAGTTGGGTTTGATATACTCAACATGCAAGGATTAAGAGATGTGATTGAGGAGACTTTGTTGGACTCGGCAAGTGTTAGAGAGGAGACTGAAGGTTCATCTAACATGCCGCCTGAACTTCCTTCACTTGCGGATGGAGTAGATGTACTGAATATGCAGGGATCATTGGATCTTAGTACTACAAATATCCAGGTGGTGGTCACAGAAACAGAAGGAATAGGGGTTGTTGATGATTCAACAAGGAATGTACAGGAAACAGCGGATCTACTAGATGAAGAGCGTAGTGAAAGTGAACCTGCACCTCCTACTGTTGGGTTTGATGCACCGGATGTTCACGAAACAAGTGAAGAGCTGGTTACATTGGATAAGCAGAATGAATGTGGAATTGCAACAGCTGAACTTCTATCTTCATCGCCTGCAGTTGGATTGACATCGGCTTCGACAACCAATACAAAGGCGAGGCTCAAACAACATACAGTAGAGGTAATTTCAACAAAAAAAGTAAAGTGTAAATTATAAATTAGTAGTATGGATTTCATTCTTCATCGAAAAAATAAACTAAAGAAAGAAAAAAAAAAAAAAAAAAAAGACGAATTTTTCACATCTCACAAAAAACAAAATTAAGGATTACAGATTAGATGCTATTTTGTATTTTTTTATATTCTCAGTAAGTAGTATTTATCATCCTTCGATTCTCAATGAAACTACTTTCGTTTTTGAGTTTACTGAACCCCACTATACACTTATTGACACCCAATCAAAAACCTTAAACCATAAACACTTTATTGATCCTCAATAAACACTTCATTGATTCTCAAAAAATAAAAAATAAAATAAACACTTCATTGATAAACACTTTATTGATCCTCAATGAACACTTGAAGTGATAATAGGAGCTGCCCTAAATTTCACAATGAGATCTGTAGTGACCCTGTGGGGCCCCCTTTAGGAAATATCCTACCTAAAATTCAGCATAATTACCCTTAAAAATAGATTACCGGACCATTCAAATCAAACTCAACACTTCTAATAATCAAATCAAACCTCAAATCTTTCGGAGCCTACCTGCTCCCAATAATAACAATCAATTTTTAACTAAATTACATTGAGTCACAGCCTCTCAAATCTCAATAATAAACACACATATCTCAAATCAATAATCATAACTACCACCAATTCATCCTCTCTCTCCTAGTACCACAACAACAATAACGGCCACCAATCTATTTGTCTCTTTTCGTGCCTCATCTCCAACCATGGCGACCAGTTCATCCCTTCTCTACTGGTTCCACAATAACAATAAGGTCACTAGTTCATTACCTCTCTTCTGGTGCCACAATTCGAGACCACTAGTTCATCTCCTCTCTCTTAGTGTCTCGAACAACATAACACATCCAATCGAAACAATATCAAATTTAAAAACATAAAATATCTCAATCAATGGTTATAACATTCATAATTCAATAAAAATCCGAGAATTCATAAATCACAACCAAAATTTAATCCTAGCATTTATCCTTAATCACACCCAAGCTCAAATCTGAGACATTCATCAGGAATCATAATTTCAAATAAAACACAAATCTGAAGTATTAATAGAAAAATAGTAAATTAAATATGAAATCACATTCAAAGGAATCACAGACCATAATCTACACTCAAATCCGATACTCTTGTGGGAATAAATTAAAGTTTAACTAAATTCGAATTCAAACAGAAGCCCGAAACCCTAATTAAATATTTCGTCAAAAATTTTGAAAATCCGAATTCACATCGGAATTGGATCAAACTTCTAGGGTTTTGTCAACTCAATGATTCTAACAACCTAAAAAAAAAACACGATCTAACGATCAAATTAACATGACTTCACACCCGAATTTCTAAAACTTTGGAAATTCTCATCAATCCTAAAGTTCAATACTTCAACGTATACCTACCAAATTGTATCCACATACTCATAATAATAAGCTCTATCTAATGAGTGAAATTATGAAGTCAAAAGAGGCGACACGCGCCCCCACTCTGTAAGTGGTTGCGCGTGGGCCCTAAGCGCTACCACCTCAAACCACCAAATTGTGGATCGAGAACTATGCCAAAATGATCATTCACTATGCCAATAATACCTTCAAATGATAGATATCATCTGTCATTTAATATGCAAATTATCTGTAGTGTATCCAGCTGCAGTCTCTTATGGAATCAGACGACTGATTTCCTCCGTCGTCTGTCCTCATTCACACAATAGAAGTTTTGCAAGGCTCTGTCATCTGAACAACCCAACTTTGAAGGATTTGGGACTTGCTGTTGTCTGAAATTAAATAAGAACACATTTATATGTTATCTAAGGTTACCAAAATAAAGGCCTATTTAACAATCTATTGTTTGAATGCATTTTCAAAGACATTTAATTATTGATATAAGCTGAGAACAATGTTATTATGAAATCGAATTCTGTTGTGTGATAATTAAATGAACTTCACTTTTATGTTATTTGTTAGAAGTATTTCTGTTGTTTGATAATGAATTCAACTTCAGTTTTATGTTGTTACAAGTATGTAAGAACGACAGATATGTGTTCTTTTTTTTTTGTTACTGTATTTGTGGTTCAACATATCATAAACCTACATGTGTTGGATTTGAACCATATCAAACCTCATTCATTCTGAACAATCATCAAAGCCATATTATAGGACCTAAAATCAACAAATTTCTCATTGCATCAATTAACCCTAGGGAAACCCTCCATAAAACAAACTAACTGTGAATTCTCTATTACAGGCCAAAGCATCAGAGTTCTTATACAATGAGGAGTTGAGAAAAAGAAAAGAAATTGAGGACACAGTAGCAAGAGAAAGAGAAGAACTTGAAAAGATGAAGAAGCAACGAGATGAAATCATGGAAGAATTCAGGGCCGCCTTAGAACAAAGATCACAACTCACCTTAGAACAAAGATCACAACTCGCCTTAGAACAAAGATCACAACTCGAGAGCCAAATTGCAGAGTCTGATCAGCTGGTTCAGAGCTTGGAGCAGAAGATCATATCTGCTGTGGATCTCTTACAAAATTACAAAAGAGAACGGGATGAGTTGCATGTAGAACGTGACAATGCTCTTAGAGAAGCAGAGGAGCTAAGGAAAAGACAAGGAGAGGCCTCAAGCACACAGATGCCTCAGTTCTTCAATGATTTTTCATTTCCCGAGATTGAGGAAGCAACTCGACACTTTGACCCATCACTTAAGATTGGAGAAGGTGGATATGGAAGCATTTTCAAAGGTTTCCTACGTCACACTGAGGTGGCTATAAAAATGCTAAATGATCATAGTTTGCAAGGTCCCTCTGAATTCCAGCAAGAGGTAGGTTCTACTCTTTTAGCAACAGTTGATTTATACATACATTAAGAACCTCTCTGATTGCAGATATTAATATGTTATTATTACATGGTAAGCAATTTTGATTGCCTTTAGAATCATATAAATGTGATGGCTTTGAGAAGCTAAAACTTGAGCATATGAACATTTTTCAAAATGCTCCTTGCCGAGGCTGAAGCTTTCAATTTTTGGACTATTTATTTCTTGGAATATTAATACATATTTCTTCAAAAAATTTGGTGGAAGAAAACCGTTTTTGAAGTTAATCACATGTTTTCCATTTGATGACATAAGCTAATTGTATATCAGGTGGAAATATTAAGTAGGCTGAGGCATACCAATCTTGTCACCCTCATTGGTGCCTGCCCAGAAGCTTGGACTCTTATCTATGAGTATCTTGCAAATGGAAGCCTTGAAGATCGACTAAGTTGCAAGGACAATACTCCCCCATTATCATGGCAAGCTCGAATACGCATTGCTACTGAGTTGTGTTCTGTCCTAATCTTTCTCCACTCCAGTAAACCACACAGCGTAGTACATGGTGATTTGAAACCCTCCAATATTCTCCTTGATGCTAATTTTGTTTGCAAACTTAGTGACTTTGGCATCAGTCGGCTTTTGTCTCGAGGTCAAGATTCAAGCAACAACACAACACTCTGTTGCTGGACTGGTCCAAAAGGTACTATCGCTTACATGGATCCTGAGTTCCTTTCGTCGGGAGAGCTTACACCGAAGTCAGATGTGTATTCATTTGGAATTATACTCTTACAATTGTTAACCGGAAAACCAGCTTTGGGAATAACAAAGGAAGTACAGTATGCATTAGATTCTGGAAAGTTGGAAACCCTCTTGGATCCTTTAGCAGGAGACTGGCCATTTGTACAGGCTGAACAGTTGGCTCGCTTAGCATTGAGGTGTTGTGAGATGAGCCGGAAGTGCAGGGCAGACCTTGTGTCAGATGTGTGGAGGGTACTTGAACCAATGAGGGCTTCATGTGGCTCCTTATCATCATTCCGGCTGGGTACTGAAGAGCACTTCCAACCTCCCTCATACTTCATCTGTCCCATTTTCGAGGTAACTTTAGGTCTTTATTAATTTGGATCAGCACGTACATCTTCTAAGCCCTACGGAGTTTCTTAGAACATTCATGACTTTTATCTATTAGCGAGTTTATGGTGGAATTTTTCATTTAAGAGTTGTTTATGCCATGATCTACCTCTCTATCGAAATTCTTACATATTAAACCTTTCTCTTCTGAACTTGCAGGAAGTCATGCAAGATCCACATGTTGCAGCAGATGGTTTCACTTATGAAGCAGAGGCTCTGAGGGGATGGCTGGACAGTGGTCATGACACTTCACCTATGACAAATCTTAAGCTCGAACACAAGAATCTCGTCCCCAACCACGCTCTTCGCTCTGCAATTCAGGAGTGGCTGCAACAGCGCGCTTCAGAAAAGAAGGATCCGGCTCTAGGGATGGCAAAAATCCCCAGCGGGGCGAAGCTTCATTGGTTACCCGCCCCTAATGGGGGGAGGATTCGGGGACAAATGGGGAATGAGGATGGGGATCCCCAATCCCCGCTATCTAAGATTGGGGATGGGGCGGGGATGGTATTGCAATCCTCATCCCCAAATCCGCCCCAATAATATATACATATATTTCATTTATACATTTTAAAATTATATATATATATATTAATTTTTTTTTATAATATAAATCACAAATATATACATTTACTACTTTACTTTGATTGTTACACTTTTACAATATAAAAGGCACCATATAAACCCTAACTTCATAAACAACAACCATTCATATTGTCCTCTATAACCCTACTTGAATTATGATTTATAAATTTAATTATGTTTTAATTTTATTTGTTGTGGATTTTGATTTAGAAAAGGCAATATGAGAAAAAATATTTTCTTTATTAAATTCTTATTAAGGATTTGAGGCGGGTTTGGAGACTTAGTCCCCAGTGGGGATGGGGATGGGGAATCCCCAATATATTTTTATTAGGGATGGGGATGAAGAATGACCCTAGGGATGGGGATGGTATTGTGATCCCGATCCCCAACCCGCCCCATTGTCATCCCTATCCGGCTCCTCTAAAGTGAGGAAGTTGTGAATTTACGTCAATTTAATTAAATCTTAACTCTCTGTCTAATCTAAGGGTCATTACAATTGACACATTACTTTTTTATTAATTTTTGATTTTTCATCTAAACCCTAGTTAACTATGTGGTTAACTCTAGGGGAAAAAATAAAAATAAAAAATCTCGTCAAGCGTTTCTCCTCTGCATTCGAGAGTTGACGGCAAGAGGAGTGCAAACCAGGGCCGGCCTTGTCCATGGGCATCGTTGGCAACAGCCCAGGGCCCAACATAGAGGGGGCACCAGATTTTATCAATAAGATTTAATATATATATATATATATATATATAACATGTATATTTAATTATATATAATTATATATGTATAGAGTGGAAGGTGAAAAAAAAATTCAGATTTCTAGACACAGATCACGTCTTTACTTCTTCTTCTTCTTCCAATGCACAATGTTGATTATCCAAGCATCTCTTGCTCTCTCCCAAGTCCCAAACCTTGAAATCCAGCAAATTTTTTCTTTAAATTGGTTTCAATGGTTACTCAATTCTTCAGTTCATTCTCATCTATCACCCAATCTTTCTCCTTCCATGTTTATGTTATTCTACGGTGATCATACGAATTTTTCTGCTCTCCATCGATGTAGGCTGAAGTGCAAATCAAAATAGGTATTGGGTATTCTTCAATTTTGATATCCCCTGAAAATTTGGATATCAAAAGTCTTGTTACTTGTTTTTTGAGTTCTGTTGATTTCTAACTACTTGCTCATTCATTGGTTTTCAATTTTCAATATTAGGTGCAATTGGAAGTTAGAGTTGCAAGTCAATCTCGATCAGAAAAGAAAGAACAAGAAGGAATAAAGCAAATTCCAGATTTCCAGGTATTGTTCTATGTTCCAGTGTTTATCAATTATCATTCAAAGTGATTTCTAACAACCTACTCATTCATCGATTTTAAATTTTCATTATTAGGTGCAATTAGAAGTTGGATTTGCCAGTCAATCCCGATCGGAAAAGAAAAAACAAGGAAAAAAGATGATTCTAGATTTGCAGGTATTTTTGTTCTATGCTAAAGTGTTTATCATTCAAAGTTTAGTGTTTTGGCTAGCCAACTTTCAGTTTGAAGCTTCAGCAAGATATCATATTTGGCTTGGGACTACAATGCTATTTTGTGCTTCTTTTCATGTTATAAGCACCCTGTTTATTTGGGGGGTCAGCCACCATATTCAAGATAAGGTAAAATACTAGTGCTTTTTCAATTGGTTTTATTGAATATAAAATTTCATGCACATTACTGATCTTTTGGCGTAATCCATTCGATTATAGAAATGGCAGCATACTATTCGATAGCATATACTTCATAGCAGACGGCCATAAGTAAGTGCATATTCGATAATTTCAATTTTTTTCCAAGTCATTTTCTATTTGTTTGTTTAACTTTTGAATATGGTTTTTTTTTTAATTCAAGAATTCTTCGTAAGTTTTACCAAGACACACATTGCCATGTCTGTTATTTGTGTGATTGTGTCGAAGTGCTACATTATGTGTGATCTTTAGGATTAGCTAGGAGTTTTTTGTGGCAAGAAAACATTTGTACTCTTTTTTATACGGGGTTTTGGTTTTATGTCCGTTGTATAATGTTTCTTTATGTAATAAAATCGGCATGGTGATGAGTCGCCCAACTTGACTGGGTTCAAACCCATAAAAAAAAGAATTTAGAGTATGATTTTTGTAAGAATCACTACATTTCTATTTAGGCTAGTTGGACACACACAAAAAATTTCGCCCTGGGCATCAAAAAGCTTAGGACCGGCCTTGGTGCAAACCAAAACCCACCACCATGACGAACTTGCAATCGTCCCAATACTTTACTAAAATTTTGACGATATTATTTTCAACTATTTTTCTGTTTTATTAGAGCAATTAAGTAATGAAATCTGAGGGTCTTTATGAACCTTGAGGACTTCAGAATTCAAATTACCCAGATCAAATTAAAAAGCCTGATGAATCACATACACGAAATAATTAGGGTTGGCAAGCTTTCAGTTTTCCTTTTTGTGATATTAAGTTTCCTGTTAACTTTCACTCATTTTAGTGCAATTCAGACGATGCTTGGAGAAGTAAAACTAGGTGGGGTGGTGTAGGTTGGGTGGTGAGGAATCATGAAGGCCAGTTTCTTTAAGGTGGATGCATCGGTCCATGTCTAAGTGATTATGCACTCACAGTGGAAACACTGGGATTGTGTGATGGGTTGGAAGGATGTCTTCTGGGAGGATGGTAGAAGGTTGTGATGGAAACTGATGCTAAAATGTTGATTGAATATTTACAAGGCAACTGGAACCTGATGCCTCTATTGAGGATGTCCTGTTTGATATCAAAGTCTTGGTGTCACGCCCTGAATTTTGAATAAATAAATTCAAATCCGAAACGCGATAACTTAACAAGCACAAGAAAAACACATAGAAAATTTTTCATTTAAATTAAGCAACTAAACAAACTGAGCTCACAATGTCAATACCGACTTGTTCTTTAGAGTCACATATTACATTACAGATAGTTTACAAATTAAACTGAATGACAATTCAATAAGTAAACACACCCACCACAACTCACTACACAGCGGAAGATTTAAAACTAAGATTACCCTTCGACATCCACGCTACCGAACGTACCCCTCAGCTTCGATGACGATTAATCGATATTCTAACCTGCACAATAAACCCTACACCATAGAATAGTGCACCGGGTTGAACAAAACAATCCCGGTAAGCTTTTTAAGCCTGTATGAGTAAACTCAAATAAAGTGACTCACGTCACGCATGCTTATAATTTCCCAACTCATGAGAAGAATTAAAGCAACAATATTTAATTCCACAAAATAATGCTTTCACCATCTTAGTCTAACAAAACAATATGCAATTATCACAACAAAAACGTCAAGTTCAAATTAAACAATAACATGCTCAATAATTTCAACCCAACTAAAAACCCACATGCTCTGTCTCTCAATTCATTTTCCAATCGCTACAAATCACAACCCACAACTGTACCCACAATAAGAATTAAGCAAAATCAGTAACCCCTGCATAGAAACTTAGTTCAGGAGATCACATTAAACCAAACAATACAAAAGGCAGTAATCTCTGCATATAACTCAGTTCAGGAGATTACATTAAAATCAACATATAGAATGAGAAGGAAAATCAATAAGGAAGTCAAACAACTCACACTAAAATCGATGATCACCCATCAACCCCAAACACTCGAAACTCTAATTTAAAAACATGTACTCTTGAGTGCCATAACACAAAGTTATCCCCCAAGAAGTACAACTGCAGACAGACTAGAGCTCTAACTAAATCGTAACCTGTCATCTCAGCCGAGGTTCAACCTTACGATATCTTTACACCCAGGTTTACCACTGTAACCTTCGGACTTCAGACCTTTCGGCCCTAAGAACAAACCCAGGTTTACTACTGTAACATTCAGACTTCGGACCACCTAGCCCTCAGAATAATACCCAGGTTTACCACTGTAACCTTCGGACTTCGGACCATTCGGCCCTCAGAACAAACCCATGTTTACCACTGAAACCTTCCGACTCACAATTGTCACATCACAACTCCAAATCACACTTTCAACAATATAAATCATCAAAAGTCTACATATCACAATGCCACACCATCCAGATATATATATTCCACGTAATTATATATATACGTAGTCATTCACACAGGAATGACTACTAATACTAACTATAGTTTTATAATTTATACTTCTCGAAAATCATTTTATATCAAAACATTGTTTTCACTTACCCATGAACCGTTGTCGATCAAGTTCATATATTTAAAAAAAAAAAAATTTATTTTGATAAATATGATTTTGCATACTAACAATTAAATCTACTAAATTAAAAATAACTAATTTATCGACCGAAACACTGTGAGATTTACTCACCTCCAAATCCTGCTGCATCTTCACACAAACCAAGACAAGCACAAAATCATCCATACTCCGCTCACACAATTTCGTCAATCACCTAATCACATCAAGGTCACATTCAATACAACACAAATCACACAATTCACAAAACACAATTATACGACGATCCAACAGTTGGATCGTCATCCGAGACCATCCAAAATCTTCGGAACACTTCTACGATCAATAAATCAAAATTACAAGTCGATCGGACGGCCAAATCCTCACGGATCGATAACCGAAACTATCGAAATCACAAAAACCCTAATATGCTCATACGATCTCCAAAAATTACGTATTGTATATCGAAATACTCGTATCGATGAGTAGATCAAAATCAGGAATAGAAACCATCCCTGAGATGGCCGGAAAACACCACCACAGTGGCGGCACCGCCACTGGCCCAAAGTTGGAATTTGGGAAAACTTCCAACATGAAAGTTCTTCATCTCAACTCCAATTGAAACATTCATAACCAGCACAAAGTCTGAATCGAAGCCATATGGCCTGAATTTACCTTGCAATCTCTAAAATTCGATGAACCCTAAAATCACAATCTTCAAAATTCAACCTCCACACTTTGAATCGTTGCAAGCTGTAAGACCTCGGAAATTTGTTATTAATTCCTAAATGTTTCTTGGGATTAATAAAGTGTTCGTTTGTTCTATTTCGTGGTTCGAGGGTGGAGTGGAATTATTTTCGGACGAATAATTATTCGAAGTGCACGTTTTAGGGGGTTACGAAGTTTGACTTTTTATACGTTTAGATTCTGTGAGAACTTCCTTCACTAAAGTTCTAGAGCGTGTCGATACGAGTTCGTGGACATGCAGAACACAGAAATCGGAGTTTGTATGAAGAAGTTATGGCCGTCGGAAAAAGTTTCCATTTTGGTATATATGGGATTTTTCCGAAAATTATCAGAAAAATCAGAGTTTCCATTTTGGGAAACTTTTCCCTCTCTTCGGTCCCAACCTCCGTTTCGCCCTCTCCCCTTCGCCGGCTTCGTTCTCCCTCCTCCGGCCACCTTTTGCTTCAATTCCAAAGGGAATCCTGCTCTCCTCAGTCCCCTCTACACGTCTGTGGTGGTGATTAGTCATGGGAAGCACTGTGCACGACGCTACAAGGCCGAGAAGCAGCACGGTGGAGCTGCAGATTGCCCAGATTGGAGATCACGTTTCCGACCACCATAGCCGGTGATCCTTGGGGGCTTTTGAAGCCCAGATGACGTAGATACTCTCCACAAAACGACTTGCAATGATTCAAAGTGTAGAGGTTGAATTTTGAAGATTGTGATTCTAGGGTGCATCGAGTTTCAAAGATTGCGAGGTAAATTCCAGCCATATGGCTTCGATTTAGACTTTGTGCTAGTTATGAAAGTTTCAATTGGAGTTGAGATGAAGAACTTTGGTGTTGGAAGTTTTGCCAAATTTTGACTTTGGGCCAGTGGCGGTGCCGCCACTGTGGTGGTTTTTTCTGGTGGTTTCTGGCCACCTCAGGGACAGTTTCTATTCCTGATTTCGATCTACTCGTCGATACGAGCATTTCGATATGTAGTTTGTAATTTTTGGAGATTGTATGAGCATGTTAGGCTTTTAGGGTTTTCGATTCGTTTTGATTTTCGATCTGTGAGGATTCGGCCGTTCAATCGACTTGTAGTTTTGATTTATTGATCGTAGAAGTGTTCCGAAGACGTTGGATGGTCTTGGATGAGGATCCGACTGTTGGATCATCGTATAATTGTGTTTTGTGAATTGTGTGCTTTGTGTTGTATTGAGTGTGACCTTGATGTGATTAGGTGATTGACGGAATTGTGTGAGCGGAGTATGGATGATTTTGTGCTTGTCTTGGTTTTGTGTGAATACGCAGCAGGATTTGGAGGTGAGTAAATCTCACGGTGTTTCGGTTGATAAAGTAGTTATGTTTTAATTTAGTATATTTAATTGTTAGCATGAAAAATCGTATTTATCGAAATAAATTATTTGTTTTAAAATATATGAACTTGATCGACAACGGTTCATGGGTAGGTTAAAACAATGTTTTGAGATAAAATGATTTTCGAGAGGAATAATTTATAAAACTATACTTTGTATTAATGGTCATTCCTGCGTGAATGATTACATATATATATATATATATTTACGTGGAATATATATCTGGATGGTGTGGCGTTGTGATATGTGGAATTTTGATGACTTATATTGTTGAAAGAGTGATTTGGAGTTATGATGTGACATTTGTGAGTCGTGTGGGATTTCTTTAAAGGTCTGAAGTTTGAAGGTTACAGTGGTAACCTGGATTTCTATTCTGAGGACCGAAGGGTCTGAAGTTTGAAGGTTACAGTGGTAACCTGGATTTCTATTCTGAGGACCAAAGGGTCTGAAGTTTGGTCGTAAGGTTGAACCTCGGCAGAGGTGACAGGTTACAATTCAGTTGAGCTCGAGTCTGTCGTTGTTCAGGAAAGGTTTTTAGGGTTTTTCGTTTGTGTTTACGTGATATTGGGATTTCTATGAATTCTATTGTTTTCTTTTAATGTTATCTCCAGAACTAAGTTATATGCTAGGATTACTACATTTTGAATTGTTTGTTTTAATATTATCTCCAGAACTAAGTTATATGCTGGGATTACTACCTTTTGATTTATGTGATTTTTGGTGATCTCCTGAACTAATTTCTATGCAGGGATTACTAATTTTTATCTAGTGTGATTGGATGTTTGGTTGTGTTTGTGGAGTTAAATGGTGTTGCTTTAATTATCTCATGAGCTGAGAAATTATAAGCATGCGTGACGTGAGTCACTTTATTTGAGTTTACTCATACGGGCTTAAGAAGCTTACCGGGTTTGTTTTGTTCAATCCCGGTGCACTATTCTATGGTGTAGGGGTTTTTGTGCAGGTTAGAATATCGATTATTTGTTGTTGAAGTTGAAGTGTGTGTTCGGTAGCGTGTACGTCGAAGGGTACTCTTAGTTTTAAGTCTTCCACTGTGTAGTGAATTGCGGTGGGTGTGTTTATTTATTGAATTGCCATTCAGTTTAATTTGTAAACTATCTGTAATGTAATATGTGACTCTAAAGAACGAGTCGGTATTGACATTGTGAGCTCAGTTTGTTTAGTTACTTAATTTAATTGAAAATTTTTCTATGTGTTTTTCTTGTACTTGTTAAGTTATCGCGTTTCGAATTCGAATATCTTTATTCAAAATTCGGGGCGTGACACAAGCCATCTTGGGTATAGAATCTACGTCTTCTGGGCTAGAAAAGCCCTCAAGGTTCAAGAGCTATGGTGGCCGGAGGAGGGAGAACCAACTGGGGCGATTTCAACGTCGGCAGCTCAACTTCTCGGCCTTGTACCGCCGTGTACGGTGCTTCCCACAACGAATCACCACCACAGACATGTAGAGGGGACTGAGGCGAGCAGGATTTTCTTTGGAATCTCGCCGATTGGTGGCTGGACGGTGAAGAAATCGGCCGGCGAAGGGAGAGGGCGAAACGGGGGTCGGGACCGAAGAGAGAGAAAAGTTTCCCAAAATGGAAACTCTGATTCTTCTGATAATTTTTCGGAAAAATCCCATATGTACCAAAATGGAAACTTTTTCCAATGGCCATAACTTCTTCACACGAACTCCGATTTTCGCGTTCCGTATGTCCACGAACTCGTATCGACACGCTCTACAATATCCGTGAAGGAATTTTTTTACAGAATCCTAACGTATAAAAAGTCAACCCTTGAATCAAAGTTTTCTAAGAGAATAATTGCTCGAACTAATTTCTGCTCCACCCTCGAACCACGAAACAGCTCAACGAACACTTAATTAATTCCTGGAAACTATTAGAAATTAATAACGAATTTCTGGGGTCTTACACTTGGCATCCAACTTTGAAATGGTGTTGTTCTCTTCTATATATATATCTCTCGTAGGAATAATAAAGTTGCTTATTTGATTGCTACCCCGAGAATCCCCTGATGGGATCATGAATGCCTTAGCTATGGATGTAAGTTCTTCTGGTAAAACTGCCTATTCGACTCAAAAAAAATTTATAATTGAATTCTTAACTAATTGATGGAAGCCCAAAAAATTGATGGAAGCTAGAAACTCTTGCATATAGACAAACGTCTATTTAAGCTTAAGCTAGTTATCAAAATCCCCAATTTTTTTTCCCTAAAGTGAACGGTAAAGTTAACTAGAGTTTAGATGAAAAATAAAAAATTAATGGAAGAGTAATGTGTCAATTATAATGACCCTTAAATTAGATAGAGAGTCAAGATTTAATGAAATTGACGTAAATTCAAAGCTTCCTCAATTTAGAGGAGCCGGATCCAGAAAAAGAAATAGGTTCTTATGAAATAGCACTTGAACAAAGGACAGCAGCCAGCATGCCCTCTCAACTCATTTTTGTACATCTCGAGACTCAAGTCCTAGATAAGTAACAACATATCGATATATCTAAGAATAACGATGTCTAGATAATCATATAGAACTGGAAATTCTAAGATTTCATCTAAAGCTAAGAACTATTTCGTAACTAATGAGTAGTTATATAGCTACATAAGTTTTGTATTCCAATAGTACCAACTAGGACCTAACATAGATAGATTGCCAAATTCAGTTTTTAGAGAAGGGCTTTTGTCCATTTACCCCATTTCTAGATATTTTTTTCCCACTCAATGCGTTAAGTTTTTTTAATTCACTCTTATCCAAAACACTTTAAGAAAGTCTTCCCTAATACCCCATAAAGTTTTGTTTTTTGTTTCTTTTTTTAATACTATTTTACCCTCACCCATGTGTTAGAGAGAAAGAGAGAGAGAAAAACCATAGGAGACTTCGCCGGAGCCCCGTCACCGGTAGTCTGATTCCAATCACCAGCCGCCTGATTCCGGCTAACTTTGCCAGATTTCGGTCAACTTTCGCGGGATTCCGGTCACCAGCTGCCGCCCACCGGACTTTTCTGAAAACCTCGCCGAAGGTTCCCAAAGAGGTCGTCGAAGATTTCATAAGTCATCGGAAATGTTTATTGCCCCCAATAGACATCTATTGGGGGCAATAGACATCTATTGTCGCCCAATACACGCCTATTGCTCCCAATAGTCTACTGCCCCCCCCAATAAATATCTATTGCCTCCCAATGGAGGGGCAATAAAACTTTTGTTAGTATGAATGAGAACTAATCTTCATAAAATTAGACAAATAAAACTTTGATTAAAGAAAAAAATTAAGAGATTATATCAATTTAAAAACATCTATTGCCCTCCAATAAACGTCGATTGCTCCTCAATAGCCATTTAACGTCTCTTTATTGGCCCCCAATTGACATTCAAAACATTTTTTTTTTCTTTTTTCTTTTTTCTTTCCTTCTGCCCCTTATTTTACTTTAAAAAAAATAAAAATATGATTTGGGCACCAAGAAAAATGATCTGGGCACCCACATCTACACTGGACGCCTTTCTCGCCTACTAGGTGTTAGACTCCTGCGAGATAGGTCCGACCAGAGCTGCTTTGTTGTCTTCAAGAGTAGATGCTACTTCTCCGATCGGCACCACAGATGGGAAATCGACCAGAAGCTCGAGGCTATAAACGGAGGCATTTGAGGCATATGCTAAGGCCTGAGGACGTCGGTGGCGGCCGCTCCTTGGCGGAGTCGACGCAGTAGTTCATGCTCATTGCCGTCCGATCTCAACAGAGTCCTCGATCTGCGGCGTCGTTCGGCCTCTGTGGCGCTCTCGACCTCCAAGGCATTATCGTCTCATGATTCTGACGGCGGTCGGGGTGGCGCGCGGCAACGGGCACCTTGCGGGGGCGGGGGGGGGGGGGGGGAGAGAGAGAGAAGAGAGAGAGATGATGGCATGAGGTAGTTTATTAATTAACTTGCGGGTAAAATTGTCATTTATCTGTTAAATGGGTTAGTGGAAATAAAAAATTATTACTGAGGTAAGTAGGATAATTTTAGCTCAATTCGGTGCTTTGAGTCAAGAACTCTTTAGACAAACCTACTCATAAATGTATCCTGCAATAAGAGATGGTATGCTTAATAAATCATGTTATTAGAATGATGATGACTCAATTTAGTCAGAGTCTTCAAACTTTCTTGCTAAAGGCTTGAGCGTGCCTCACATTATATGCTGCATTCACAATCTGCAACACAGCTATAGCATGAGAAGCAGAGCAACTCAATGAAGGTGCCAGTTTGATCCATTCCACTTTGTACAGAGCTAATTTACTGTACATTGTAATCCTAGCCTAAACCATTTCCTTTTTCTTGGCTATTTCCTAAGCCTTTTCAATCTCGGTCATGCTTATTAATTTTCTTTTGTTTTGTTCTAGCTATGTAATGATGCCAACATTAAGCATATGCACAAGAACACGCCTATCTTTGAAATTGAATGAAACCCGCTAGATTTCTCATTGGCTGAAAGAAACTCTGTTTTAGAAGATGAAACTCAATAAAGCTTGAGATACAACAAGAAACTCAAAAAAGCCTGCTAACCTAGTCCTAGCCCCAGTAAAATAATAATAATAACAAGGAGCAATATTAAAGGAGCTTAGAGTGAACTAGTACACAGCTCTTTAGATCTGCAGATACTACAACTCTGATTCAGAAAGCAGATTTACAAACCAATGTTAGAAACCGAGGCTGGGGTTAAATGATATTCATGATGGGGTTATTTTAATCTGTCAAATATATTAGCATCCATAAACTTATTGCAATAGCACTAGAAAACTGTTTTCAATAGAATAGGAGTGAACTTTAAATTGATCAGATCGACTTTATCAGTCTATGATCACCACCTCAATTCCATTGCTCGCTTTGACTTCAACTGCAGGCTTCTGCAAGGATGGAAAAGATGCATCCATTAATGAATCTGCTGCGGGTGATTCAAGAGCATCACAACCAAGCCTTATCAAGGCGAACTCATCCTCATAGAAGTCTAATTTCTCAAAGCCGATGAGTTTCATATAATCGAAGTCATCACTGATCCCTAGAGTATGACTGTCATGGGTATCATCATATATCCTCTCTTCATCATTAGCTCCATGCTGCATTTGACTGTCAATGCTGCAGTCCAAAAATGAGGAATCTATCATTGTTGGACCGGGTTGAACATCATTGTTTCCCTTAACACTGCTCTCTTTCTCTTGATCATTAGCACCATGCTGCATTTGACTATCAATGCTGCAATCCAATAATGAGGAATCTATCATTTTTGGACCAGGTTGAAAATCATTGTTGCCCTTAGCACTGCTCTCTTTAACTTCCTTAGTGGACTGAATCGTCTGTACTGTTGTAAAGGACTTCTGCAGTACTGAATTGGCTTCATCATTATCATCCTCAAGATTGATCACGATGCACGATTTGTCATCGTTATCATCATCACCAGCATCAAGATTGATCACTCTGATCACATTGTTGTCAAACTTGGTTGAGCTGAGCCCATCATTCAGGAAAAAGTCAGCGAGTTCCTTTATGTCCAAGCCATAATCAAGTTGGGTTTCATCAAGAACAGGTTCGATGTCATTCTTCCACTCAACGAGAGCTGTTGGGTTTGTAAGGAAATGTGGTTGAACGAGAGTGGCAGCGATAGAAATAGCAACATTATCTTCATCGGATGATGGCAACGGTGCCGAGCTGCTATCATGGTCACTACTGATTTCATCAAAAGATGAGAAATCAAACAAGAAGGTCTCAACAAGATGTAATTGGTTTTGATCTTGCACGGTTAGATTGTCATCGAGCTCAAGATAACTTGCAGCATGAGTGAGATTAGTTGGGTCTCTAACAACCTGTTGACTGAGACTAGTCTCTGTTACTTCAGACATGGAACAAAACTCCTCATGCTCTACTCTTTGAACCTTGTTTTGGGAGTACAGAGGAGTATCATCATGATCACTCAGCTTTCTCTTTTTGTAACCCACCGCAAGATCAAGGACAGGAGCACAAGCCGCCATAGATAGAATCTCTGAAGTCACTGGTTTTCTTGAGAAAGATAAAGAATGACTGATGAAATGCGTCTTCGACTCGGTCTATTGAAGAGAATCAAAAGTAGAGATCAACCGTGAGAGGAGGAAGTGATGGGTTTGTTGATGATCAATATAATGGAGACTTGATGAAATCAGTCAAGAAAGAGGTGAAATCTTCTTAGAATCAAGATCGGGAAGTGAAGAAAAATTCAGGGAAAGTAAAGTGAATAGACGAAGAAACTTTTTTGCAAGAACGTAGAGGAGGTAGGAGTTCCAAATAGTGTTGAAGGATATCGACATAATGTGTGCCTCTTCAAACTAGAGTTTAGAGTTGTAATAGGAAAGTACCCAAGGTATACTAGTTGTATTCCGATTCTGTTACCTTTTGTGTACTCTGTAAACTCCCTATATAAAGGGCTCCTATTATCAATAATAAACACAATTCTATTCTCCTACAACACGTTATCAGCACGAGTTCTAACCCTAGCTTCAGAAAAAGAAAAAAACTTTTCTCTCTGCCGCCAACCCAAAACAAAAAAAACAAAAAAAGGAGAGGCCGAACCTCAGCCTCACCGGCCTCCGAACTGCAGCACTCACGCACCCAGCAGCAGCCCACGAACTAGCCTGCAGCAGCCACGCACCCAGCCCCCCGCATCAGCCCTCCAGCGCCTCCCTGCAGCCCGCGCTGCACACCAGCTCGCAGCCCAGCCATCTGCCGCACGACCTGCAGCAATCTGCCCCTGCCCAGTCCGCACGACCTGCAGCGCCCCTGCGCCGGTACTGCTGCATCCTTCCTGCCAGCGACCAGCCGCGCACGCTCCAGCCACCCATCTCAGATTAGGAAGAAGAACGAACGAAAGAAACAAAGAAGAAGAAGACCAAAAAAAAAAGAGAGAAGGGCTGGGCCCGAAAAAAAAAAAAGAAAAAAAAAAAGGGCTGGGCCCGGAAAGAAAAAAAAAAGGGAAAGAAAGAAAAAAAGGAGGAAGAAGAAAAAAAGGGGAAGGGAGAAGGGCAGCCACCAACTGCCAATTTCCGACCAGATTCTAACTACACGCCTGCATCAACACGCGCGCGTCTTCAAGCTAAGAACAATCACGTAAGTTTTTATAATTAAGGTTGCTGGTTTCTTATATTTAAATTCATTTTATTTTCTGCAAATATTGGAATATATGTTGCCAAATGATTTTGAGTACTTAACAAAGCGGAATTGTGGGGATTCACGCTTAACGAACTAAGAGTGTTCGTATGAACTAAGAGTGTTCATAATTAAACGAACTAAGAGTGTTAGTGTGAACTAAGAGCGTTCACAATGCTTAGACTAAGAGCATCCGTAAGCATCAAATTGTGACCATATCATTGTTGGTCTAATCCAAAAGAGATTCTTGGAAATTGATTTCTTGGTAGCATAGCTCGGAAATCTTATTATTTTAGTTTTCGTGGAAGTTTAGCTCCGAAACTAATATATCTTCTCTTCTTATTTTCAAGATGTCGAATGAACCTAGACTCGACTTTCCCATACTTGACTCAACAGGCTCGGATTACCAAAGTTGGGTAACCGATGTTGAGAATCATCTCACTTCCAAGGGAATATTACCCATAATCCAGGCACCTAACTCGGATCTTATGTTCAACCGAACATCTACAAAGCATGCTCAAGCAGTTATCTTGATGCGACGCCATATGGATAAGGCACTCAGATTGGAGTATATGTCGATCAAGAATGCAAGAGAGCTATGGGTAGCGCTAGAAGAGCGCTTTGGCAATGTCCAAGATTCCCTCCTCCCTGACTTGAAGGTTCAATGGAACAATCTGCGCTTTGCTGACTTCAAGTCTGTTGCTGAATATAATTCAGAAGCTCTTCGCATACAGTCCATGTTGAGGTTTTGTGGACAACCTGTCACAGAGCAAGAGCTAATTGAGAAAACTCTCTCCACCTTCCCTGTTTCAGCCATTGTGGTATCAAAGCAATACCGTACTGAAGTCAATGCTGGACGGATCACGAGGTTTCATCAGCTTATCAATATTATATCTGTAGCCGAGAAACATGATAACATACTCGTGAGGAATTATAATTCAAGGCCCATTGGAACTAAGAGCGTTCATGAGGAGAATTATAATGCACCCAAAGGAGGGCGCAAGGAGCGGTACCCTAAGAATGGGGGACATGAGGGACGTATGGGCCCATATAACCGCCCTAATCAGGAAGGAAACCGCAAGTTTGGTGTGGATACACGTGGTGGTAATGCCACACGTGGGAGAGGGGGTCGTGGTATCCCTAGCCGTAATGGTGGCTTAATGGGTCGTGGTGGTGGCACCAACCCTCCTAGGGAACGCCCGCAACGTGCACAACGTGCACCTCAATTAAAGGGAGGCAGCCGCAATGATGAGTGTCATCGATGTGGATCAATTGAGCATTGGTTCAAGCAATGCAAGGCAAGTGAGGAACTAGCTGCAAGCTACAGGGCATATAGAGACATGAGAGAGCAAGAAGTGTACCTTGCAGAAGAAGAAGAAGATGGTGGAGATGTCAATCTCACCATAGAGGACTTCAAAGCTGAAGATGAAGTGCACATGGATGCAACAGACTTTGATTAGATTAGTCCTTTTTATTTTTCCAAGAACTTTTGTAATGGCAATTTGCCTTAGTCAATAAATGACAATTGTATTAACTCTTTCTTATGTGGCAGACCCAATAAAATGTGATGTCTAGGAAAGTCATTGAGATTCTTGGTACTTAAGAGAGCCTCGCTCCACCAACATCTCTCTCTACTTTCCTGGTCATATTTGATTGGAGTTACCAAACGGATAGAGTGACTACAATGTGTCTTACTTTGATTTTATTTTGGATTAGACTTTGGAAACCTTGATGTAATCATTGGCTATTAATAAAGTGTCAATTCTTTTACTTAATGTCTTGGACATACCTTAATTCGAACTTTATTATATAAGAGCCAATGGTTTTCATGTGGAAACACATTATGAGAATGGACAGAGTTCCTTTGCATCACTCTAATGACTACGGACGTGAACGAGTATTAGAGAAACTTATGTGTCGCTCTAGTGGGTTGTATGCAACCACTATTTGAGTTATTAAATCCAACTATCTCATGAGAGACGACTTATGAGATTTTGACACATATAGGCTTTGACATGATGATCCGTGTATTAAAGACTTTACACGGACATCCATTTTCAAAACGAAGAAAAGTAAGAACCAAGAGTTGGTTCGAGGAGCTGCACATGCGCCTCATGGCGCCATGATTGTGCAAAGACAAGCCATACATGGCCAATGCTGCCTACCCCCTGCGGCAAATACATGGCATTGACGCCATAAACTCCTCTCTCTACTTTTCAAGTCTATTGTGACACTATGGCTTCACCAAAACCTTTCTTGGTTGATTATAAAGCCCATGTTTCGTTCTGTAAAGCCTGTTATTTAGGATTGAGACCATCCTATGCAAAGGAGATTGAGGAAATAATTCCATTCTCACAAAGAATCTAAGGGAATTCTATGGATTTGATCAACTAACTTGCGGACCATATAGATATTTTATGGTGTTGGTTGATACGCAAACATGCTGGTCACGTGTTGTGCCATTATCCACTCGTAATGCTGCTTATACTACACTCCTAGCACATAACATATGGCTACGGGCTCACTACCCAGATCATCCCATTCAGTCAATTTGACTTGATAATGCTAGAGTTTACATTGACAGTTTTCGATGACTATTGCATATCATTGCGTATTGATATCAAGTATCATATTCCCATGTACACACCCAATTGGTCTCGCGGAAAAGCCACCATTAAACGACTACAATGGTAGCCCGGACATTGGTAATGCGCACCAATATTTCTGCTTGGGTTATGCAATAACGCATGCAGCTATGCTAACTCGTCTACGACTCATAGCAGCCACTCAACTTTTATTTGCGTTACAGCTAGTGACTGGGTTCGAGTTTAATATCTCGTATTTATGCATATTTGAGTGTGCGGTTCATGTGCCAATTGCGTCGCCACAGCGCATCAACATTAGTCATTGCAACGAATGCATATATATTTGTTGGACATGAGTCTCCAACTATAAGTCCGCTATGTAGAACCCTTGACAGGCGATCTCTATTTCGCTGGATTTGCGAATTGTCACTTTGATGAGACAGTCTTCCCGTCGTTAGGGGGAGATTAGAACGTCAATGTTCAACAGAAACGACAGGAATTGTCGTGGTCTGTCCCCACTATGTCTCATCTTGATCCCTTAAAAGTGACGAGATCACATATACCTGCTGCAAACATGCCTGCAAGGATTGATGTCCCCACAAGAGGACATGGTGCCACCCAGAGAAATGGGTACTGCACCACTACTATGGATGGTAGTATGGTGACGCCACAAAGGTGGCATAATGGTGTCATAGGCCATGGGTTCCGCTAGAGAGAGTAGGAGACCCATAGGTTCGATGGATTCTCGCCTTAAGAAGAGAGCGAGTTTGGCACAACTTGATCCATTGATCATTGATACTCAAAATCCGTCTCATGAGAATATTTTTGGATTGTGGTTATGTCCAAAAGACATCTTTGGGGGACGCCTCAATGTTAGAACCAATTCCTAAGAATATAGAGATCTCTACGAACTACACTAGTGTACATGAGGACGTGGAATTATTGAGACCAATGACATCGAACCTTATTCCGTTGAAGAATGCCAACGTAGAGAAACTTGGCCTAAATGGAAAGATGCGATCCAGGTTGAATTGGATTCACTAACGAAGAGGAAGTATCGTGTCTAAGATGCCAACACCTCCTAACATAAAACCTATTGACATTAATAGGTCTTCGTTAGATAGCGTGATGAGAAAAAGAGATGGTAATCTCACCTTATGGCGCAAGGTTTCTCACAACGCCCTGGAATCGACTACGAGAAGACATATTCTCTCGTAATGGATGTCATTGCACTCCACTACCTTGTCAGTTTGGTAGTTTCCAAATAACTGAACATGCAGCTTACGAATGTGGTCACTACGTATCTTTATGGGGATCTCGATACGGAATATAATGAAGGTTCTTGTGGACTTTATTTACCCAAGTCAAGTGGCTGTAGACCACATAGCGCATTTGCAACGAGGTTGAAATGCTCACTAAAATGACTACTTGATTGGGAAGGGATATGATGAACTATGCCCACGCGTTTCCATGACAAGTTCCGGATTTGCAATTGTTGCGGTTTATGTTGACAAACATAATTGGAACCCTTGAGAGTTTAGGGAAACCGCTGAACACCTGAAATCCGAGTTTGAGAGGAATGACCTTGGGAGAACACGGTTTTGTCTAAATTCAGAACTTGTATACCGTGTCAAGAGACATTTTTGATAAAGTCAAAGATGCACCATGGTCGTCTGTAGTCTTGGCCCTAAAAGGGATCCGTTTCGTCCCAGGGATGATGACGAAGACGTGTTAATAGCAGAAGTGCTTACTTATGTACAATAGGCGCATTATTGTACTTAGCACAACACAAGACCGGACACCTCAATTATTATGAACTTGTTGGCTAGATATAGCCCCGCGCCAATGCAACTCCATTAGAATGGTATAAAGACAATCTTTCGATATTTGAGAGGTACGATTGATATGGGCTTGTTCTATCCCTACAGAGAAAAGAGATGACGGAAGTGTGGAATCGGACCCCACAAGGCAAAATGCCAACTTCCGTGCTCCTCCTCCCCTCCATCGAAATGACAACAAGCATTTCTAAATATTGAAATGAACCAAATCCGATCAGAGGATAATGTAGCGGACTTATTTACTAAGTCGTTACCAAAATCCACTTTCGAGAAACATGTGAAGAGCATCGGATTGAGAAAGTTATCCGAACTCCCATGATTGTAGCAATCAGGGGGAGATATTGACATCAGGGGGAGGCATGATGTCTACATGTTCGATCTCGAAGAGTGAAGGAAGTGTTGTGCTCTTTTTGTCCTTCGACCAGGGTTATTTTTGTCCCACAGGGTTTTTGTTACCTGGCAAGGTTTTTAACGAGGCAACAATTAAAGCGTCATCACCAAGTTTGAGCGGCACAAGGGGGAGTGTTGAAGGATATCGACATAATGTGTGCCTCTTCAAACTAGAGTTTAGAGTTGTAATAGGAAAGTACCCAAGGTATACTAATTGTATTCCGATTCTGTTACCTTTTGTGTACTCTGTAAACTCCCTATATAAAGGGCTCCTATTATCAATAATAAACACAATTCTATTCTCCTACAACAAATAGAAAGTTTTAGGGCTTTCGAAGATTTCTTGAAAACAAACACACGCAGCTTGTTTAGGGATTTCAAAGAATTAACTTTTGAGAAACAAAGACGTAAAGTCTCAGATTTTCAGGGATGTCGAAGAACGGGAGAGAAGCAAAGACTCGATCAGGAGAACTTTGGATGTGGTGGAGAGATTGTTGGGGTTTTGACGAGTGAAATTGTTAAGAGCTTTCTATTTGCTATCGGCAGTCTGCGTCTTACAACCTCAGTTTTAATTTTTACTTCTCACGCACGCAATATATAGCGAATGGTTTCAACTTCTAAGTCCTATACTAATTGGGTATGGACTCTTACCTTTGTGGTTTCTTAACTAAAGTGGGTTCTGTTTTCCATGGGTTACAATATTGAATCCGAGAACATAAAAATTGTGATTTTTCTTTTTCTCACACTCTAGGCAGCTCTGTTGTTCTCCATTTCTTTTTCCAGTTTTTTCCCGTTGGACCAACGTCATTGTAGACAAATGTCCCTAGCTCATGGAACATACAAATGGCCTTCAGACACGCATACAAGTTTAGCTATTTCTTTGTGGCAAAATGAATATGATAAAAATTACTTGCCAAACTAGCTCAATGAATATTAATACTGAAAGCCTCTACAAAGGATTGAAAGCAACCACCGTGTCCGCCCTCTTAACTTATTTTTGTACATCTCGCGGAACTTGATGTCTTATATGTTCCTCATTCTACAAGAACTGAAGGATGTTTCTAGTTGAAAGTACAGGAAGAACTGAAACGTGATACTTGCCTATCTAAAGACAAAATCAGGCAGAAGCTATCCCCTAGCTGCCAATGCACACTGATTTTCCAGTTCTTTTGCCAAAATCAACTATAACCGCGCTGTCATTGTACTTGAGAAAGTACGATCCATTTATATAACTTTTCCATCTTCTATTGTTGCCTTCTCCACAACAATAACAATTCCCTCACGGATGTAGAACCCCTCTTCTGGCCTGTCTGCTTCTTGAACGCCCTGCACAGCCAAGATGGATTGTAAGATTGAATGTGACACTATATACTTCATTGAAAACTTTGTCCAGAAAAAGATTTGTTAATAGATCAAAGGAAATGATGAATGCATCCACGTTAGACCATGGATAGCCATGCTTACATCTTTGTTCATTATCATCACGTCCTTTCCAATCTTTGCATTCTTGTCGATTACACACTTCCTTCAATGATGAATAATGAAGACAGAATTAGACAACTTAACATTCTAGTTATTTTATCAGAAATGAAGAACTGTTTCTCAAATCACTAGCATACCTGATCTTTGTATTCCTTCCAATACCAATTGGGACCTTCCCACGTGCAAGCAAAGCTGCAATCTCAGGTTCAGTTTGGTAACTGTCTGCACCCATCATTATGGTATCCTGTAACAAAACATGGCTGCTCAGTAAACCATGTCACCATAGAGAAGTATATGAAAAGGCCCGGTCTTCAAATTATTCATTTTGAAAGTTATGATAATTCACCTTGAGCTCAACACCATAATTTAACCGTGATCGTTCACCCACTATTGAACGTTGGACAAGACATTCTTGCAAGAAACATCCATGTGAGATTATTGCATCCACAACCTGCAAATAAACACAAAGCATGAGAACCAACATGCTTGGTGAAGCTGCCAATACACCTAAGTACATTAGCATACCCGGCACTTGTCAATCTTGGTTGGTGGTAAGAACCGAGGAGAGGTGAAGAAAGGTGTCTTTGGGTCATAAAACTGAAACTTCGGAAACTGCAATTTTGCAGACATTAATCACATATCAAGGAAACAAAAGGCACTTATAGTCTGTTTACAAAAATTATTAGTAAGATAATCTTTAAGATTCTAAACCTTTACAGGGATTCATTTCTCCTGTGTGCGGTTTGAATAGACTGGATGCCCAACAAAACAGAACGGAAAGGCATGCTTATTTCATAACAAGCGTAAGTAATATCCAATTTACCCTTTCTTGGTCTACATGATTCTGTTTTGAACTAATAGTATATGCATATCAAACTCAAGGAATCAATGAAACCTACCTCTTCAGTGAGGGCCAAGTTAGCATCATAAAAAGACTTTATACGTCCAATGTCCTCCCAGTAGTCTCTGAATATATATGCCTGTAGGAGCAAAAGACAGCATATAATTTCACTTCTTCACTATGATCTCTAATTATAAACAGATGAGTACGCAAGTAGAGAACATGAAAAATTTATGAACTATTCATGCAAATAGCTGCAATTTAATTGTCTAATAGTTTAGCCTTCACTCTTCTTCTTTTTCATCCCAAAATTGGGTTAGTCAAGCTCTAATGGTAGAAAAACCCACCTCCTACCAAAATAGGGGGAAACTGAGAATAAGTAAATTAAGACGCTTAAACTGTGCTATTTTTCTTACTTGGACATTGCGCTCTTTCACTGCTGCAGGAATTATTTCAGATCCAAAGTCATTCGATGTTGGATATCTCGTTTTCAGAAGCTCTAGTAAAATTTCCGTCTTAAATACATACACTCCCATCGATGCAACATATGGGGATTTAAGAGCATCTTGTGGAGACAGTCCAAGAAGTGTTGTATCTGCTTGCTGTACAACATCAACCAAGGGTAAAAATTGTAACTAATATAAATGTTCATAAATTCATGTAATCTTGCAAGTCTAACTGCATGGGTAAATGCTTGAAAATAGGAACATCCAAACAAGATGAATATGATAAGAGAATTTCATATGCATAACTTCATGATGCCATTTTCATCCCTGTAATCAGAGTTTACTTCCAAATCATCAGCCTGTTATGCTCATGACAATGCTACAATTATGCACTTCAATAGCACAATACAAAATTTATTTTCAAAAGGGCAGAAAAAATATCAGTGCATGGTACCTCACTAAAAGTGAGAAAAATAAATGGGCTTAGCATAAAATCGCTGGTTCTTGCTCACCATTGCTCTTAGATTAGCTCCCCTTGGTTTTTCAGCAAACTGGATGATTCTACCTCTGCTGTCTATCTTCACCAATCCATAATCAGATGCACGGCTGGAAAATGTGGATTGCAGTTTAGAACAATTTGATAGATCTAATTAGGACAGCATAAAAAGGGATTGGGTGGAATGTGAATTAACAAAACCTCTACCCATTTTAGTTCTTGGTGCCAATAGTTAGCTTTAAAAAGTATAGCATGTACAAGGAAACTGCTACAAATGTTTGATGTTCCATAGTCTTGAAATACCAATTGTTAGGACTTAGGGCACACCCTCATAATTGTATGTCAACATCCCAACAAGAACAACTTAACACGAAATAAACACGGGAGATCCTGAGGAACATCCAACTTATGTTGAATATGACATATGGACTCTAATTTCTGAACTGATATTTTGAATTACATCCCAACAGTTTAAACTTTTGGTAGTATAAAAGTTGAAATACATTTTTGTCAACAAATAGAACAAACAGCGACTTACAAAGTTCAAAAGTTTTATGAAGATTATCAGTAGCCAAAACACACCTGTCACCCACAGCTGCACATGAAAGTGTGATATCTGCATTGCTATCAACGTGACTCTGTTACATAATAGAGAAAATGTAAGCAAAGTTCAACAACAATCACAACAATAAGAAGTCCTTTAAGAAGCGAAATGGTTACCTGCACAAAGTCCATATAGTCCATTCGATAAAGATGATCACCAGACAAAATCAGTATATTTTCAACATTGCTATTCTTAGCATCCTACAGGAACCAGTGTCATTTAGAAAACAGCTGAAGTGCAAATCAAAAGAACCTAAGATACATTCCTATAATTTATATCTCTTCCCTCCCCTGTTTTATTTAATGCATATCTAGATTGAAAACTTCTTTACCCACCTCAAATACCCATACAAATTGCCTCACAGCATCTGCTGTTCCTTGGAACCAATTCATTCCTGCTTCCCCAGGTGTTTGAGTGGCTGCCAGAACCTGCTCATGAGGTGTTCTTTCAGTCATGAAGAATCAAGGACTTGAAACATAAAGACTAAACAGATAAGCTTTGGAATGGATGTAACTTTTTACTTTAATCCTTTGAGAGGTAAATTATTATTATTATTATTATTATTATAATAGCATGAGAAATAATTCATTTAACTACAAAAGAAGATGAAGCTTCCTTATATCAGAGACTAATTTGTCAGCTCTAAACTTCATAGTTGCATTTAGCCCAAAAAGAAATTTAAAAATAACTTCATAGTTTCTGTAATCATTTACTGGGAACTAAATAGTTCTTCCTTGTATAACTGGAAACTTCAATCTCAAACAATATAAGCTCACAAAATTATACATGTATTCATTACCTCCACAAATCCATCCCCGAAGTTGATACCATGTCCAAAATAGGTGCGAGCAATGTGTCGATTGAGTGAAGCGGAATTAAACTGGGTTAGCACGAAAATTTTATTTATGTTGCTGTTGATGCAATTGCTCATTGGAATGTCTATAAGCCGGTAGCATCCACCAACCGGAACCTGCAATAGGTATTCAACATAAATTTAAAAATTTTGATAAATTAACAAATTTGGAACCAGTACAAGCCCAATATAATAACTATTCTTACTGCGGGTGTTGCTGCTCTGCTGGTAAGAGGAAAGAGTTGAGTCCCTGCCCCTCCTCCTAATATGATCGAAGCAACATTCTTGGGGTCTACTCTTCGTCTGTGGTAAGTCTGGACTTTCAGGGTCTGATCCAACCCAAGATCAACGATAACAGTGTTTTAGAAAACAGAGTCACAAAAATATCAAACAAAACTCTAAAATTTATGTTACCATACACAAATGGCAATGATCATAACAATTTCAGAACTCAGGTGATTGATGCAGAGGAAATGGGAATTTCAAGTTATATCAAATGGATCATAGAAACGATTTAACTCACCATAGCCTCCTCAAGGTCCTTCGATGTAAGAACAGAACGAACAACACCAGGTCTTGCCTTGTTGACACTCTTCTCAGTTCTCAAAGCCTTGGACACCCGATTTTCCCAAACCCTGTTACTAAAACTCTCTCTCATCCTCTCACCCAAAAACCCATTAGCCCCATTACAAAGACCACCCTGAGTTGGTTTTCTCAAATGGGTGTTTGGTTTCAAGGTCACACACAAAGAATCCATTTCAAAGTTGTCTCACTGATAGGCTTGTAAGTTGTAACTGATCAGTAATTAACTACTCAAACACACACACACACACGCTTGTAAACCCAAATCCCCGTAAAGTGAGAACTGTAATTCAAAGTCACCCGGTAAAGTGTAGATCACACAAAGATATGATTAAGTGACACTCAATCACATGCTCAAAGTCATCAACCTTAGGACATGTGGTAAAGGGTTCTCGGCAAAGTGAGAGACTGTGGATAATGATCCAAGTAGCCAGATGCCGAAGAACCAATATTGTTTCTAAGAGTGAGAAGGCCAATCAGAGTAGATGAGCAGAACAAAAGGGGTTTTTTTTTCTTTTCTTTTTTTGAGGTTTTGGAGTTGGAAGTACCGAAATTTTGGGAGTTGGAGTGAAGATTAGAAGTGGTTTAGTGAGTCTGTTAGATTGTTCTAAAGGGCAGTGGGAGGACGAGTGAAATGCGTGAGTGATCTTGAAAGAAAGTTTCGAGCTTTATTGGCTTGTGAGCCCCTTCACGAGAAAACCTGCAAAATCTAGTATTTATAGTTACGATATGTGAGAGAATAAATGGTATAGTATCCATAATGTTGTTATTGTCCTTTAGTTAATAAATTAATAAAAGAAAAAATATAATGGACGGTTCACTATGCCCGAGTCCGAGTTCCTAGGCTACTCTTGCATGATTATCAGCCGAACACCTGCACATTTTAAATTTAAAATATGCTTAAGAGTCAGTTTATGACCGTATATTTTATTATAGTGTCAATTTTTTGCTATCTTAAATTTTATTTCTGTCAATTTATTATCTTATGTTTTCATGGTTAGTAAGTTTGTTAGTATTAACTAAGCTAATTTGCTACTCTATATTTTCAAACAATTTCGTCATATTAGTTCCTCCATTCGTTCCATCTAAATATTACTTTTAACAATTTGGGGTAGCAAATGACTAATCTTTTTTTCCTTTTTTGAAATTACAAATGACTAATCTTAAAAGTTTTGAGAATTTGAAAGTCTGAAGTAGAAAAGTAGGATAGCAAATTGGCTAAAATAAAATCTAAGGTAGTAAATTAACTAATTTTGAAAACTTAGGGTGATAAATTGTCTAATTTTGAAAATATAGGATACCAAATTAGCTGAAATAAAACTTAGGATACCAAATTGACACTAGGATGAAACATACTGGCAATTAAGCTTTTAAAAACAGAGGATAAATAACATATAAGGCCACTTTTACTAATTTTATTATTCTCTACCTAGGTTAACTCATTCTATTCAATATATCAATGGGATGAAGAGGGACTTCCTCCATCCCTTACTTATACTTGAAAGGTGAAGTGGTATCGGAGCTTCCTAATCTTAATTTTCAACAACCGGTGGGATTCATAGGGCAACATATTCTGATTTCTTCTTTTGTTAATTAGTTTCAAGGTCTCTATTTTTCCTGTTATATGTGTTACAAAAGTTTAAATATGTAAACAACGTTATTATCTGATAATTTTGTATGTCACACATATAAGGAATGAATCATTTTTTGTAATATTTCACTGATTAAGACTAAACTAAAATTGGAGGGATTTATTCAAGTAAAACCTTATTTTGTGTCTAGCCCAAACTCTAGGTTACTTGACCTAGTGGTAATAGGGTTTAATTAGAAGAATCTAAAGATTCCTATTCAATGTATGATTATCTTTCCTTGTATGATTCAGACTCTATGCATTGTAATCCTCTATATAAAGAGGCCCCTATTATCAATGAGAATATATAGCAATTTTCTCTCAATTCCTGTTTCTCTAAAACACGTTATACACACGAGCCCTAACCCTAGCCTTAAAAACCAAAACCCTAAAAATCGAAAAATTCTTCACCGGATTAGCCTCACTGGCGCTAGCGCTACCACTACCCCCGCAGCCCCCGCATCGCAACTCAACGCTAACCCTACCAGGTTAGCCTCGCTGCCCCTGCAGCGCCCACAAGCCCGGCTTGCCTTCTGCCCCCGCGAACACTCATCTTTCCCCGCGCACGCTCATTTTTCCCCTCGCACGCTCACCTTTCCGAGCGAACGCTCGCCTTCCCCCGCGAACACTCGCCTGCCCTCACGCACGCTCGCTCCTGCCCTCTCGATCTCGCCTTCCCCTCAGCGGCCCCATAGCAGCATCCCCGCAGTAACTTCAGCGCCAACCACCGCCGGCCACAAGTTTTCAGGCGACCTTTTCCCAGCAAGTTTTCAAGGTAAAATTTTCTAAAAGTTCCCGTTTTTGAAGTTTTTATTCTTTTTTCTCTTTTTTTCTCGGGGACTTGCAACCTCTTTTCTTCTACTCCCCCCCCCCCCTTTTCTTCTTTATATGGGAGACCAAAAAGCCGAACAGTGGGGGTTCGTGCTTAATCCAAGCTTGGAGCTTGTAGAGTCCTCCAAACTTAGAGTTTGTTGAGATAAAATGATCGACCACAAACATCATTGTTTCGATCTAATCCAACCCCTCTTGGAATCAAATTTCTTGGAAGCGACTACGCTCGAAAATTCTCAATTTCTTGGAAGTGACTACGCTCAGAAATTTTTATTGTTTTCATGGTAGCCTATTTTGCTCAGAAACTAACCCTATTTTCTTGTTATTTTTATGGATGAGTAACCTGAACAAGTTGAGCTTCGCTCCACTAGAGACAACAGGTGCAGGATACCACAAGTGAGTCCGTGATGTGCGCCAACATCTTAAGGCTAATGGGATCCTGAGTACGATCCAATAGCCAAGTCAGGACATGATTACTCATCAACAAGCTGCTGCTTTTGAAGCAAATAGAGCTATGAGAGAGGCAAATGAAGCTAAAGTCATCATTCTTATGACAAGGCACATGAACGCGCTCTAGAATGAGTACCTCAATGAGGAAGACCCAGGAAAACTATGGGTAGAACTCGAGCAGCGTTTTCGCAACATCCATGACTCCCTGCTTCCAGACTTAGAAGTGAGATGACATAGCCTTTACTTCTGTGATTTCAAGTCCGTACTTGACTACAATTCGGAAGCACTTTGTATCAAGTCTTTGATGGAATTCTATGGGCAGAAAATTACTGATATGATGTTGATCGAGAAGACTCTCTCTACCTTCCTCGTCTCTGCATTGATGGTAGCCAAGAACTATCGGATTGATGTCAATGCTAGATGCATCACAAGATTTCATGAGCTTATTGGTGCCATGAACGTGGCTGAAAAGCACGATAACATACTTGTGAAGAACTATAACTCTAGACCCATGGGAGCCAAGTCAATTCTGGAGTCTAATTATAGTCGCGTCCCTAAGAGAGGTCGCAAGGAGCGAAACCCTAAGGATAGGGATAATTCTCGCCCTAAAGAGGAAGGAAACTGCCAAGATAGGCGTGCACGGAACCGTGGTGGTAAACATGTGAAGAGAGAGAGAGAGGCCAAGCCTCCGATTATGGTGGTGACGCCACCAAGGAAAGAAACTGTCCCAAAAACGCTTCTAAAGCGCCTCGATCAAAGGAACTTGACCATAAAGATGCTTGTCTTAGATGTGGACTACCTAGACATTAGGCAAGGGCGTGTAAAGCATCCAAGAATGTTGCTTTACTTATTTCTACCAATTTATTTTCTTATATTTTCATGGTTAGTAAGTTTGTCAGTATTAACTATGCTAATTTAGAGTATATTTTCAAACAATTTTGTCATATTAGTTCCTCCATTCCTTCATTCCTCGATCTAAATTTTACTTTTAACAATTTGGGGTAGCAAATGACTAATCTTTTTTTTTTTTTTTGAAATTACAAATGACTAATCTTAAAAGTTTAGAGAATTTGAAAGTCTGGAGTAGCATAGTAGCATAGCAAATTGGCTAAAATAAAATCTAAGGTAGCAAATTAACTAATTTTGAAAACTTAGGGTGATAAATTGTTTAATTTTGAAAATATAGGGCAGCAAATTGGTTGAAATAAAACTTAGGATACCAAATTGACACTAGGATGAAACATAGGGTGGCAAACTAGCAATTAAGCTTTTAAAAAACAGAGGGTAAATAACAACTAAGGCCACTTTTACTAATTTTATTATTCTCTAGTTAGAATGAGTTGTTCTATTCAATATATCAATATATGGGATGAAGAGGGACTTCTTCAATCCCTTACTTATACTTGAAAGGTGAAGTGGTATCGGAGCTTCCTGGTCGTAATTTTCAACAACCGGTGGGATTCCCATAGGGCAACATATTCTGATTTCTTCTTTTGTTAATTAGTTTCAAGGTCTCTTTTTTTTTTCTATTATATGTCTTACAAAAGTTTAAATATGTAAACAACGTTATTATGTGATAATTTTGTATGTCGCACATATAAGGACTAAATATTTTGTGTAATATTCCACTGATTAAGACTAAACTAAAATTGGAGAGATTCTAATTATATCATTCACATTTGTAGGATGATTTATCTTTTGAGATAAAAAAAAATTACATGAATGATGAATATTACTCCATTAATCTTTTATATTTTTGCTTGAGTGGAAAACTTTATTAGATAGCAAATAAATCATATATTATAACGCACCATTGAATATCTAATTTTAATATGTAGTAAATGTACCAAACAAAATATAGAGAATGCATACATATGACTGTTTTACAATATAATTGAACTCAAGCGTGTAAACTATCATTATTGTGAAATGTTTTTTTCTGAATCATTTTTTTAGATTGATCACGATATTACAAAAATTTTATAAATTTAATAATTAATCCGTTAAATCTCGGATAGCTAACAGAGCATTGCGTCCTCTCCTCTGGGCACTAGTGAAATTATTAGTGCTACAGTGACTTCTATTTCTATGAAACGGCCGGTCTCAAACCTGCCATGTGGGAGGGAAATACATAGAACATTTCGGTTCATGAGCCCACTTTCTTTACTTGATGGTTCTATGGTAAATGCAATTCTCCAAATAACATTTGATAGGTGAAGTCGTGAAGAGACGTTTATCGACCTGTAACGTGGATCTTGCGGTGCATGTTACTCGGCTCGACCCAGCCCCATAATTTCCAAACAAGATGTTTCATCTTACCAAAATGGGAAAGTAATGAAGGGACCTTTGGGCTTGGAATGTATACGTCTCAATATTTAAGCAACACATGCCGCATGCATGTTTCATGAGCTGCAGATACACACAGACTTGCTGTGTAATAATCCCCCAACAAATTCATGAGCCAAGAGCCAAAACTCTCACGTGGACGCCTTGGAAATTTTAGAGATTCATGTTGAGAACCGATGACAATATCCGGTGGGTGCATCCATGAGACAATTTTAACAACAGAAAATCATCTTTTTAGAGTCATATAGTTGTCTGTCGTTATGTATATATAAACGAAGAAGATCGAGGTTCAATAAGGTGGCAGCTCTTGCACCATTTCAGGATCGGCCTTGATCGATGAATTTATATTAGCTTTGTATTTATCCGATTCAGGCTCTATGACGAGGAATAATTGTACTATCAATTTAGAGATATTTATTTTGCTTTTGTTTTCAATCAAATGACAATGGTTTATCTTTGAGAAATGACACATTGAACTTCACAACTATTCACAACTATAATGTAAGGAGAGAAAATTCAATGAATTATATATAGGTTCCGTCAGATACTAGCATTACTTTGCATAATTATGTCATCTCTTGTGTGATATTTTGCAAGGAGCTAGGTCAATTGTTGCTTGGGGGAGCCATGAGCCAATATTCCAAACAAGTTGATCGGTATGATTCAATCATGGAGGAGTTGCATGCGGTCACCCGCTTGTGTTCAATTGTTTTTGGACGCACACCTACCTAACCCCATGGTCCATGGACGGTTCTTATTGCATGCATGTATAATGCCACAGAGGCCCTACTCAGGTTGGGGCAAGTGGCCCTTATCTGTCCAGCTAAAGTTTTGTGGTTGGTGGACCCTCCACTGATCGGACCTCTGTGTGTGTGTCACGCACGGTCAGTCTGTTCCGAAGCCACGGAGGAGGAGGAGCTGGCTGTCAACTTCTAGACCTGTAAATATAGAAGAAAAAAGAAGGTAGATTACTGGCGGAGTGCTCATCCCGAAACTTGAAGGGAATGAAGGATCCAAAATTTGCAATTTTCCATCGGCGTTCATTCACGAGATGAGATGAGAATCATGAGATGGTGTTTATGAAAGGGACTGTATGACGTTCTCTTGTGTTCTGTTCTGCACGATCGAAGATATTTTCTAGTACACTCAATGAACTATCACAAGTACATCTACAAATTCCACAAATTTAATAATTATTTTTTTCGGCAAAAATTTGTCACAAATTTATTGTAGTGTAAAACCATATGCTCAAATTTAATTAAGGTAGTAATTTTTCTCTCTCATAAATATTACTCAGGCTTTCATTAAGTAGTAATTTAAGATTCTAAGACAATCGGGCTCTTTATTTGAGCTCTATAGACAACATTTAGGACGAAACTAACTACATTCTCCCTATTACGCTTCTAAATTAGCGGAATCGCTATGTATGACTTCCTAAACTTGAGGAAAAAGGAGTCTCCTAGTCTTATTTTTCCGCAACAAATATTGCTTTTAAAATAACAGTGTTTATGGCTTCATAGAGTGTTGAGCATGCTCAAAGCAACATTTGCTAGACTCCCTAGAAGTGTTCTTCCCTTTTTTATTTTTTAGTCAAATAAGTTGTCCATGTTCAAAAAAAAAATTGTCCATATTGCAGAAGTACAATAATGATCTACCTCTGAAAGACCGTCAAAAAGAGTTCCCCTGATACACACACCTCTTTGAACAAATTCCAAAATAAAGAGAGCTAGAAATCTGAATGGAACTAAAAAACTTTTTAAAGGAATTTTTTTTTTCTTGTGATCCTCCTAACAAAAAGCCATATTATCCTTCCACAATAAAGAATGAAAGCCTAAAACTAAATGAAAATATAAAATACAAGGCAACTATAAAGGCCTAACTAGCTAGGAAAAACCCTAGTTTGAACGTTGGAGGTTTCGCCCTTTCCTAGCATAGTCGTCGACACCGTAAAGCAACCGCCACCATATCTCTCACTAACCCATGAAGACCAGCCAAGCAAAACGTAAGACCCCAGAAATTTTTTATTAATTGCTAAATGTTTCCTAAGATTAATAAAGTGTTCATTTATACGAGTTCGTAGTTCGAGGGTGGAGCGGAAGTGTTTTGGACGAATTTTTATTCGGAAAGTATGACTTTAAGGGGGGCGCAAAGGTTGACTTTTTATACGTTGGGTTTCTCAAAAAACTTCCTTCATGAAAGTTGTAGAGCGCGTCGATACGAGTTCGTGGACATGTGGAAGGCGAGAATCGGACTTCGTATGAGAAAGTTATGAGTGATTGAAAATTTGGGAAATTTCTATAAATAGGAGAAATTTCAGGATTTTTCATTAAATCCCAAAATTTCCCATTTTCTCATTTTCTCCCCCAGATTCTCTCCGTTCTCTCTCCTCACTCTGTGTGACCCGACGGTGACCCGACTCGGACCCGGACCCATCTCGGTTTTCCGGCCACTAGCAGCGGTGGACCCGGCCTGAACCGACTCGCCTCAGCTTCCGCCGTCGACCCTTAGTGTTGGTTTCACCGGTGGGGCACCCCAGAAGGAGATCGAAGGCGGCCTCAGTTGTACGATCGGGATCCAACTGGTTTTCCTATTTCCGGTGACTTTCCGTTTGATTTCTTCAAGGTTCTGGGTTCGCCTCCTCCTCTTGATCATCCCTATACCCGCCTTGAAGGACGATTTTGTGTGTGGAGTGAAAGATCTAGGTTTGAAGATCAGCGGTGCACATCGAATCTGGAAAGTGATCAGACGGCAGCAATTGATCGATCTTGCAAGTGTGATCTGGGACTATCTAGACTGATTCTCACTTAGCTCAAGGTATGAAAGTTGCTCATCTCTTCAATATGAACAAGGTTGTAGTTGATGATTTTTGCATCGGAGGTGGTTGACCCGACGTTGACCGCCGCTATTGACCACCCACTGACATGCCACTTGTAGCGAAGCGTGGCAACACGTCCGGTATCAGTTTTGGGTTCTGTTTTCAGTTTATTCATCTACGCATCGATACGGTTTTTTGGATATATTATAAGGTCATTTTGAAAAAAGTTGATGCATGCTAGGGTTTCGGTTTTACGCGTTATCTTCGGTTTGCGATCCACAAGGATCTGACCGTCAGATTTACTTATGATAATCGTAGAACGTTCCAATGACCTTGTGTGGTCACGGATGAAGATCTGACCGTTAGATCTTTTATAATTGTGAAATAGCAATTAAGAAGCGATCTGAGAGGATCCAACCGTTGGATTGTCATTTAAGTGTATTTTATGAATCGTTTGCTAAGTTAAGACCGTACTTGATTCGGTACTTGACGGTTTGAGTTGACGAGCGATTGGGATTTTGTGATTGTGGATTCATAGAAGATGCAGCTGGATTAGAGGTGAGTAAATCTCATGTGGTTCATTACGAATCGAGTTATTTAATTGTTTAATTGATTGATAATTGTAAATCGTTTTCAAAAATAAAGATTTTGTTTGAAATAATATGAACTCGATCGACTACTGTTCATAGGGCTACAACTCACAGGTAAAAAAATAAATTTAAGTATAAAATGAATTTCTTGGTTTTAATATGTATGAACTATAGTTGGTATTAGTGGTCATTCCTGCATGAATGACTACGTATATATATATATATATATATATATATATTTATGTGAAATATATATATCTGGATGGTATGGGTTTGTGATATGTAGACTTTTGGTGATTTCATTAACATTATTGAATTGAACTTTTACTTATGCCGGAAATATAATTGATGTTTTATATTATTGAAAGAGTGATTTGGAGTTGTGTTGTGACATGTGTGAGTCGGGTGGGATTTCTTTAAATGTCTTGTTCTAAAGGCCAAGTGGTCTGAAGTCCGAATGTTACGGTGGTAAACCTGGGTTATGTTCTGAGGGCCAAATGGTCCAAAGTCCGAAGGTTACAGTGGTAGACTTGGGTTTTGTTCTGAGGGCCGAAAGGTCTGAAGTCCGAAGGTTACGGTGGTAAACCTGGGTGTAAAGATATCAGATGCTTGCACCTTGGCCAAGGTGGCAGGTTACGATACAGTTAGAGTTCTAGTCTGTCTGCAGTTGTACTTCTTGGGGGATAACTTTGTGTTATGGCACTCAAGAGTACATGTTTTTAAAAGAGAGTTTCAAGTGTGTGCTTTCTTTTGTTGTCCGATGAGGGACTTGATTTTCATATTATGGTGTGAGTTAAGATAATATGATTTATTGGGAGTTGATGGGTGATCATCGACTTTAGTTTGGAGTTGATGGGTGATCATCGATTTTAGTGTCAGTTGTTTGACTTCCTTATTGATTTTCCTTTTCATTCTAATGGTTGATTTTAAGTGTAATCTCCTAAACTAAACTATATGCAGGAGTTGCTATAATTTGAATTGTGTGACTTTTGGTGATCTCCTAAACTAAATTTCTACGCAGGGATTACTAATTTTCACCTAGTGTGATTGTATGTTTGGTTGTGTTTTGTGGAGTTAAATATTGTTACTTTAATTAATCTCACTAGTTGAGAAATTATAAGCATGCGTGACGTGAGTCATTTTAATTGAGTTTACTTACACGAGCTTGCAAAAACTTACCGGGTTTGTTGTTTCAACCCAGTGCACTATTCTATGGTGTAGGGTTTATTGTGCAGGTTAGAATATCGATTAATCGTCATGAAAGCTAAGGTGTACGTTCGGTAGCGTGGACGTGGAAGGGTACTCTTAGTTTTAAGTCTTCCGCTGTGTAGTGAGTTGTGGTGGGTGTGTTTACTTATTGAATTGTCATTCAGTTTAATTTGTAAACTGTCTGTAATATAATATGTGACTCTAAAGACCTAGTTGGTATTGACATTATGAGTTCAGTTTATTTAGTTGCTTAATTTAAATGAAAAATTTTCTATGTGTTTTTCTTATGCTTGTTAAGTTATCGCATTTCGGATTTGAATTTATTTATTCAAAATTCGGAGCGTGACACAAAACCCTCAAGGCTATGTTTATTAAGCAGGATTGGATGGGACTGGATGGGCTTATCTATTATAACACAGGGATTCGATTAAATTAGACTATGCAGTCCGCAAGACACTCCCAACACCTTCTTACACAGCGACCCCAAAATTCACCGGACTATGGAAGCAAGTCTTCTACAGCTCTGAAATCTCATTCTTAGTCGCTCTTGGCTTGAGCCTCATCGTTCTCACTCACTTGCTTCTTTCGTCTCAGTCTCATTCGGCTGCTCTTTTTCAGGTTCAATTTCTCATGCTCTATCTCTTGTGTTGATTATTGTTCACTCTCCCCTTCCAATGCCCTCTACCTTATTCTTTCCCTGTCAACTGTAATTTGTTTAATAAAAGACTATGGAGTGATTACCTATTGTAATTTGTTTATGGGTTGTGATATTTTACAAATTGATTAAGGATTTGGTGTCTGGGTAGCTTGATCTGCTAAGAAGTATGATCAATTTCATGACTGGGTTTATTGATTTTGATGTTGGAATTGTTATACGTTGTTGAGTTAGAATTGCTATACATTTTCAATTCTTGACTCACAAATTGGGACAGTTCAATCTTCTCATAGGCAGTTTGTCTTCTTTACGTTTCACATTGTATTGGGTCATTTTGTTGGTGCAGGAATCAACCATAGAACAAATTGCCTTGTTCTGCTGAAAGTAAAGTTCCTTCACTTAGAAGCAGGACTTTCTGGAAGGCTTGGCTAACAAAAACAAATGAGATTACCACTTGTGTTCTGTCAATTTTAGTTTACTGGCTTGTTTATTTTGTTGTGTTTGTCAAATGTAGTCTATCATTCACTACACATCTATTCTAAACTCAACTGAAAATCCTTAATTTTAAATATATTGAGAATAATTCAACATGATATTTTAAATATATGTGAGAAGGTACTCATATATGCTGGTTTATGAACAAAGGAGAGAGTTAAAGCATAGGAAATTTGAAACCCATTGTTGATGCTGTTTTCCTATCAGATTTGGCATGCAGGAAGAGTTTCAAAGAAAGAAGAGTCTCAAAGAGTGGTAATACACCTTTATGAATTCTCTTCCATCATAAAAAGACCTGTAACCATAATTGAAAAGTTAGACCATAGAAGCATCAGGAATTAGATGTAAACTTGTTAAACAATGTGAGGCACTTGACTATCTGTAGAGTGAAATATACAAAGCAAGTGCATGTAGAGTGATATATGCGTCATAAGATGTAAACTGTTCTGTATGATGGTATTGCTGTTCAATATGAAGTAAAGATTATGTGAGGCGCTTGACTATCTGTTTCTTGTAATTGAGGATCCATTTTTTTTTTTTTTTGAGTCCTCTAACTAGTTGTTTATGTAATTGACTCTCCAAGCACATAGACCTTGCTTGTTTATTGTTTGTCTATGCTATTCTTGCTTTGTCTCTCAAGTTGGTTTCTTTTCCATAATAAAATGGATCTTTACAAGATAATATTCTCAGACCACGACAAGCTGCTTCCCTGCATTACTCTTTCAGGCATTTCTCTGCCTTTTGGGTTGTTATAGCCAACAGAGCTATAAAAGTAGATAGCATAAAGTTTTGGAAGGAATTTGGACCTCCTTTGTTCAACGAGTATGTATTAGCTGATTTGTTTGCTTGATGAATAAGGGTGGCTATCTACTTTGCAAAGGCCATTTTGACCCTTTAGGATGCCTTGGATGTCCACAGGTTATTAATGAACTTATTTCCTATTGATAAGAGAAAAAAAAAGGTGCAAAACTACATTAGAAATATTATCTTTTATTAATAGATAACTTTTTGCTCAAAAACAAAAATCTTGTGGTATTCAAAATTAATTTAGTCCAATATGCCATCAAACATGGGATATCACTATTGTGATTATTCTGCTCTTTAGTCCTACGCTTACCAAACATGGGTAAGGTATTAGTATAACATAAGCCAGACTAGTGGAGTCCTAGACTGTTATAGAAATTAATGCATGTAGGGGATAATAGTCCTGTGAAACAAACATAGCCCAATGGAGCTGACACCATCTTCGTCATACACCGACACGAGAAGACAAGCATCACTATCAGCAACACCATCCCCAGCCGCATCGATCTAGACTAATTAATAACCAAATCAGTTAGCAGAGCAACAACCCCTCCGGTGAATCACTAGGTCACCACCGATCACCATACTCCAGTCAAAGACCTATGTGAACACCCTATAGTGAGGAGACCCACCACAATAGCGTCCCCTAAACCAGAAACCAAAAGCATCACTAAGAACAAGTGCAGCGGTTGTGTATTGACCGAGCACCACATAGGATTGCTGAGTTGTTGACTGGGCAAGTGCATATTTTTCCCTCCACCGGGCCAGTTTTAACCGGGCAAACATTGGCTTTCTTTGACCAAGGCCAAGAAAAATTCCAAGCCCATGCCTTTTGTCTTGCCCAGGCTTGGCCGGCTGCCAGCTCGGCTCGCAGCAGAACTTGGCTGACGTCACAGGGGGCGGCGCAGAAGGAGACGCGAAAGAGAGAGGGCGTGAAGAGAACAGACGAATGGGGGAGCGCGCCACGTCTGTTGTGCCTTCTGATTCGGTTTTTTGTCGCGTAGCGACAATTAATGATGATAGTGGGCACATGTGGCTGAGAGCCGTTGGCTGCTTTGGGAATTTGAACCCAACGGTCAACAAATCTGGACCGACCAAAAGAACAGTAAAAATGGATCTGACGGCTAGGAATTAATATGAATGTAATATAGCTAACTGTAAGAAAACGGGCAAAAAAAATATGTAAAAAATTCTAAAAATCATACAAAAAATTTCTCTATAAATACCTACAATTTTTTCTAACATCTCACACCCAAAATACTAGAGTTTATAGTTACACCTTCCTCTTCTTCATATAGCTCTCATCATCCATATTTTTCATTATCCACTATGGCCGAACAAAGGGGAAACACACGTCCAGTGGCCGGATAAGAGGGAGATCAAAGTGAAGATACCCAAGATAAAAGGAGATGGACGGATGAGGAAGATGTTCAATTGTGCAAGTCTTGGAAAGTTGTAAGCCAATGTCCAGCTGTGGGCACAAATCAGAAAAAAAACGAATTATGGTTGCGCGTGAAGCGACACTTTGACGCAAATTGGCCCAAGAGCCGATCGGCCCAATCTTTGCAGGGAAGGTGGAAAATTTTGAAGATTGAACTCTTTGAGTGGCATTGTGCATTAAGGCAAGCGAAAAATTGGTACAAGAGCAGTTCGAATGCGGTTGATGAGGTATGTATTTGTTGATAAATCATTTAATTTGTTGATACATTATAGTAAAATATTACATGATAAATAATGTAGTAATTATAATATCGTTTTAATTGTAATAATTGTTTTTCGTTATAATTAAAATAATTAGTTGATAAATAATGATGTAATTACCACGATATTTATATTTGTACTTATTGAGTTTTATTGTAAAACGGTGAGATACATTCTTATTAAAATTATGAACTTTATATTTTTTGATAAATCATTTAATTTGTTGATACATTATAGTAAAATATGTCTTGATAAATAATGTAGTAATTATAATATCGTTTTAATTGTAATAATTGTTTTTCGTTATAATTAAAATAATTAGTTGATAAATAATGATGTAATTACAACGATATTTATATTTGTACTTATTGATTTTTATTGTAAAACGGTGAGATACTTTCTTATTAAAATTATGACCTTTATATTTGTACTTACTGATTTTTAATGCAAAACGGTGAGATAATTAAATCATTTAAAATTATGACCTTTATAATAGATGACCCTTCATAATAGCGTTTATATTTGTACTAATTAGATTTTTTATTGTTTTTTTTTTTAATTACGTAGCAAGATGAAGCACAAAAATTGTGGCATGCCGGGATGAAGAGAAAAGCTGGGAAGGCCAAAAGACACAATTTTCAGAGCTTTGATAGTTACGCTGTTGTGGAGGGCTTTGCACAATTTAAAGACATCTCTAGCCATACATCCGGAGGAACATCAAATGTAGGAAGTCAACATACGCACACACAACCAATTGCTGAAAATTCCCCCATCAACTTAGACATGGATGTAGATGAGGTAATTGCAGGTGAAACTGCAGATCCTAATGTGCGGCCTCAAGGAAGGAAGGCTGCGAAAGAAGCAATGCAGAAAGGAAAGAAGGTAGCGAAAGATCAAAGTCCTTTGTCAAGCAGTCTCGAGAGTATAGCGAACAACCAAATAGAGGCAACCAAGGGCAAGAAAAAACTCGATGACGAATTTGCTCGAAGTCTCCAAGAGGAAGAGAAAAGAGCATGTATCCTCTTGCAAATCGAAATGCGAAAAGAGCAACTCCTATTTCAAGAAAGGCAAAATCGAATTAAAGAGAGGGAAGATCGTATTATGGAGATTGATACAAGTAAAATGACGCCAAATAAAAAGCGTTATTGGTCAAGAAAACAAAAGAAGATAGCGGAGAAACAAGATCTTGACGAGCAGCCGCCACCTTCTATGGGTGGATACTATCCACAATCCAATTTTGGTGGTGCATTCCCATAACCAAATTTTGGTGGTGCATACCCACAACCTCCTTATCCCGGTGCATACCCACAACCACCTTACCCCGATGCATTCCCACAACCACCTTACCCCGATGCATTCCCACAACCCCCTTACCCTGGTGGATACTATCCGCAACCACCTTACCCCTGGGGATATCCTACACAACCACAATTTTCACCTTTCTCTACGGGTGATTCCACCAACCCTAACCCTAATGATGAGCCTTCAAACACAAATTGGATTTCTAGAGAGGATGAGGATTATGATTTGAATAATTAGGTTATTATGCATGTTTGTAATTGTATTGTACTTATTCCTAGTTTTTCATTTATGTAAGCGACAATTTAAGGAAATAAAAGTTGCATTTGGAAATTCCCCTTATTAAAGTACACACCTTATATTCAAAATCATAGCACATAATAAACATAATACAAGCCAAATTCAAATTACATTGACATAAAAAACATAGACATTGGCCAAATTAAAAGCACACCAACTTTCCGAAACATAATACAAGCCAAATTCAAAGCACACAAACATAAACAAAACATAGATATTAGCCAATTATTCCAAAAAAATTTCATTTATGATCTAGATCTCCATGTCGCCTTGAACGTTCCAGAAATGCTCTATCAGATCTTCTTGAAGGTTTGAGTGACTGTCTACGCTTCTAATGGCATCGTATCGATCCATAAATCCGTTGAAGTAATAATCATCTCTACCAACAGGATCGAAGTCATCACCAGTCGGTCCTTCCCAAACCGGGGCCTCATATTGTTATCCTCTTCTTCATCGGACTCCAAAAAATCCTCATCGCTGTCATCTGGTCTTTCATCCTCGATTATCATGTTGTGTAATATAATACAAGTCAGCATGATGTACCGAAGGTCTTCTCTTTCCCAGCCAACAGCCGCTCCTCAAACAATACTAAAGCGCGTCTGTAAAATGCCGAAACATCTCTCCACATCCTACCTGTACCCCTCTTGAGCCTGGGAAAACTTCAGATCCTTGGGTAGTGTAGGCCTTGGAATTGATTTCACGAAAGTTGCCCATTGCGGATAGATACCATCAGCGAGATAGTAGCCTAAATTGTGAATCCTGTTATTCACTTGAAATTGGATTTTAGGGGCTCGACCAGCAGTGAGTTCGTCAAACAACGGGGACTTAGCAAGCACGTTGAGGTCGTTGCATGATCCAGGCATTCCAAATAAGGCATGCCATATCCATGTGTCATAAGAAGTGACTGCTTCGAGGATGATAGTGGGCTCACGTTTTCGACAACTATATTCTCCAGCCCAACCTATTGGGCAATTCTTCCATTGCCAGTGCATGCAGTCGATGCTTCCAATCATCCCAGGAAAGCCTCTTCTCTCAGCTTTGGCGAGAAGTCTTCTGAGGTCTGTCGGATTAGGAGCCCGGAGGTATTCTGCCGAGTACAGATTAATGATTCCTCTTGTAAATCGTTTCAGAGCCTCAATGGAGGTAGATTTCGCCATCCGACAATACTCAGCACATTGATCTGCCCCGGCATCATAAGCAAGCATTCTTAAGGAACATGTCAGCTTCTGCTGGGGAAGTAGTCCGACTTTGCCTGCAGCATCTGATTTCTAGACAAAGTATGGGTCATAGCGACAAAGGTTACTGGAGATGCGGTTGAACACATTGTGACTCATCCTGTACCTTGTCCGGAATACCTCTTCAGTGAAAACTGGACGCTCCACAAAGTAATCTTCCATCATGTTTTTCCCTCTTGATTCCCTAAATCGCTCCTCATTCTGTGCACGCCCCGGTTGAGAACCCCGTCGTCGTGATCCGGAGGAAGCTTCAGCTTCAGTGACTGCTGCTACCACAAGAGCATTAGTCGTACACAGCTCTTCAAGATCTTCATCTCGAGATTGTCGATACTTAGCCCACAATCTCTTCATTGAAATGAGGGAAGGAGAGGAAATGTGTTGGATCTGGAGAATATGAAAACGAATGAAATTTGTGAATATCAGAGGAATGGTGTGCTGCCTCTTGCTCAATTTATTTACAATTTTCACATAAAACGTAATCATACTTCGAGGACACGTGTCCACTCCTGGATCAATGTAATCTGATCCGAAATTTTAGATAAGATTACATCAACAATAACCGTTAGATTGAATAGTATGCAAATGATCTGGTCCGTTCAAAAATTGTCGGTTGTGCCTTCACTCATTTCAAGGAAATTTATCTGTTGTGCCTTCACTCATTTCAAGATAAATTGTCGGTGGCTCATAATTTGTCCACCGAAAAATATTTTTGAAAAAAGTAAATTGCATAATTATGACATTAATTATCCATAAATATTCATTATTATCATTAGGGAAAATTTCGCAAACAATACACCAAGTAAAGGCCACTAATAATTCTTATACACAAAGTTTCAAACCAAACATTTCGGTACACGAAATCTGAAACTTGACCCACTATCAGTACACGACTTCAATTTTTGACACCAAAATGTCCATTATGCCCTCAGTTCTTTTTTTTTTTAATAATTTTTTTTATGTTATTTTTTTTTCCTTCGTTTATAAATGACTCGAGTAATTTTTTTTCCTGTTATGCGAGGTGAGGAAGGCGGCGTTGGAAGCGAGGGAGTGAGCCCGGAAGAAGGAAGAAGAAAGAGATAAAACGAAGGAAAAAAAATAACAGAAAAAAAAATTATTAAAAAAAAAAAGAACTGAGGGCATAATGGACATTTTGGTGTCAAAAATTGATGTCGTGTACTGATAGTGGGTCGAGTTTCAGATTTCGTGTACCGAAATGTTTGGTTTGAAACTTTTTGTATAAGACTTATTAGTAGCCTTTACTTGGTGTACTGTTTGTGAAATTTACCCTTATCATTAAATATATTTTATTTAAAAAAAAAAAACAAATTTTAAAAATCCGATGAACAATAAAAAATAAAGAGTGAATTTAAATAGTGAAACCCACTGGTGAACAGTGAAATTACGTGAACAGTGTTGACTGGGCAAGAAAAACAATGGGTGTAAACCCATGTCCAGTGGCAATGAATAGTAACTTGACTGGTCGAATTCTTGACTTCTCGACTTTGCCTTTTCTTGACTGCGGGTGAACTTGCTCTAAGAGAAGCTAAGTGAAAGATGGAGTCAGACAGATTGACATCAAAGCAGCCATTAGATGATGTCATCAGATGTATAGTAGGGTTGCTACACCGTCTACAAACCGTAGCAGAGCACGCTAGCTAGGTCAGTTTTTGTTGGTTAAACGTGTAACATCAAATTATAGTTATAATCAACAAAACTGAGATCCAAAAAGTTCTTAATAATTTAACTTTTAGCTATGTAATTTTTTTAATTAATTTGTTGATAAAATAGGAAATATCATTGAGGATACCCTAATTATTAGGCTACTCTTTGTCAAGAATCTTGTATATAATACAAGATATATAATTCGGAACTTGTGCGACGATGTCATTTAAAAGAGTATCCTAGTGTATGCAACTTCCAACCAACCAAAGAAGTAGCGACCTGAATTAATCCAAAACAATTAATAAATTGCTTAGGGAGAGCGTCCTCATGGATTTAATAATTATCAAAGGAAACCAAACGAAACCTAATTAGTACCGCCTACACACCAACTCCTCCCAACCCCCTGTTGGAGGCCAAGGAGGGACACCGGCAAGGCCACCTCTGCATGTTACATCCCGATCGAGCCACTATCAATTACTTCAATTTTCCTGTAATTTATTGATGCTATATATGGCAGCTAGGGTTTCTACCCTGACGCTGTAAACTCAAACATAAAAGCCATTACATCGCTTCACAAGGAATATAGATACAATTGTATAAAAGTAAAAACAAGAAATAAAAAGAAATGGATCATGAACCTTTAAACTGAATGGCCACTCAATCCAAGCCTAAGTCTTCTGCACTGCATCTCAATTTTGGTATTCTTTGTATAGGGCAAGAAACTGTATTACGGAGTGCATATGAGAGAATGCAGGTGTTTCAGCTGTCTCGGAAGGGGTCTGATCCAGCGAAATCACGAGATGTCTTGGTTTGCTACTATCACTATCGATCTCGCTTATTTGTAAAACAAACAAAGGTCAGAGGGAAGACCGGGTGTGCAGGCCTTCAACTCTCTGATGCCTAAGTCAGTATCGTTATAAGATAATGATAATGGAAAGCGATAGTAAACAGTTACCTCTTTGGGTTGTTGGAGATGACCTTAATGTAGCAGATTTGTAGGAGCATGGTTCCGTTTCTTTCGATGTGGGATGATCGGGGTTCCCGTTATCCCCCCGAGGGGTATCGGGACCCTCAACTGGGAGCTTTCCTTACTTCTGTATTGGCGATATGAGTCTTGTGCTTCCGATATTTGTGCCTAAGAGGAATATGCATACTAACAAGTCCCCGGTCAAGAGTTCTCTTGGGTGGGGAGTTTATCTTTGGTAAAAGTATCAGAAGTGCAAGGCAAGTTCATGCCACGTGGCTTCCGTACAACCATTACCCCCAGTCCCCCAAGTCCCCACTTAAGAGGAGTCTTGGCTGGGGTGAGGAGATTGTTCTTGTGGTTGTCATTGTGTCGCTATCGCGATTCTGTGGTAGGGTTTCATGCATATTTTGGCGCATACTCTTGCCCTGGTGACACATATGCTATTGTTATTCGTTTTTCGTGTGCGGGAAGTTCGGTGTATTGGACTACGTAACATGTAATAATGGCATAGTGGTAGGGAGTCGAGACGATGACGCATGACGTCTGTAACGCTTAGAGATATTGGACACGTGGTAAGATCTGGTATCATCATCCTTGCACGTCCAACGATCCCTGTACTCTTGAGGTCCCTATATATGGACAGAGGAAGGAGATTGAGATAAGAGGTGAGTAAAGTTAGAGCCTTTAGTGTTCAGAAAGCTTGAATATTTCGATTGGCGGTCGAAATTCCGGGTTGTTAGAGTCGTTGTTTCTGTTTTCCGGTCAGAGGAGTGAGTAGGTACGATGTCTCTTGACCTTCTTGGGTTTCTGTCTGAGAACATTTGTGTAATAGTGTGGGTTTTGTTAAGGGGTTGTTTGCGGAGGTGAGATTTACCGGTAGGCTTTGGGTCGTTGTGGGTCCGGTTAGTCTTTGGGGGAGGTGAATTTTGGGTTTAGTTGGATTTTCTGTTGCAGCTCCGGGAGAGGCTATTAGATTTTGAAATTTTGCGGGGCGGGTCGGGGAAGGTGATAGACAGGAGACGATTGACCAATCTTGGGTGTTGCTCGTAGTATGGCACGGAAGCATCGTGGTCGCGGTAGGCGAGAGGGTTCTTCTCGTGGAAGTGGTGAAGGTGTTGCTAGTGGCGGTGTCGGCACTTCTGGTGGAGTTGGCGAGGGTGCTCTTCACAGTCGTGGTGAGGGTGCTCCCCGCGTGGGTGCCGTGGGCACTTCCCGAGGAGGTGGCGAGGGGTCTTCTCATGGGGTCCTGAGTAGGGTCGAGCATATTGCGGACCCCGAGGTTACCGAGGTGGAGAAGGTCTAGGTGTTAGAGATCCATCACTCGCCAGGTGGGCGGCTGCTCCTTGGCGAGATGCTTATAGAATAGCCTGTTCCGAGTATGACCGAGGAGCATATTAGCGATATGAGGTCGACTTGGGGTATTCCAGGCAATGTATTGTTACGCCTCTTGAGAGACGAGAGCCTTTTAGCCACCTTGAGGCGGGGTAGGCTTGCTTTTACGAGTATCAGCTCAAGTGTGGGTTGACATTCCCGATACAGGAGGAGCTACAGTATTTGTTGTCGTGTCTAAACATATCGTTAGGGCAATTATCGCCAAATGCGCTGAGGCAATTGATAGGAGTATTGCTGTTGTGGAAGCTCAGCAGACAGCTATGTCCCAGTATCGGCCAGTTTAACTCCATGTTCAAGATGCAATATGAGACGAAAGCTGGAGATAGAGGGTGTGTTAATTTTAGGGCACGCCGCCGCGCGATCATTGAGGACCTTCTGTCAAACATTTATGCTTGCTGGAAGGGCATGCCTTGCCTGGTTGGGGGCGCTGGCAGAACCCAGACATGGTGCATCAGGTTCCCACTCGTTTCCAGCCTATCTGTGAGTATCGTGATTGCATATTTGGTGAATTTTCTTTTCCATTGGTGTGCTAACAATGTGTCTTTGTATCTTAGTGAGGCAAGAGGCTATCCTAACCACGCTAGAGCAGAAGCGTGTGGCGAGGGTGTTGGGCGCGTTCCCCAAGGGAAAGAAGGGGTTCTATCGCCTGTATAGGCTTCCGATATACGAGAAGTTTGAGCTGGGGAGGTGTCCGAGTGAAGGGCTGTTTCTCATTCTCGTTGTTCATAATGTTCGTTCGTTTATTCATTTGTTATCTTGCTTAACATTGTATGTTTGTTTTGCAGCGGATATGCCTACTGAGGCCGCTAGCAAGAGCGACGCTCCATATGCTGAAATTGATACCGATGTCATCATCGCGGAGTTGTTGCGAGAGTCGGAGATGGCGAGGCGATGTAATGTTGAACTTCCCGAAAAGAAAGTGTATGTGACCGATCATCGGTTAAATATGTAGCTGTTTGACGAAGTTTATCTGAGGTTTCCCGATAGCGTGCTAGAGTATCTCAACCAGCGAGCCGAGGAGGAGGCAACATGTGAAGGGCACATGGTTCAAGGTGCTCAGGAGCCTACTCAAGGTCCCCAAGGACCGCGAGAGCTGGTGGATGAAATGGATCAACGTTCCCGAGTACTCGTTGGGGAGCGCCAGTCCCTCGAGATTCAGAAGGGTGCAAGACAGTCCCCCCCGAGTCTCGACGGAGCAGGTGGTCGAAGTGGAGATCTCCGTCGAGGATCTATTTGAGGAAGCGGAACAGTGCCAAAGCGATACCTGTGCCCGGGCTTGCCTAGTACAAGATGTCATGTTAGAGCAGCTGGACGTTGTTTTTGGTGGTGATATTGGGGCTCCGGTGTCACGAGAGGTTATTATTGTTGATAGCGGTGAAGCTGAGGTGACTAGCCAAGCTGTTGGCGATGCAGTTCCGGTTGCTGAAGCTCCTAAAGCACAACCTGAAGTTGGGGAGGGCGTTGTTGAGGGTACCCAGGTTGATGAGATGGAGACCCATGTCCAAGCTGGTGAGATAGATGGGACCCGAGTGTCTAATACCTGCGCCCGTACTGATGGAGCTAGGTCGAGGAAGAGGGCTACTTTGCAGCTTCGCCTTGGGAGTCCCCCGGTGGGTGTAAGTGTGGATACTTGCGGAGGTAAGAGGTCTCGGGTTGATGGTGTAACGCGCTCGAGATCTACTAGTGGGGGTTCTTGTGACGAGGTTGCTGGGGGTTTCGCGCGCACCTTTGGCGAGATTGGGATCACATATGGTGCCATTTTACGCATGGTTGCCTATTTGCACAACTGCCATCGTGATCGCAGTTGTGTGAATGCCAAGGATCCTCACCTTGGGTATTGGGAAGCTCAAGAGAGGTTGATGAGGGTATGTATCGCAACTATTTTGCATGCTTTCATTTCCTTTCATCATTCATCATTTCTTTTGTTTGAATGTTCTGACTGTGGCGTGCGTTGTAGGCTACGAACATGAATTATCAAGCCTCCGCCGAGTTTCTTGCTCACTTTAATTGGAAGACCGCTAAACTGCAGGGGAAGCTGAATGCTGAGAGGGAGTGGGCACGCGAGCTTCAGGATGCGCTGGATCGTGGCACGAGGAGATGAGGTGGGCGATTGACGATGGGATCGCGAAGAGGATGGAGTTGGAGCGAGCACTTGCAGTGGAGGAGTCTCGTCATCAGGAGGCCGAGAATGTTGTTGCCCCGCTGAGGGATTCAAACCTGGACCTGACTGGTAAGCTGCAGAGGGCCGAGGTGGGCTTGAAGGCTTTGAAGCAGGTCAGGGCCTGGGTTAGCTAGGCGGAAAAGCGTCTGCAAGAGTTGGAAAGGCAGGTCCGGGAGCACGATGCCTAGTTGGAGCTTCGTGGTGCCACCCTGGAGAGTTTGGCTCTTTATCCCGATCGCGTTGTGGAGTTGGAAGGGTAGGTCGGTACTTTGCAGGGGGGAAATTGATCGCCTGAGGGTGGTTGAACGCCAGGCTGGCGAGAGGGAGGCAGAGTTGGAGAAATGGAGGAAGGAGTTGGGTGAGCAGCGGACTCGGGCTAGTGACTTTGCCGATGAGTGCCTTCAACTACGTGCCACTACCGAGACATATGTTGACAAGCTCAAGAAGGCCAAGCGAGATGGCGCGGACAAGGCGGTGGATAACTATCTCCGATTGGTGCCCTTTTAAGAAAAGATGAATAAGCCCTTCTCGAATGGGGCCTTGCACTTGATCAGCGATGGTATCGCCGCTGGCTGGATTGATCAGGAGAAGATGGTCCGCGATATGCAGGCGAAGAAGGCAGCGAGATCGCAAACAAGTGCCGCAAGTGGTGGTCGTGGCGCTGGGATTGTGATCCGCGAACCGGCTACTGCAACGGAGCATGTCTCTGGCCAGGCTGGCGATCGCGAGGCAGAGGGTGTTAATGGCGAACAAGGGGAAGCGACACGGGGTGGGAAAGCGAGACCGAGTGGGAGAGAAGGCGCACAGTGCCGAGGGCGAGACATAATTCCTCTTTCTATTTTTGCTTTGCTAGAGATAGGCTTGCTTGACATGTAAATGCTTTAAATTTTGTCGAGAGATTGACCGATTGGTCTGCTTTTTGGAATGTCCATTTTGCGTTGGGAATATGGAAAATTTATTGGGAGCAACATTCTTTAGCCATAGTCCCCCGTGCGTTGAATATATTTATTGTTTTGTCGATTTGGTGCCTTGTCATTATTGCATATCATTAAAGCAGCGTGACCATGTGTCATCTGGGGGTGGTTAATAGCGGTGGCCTTCCCTTATAAATAGGCTGAGTGAGGGAGGTAGGTTGATCACATTTTCAACATGGCCTTCTCCTTGTTTTTCATTGTGCTTCTGCTTCTGAAGTCTTTTCTCCTCTTTGGCAGTTTGCTTTTCCAGAATTCTGGGCTTCATAGCTTAATGTCATGTCTGGGTAATATGCTTTATAGCCTAATCTCAGGCTGGCTCGGCGTCACCATCCCTTGGCGGGTTGAGCAATTGGTGCTCCTGTAGAACCAAGTCTCCGTTTGATTACACGTATTTTTATATGTGTAGTTATATCTAAAATACTAGAATTAAGCTAATTCTCAAGTCAATTATAATGTAATTAATCCATTTTTTATTATTTTGTAGAAAATAAGCGTAATTGAAGAAACAATGCGAAAATGGAGCAAAGTTGGAGTAATTTGGAGTCCCGATGAAATGATGAAATAGTTTACGCGGGTTAAGAATAGTCAAGGCCATTAAAGGAGTGTCTCCGATAGTATGTGTGGAATTGCAAGAAAAAGAAAAAGAATGAAGAGAGAAAAAGAAAGAAAAATAAATAAATAATGCATCTTAATTAATTAAGCTAATTAATCAATTGATTAATTACTTAATTAATTAATTAATCAATTGATTAATTACTTAATTAATCAAGTTTTGTGGGAGTCTATCAGCCATGCACGTGCAGCACCTTAATTAAGGTTGCTTAATTTAGCAATTCTTCCCACACGTGTCAACCAACCTTGAGCTCTTTCTTTCATCCTTGCACGGATCAGCCGCACCTCACCATTCACCATTTCATTATTCTTCCTTCTTTGCCAATCTGCACCATACACGTGTTCACCTTTTTATCTCTTCCCTGACGCACACCACAACAGCCCATATATAATTGTATTGAAGGCTTGAAGAGAGGAAAAAAAAACCTGAACCAACAGTAGCCGCAGCCACACCAAAAACAGAGGCAGCCCTTTTGGGCTGCTCTCTCTCCTCTCCTTCTTCTCCTCCATTTTTCCCCTTGTCTTTAGTTTTATTTTAGGGATTTCAAGGATTTACTCACCCAAAGCTTCAAGGATCTATCAAAGGGCTCAACCTCTACAAGATTCAAGATTTGGGTAATTGTGGGAGTTATAATTCAAGAGTAGTCATGTTGGCTTTCTAGCTAATTGTGGCTATCATTGTTTTCTCCTACACTTCTCTTTTCTTTTCTCTTTGAATTTTGTAATTTTGATGTCTATGATTATGGGTTGTGAGTAATTTTCTTGTTGGGTTTTAGGGTTGTGTCCCTAACCCGAATTTTGTGTAAAAGATGTTTAATTTAATGTAATAATGCAATTTTCATATGATGGATGCTTATATCTATTTTTGTTGGGTTAAAATGCATGTCTAGGAGCCTAGTCAACTCTAGGGTGTGTATTTTGAGCATGTCTAGGACGGAGTTAGAGGCTTGACCCCCTTTAATTTCTAAGCTAGAAACCTTCAATTTCGTATTCGAGGGGTTATAAGCATGGTGATTTACACCCGTTGCGTGATTGCGCGGGCGGGTCGCTTAGTAGTCTAATTCCTCGATCTCTATGCCTCTTGATGTGAATTAGTGACCCTTGAACCGGCTCTAATTCATGCCAAGTGAGTTCCTACGGCCCTTAAACCGGAGTAGGAATACCATGAAAGGGAATTTCAGTCCTTGAGCCTTGAACCGCCTTGGATACGACTACCGCCAAAATAGGAAATATGCATCTACATTAGATTAGCTTCCGACACATGAGATTTGGTGAAGGATCCTCCCTAACACCCAACATTCTCATTTATATTGTTTACACTTTTATTAATTTCTTTGCATTTTTATTAATTGCTTTACATTTCATTACATTTTGTTAATCTAAAATCATCTCTCAAAATATTGAATTTCGACTCATTGTAGATAATCATCACTAGGCTCTTAGTTGTGAATAGGCTTTGGTGAGAATCAAAGCCGAGCATTGCTAGGGCTTGGTGCCTTAGATTAACATTTTTATTTATTTTCTTTTTCTTTTCTTTGTTTGCTAAGTGTCTTTATTTCCGATTACCCAAGGATTGTGGGTTAGCCACTAATCCCCGTGGTACGATAAACTTTGGGCATAATATTTCCCTATCTTGACAATGATACGTACGCTTGCGTAAATGTGTATCCAAATCAAATGGCGCCGTTGCCGGGGATTAGGGTTTAATAGCCTTAATCCCTTGGTGAATCGGTTCTTTAGGTCACATTAGCATATTTTTGTTTCTTTATTAAAAAAAAAGCAAAAAAAAAAAAAATTGGTTGTTTATTTTGTTTGCCTATTCTCGAATTTTATATTTTTAATTTTCTCTTTGGTTACTAATCTTACTTTTGGGAACTCATATATAGGTGCATATTTATTATCATATTGAGTTATGGATCAATGGAGCTATGGATGGGAAGACCCATGGGGATATGAGCAAGAAAGTTTATATGGTGGAGGTTATCAAGCTTATGAGCCTAGGAAGGAATTCGTTGAAGGACTACTAGCTCAATTGCAAGCTTCTCAAGCTCTCTTGCAAGCCTCCCAAGCTCGATTGCAAGCTTCTCAAGAGATGCTTATACAATCCAATGACCAACTTAAGGCTAGTCTTGCACAAGAGCCACCATTCACCATTTATGAGCATGAATCTTTCTTTGACCAAGTGGAGCCTATTTCAAGAGAAGAAGTGTATATCGAGCATCTTGAGCAAGAATCCTTTATGCAAGTTGAAAATGATGATAGTGATGTTGATGTACAAGAAAGTGAGCTTGATTATGAAAGTTCCGATGCAAGTGGGGTGAGTGACTACACTTCGGAGGAATTGGTACAATATTGGGAATCTAAGCTTCCTAATGGAGGGGAGATATTTGAAGATGATTCCGAAGAAGATGATGTCTTGTCTAGTGAGGAGGATGCGGAATTTGAAGTTATACACCATAATCCTTTGTTCATTGAGGAGGATGCGGAGCTCGAAGTCATACACCATAATCCCTTATTTGTTGAGGTTGATATTCCCATCGAAGAAGAGAGTCCTTCACTACCTTGTAATGAAGAAGTTGAAGAGCCAAGGACTTTCTCTCCTCCTACATCCAAGGAGATCCATCATGAGCTTCCCAAGGTGGATTGTAGAATATTGAGCACTTATGTTATTAATGAGAGGATTGGGATCAAGGTAAATTTACCTCTCAATCCACCATTAAGTGGTCAATGTTTCTACAATGAGGTGATGGATTGGAAAGAAAATGGAGCACTTGCACTCACCATTTCCCATCACTTTCAAGAGCTTCTACCACCTATTGTTCCTATGAGCATCAATTCTACACCACTTGAGAAGGAGAAGGCAAGGATAGCTCCTAGAAGAAAAATTGAGAAGAAGAGGAAGATTAAGAAGCTATACTTTTGGCCATCAAATGGAGTATTCTTATGTAGCTCTTGGTCTTGTCTCTATGACACATCGAAGAGTCCCTTAGCCCCAAACAATAGGGTGGTCATACTTGAGAAGTATCCACCTTAACAAGATCATGTTCTATGGACCGGCTTGGGGTCTTTAAAAACAAGCGCTTCTAGGGAGGCAACCCTAGGTGGTTTTGAAATTTACTTGTTCATTTTGCATCAATAAGGCTTTTTTGCCATCTTTTTGGGAGGATGGGAGATGTTCGGAGTTGGAAGTGTAAAGAAAGAATGCATTCTGCAGTGGGCAGTTTTTGTTCAGATGTTCAGTTGACTTTGGGAAACTATAGTTTTCAATATACATGGTAATTTGAGCTGAAAATTTCTGAAACTATTATCCTTTGGATCTGCTATCTTATACCAAAATTTGAGCCATTCTGAGTCTCTGGAACTTCAGTTATTTGGTGGTCAATGTGTGAAGGTCAAAACAGAGACAGCTACTATGGAGTCAGTTTGGGAAGCTACACCTTCTACATACCAATCAATTTGGAGCTAAAATTTTTCAGAGATGTGTTTTCATATGTCTTCTATATACAGGAGAAACAGTTTTTAATTTGAACCTTCCTAGCTTCAGATTTATTGTTCCAAGTAACAGAGGACAGAAACAAGGCATAGCAGAAACTGCAGAACAGATTAGTGAGTTTGGAGGCCAACGATTTTTGACTCAGAATTTATATTTCAGTGAAATTTTACCATCAGGTAGCCTTATGAGTCTAGTTTCATATCTTGTTAGTCTTACCTTCTTTTCACCTCTGGAGCTTCAGATATTACAGTTTTGGTGACTGAGGGTCAGCAGAAAACTTCATGACAGATTGGCAAGTTTGACCAGCTTTAATTTTCATTTCAATTGGAGATAGGTGGCTAACTTTATATGGATAGAAAGCTCTCTGAGTCTACTTTCCATTTTAAGTGGCCTAACCTGATTATCACTTTCTGAGTATGAGATATGGGCATTTGAAGATAGAAAGGTCATTGCTGAAAGTTTTCTGCACTCACTAGTTTGTGTTCACTCGGGGTGGTTGGACTTCTTGCACTTCAATTCTTCAATGGAGGTCATTATAGGGCTGTTGTGAGGTGTGTTGGAGGTGGTCAAGGCCATGTGCTTAATGGAGAACCTTGTCCTTATTCTTTGATGGCCTATTTGTGACGCATTGCTCTTTGGACACTATATATTTCTCAATGGAGTCGATCGGCACCTAGAGCTAGCTTGGAGCATACGTTAAGGAAGTCAAGGCCTTGTGCCTTGAGGTTGGTGTCTCATAATTTCTTCTCCGAAGGTTGTGAGCAATGGAGGTGTCTACAAAGGGGGTTTTCCGTAACTTTACTCCGCATTTAGATTTTTATTTTCATGTTAATTTTTGTGCTTTCGCCCGGACTTCACTCTCATGCCTAAATCCAACACGGATTTAGCTTTCGAGCTCACTTTACAACATTGAGGATAATGTTAGTTTTAAGTGTGGGGGTGAGGGCTCGGGCGCCTATGAAAAAAAAAAAAATTAGATTAGCTTTTTGTAATTATATTTTAGTGGTTAATGCCTTTTCCAACCCCAATGACGAGACATGGACTTAGCTTGTTGTGATTGTGGATAGATTGAGCATGATATAGGACTTTGAATTTGTTTTGTAATTAAGTGCATATGTGATCTATGCTTGACTATATGTGTGCACATAGCCGATGGTTAGATTCGTTCATCATAGTTAGAGAAGCATATAGATTATTCGATTAACTTGCATGCCTTATTTGTGAGCTTTTGTGCCTATATTTATAGTGTATGCATCGTTCATTCACTTATTTTTTCATGTGTGTACAATTTCATGACATTGCGTATCTAGAACTTGCTTGAGACCTCTCGAGGCTACTTTTAGCTTGCAACATGATAGAAAGGATGGAGGGATTAGGACTATATACCACCATGGCCAAAGAAGCATGTGCCCAAAGATATTTACCACTAGATTGCCACTTTGAGCCTATTTATATATTTAGCCTTTTTGTTCATTTCCACCACAAATTCCTACCTAGCCTAAACACTTTTATCCTACCCTTCCGTGGTAGTTGGTGAAGCGATTCGAGAGAATGACTTTATGTTTGAGTGCTTCAAAAGAAAAGATAAGTCAAAAGTGTGAGGTTACAAAAGAATAAGTGTGGGGGTGAGTGATTTGTATAGAAAAGAAAGTTATAAAAAAAAAAAGTTTGTGAAAATAGAAAGAAATTTCAAGGAAAAGAAAAGTAGAAAAAAAAAAAAAAAAAGAAGAAGAAAGTTGTGTAAAGGAAAAAAAAAAAAAAAGTATTGTACATAGTATAGTGTGAGTTGTACATTGGGATTAGAGTGAGTAAGTTAACATTTGAAAACAAAAGTCATATATATCTCTACAAGAGAGAATTGCTTCATGAGCTTACATGGACTTTGTTTTTTCCCTATCCTTCATTTCTTATAGCCACTCACCCTTAGCCCCATTACAACCAAATAAAAGACCTCTTAATCTTGAATGTTGTGGGTTACCTAGCGGAGATGAGATCAAAGAGCAAGCATATAGTGACGCGTGTTGTGAAATTGCTTTTGAGTGAAATACATATAGCCCCTAAACACTTGAGCGGTAATATTTAGTGAATCTATGTGAGTTTAGTGGGTTATGTCGGGTCTTCTATGTGCCTATTTAATTATGGTGGATTGATTTGACACATGGCCAACACATGCATATACTTGAGCATTTCTTATATGTGCATCTTAATTGCCTTACAAATTCAAAAATCTTATGTTGTTCTTATATCTACTCTATGGTCATGTACATAATTAGTTCTCCGAGGGTTATGGGTGGAAAGGTTAATACTACACTTCCTTTATGTTTGTAAGTTAGTAGATTTTTGAATTAGATTTCATTTAGTTTGCTTGAGGACAAGCAAAGTTCAAGTGTGGGGGTGTGATTACACATATTTTTATATGTGTAGTTATATCTAAAATACTAGAATTAAGCTAATTCTCAAGTCAATTATAATGTAATTAATCCATTTTTTATTATTTTGTAGAAAATAAGCGTAATTGAAGAAACAATGCGAAAATGGAGCAAAGTTGGAGTAATTTGGAGTCCCGATGAAATGATGAAATAGTTTACGCGGGTTAAGAATAGTCAAGGCCATTAAAGGAGTGTCTCCGATAGTATGTGTGGAATTGCAAGAAAAAGAAAAAGAATGAAGAGAGAAAAAGAAAGAAAAATAAATAAATAATGCATCTTAATTAATTAAGTTAATTAATCAATTGATTAATTACTTAATTAATCAAGTTTTGTGGGAGTCTATCAGCCATGCACGTGCAGCACCTTAATTAAGGTTGCTTAATTTAGCAATTCTTCCCACACGTGTCAACCAACCTTGAGCTCTTTCTTTCATCCTTGCACGGATCAGCCGCACCTCACCATTCACCATTTCATTATTCTTCCTTCTTTGCCAATCTGCACCATACACGTGTTCACCTTTTTATCTCTTCCCTGACGCACACCACAACAGCCCATATATAATTGTATTGAAGGCTTGAAGAGAGGAAAAAAAAACCTGAACCAACAGTAGCCGCAGCCACACCAAAAACAGAGGCAGCCCTTTTGGGCTGCTCTCTCTCCTCTCCTTCTTCTCCTCCATTTTTCCCCTTGTCTTTAGTTTTATTTTAGGGATTTCAAGGATTTACTCACCCAAAGCTTCAAGGATCTATCAAAGGGCTCAACCTCTACAAGATTCAAGATTTGGGTAATTGTGGGAGTTATAATTCAAGAGTAGTCATGTTGGCTTTCTAGCTAATTGTGGCTATCATTGTTTTCTCCTACACTTCTCTTTTCTTTTCTCTTTGAATTTTGTAATTTTGATGTCTATGATTATGGGTTGTGAGTAATTTTCTTGTTGGGTTTTAGGGTTGTGTCCCTAACCCGAATTTTGTGTAAAAGATGTTTAATTTAATGTAATAATGCAATTTTCATATGATGGATGCTTATATCTATTTTTGTTGGATTAAAATGCATGTCTAGGAGCCTAGTCAACTCTAGGGTGTGTATTTTGAGCATGTCTAGGACGGAGTTAGAGGCTTGACCCCCTTTAATTTCTAAGCTAGAAACCTTCAATTTCGTATTCGAGGGGTTATAAGCATGGTGATTTACACCCGTTGCGTGATTGCGCGGGCGGGTCGCTTAGTAGTCTAATTCCTCGATCTCTATGCCTCTTGATGTGAATTAGTGACCCTTGAACCGGCTCTAATTCATGCCAAGTGAGTTCCTACGGCCCTTAAACCGGAGTAGGAATACCATGAAAGGGAATTTCGGTCCTTGAGCCTTGAACCGCCTTGGATACGACTACCGCCAAAATAGGAAATATGCATCTACATTAGATTAGCTTCCGACACATGAGATTTGGTGAAGGATCCTCCCTAACACCCAACATTCTCATTTATATTGTTTACACTTTTATTAATTTCTTTGCATTTTTATTAATTGCTTTACATTTCATTACATTTTGTTAATCTAAAATCATCTCTCAAAATATTGAATTTCGACTCATTGTAGATAATCATCACTAGGCTCTTAGTTGTGAATAGGCTTTGGTGAGAATCAAAGCCGAGCATTGCTAGGGCTTGGTGCCTTAGATTAACATTTTTATTTATTTTCTTTTTCTTTTCTTTGTTTGCTAAGTGTCTTTATTTCCGATTACCCAAGGATTGTGGGTTAGCCACTAATCCCCGTGGTACGATAAACTTTGGGCATAATATTTCCCTATCTTGACAATGATACGTACGCTTGCGTAAATGTGTATCCAAGTCACCGTTCAAGTGAGAAACCCAAGGGCACCGATTGTTGGTGGTGCGGCAGTGCTACAATGGTGGAGATCGGGTGGCGATAGGGCGGAGAGTGGTGGAGAGTGGCGCCGCCCCCCAGTCTTTCCCAACAGAGCTTGACCAGCCCGTTAATCCTCCAATTCAGTGATCTTCTTCCGGAGCTCCTCATATTCCAAAGAATCAGACATGGTTGGAGGGGTGATAAGAATAGTCGTATGTGTATCGCTCTCGTGTGCTAGGGCATGGATCGTATTTGTATTAAGATGTAACTTATTTTCATTGTGTATTACATTTGTATGGAGTAACAGTTGGTGTATCGCTATTGGCCGCAAAGCCTTTGTAATAAAATTCTTTTGTATGCCATTGTGGAGTAAAAATGTATCGCCTTTGATTAAGCTATCGTCTTTCATTTATGTACTCGCCTTTCATTGTGTTATACTTTTCATTGTGTATCGCCTTTCATGGCGGTGGAGTTTGCGAGCGTTGGGCGTTGCGTTTGGTTTTTGACGCGTATCGTGATGCGTTCCTTGCTGTAGTGGTTATCGCTAGGAGCTAGAATTGTATCGGGACTTTGGGAGAGAATGTGTTGCGGACCTTTGGCGTTCGTTTTCTGCATTGCATCGCATATCGTCGACATTCATTGTCGGTGATAAAGCATTCATTCGTTTAACGTGATGTGTCGCATATGGTTGAAATTCATTCATTTCGTTGAAAACATTTATTCATTTGTGGCAGTGTATCGCTTATCGTTGACATTCATTCATGTCGTTGAAAACATTCATTCATTTGTGGCGATGTATCTCGTATCGCTGACATTCATTCATGTCGTTGAAAACATTTATTCATTTGTGGCGATGTGTTACGCATCCCTGACATTCATTCATTTCGTTGATCACAATTGGCAACCCAAGGGTTGAAAGGGACGGCGTCATGCTGTGTCAGCAGAACCGGCCGTAAGCGATTTCGCATTTACATTAGTGATAACGCGTAGGCAATAAGTTGGGATTGCTATAGAGCGTGCCCATGCCTGTTTCGTGTAATAGTTGTGGTGGCCAGCGTAGGGCCTATGGCGATGGCGATAATCGTTAGCGTTCATTTAGTGTGATTGATAAGTAAAGAAGATGACAAATGTAGGAGCATTTCATTCGTTGCCAATAGCATGTCATTCATTACTACACAAAGGCAGTTACAAAATACATTGAAATAAAATGGTGGTTTTCATAGTCATGGAGAGGGGCGATAGCGAGATGGAGATTACAAAGTAAGGGTGTCGCGCTCTACTTGGGGTAGTAGTGGAGGTGTTGGGCGTTCCATGGATGCTGGAGAGTAATACTGTCTGCACCCCTCAAATAGAAGGTAGCGGGTCCAACGGCCTCGGTGATCTCGTACAGCCCTTCCCATGTGGCTTTTAGCCCTATTGGAGTTGGCATCTTTTCCTTCATCACCCAGCCCCCGACAGAGAGGATGTAAGTCATGACCCTTGAATTGTAGTATCGGGCGATACGTTGCTTGTTGTTTATATTGCGGAGGTGGGCTTGCTCTCGGCGCTCTTCCATGAGGTCAGAATTGAGGTTCAACCCTTTTGAGTTGGTGAGGGCGTCGAAGCATGCAGCCTTATCGCTTTGTACCTCTTGCTCGACTGGGATCACAGCCTCGGTGCCAAATGACATGCAGAAGGGAGACTCGCCATTGGCTTCCATTGGGGTGGTTCTGATCGCCCAGAGGTCCTCGTGTAGCTTTTCTGCCCATAAGCCCTTATCATCGTCCAGTCTCTTCTTCAAGTTCTGCTTGATGATCTTGTTGACGGCTTCGACCTAGCCATTTTTCTGTGGGTGTGCGGGGAAGGCGTAGCGGATCTTTGTGCCATATTAGCCGACGAATTCCCTGAGTGTATCTTTATCGAACTGTGCACCGTTATCGGTGATGATTGTTTCAGGGATTCCGAATTGGCAATAAATGTTCTTCCATATGAAGTTGATGACCTTGGCGACTGTGATCATGGCTAGATCCTCGGCCTCGACCTACTTGGTGTTGTAATCCACAGCGACAATGGCTAACTTTAACTGTCCTGGTGAGGCGGGGAACTTGCCAATGAAACAATCCCCCACTGGTAGTATCCCCAGGGGGCGATGATGATTAAGAGTGGTACCGATGGTGCGAAAGGGGAGTTGGCGAACTGATGGCACTTGAGGCAAGCGCTAGCAATATGCTTTGCGTCTTGTTCGATTGTGGGCCAGTAGTATTCTGTGCGCAGTGCCTTGAACACGAGGTTTCTTGCCCCTGTGTGGTTGCCACAGACCCCGCTATGTAGTGATAGGAGAACTCGCTGCCCCTCCTCGAGGGAGATGCATTTCAACAGGGGGAATGATCTTCCTTTCTTGTACAGCTTCCCTTATCGGATTGTGTATAGTGTTGCTCTTCCACGGAGTCTTGTGGCGATGGCCCTGTCCGGTGGCTCGATACCCTTGGAGAGATAATAAATGTATGGGTCCATCCACGAGGGCGGGCGCTGGCTCTTCGTGAGGAATATTTTGGAGAATGGCTTATTGATACTCAATTTTTCTAGGACTTTCATCTTAAGGTTTCCGATGTCGGTATTTGGCGACGATGTCGCAAACCAGGCGACAGCATCTGGCTTAGTATTCTGTGCTCGGGGAATCAAAGCGATGGTGTGGCTAGCGAGGCATCGTTGGAGTAGGGTCTTGGTGAGTGCTTGGTAATGAGATAAGTGCAGTTCCTTGGTCTGGAAATCGCCACCGACCTGGTTTACGACAAGTTGGGAATCGCTAAAGATTTCCAGGCTCATGACTCCCAATTCTTTTACCAACTGGATGTCGGCTATGAGCGCTTCGTATTTGATTGCATTGTTGGAGGCCTTGAACTTGAATTGTAGCGCGTCCTAGTATGTGTGACCCTTTGGGTCAGTCAGGACCACTCCGGCTCCATTGAGCTTACTGTTGGAGGATCTGTCGACGTGAAGAGTCCATGTTGAAGTGTGGTTGGGTCTCGTTACAGTCTCGTTTGCCGGCTCGTCATCCTCCCAAGGTATGAATTCTGCAATGAAATTTACGGCAGCCTGTGTTCTTTGATGGCTGTGCGCGGTGTGAAATGAATGTCGAACTCGCCGAGTTCGATAGACCACTTTACTAATCTGTCTGAGGATTCTGGTTTTTGGAGGACCTGCTTCAAAGGTTGGTTGGTCAAGACATGTATGGTGTGCACTTGGAAATATTGTCGTAGTAGCCGAGCGGCTTTGAGGAGTGCAAGGGCAAAATTTTTGATATCAGAGTACCTGGACTCGGCCTCGTTGAACCCTGTTGACACCCAAATTTCCACGAGTTCAAATTTAATAAGTGACACGTGAAGAAGGTGAGTCATCAACCTCATAACCTAATTTGGGCTTTCAAACAAGCCAATTTCATGCCAAAAGGAAGCCTTCCAGTTAGCAAGAGATACAATAAGCCCAAATTCTCAAACAACTAACGTGCCTCTTCAAAGCAGCCGACACGCTTAATTACCACGCAATACACGTAGGTCCAAGCTACGTTTGGGGCTTATACGGAGGGATGTGGTGTGGAAGGTAACGGATCCTGTGAGGCCCATTGTTACGATAAGGCCCATCGATAATTTTGGACTTGGGAACCAAAATTCACGCTTGATGGACCAAAATCTTAACATGGGCTAGTAGAGAGATGAAAACAGGCCCAGCAAAACTCAAAGCCCATTAAAATTACCTCCTTACCAAAAGCCCATTACAGCAGCCACTAGCCCAAGCCCATTGAAACCATCTTCTTCCCAAACCAGAACGTCGTTCTATCCAAAATTGCTGCTGGGATTGATGCTTCTCCATTTTTGGCAAGAACCCAAAATCCATGGAGAGGCTTTTTGATTCATATACTCAGCAATCCCATTTCAATTTCCAATAGCCCTCAAACTTTGTGATTTCAATTTACAATAGCCGGAAATAAGGGATTAGGATCCCTCAAAGATCACAGCAGCACAAAATCTGGGATCTTCACCACCCTATGCTTACACCACCGACCTTCACCCTCATATCCTGAACAAGCTTTCACCCATTTAGTTCCATGGGGAAAACAAAACTTGAAAGCTTGGGAATCATCTTCCCAATATTGAGAATACTCCCTCAGAACCCTTGGTTCTTATCACCGATCTTTTTCGCCTACCTTCGCTATAAAAGGCGGGTTCACTGCAGTTGGAAACAAAGCCACAACAACCCAGAAACATCAAGCAAGAGATCAAGCTCTATCTCTGAATCCCTAGCCATCAATTCCTCCCAATCAACCTTAACCCAAAACCCATAAATCATGCCATTGCTGGAACTCTCTCTCTCTCTCTCTACTAAACTTCCAGGCATCTAGCTCCCACACCACATCTACCTGTAAGTTCTGTTCTTGTGAAATCTAATCCAATCGTTGCTGTTATCATCCAATCCAATCACTGCTGTTATTATCCAATCCAATCACTGCTGTTATTATCTAGTGCAATCACTGCCGTTATCATCTAGCTGGTCACAACGAGGTTGTTCTCAGGTCCAACCTTTGATCAATCTTGGGCCTAGTCTAGCTTAATCAAGGGGGCCCTGCTGCAAAAGATCCAAAACGCAAAAACTCCCTCACATTTTTGGCGACTTCACTGGGGACTAGGCTGTGACTCTAGCTGGTGGTTTCTTCCTCACTGCGACATATCTCAAGCTACAATATTCGAACAGCAGTAGATCCCAATCTATCCCTTAGGCTTTGTTCATAGGATCGGGAACCATTTCCAGAAACAATTTTGCAAACACACACTTCCAGCTGATATAGTCAAGTAGAGAAGCAACATGTTAAAAGTGATGCAAACAACCTTATTACTCAGAAAAGACTTTATTTTGTTCTCACTTTTAAAAACTTGGATTTAGTTTTCTGCTCTTTTACCTTCCTATGAACTCTGATTTACACCAGGAAAGAATGTTTTGTTTTTCTCTTCAAAATCCAAAATCTAGCTATTGAAAAAGAAATCACATTTTTTTTTCCTCTTCTTCTCATAGTTTGTACTACATCTTTCCTAAAAATATACATCTTTTTATCTCAAATCACGTCCTTACAAGGTTGAACCTTTTATCTCAAATCACTTCCAGCAGCTAATTTCTTCCTTGCTGAACATATATCAAGCTGATGTTTATCTTGACAATCACTACTGGGAGCAATTTATAAACACCATTCAAACATCACAACCATTAGCGCAACAAAACTCCCTCAATTTCACATCAATGCTCTATGCTGTTTGAAAAAAAAAATTCATGCACTTGTTCCATAACAGGATGATAACTTGCTTCAAACCATCCAAATCATGCTTTTACTGTCACAACATTGCCAATACACAGTCAAGCATAAAGGCAAAATAGTCAAGCTTAATCAGAAAACATTTTTGTTTTCTTCACTTTTGAAAAATCCATATTCAGTTTCCTACTCTCTTACCTCTTGTGAACTTTTGATATACACCAAAAAAATATATTAGTACAAGAGTGGTTTATTTTCTCCAAGAGCCAAGAATTGGGTATTAAAAAAAATTAATTACATCTTTTCATGTTCCTCTCATGGAACTAGGCTGTGACTCGTGCAAACTCTGTCTTCCAATTGCAACCTCCCTATCAAATTCAAAATGTTCAGAAGCTGTGACTTTGATTAAGAAGCAAAACTTCTATTTAAACTATACACAAAAGACAAGCAGAGTCCTCTTGGTGTCAAACGGAGAGAACATCCAATCATGGTAAGATGCCATGCTAAACCCCCATTCATGTCAATATGCCTGGGGCGGATAGTTGCTGTTGTAACTTGTGTCAACTAATGAAGTTGACATTTCATCTTCAATGGAATACCGATCCAACCTGAGGCAAGACCTTAAACTAGTTACAAAAGAGATTCTAAAAAGCTGGAAAAGGCATTCATGATGCAATTATAATATATATATATATATATATATATATATATATATTTGACAAACAATTATTCAAGTATGCCCCAAGCCTTCAGATGCTATAGTTACTCAAGCAAACAGGCACACTCCTAAGATCAATCTTCAAGCCATCATTGTTACAACACAAGCAAGTTGCATGCATTTTTTGTAATCAAGCACTCAACACCATTAGCTTCATTAGGTAAAGAGCTTCTCTGTACAAAAACCAAAGTGCATTAAACCAAATTCCAAAATTTCCATCATTAGGAACTATTTACCCTTTCTTGTTATGTAGTCAGCATTAACATAAAAGCTCCTCAATAATCATGCTGACATAGCCATCCCCATTTTTACCTATCCATGCTTATCTTTTCTTCCTATGAACATCAAAGATCCACATGCTAGACATCTTGATAACTACTACTGAGATCTTGCCAGCCTTAGTATTAGAATCTTTTATTATTATGCATATGTTAATAGAAGGCTACACATTGAGCACAGAGCAAAACAATCACAGCAACAAACCAACATGCAAGGAAAATATATCGTCCTAAACTAGGTCCTCATTCCATACAAATTCACTTTCTAAAGCCATACCCTTAACTAGGCATTACTTCACCGATGAGTTAGAACTAATTTTTATCTTTATTATCACCGTTTTCCTAAATCAACTAAAAGCTCACAATTAGAAGTATCCTTTTCGAGCAAGGTAACAAGCCAACAAGCAAAGACTCATGCCATTGTTAAAGATGGTTGTGTTCCATTTAAATCAGTAGTCATGCTTAAGAATGTTTGAAAGAGCCGCCATTACCAAATCACATATCCAAGGCTGAAGATTCTCAAATTCTCTAAGCAAACAATCATATCATTCTCATGCCAATTCAAATGACTTGATAATGACAAAGCAAGCAAGCTTCTTTTGGAGGGACTAATACGAACCAAAGAAAGTTAGCATCTGCACTATACATTCTTACCTGGGGGTTGAGCTGCTGGAATTTACTGCCGGGAATGAAGCTTTGTTTTCCAGTTTTCAATTATTGATGCTCCTATAAAAGAAAACCAAAAGAAGTGTGTCATGGTCATTCAATCAACAACTCAGCTGCTATAAAAACAAAGTGATCGAGATGTGAAATTGAAGGTACTTCTTCAAAGTAAAGCCAAGCCAAGTTAGTTGAGACCCCATGCCAAATATTGGATCATCCTTCATAAGAATCATAAGGGTATGCAAAGAATATTCAATCATGTCAAAGCCAAGCAAAGAAAGGGGTCATCGATAGACAAAAAAAAAGAGTTACGAAGAGCTAATCAAACACTTGAGTCATCTATGCATGCTCTTTCCTAAGAAATACTGTCTCAAGCCATTCCTATGTTAAATATCAAGCTAGCTTATGGAAATATGAGCTGCTGTGAACTTTCTTTAAACCCAAAAAGTAGTCAAACACACAAATCTTAGTAAACCTACTCTAACACCTGATCTCTTAGCCATGTTATTGGACCACCATTCTTTCAAACTTGTAGACATCATAGCCAAAAGTTGAGTTGCTGTTAACATTCCCTTAGCTTGCTAGTAATTCAGTACTATACACGACACCAAGGTTCTCCATTCAAGCCTAAAAATAAGTACCAAGAGCTAGTTTAGCCCTTAAGCTTTTATTCACGCTCTTTCCTAAGGTATACTGGGGGCTTGGTGAAAGATGATTCATGAGCACAGGCTCATAGTCTATTGATTCATTGGAAAATTAAGTCAGCCTCAACAATCACTGCTGTATGATTTATCATCACCACTACATGCTAAGTAATCCTTGCAAGGTACTATCAAGCTACAAAAGACCACTTCTTTGCTCATTCAAGGTATCACATACAAAAAAAAAAAAAAAAGAGAGTCAAAGTTCCTATGATGTTCGAATTATTAAAAGTCCATCTACACAATGCCAAGCTCGTGCTCATCATAGGCTCATGCCAAGCACATTCTCACGACAATACTCATGCCAAGCACATGCTCACGTCAATGCTCATGTCAAGCACTGCTCATGCCAAGCTCGTGCTTATGCCAAACTCATGCTCATGCTCATGCTCATGCTCAAGCCAAGCATATCCACAGCCAAGAGGAATACGCCAAGCCTTTAAACAAGTTCATGCTAGGCAAAGAAAACCCAAGCAAGCATGATACTATGCATACAAGCATCAAACATACATGCAAAGCCATGCCAAGCTCCTCCCTAGGGTCGTGCATCTCCCACAAGACATATGAGAACCATGCCAAGCAATTATGCCCATTCTTTTCAATATTGAATCGCTCTCAATTGATCACTCAAAATACTTAAGGTAGCCACAAGCTCGAGCTAACAAATCACATGCCCAAGCAAAGCTACTACATGTTAAACAACTCTAAGCAAGCAAAACAAAGAAATCAAAACCAAGCAAAGGAAACTTTACATGCCAAGCTACATGCATTTTAATTTGTAGATTACAACATGCATGCGAGCCTCATCAAGAAAAATGTGACTAGCATTGACGAACCCACCAAATTTATCAAGCAAAACACCAAAAAAAAAAAAAAAATACACTCCAAGCAAATAACCAAAATCATGGCAAGAGGTCTATCTCATTCCAATCTTGCTTTCTTTGATCTCTATTTTGTCACACATGCATTATCTTATATATATGAGTACTTGCTTCGTTATAACTCATCTTACTCGCAAATCTATTCGTTCACGCTATTTAATACTCATGGTTTTTCAAAAAACACACTTTATTTCTTTTTCTTTCTCACGAGTATTACTCCTGCTGCTGTTCCCAGCAGCAAGTCATCTCTCTGATCTTTCAGTTATCAAGTCATACGTTTGCTTCTATTCTTTTCATCACTCTTATTTCACTTTTCACATAATGTTGCAAGTATTTTATCACCATTATTAACACAAAAGTCATGCTTGCTGCACTATATGACACACACGTATATGTTACAATTCATTTAGTTTTACTTCTGTTAATTATTCGATCACATGATTCCCTTACTTTGTTCCACGACTTAGCAAATAAGCGCAACACACTTTGACTCTTCAGCTATAGTAACCAAGCATTGATTTCAAATCACCAAGCATCTCATTCCTTTCAAATACTCATTTGTTATTTAGCAAACATAATTGTGCATACCACAACCACCTGATGCCTATATACATTAAACTAATACACACATATACGCACACATGTCTTTTAATATCAACACAACAATCTGTCCAACTATCCGATCTCTATGTCATTACTCATTTAACTACTCTTTCATACTTTTATCATAAGCTAAGAATCTGACGAACATGCATGAAAGTATTTTCAACACATGGCAGCAAGCAAATAAAAGGCTAAAGGCTCCAATTCAAAAGCACATTATCACGCCAATGCAAAAAAAAAAGAAGCTAAGGGAGGCCAAGCCATTGAATCACAGCACGCTATTCACAAGCAATCAAGTTGAACCAGTTAACTATTACATGCCAAGCAAGAAACTGAGCAAAATTAAAACCTTAAAATCAACATGGTCAATCCCAGCTAACAAGCGCAATTTACATGATGAACTAAACTATATGATACCAAGCTACATCATGTTCCATTGCAATCACAGCAGTAAAACTCCACGCATAATGCAAAAAAAAGAGGGAATCCAGGCCACTCCATGCTCAACCAATTCATAATCACACGCCAAGCAAAGGGCTAAGCTAAAATTGAAACTATTGAATCCACATAGCCCAACCAAGCTAATAAACACATCTTACATGATGAACCAAGCAAAGAAACAACAAGCTCCATCATGTTTAATCGCAATCACAGCAATAAAAAAAAAAGAACTCCACGCATAAAGCAAAAGATCGAACCATTCATGCTGAATTAATCTATTATTACACATCAGGCAGAGAACTAATCAAAAACTAAGACTATTGAGTGCATATAGCCAAGCCAAGCCAAGAAAAAACACAATTTACATAGCCAACGATACTTTGGTGTACCAACCCCATTGTTGTCACGACAGTAAAAGAAGAAAAGCAAATCGGGATGTGTTATGAGGCTAAGGAATGAGAAGAAAATACTCATGGGCTATGTACCTTTCAAGACACATGATAGCAAATCAATCACCGCAGCAAAATTGATTACAGCAACAGGCCAATCACGACAGGGGATCAGTATAGCTGAAACAATGAGCGGTTATGGAAGTAGAACTGATAACCCGAGAGAGCATAGCACGCGATATGCAATGAACCAATCACGACAACAAATCAAATAGCTGAAACGACAATCAATTACAGAAGTAGAACTGGTAACCCAGCACGCGATATGTAACGAATCATATAGCTAACGCAATAATCAATTACAGCGGATACAGAATCAAAAAAAAAAAGGGGGAGATAGAGATAATAGAGGACGGAGATGATTACCTCAGGAAAAAGAGAAAGCAATTTGACAAGCCTACCAAGCACAGAAGAAGTCGCGAATCAGCCCTGCAACTTGCCCGATGTAAGAGCGTGAGAATAGGGACATTCAAGCCAAAGAAATTTGATTTCTCTCCTCAAAACGAGAGTCTGACACTTGAGAAGGAAGATGTCTCGAGCAAATCAAAATATGGAAGAAGGAAAAGAGAAAAGAAAAGGACTTTACACGCCAATGCCGTTTTCCTAGAAGGAAAGTAATTGAAAAGTGGGACTCTGCTCTTCTAATTAGGAGTCCAACGATGACGAGAATCTGTTGTCACGCGGGAGGCTTGATAAATCATGTCAGTAAGATGCCTAGGCAGATGCAACTGCAAAAAAAAAAAAAAGGAGCGGTTATGTATAATCATGCGGTAAGTCTCCGAATTCTTTGATTATGTAGCCCGTAACACGGTCACACGACCGACATAATCAAGGGGGCTAATGTTGACACCCAAATTTCCACGAGTTCAAATTTAATAAGTGACACGTGAAGAAGGTGAGTCATCAACCTCATAACCTAGTTTGGGCCTTCAAACAAGCCAATTTCATGCCAAAAGGAAGCCTTCCAGTTAGCAAGAGATACAATAAGCCCAAATTCTCAAACAACTAACGTGCCTCTTCAAAGCAGCCGACACGCTTAATTACCACGCAATACAAGTAGGTCCAAGCTACGTTTGGGGCTTATACGGAGGGATGTGGTGTGGAAGGTAACGGATCCTGTGAGGCCCATTGTTACGATAAGGCCCATCGATAATTTTGGACTTGGGAACCAAAATTCACGCTTGATGGACCAAAATCTTAACATGGGCTAGTAGAGAGATGAAAACAGGCCCAGCAAAACTCAAAGCCCATTAAAATTACCTCCTTACCAAAAGCCCATTACAGCAGCCACTAGCCCAAGCCCATTGAAACCATCTTCTTCCCAAACCAGAACGTCGTTCTATCCAAAATTGCTGCTGGGATTGATGGTTCTCCATTTTTGGCAAGAACCCAGAATCCATGGAGAGGCTTTTTGATTCATATACTCAGCAATCCCATTTCAATTTCCAATAGCCCTCAAACTTTGTGATTTCAATTTACAATAGCCGGAAATAAGGGATTAGGATCCCTCAAAGATCACAGCAGCACAAAATCTGGGATCTTCACCACCCTATGCTTACACCACTGACCTTCACCCTCATATCCTGAACAAGCTTTCACCCATTTAGTTCCATGGGGAAAACAAAACTTGAAAGCTTGGGAATCATCTTCCCAATATTGAGAATACTCCCTCAGAACCCTTGGTTCTTATCACCGATCTTTTTCGCCTACCTTCGCTATAAAAGGCGGGTTCACTGCAGTTGGAAACAAAGCCACAACAACCCAGAAACATCAAGCAAGAGATCAAGCTCTATCTCTGAATCCCTAGCCATCAATTCCTCCCAATCAACCTTAACCCAAAACCCATAAATCATGCCATTGTTGGAACTCTCTCTCTCTCTCTCTCTACTAAACTTCTAGGCATCTAGCTCCCACACCACATCTACATGTAAGTTCTGTTCTTGTGAAATCTAATCCAATCGTTGCTGTTATCATCCAATCCAATCACTGTTGTTATTATCTAGTGCAATCACTGCCGTTATCATCTAGCTGGTCACAACGAGGTTGTTCTCAGGTCTAACCTTTGATCAATCTTGGGCCTAGTCTCGCTTAATCAAGGGGGCCCTGCTGCAAAAGATCCAAAACGCAAAAACTCCCGCACAAACCCTTTACCGGTGTAATAGATTGGCAGTTCATCAGTGCTCTCGTGCCTGACCAGGGCCGCGCTAATTGTTGTAACCAATACCGCGAGATAGATGTACAAGACTTCCCCGGGGATGGGTTATGAGTGGGCACTGATGCTAGGTAGTCTCAGATGCCCTGGAAAGCCTTGTCATGTTCGGTCCCTAATTGATTTTCTCGGTGTGGTGAGTTTTAAGGAGCTTGAAGAAGGGAGCACATTTGTCGGTTAAACGCGATATGAACCGGGCGAGAGCGACAACCTTCCCGGTAAGGGATTGTACCTTATTCCTCATCTTTAGTGGTGCCATGTTGAGGATTGCCTGAACTTTCTCGAAATTTGCTTCGATGCCTCTTTTGTTGACTACAAAGCCCAGGAATTTTCCGCCATGTACGCCAACCACGTACTTGTCTGGGTTGAGTCGCATACGTTACTGGAGTAAGATGTTGAAGACGATGCCCAGGTTCTTGATGTGATCTTCGATGGTAACGCTCTTGACGAGCATATCGTTCACATATACCTCCATTATTGTCTCGATATGATCTATGAACATGGCATTGACTATTCTCTGGTATGTGGCCCCGACATTCTTTAGACCAAATGGCATTACCTTGTAACAATATAGACCCTTGTCGGTGGTGAAAGATGTGTGCTCTTGATCGGAAGGTTCCATGGGAATTTGGTTGTAACCCGAGAAGGCGTCCATGAAGCTAAGGAGCTTGTGGCTGCGGTAGCGTCAACTGGCTAATCGATTCTTGGCAGGGAAAAATTGTCCTTTAGGCAAGCCTTGTTCAAGTTGGTGTAATCGAAACACATGTGCCATTTGCCGTTGGGCTTCTTTACCATCACAACATTGGATAGCCATGTTGGGTAAGACATTTCCCTGATGAAACTGATATCCTGGAGTTTCTTGACCTCGACCTGGATGGCCTTGTACTTTTCTTCCTTGAAGGCCCGTCTTTTTTGTCTGATCGGGGGAACGTCCAGTGAGATGGTGAGTTTATGGGTCAGCAATTCTGGAGATATCCTTGGGATATCGACGTATGACCATGCAAACACCTCCTTTCTGGTCTTGAGGAAGGCGATTAACTTTTCTTGGAAGTGTGGGTCTGTCTTGGAGCCGATTTTGACTTTTCTTTCAGGGTGTGTATCGGATATTGAGATTGATATCAAATCTTCCAAAGTGTCTGGTCTCGGGTGCTTGAGTTTGCGCTTATCTTCCTTCTTTTTGTTGAGTGTATCGCAGGCATCTGGGGTCTCGGGATCTTCCCTTGGGTCGTCAGGCTTGTCGGATGGGGAGGGTCAATCTGAAGTTAGGAGTACCTCTCGCCTGCCATGTCCCCTCGCGATAGTCAGGGTGTTGCACTGTCTCACCAACTCCTGGTCGCCTCAGATGCTAAGGATACGCCCTGGGGTAGGTATCTTCATCATTAACATGTGCCCTACGATGAATCACTGAAGTCCCCAAATGGCGTCTCGCCCTAGGATGACGTTATAGGAAGAGGGACAGTCGACAACAATAAAATGCGTTGTCATAGTGGCGATGGTGCTACCTCCTCCGAGTATGATTCGTAAATTATCGGACCCCAAGGGTTGTGTGATTTCCCTTGCAAAGCTGATTAGGGGCTCGTGATCATTGGTGAGTTTCTTCTTGTCTCGGTTCAAACCTTCATCGCAGCTGCCAAACATGACACTGACCGCTGCGCCGCTATCGACCTGAACCTGGTGGCAACGATAGTGGTCGATGATCATGGTGATCAAGAAGGGGTCATTATGGTGCTTCTTTACGGTGTCCTCTATGTGATTAAAAGAAATCGAGTGCCACTCTACCTGTGGGGTGTGGCAGCCGTGACTGAGTCCTAACACCTGTTGGACCTGAAGGCATTGCCGCTTCTGTGCGTGGAAAGTCTCGGGTGCTCTTGGGGCGCCTCCATGTATCGTTAAGATCTGTCCGTAGACTTCAATGGCATTGGCTCCCGTTGTAGGAGTGCAATACTGCGAGAGCAGGCCGCTATGAATGAGGTGCTCAATAGCATTTTTCAGTGCCCAGCAAATATTGGTGGGGTGGCCGGCTTACTCATGGTAAGTACAGTATTTTCCATTATCTCGCAGTTTGGCTTGACCTGGTTTGCGTCGCGGCGGGCGTGGGATGATGTCTTTGTGGTTATTCCAAATTTCTTCATATGAAGCTGTGAGTGTGGTGCAAATCTCATATCGGGGTGCCTCGAATCTCTGGTTATCCTTATATCGGGTACCGTCATATGGCACATCGCGATATCGACTGCCTGATGAATTGTACTTTGGTTTCTCAAGGCTCTTCCCATACTGCTTGTCCCTTTTATCGTTGTAACCTGGTCGCTCTCGCGGGGTTCTGTCATGTTGGACAGCCTTGTCCCTGGTGGTGTCCTTGTTCCTGCTATCGGTGGTCCCAATGGGGTTGACTTAAGGGGCATTAACTGGGTGTGTGTTGGTGCTGGTGTCGTGACCAAAGGTGTCGTACTCGGCCTGCACAAAAGCTATAGCGGCATCGAGGAGGTCGTCATATGTTGCAGGGGGATTGGTGTTGATTTGCAATAGGAAGTATCTAGGCTAGAGTGCCTTCTTGAATGCTGATGCTGCTAGGGCTGGGTCAAGGGAACGACATTGTGTCGCTTGCTTTCGCCATCGGCGGACGAAGTCTCGCAATTGCTCATTTGGCCGTTGTTTGAGCCTGAATAAGTCGGGCATCGTGTGATACCCACCGCCGCACAGAATGAACCTGCGGAGAAATTTGTCCCCGAGCTCCTAGACGCGATCAATGGAATTAGTAGGAGGTTAAGACACCAATGCAAGGCCTCGTTTGTTAGGGCTTCCTCGAACGCGTGGCATGCCATTGCGTCTGTGTATCGGGTTCCATGTAAAAGAGATTGAAAGACTTCCAAGTGGTGGTATGGGTGTCGGGTTCCATTGTAATTTCTCAATTTTGAAGGGTTAGCTTCATGTGGGCTCTTCTAGGCCAGTATCCTGGGAGTGAATGGGCCCATCTTTCCCTGGAAACCCCCTGTGATCGGTTGCTAGCCGGACCTGCTCTCGGCACTCACAATCTACGCCTGTAAGGAGGCTATAGTTTCACTCACCTATAGTAGCAACTGGGTGTTGGGATCCGGTGGGGGTATATTGGCGGTTGCAGCTGGGTTTGTGCCAGACGCTCCTGTTGTATCGAGTAAAGATTGCGGTGGTGGTGCTGTGCCAAGTTGATTCGGGAAGAAAGGGGAGTTTTGATAAATCACTTGTGGTCCTGTGCTGGTGCTGCCTGGGGTGTCGCCCATAGGGCTTCTAGAGGTTGTGCTTGGTGGCACAAAAATGCCAGCGAGACCAGTGCTTGGGTCCGTAGTGAGGACTGCTTCGGGTGTCGGAACCCGACCAATGGTTGGTATCGGGGTCTCCTGCTGACGGGCCCTGTCTAACACTTCTTTGCTCGCAACCCGCCGCTGGAGTGCCTCTCGGAGTCTGCAATTCTGGTTTGTCATATTTTTCGACCTCTCAGCGAGCTGCCGCACTCTCGGCCTCAGCCTGTGCACGTGTCTCCATTAGGTCACTCATTGCTATTTCAAGTGCGATGGTCGCATCGGTGGTCATGATCGAACGTCCTTCGGTGTTCGGGCTCAAGAACTCTAGCGTGGGCTGGACCTCACGGGTCGCTGCCTCTTGGGGCGGGTCATCACTATTGGTATCGGGAGTCCTTCTCATCGGTAGTGTGCTGTCTTGCCAGCAAGGAGTGAGGGGAGTCCTTCGGCGGTGTGCTGACCTAAGCTTTATATAGAGACTTGGATATTTTGTAACCTCCCATAAAGGAAACAATTCAAGTCCAAATCCCTATTGTAATTGCATATCTTTTTAGGTTAACTTAATAACCAAGTCATAATAGATTCCTACATTATATATGTGGATACCGTAAATAAAGTATCTAGGATTAAAGTCTCAAGATTCTCCAATTACTTATTCTGCTTAAATTGGTAAGTTGTTGATGACTCGATGTAAACTAATGATAAAATCCATTTTAGTCTTACATTCTCCCACTTGAACTATTATGAGTTTATTTAACAAGAATACTATGGTGATCAGATACAGTAATCAATTCTTTAGTGTGCACAAGAGAATCATGATCTTTTAAAATCTAATTCAAAACTCTGTCAAAGAACAACCACAACACATAGCTAAGGAGGAGCTTTATATTCAACAGAACACAAGACCTTCATAACTACTAATGTTGCAATTGCATGTAATCTACATGAGTTACCAAACAAAAGATATATCTGTAATATACAAAAGCTTCTATATGTATCAAAACTTTATGCTTATGTACTTCGGTCCTCCTAATGGTTTTGAATGAAAAAAACCTCAAGAAAACACAAGTTTCCAATGAAGCTTAGCTGTATATGTTCCTTACCATCTTGATAGATGCCATATGTTGCCTCTACAGTACGAGAACAACTAAAATCAAATAGCTATTTATATTCAAAGCACATAATGCTTTAGTTAACAACAATACTGCTACAGCAAGAAATAAACAAAATAGAATGGAATCTTAATCATGAAATCCTTAGTAGAAAACTTCATCATAGAGCAGATATCCAGGGGTAGAACAGTGTTGAGGCCAGTGGGGGTTCAGACCCCCCTGTTTCTAGTAGATCAGCTAAAAGCCATATAATAGGGTTGTAAAAAGCATATGAAACGTTTAATACCATTGATCAGACCCCCCTACATCATTTTCAGCACACTCACAATGAACTTCGTAAACACTGGCCCGCATGAGTCTAATAGAAAAAGAAAGATAGCAAACTTACCTGATTGGCTTGAATGATATTATGAATGAATTATATTTAGTCTTAGAGATGGGTTGAATAAAAAATTGATTGATTTGAAGATGAAAAGAGTATAGTTCTTAGGTTTCCAATAATAATACTTATACCAAAAAAATAAGAAAATACTAAAGTTGATGTTATATGTTTAAACTTACCTTTACCTCTCGACCCCCTCCCTCCCCCCCAAACAATAAATCCTAGTTCCGCCCCTACAGATATCCCAAATCAAATCTCAACAAGAAAATCATCAATCAGTACTAGAAGTTAATAGCTCCTGCTGAGACTATGAACTATCTCCAGGAGAATTCTAACCTTAATGTCGCCTTAAAAGTTCAAAGACAACGTGAACTTTTACAAGCCTTCGAATATTCACATTCTGTAGATAACAACCAAAACTTTTTGAGCATAAGATCTTGAGTCCATGAAAAAACATAATCCAATAAATATGGGAATGCACTTTCAAGATAATCGACAACTTAACAAAAACAATTGCTATAGGAAGAACTATATGTCAGTAAAAAGGAAATACTCCCACTATACCTTGCAAAATATACCATAACAACCTTGTCAAAAACATGACAGCAATTTTCTGGACAAAAAATATCAACACATACCAGGTATATTGAATACCACTAAACATCACATTAAACATCTGAATGATTCAAACAAAGAGATTCACACTCCACGCACTTGCAAAATTTCACTATGCCAAAAAACGAATCAGACAACACAATTCCAACAACAGCAAAATTTTTAACTATTGTCTGATACAATCAGACGACAGCAAGAATTATTCTGTTGTCCAAATTTTTGATTCAGTCAACAGTTATTACATTGTTGTTGTGCAATAGATATATATATGTGTGTGTATGTTTATATATATATATATATATATACGTGTGTGTGTGTGTGTATTTATATATATATATATAGATAATAGATATGTGTGTGTGTGTGTGGAAGTTCTCATACTTTTATAGAGAATATGTGCATATATATTCTAAACAACAAGTGACAACGGTTGACCAAGTCGATCGGATTCGAAAATATAGTGAAATTGGCTAATTTTTTTACCACACTCATAATTTATTGTAATAATTACATCCAACGGTCGGTTTTTTTTTCATTTTATTTGAATTTATAGAGGTTGCTCTTTGGAGTGTACGATATATAAATATAGGTTTATAAGAGTAACTAAGTTAGACCTAGTTGATCGAATTTGAAGCGAGAACTAAATTGGCTGGATTTTTTACAACCACCATAAAACATTACAATTTCCCCATCGAGCAGGTGCGAGTCTCGATTGGAATTAGGACCGCCCCAAGCTTCTTGGGTTTTACTAGAAGCAACGGCTTGCCCGGGTTAAGTGAACTTTGCCTCTCTGCCCTTCTCCTTGGTACACAGGATTATGAAAGATAGTATAATACCCCAAAATTCGTTATTAATTTCTCGAAATTAATAAATTGTTCGTTAGTATGATTTCGTGGTTCGAGGGTGGAGAGGTATTTCGGACGAATAAGTACTCTAAACATTTTATTTTGGGGTCAAAGGGTTGACTTTTTATTCATTGAATTTCTCTGAAAATTTCCTTCACGAAAGTGGTAGAGCACATCGATACGAGTTCGTGGATATGTGGAACGCGGAAATCGAAGTTCGTATGAAGAAGTTATGGCCGATCGAAAAAGTTTCATTTTTGTATAAAGGCCAAAACTTCAGAAAAATTGCAAAAAAGCCCAAGTTTCCAAAATTGGAAACCCGAGCTCCATTTTCTCTCTCCCCGATGAAAATCACCGCTCACTTTCTTCCGGCGATATCTCCGCCGTTCGGCCACCATTGGCCGTGCCATCGGTCCCAAACGCTTCACCTCTCCTCCCTGTACAAGTATGTGGCCAAATCGTCGCTCAATTCGAGCTGTGAAAGGTGCAGCAAGGCTGAGAAGGTCTGTGGCGGCGCTGTGTAGGGGGCTTGTCGGAACTCATGATTCCGGCCACCTCAGGCGACAATTCTTGAGGGCTTTTGGAGCCCAGAGGACGTAGTTGCTTCCCTCCAAGTGGCTTGCAACGATTCAAAGTGTGGAGATCGAATTTTGAAATTGAAATTTCTAGGGTTTCAATTGGACCTCTTCTTTTCAAGATAAATTCTAGCCAATTGGCTTACAATTTGACTTCAGTGTAGTTGTGAAAGTTGTTGTACATATTGTGGGAAAGATTATAGCATAGGTATTGTGACCAAATCTTTATGCGCGTGGACCCTACTCTCTGCCACTGCCGACGACGTGTGGCGGCGGGTCAAGCCAAGTTTTTTTTTTTAGTTCTGTTGTTATGGTTGTCACCTGCTTGTTGATAAGAGCTCGTCGATATATCATGAGGTCATATTGTGAAAAATTGAAGCATGCTAGATTTACGTAAATTTATATTTTCTCGGTTTGCGATCTGTGAGGATCTGACAGTTGGATCGTCTTCTAATTTTGAGAAGATGATTCTAGAAGAAATCGGTGAAGATCCGATTGTTGGATCATTGTATAATTTTGAGAAGATGATCCTAGAAGCGATCCTGAGGATTCGACCTTTGGATATTTATATAATTTTGAGAAAACGATCCTAGAAGTGTTCCGAAGACCTTGGGAGGTCTCTGCAGAAGTTTAGTCTCGATTGACGAAATCTTCGATTTTGGGTTCAAATGTTCGGTTCGAACCATGATCACTTTTGTTTTAAATCGTGTACTAAGTTGAGACCGTATATCATTAGGTGCTTGATGAAGTTATCTTGGATGGATATTTGGTGATTGTGTTTTGTAATGTATCTCGACTGTAAGAGAAAACGCAGCGGGATTAAGAGGTGACTAAATCTCACGTGGTTCATTATGAACCGAATTATATTATTGTTCGGTTTAATCGCTACATTGGGAAATTGTTTTATGGAAATAAAGATTTTTTTTAAATTATATGAACTTGTTCGGCTACGGTTCATAGGTAATTAAAATGAGATTTTAAGTATAAAAATGATTTTCTCAATTTTTGCTATTGTAAAACTATAGTTGTTATTAGTGGCATCCCTGAGTGGACGACTCTGTGTGTGTGTGTGTGTGTGTGTGTGTGTGTGTATATATATATATATCTTGGTGGAATTGTGTGTATAGTTTACTATTGTTGTGCAATGTGATGTTGAGGAAAATAAATGATTTTGGAAAGAAAAGATAGTTTTGTCGGCTTTGAGTTTTGAAAGAAGTAGGTATGATTATGGTGATGGTTTTGAGTTGAGAAAACAATATTTGGAAAATGATTTCATTATTGTTTTGAGATTGTTGGAGATGAAGAAACAATATTTGAAAAATGATTTCATTATTGTTTTGAGGCTATTGGAGATGAGGAAACAATATTATGTGACAACTAGTGTGATGATCTGTGTGATGATTTTGTGTAAATGATGTGGGTTGTTGTGAGTGGTTGATGTTGTGGTGATTGGTGTTATTAATGAATAATTTTGTATTATTTTCTAGTTTATTTCTATTACTGAATTGTTTGTTTTTGTAGATACCTCTACTAGCAAGCTTGTTTTGTATGTCACCAAGCATAAGTAACATCCTCTTAGGGGAGCCACAAGCCATGGTGGGGCCCAACCGTGACATGCATTCCGTAACCTGACATTCAACCTAGCCAGTGGTAGTCGGAAGCGACCAAGACCTCACCGGGAAGCAACCTTCTCGGCCTTGCTAAGTTACCTTCACAATGGAGCTTTCTAGACTAGAATAGTTGTTTTGCATTCCACATTGAAAAATATGTAAAGGAGAAGGGCTCTCTTACCTATAAAAGGAACCACTCCTTCTACTTAAAATCCACTAGCTCCATTACATCTTGTAATCTTCTTGGCAAGCAAGGCCCAAACACATAGTAAAGCTTCAAGTGGATGTAGTAGTCTCCTCCAAAGTGGGAGATGAACAACTATATGTTTTGTGTGTGTGTGTGTGTCTCTCTCTCTACCTCTATTTCTAACGTTAACTAAGACTCCTTTGTCACACACGTTAACATTGGCGTCGTCTGTAGGAAGCTGATTCAATGGCTTCGCCACTTACCATGCGTTAAGTCTGCTTAACGGAGCTTAAAGAATTTTTTCTTTTCACTTTGGGTTATCAAAGTTGCTCACTAGGCATACACATTTTCTGGTTAGCACTTCAATCTTCTTGGATCATCATGGACTCCCAGTGCACCCCTTGCCTAGCGCGCCACACCCATCCTTGTGGTAACGAAAAAAAAAATAATAATAATAATAAAAAAAAAAATTTTGAGTCATCTCATCTCTGTCCAGGCTGAGGAAGGTTTAAATGTCTGGCAGCATCCAATCCTGACGCCACAAAAAAAAAAAAAAAAAAAAAAAACAAAGAAATCAACTTGACCGCTAGTGATGCTAACACCAACACAAGCCAACACACTGATCCGATAGCGACTCTAGCGCTAGCAAGGCTAGCGTCAACGCTCCAGCAGACCACCGGACGTCAACTTGATTCCTTGTGCTCCATCAAGTTTGTAAGCCATAGGCCTTGTCCTCGACGATCCTCTTAGATGAGCAACATGCCACCAAGTTCATCGACTTGCACACCCATGATGCTTCCAGCACCGCAACAACTGTGATTCGCCAACGTTCAACATCATCATCACCTGCCCATGACGAACTTACGCTCAACTATGACGAGCTCCAGCACCAGCGCTAGCAGTACAAACGCAGGGGCACAGGGGCAATGGCAGCAGGTCGTCGTCAAGTCCGCGCTTTAAGCTTCAAATACGCCAGTAGCACTAGCGTAACGGCATAACGCAGCGCTAGCCCCACAGCTCCCAAGCACCACAGTGCCATAATGCTAGCACGCTAGAGCAACAATACAGTGCCACCAATGATCAACATCGCTTTACAAGGTCGTCAAGCACCATCCTTGCGGTCCTTGACCAACAACACTTGACGAGGTCGTTATCGCTAGCACCTACCTCCAGCGAGCGTACCACCAGCGACCCGTACCGCTAGCGAGCGTACCACCAGTGATCTCTATCGCCAGCGACCCCTACCGCTAGCGTTCAAATTGCAGACTTCAATCAAATCCCCGTTCTATTTTATCAACTGCAGCGTTCAAATTGCAGGGCCTAGCGCCTAACGTTGGCGTTAAGTATAGCAAGCTGGCCTAGCACCAGGGCCAGACTCGGCCTCTTTCGCTCGTCACCTGGCAGTTCTTGACTCTCGCCTGTTGCCAACAACGTCAAGTGCAAAGACCTTGCAGTCATTCATCAGCTCCCTCGACGAATACACAAATCTTTCCCCGGTGTTCTTCCCTGGGCAGAAGAACGATAAAAGATAAGTTTCTCCATCATGCTTTATCTGCTCACTGAACTCTATACGAGCAATTAAACATTGATAATCTGTCCATGCATACAGTTGTGCTTGTGAGATTGCCGCTGCACTCACTTATCATGCTTTCTATTACATACTGAAACACAAGGTTTGCCCTGACATAATGCAACGCCACTTATCAGCAACACCACACACCTATATATCTACATGTCTCTGTTTTACACAACTGCAGCATGATACATAGCTACATAGCTCTAATGTCATCTGTCAACTAGCATGATATATTTGACACTTAGTCCACCCGTGTAAATGCCACATATATTTATACTTTACACATGCTCCTCATGCACAATTAGCTGTTCTCATTGGTTGTTCCATGTTTAAAACTACAAGCCTTTTATTATTTCAAGCATGCTAAGCTCGCTGAAAAACTCCATGTTTCTTTGGCAAGTTGATATTTAAATTGGATATGTGACTATCGCTTATCTCAGTAAATACATGGCTATCATGTTACAGGCATTGCCATGCCTAAATCAACAAGCATCAGTGTCAAGTAAACACACACCTATATGGTTTTGCTGTGACACATATGTTTCTTATATGACACAACCAAGGCATCTGATAGATAATTGCATGTGCTATGCAAAGAAGTCTATGACTACTTATCACCATGTTTAAATCTTTACGTACGTGCATAAGGGCTATCAAGATGAACATAAGCATTCATGCCTTAGTTCTCCTACTGATGTGAACCACTTACTGATTATAATGCCATGCTTTACAGCTTGTGATAATTACTAGTGGATGCATGTTTCAATCTTGCTATGATCACAAGAACTAGCAAATTTCTGACATACTTATGCAATCGTAAATTCAAGCTAGCATAACTCTTGTTTTACGTCTATTATGAGAAGGTCACATTCTCACAAGTCCATAAGTCACAATATTTTCAAACATAATCTTATATGTTTCTCTACCAAGTTCAAATTGAAGGACACATCAGGTAGAAGTGTATACACATATATTCTACACTTAGCGTAATGGATATATTACTTTGTCCATTTTATCAAAGTATATATTCAAGATGTACTAGTGTTGATTTTACATATTTATGTACTAATCACCTATTTTGTTTCAAGGAGATCCAATCTCGATCATTTAAATTACTTGTAAGGAGCACTGCGATGATGATACTCACATCGATACTTGGACAGCTTCAACATGCGTCATTCTTGGACAACTCCAACATGATTTGGTAATTATGTTGGTTCCAATTAAAATCTACTCCAAATCCGCAAAAGATAAGTAACTATATCTCTTTCTTTATGCTCTTGCACATCTTAGAGCTATTGCCATGCCAAGCCCATGCCTTGTGTGTTTCAAATAACTTTTAAAGCATGCTTACACTATGTATCAATTTGGTAGGACATCCACTATGCTCAAAGCCATGCTTCAAATGTCCCCATGATCCCTAAGCATGTTTACAACAAATGTAAAAATGTTATTAGCAACTTGCCTACAAGTACATACCATACATATGTCGATCATGCTTAAATTAATTTAATGTGACACTCACTTAAACAAACTATGCCATGTTTAGAAACTTGTAACACTTATGACTTAATTAAACATGCTCGGACTTGCTTGGGTATCGAGCACATCGCCTACCCACTCAATTACACCAAACTTGCTCGAACACAACCTAACTCACTCAAACATATCCAACATGCTTTACTTAAGCTCCAAGTTCACAATGCCTCATAGTATTCACCAAAAGCTACTATCAAATTTTATATGGACACTCAACACACTTGCAACTATCTAACATGCATGTTACATGGCCATAGGATCCACATATATTACTTGCTATGCTTATTTATTTTTCTTCGTACAATTAGCAAGATTTACATGTACACTGTATGTAAACATATTGTCTAGCCTCTCAGCACCATACTTTGCGAAAATCTTCCCACGAAAAAAAAAGATCTAAATGGGTCTGGACTCCATGAGTCTATGGTTCACGACCAGCCGCCAAGCGATAAGGCAACGCCTCATAATGACAATGAACGCTAGGCAAAATAACTTAAGCATTTCTCGTCCGGGAAAGAGTAAAAGGACCAGTTAACGCAGCCCACGGCAGGCATTGATTCGGCTGTTAACTCCAGACGCTTGGGTATCAGAGACTAGGTTCGCTACTTAACGCCCACTGCTTAAACGCAGCTCCCCTCATCAAACAATTTTCCAACCATACAGAGGTCTATAGCTAGGAATGGGGGACTCCTTAGAGGGTCTAACAGAGGCCCACCCAAAAGGGCATAAGCGTTCGCTCCGACAAATTCTAGATGGACGATGTAGTTGCACTAATTATGCTTGTTATACGGCACAAAGCTACGCTTTGGTATCAACCTCGCAAGAGATGCCTACAAAGGCTTGCTGGCAATAGTAAAGAAGCCAATAGTAAATCTCAAGAATAATCAGTCAAACAAGACGAGATTTAGAGAATGAATTGTTTGATATGTTATTCATCTCACAGTGGAGGTATATAAAGAGGATTACAAGAATATAACAGGTAAGTACAATATATTCTATACTACGAAATAATTACAATATATTCTATTCCTAATATTAAACCATGACTCACGCTAACACTCCCCCTCAAGTTGGCGCATACACATCAACCATGCCCAACTTGCTTAGTGAGTCATAAAACGTCTTCCTAGAAACTCCTTTGGTAAGTATATCTACAAGTTGCTCTTCCGTCGGAACAGAAGGAAAGCTAATAATTTTGGCATCTAGCTTCTCCTTTATAAAGTGACGATCAACCTTCACATGTTTAGTACGATCATGTTGTACTGGATTCTGTGATATGTCAATGGCTGCCTTGTTGTCACAATACAACTGCATAGTACTTTTGAGTTTGAAACCCAGATCACACACCAGATTTCTCAGCCACAGCAATTCACACACTCCGTGAGCCATACCTCTATACTCGGCCTTAGCACTAGATCGTGCCATAACTTTCTGTTTCTTACTCTTCCATGTAACCAAATTACCTCCCACAAAGGTAAAGTAACCTGATGTTGACCTCCTGTCTGTAATATTTCCAGCCCAATCTGCATCTGTAAAGCCACAAACCTCAAGGATGTTGTTGTGTCCAGAAAACAATACTCCCCTTCCTGGAGCTGACTTCAGGTACTTTAAAATTCTCATAACAGCATCCGTGTGACTTTCACTCGGGTTATGCATGAACTGACTCACCACACTCACTGCATATGCAACATCTGGTCTAGTATGAGCCAAATAAATCAAGCGCCCAACTAACCTCTGATAGCGAGCTCGATCAGTAGTTACCTGATCTGGATACTCAGCTAAACAATGATTCTGCTCAATAGGAGTATCAATAGGTCTGCAATCCAACAAACCTGTCTCTGTTAGCAAGTCAAGAACGTACTTCCTCTGGCACAGGTAGATTCCTTCTCTCCCCCTGGCTACCTCAATTCCTAAGAAGTACTTAAGTTCACCCAAGTCCTTCATCTCGAACTCAGAGGCTAGCTGTCTCTGCAGTCTATCCATCTCAACAGTATCATTGCCAGTGATTACCATATCATCCACATAAATAATTAGAGCTGTTACCTTCCCTTGTTGATGCTTGAGAAACAAGGTATGATCTGAGTTGCTCTGTTTGTAACCAACCTTTCGCATGAACTATGAAAATCTCTCAAACCAAGCACGAGGCGACTGTTTGAGACCATACAGAGACTTTCTCAATTTGCATACAAAATCACCAGGAGAAGCAACTATATACCCAGGTGGAAGGCTCATGTATACTTCCTCGGCTAACTCTCCATAAAGAAATGCATTCTTGACATCAAACTGTCGGAGTGGCCAGTTTAAAATAGCAGCAAACGATAGCAGAACCCGAATAGTGTTCATCTTGGCAACAAGAGCAAATGTTTCATCATAGTCAATACCATACATCTGAGTAAACCCCTTTGCTACAAGGTGTGCTTTGTATCGATTCACTGATCCATCTGCATTATGTTTCATAGTAAACACCCAACGACAGCCTACAGCCTTCTTGCCTTGTGGTGGAGGCACAAGTTGCCAAGTATTGTTCTTCTGCAATGCCTCCATCTCTTCATCCATTGCCTTCCTCCACTTTGGATCCCCCAATGCATCCTGCACTTTGTTAGGTACTGATACAGCAGATATTTGATTCACAAATGATTCATATGACTTAGACAACCTCCTAGTGGACATATAATTGGCTACTGGGTATTTAGACTTGGCAGTAAGAGTAGGTTCGATCATATCTTTTGGCTGATTGACCTCGAGTGGTCCTATTTGGTAACACATATTGCTCAATATTAGACTCACTATTGCTAGTACTAGTGGGTGGACATACCTCAAATGAGTGATCTTCAGCACCAGGAAGTTGTGGGTCAGGGGTAGAAGTGATGGCAGTAGGGGCAGTTGTGTCTTCAACTGCATGTTCAATGATTGAAACTGGTGTCTGGATGTCTGGAGCTTCTACTTCTGGAAGTGATGAGTCAATGCTCTCAACTGGATCCGTCAAAATACCTCCTGCCTGTGCGACTTCTTATCCGCATTCTGATTCCTCCCTCTCTCCATGATATAGCTCTTCAAAATATGAATTCTCCCCCTGAAGAGCTGAATCTGAGGAGGAAAAATAACTCATGTCCTCAAAGAAAGTAACATCCATAGTGACATAGTACTTTCTAGTTGGTGGATGATAGCACTTGTACCCTTTCTGATAACCTCCGTAGCCCACAAACACACACTTAAGCGCTCGGGCACCCAACTTAGACCGCTGATTTTTAGGAATATGGACAACAACAACACAACCAAAGACACGAGCTAGCAGATTATGAAATGAAGGTAAGGAAACATGAGAGGCAAGAACCTCAAATGGAATTTTTCCATGAAGGACACTAGATAGAAGACGATTGATATGATAGGAGGAAGTATGAATAGCATCGCCCCAAAGATACTTAGGCATATGAGCACTAAAGAGATGGGCACGAGCCATATCAAGTAAATGACGGTTTTTCCTTTCAGACACTCCATTTTGCTCTGGTGTTTGTGGACATGTGGTTTGGTGAACAATCCCATGGGCTTTGAAAAACTCTTGGAAAACATGATTAACATATTCTCCTCCATTGTCAGAATGAAGGACTTTAATGGTGCTATGGTATTGTGTTTGAACAAGAGTACAAAAATTTTGAAAAGCTGGAAAGAGTTCATCTTTGGTTTTAAGAAAAGCAACCCATGACAATCTAGTACAATCATCAATAAACAACACAAAATATCTCATACTGGACACAGCGGGTTCTCTAGAAGGTCCCAAACATCAGAATGAATCAACTCAAAAGGAATAACACTTTTATTAGAAATACTAGGAGAATAAGTAGCACGATGACTTTTGGCCAAGACACATGTTTCACAATGTAAAACAGACTCATCCACACCAATAAACAGAGTAGGCATGGTTTTTCTCATAAGACTAAAAGATGGATGCCCTAAACGGCAATGCCACAACCAAATTTCACTTAGCTTATCATAATTCAAAGTCAAAGTGGCGTGACACGGTGCTCCTGGTTTCTCTCCTGCGTATGTCTGATCCAGATGGAACAATCTGCCCCTCAGATACCCCCGACCGATTAACTCCCTGGTGAGAAGATCTTGAAAAATCACATACATAGGATAAAAGGTTACGGAGCATTTAGACTCAGTATTCAACTGTGGAACAGATATCGAGTGATGAGACAAGTCAGGCACATATAACACATTATGAAGTTCTAAAGTGGGAGTAATACGCACGGACCCTGACCCTAACACAGGAAAAGCCTCACCATTGGCATTGGTGACATAGGACACTGGTGGGGAAGACAACTTAGTAAAATATGATTTATCATAAGTCATATGGTCAGAGGCACCAGAATCAATAATCCATGTATCAGAACCAACAAAGTGAGAAACCTTTAAAGCCATACCAATTTTACCTCAACGTATTTGCTATAGAGGCTGTAGGAGTAACTCCACCTGCTGTATGATGATCTTGGCCAACCACGCCATAGAAGTCTGGTTCTTGGACCAATTGAACAGCTGCTGCTTTCACCTTAGGACAATAGCCTTGCTTTTTAGGTTTAAGGTGTGGGTTCAACTTCCAACAAAGTCTCCCGAACATGCCCAAGGTCGTTGCAATAAGAACATTGAGGACGAGTGCGGTTGGTGAAGCCTTGTGGGAAACCTTGCTGAAGAAGTGGGGCTGAACTCTGCTGATGAAGGAACGGTACCGGTGACTTGGCCTGAATGGCTAGGCTAGATACTTCAACCTGTGCATGTTTGACACTCTCCTGCTGAGACTCATCCTTGCAGATGTATGTAAAAACCGTGTTCAAACTAGGCGGGTCTGTCATTCTGAGCAATTCTCCCTTGGCACTGCTATGCTTCTCATCAAGCCCTCTCAGGAATACATGGACCCTTTCTAGCTCTTTCTCCTTCTGGTACCACACAAGATCTTCCTGATTCTTGATCTTGCAAGGACGCTTCTGATCAGTTTCAGCCCATATATTCTTCAGCTTGGTGAAATACACAGCTACTGGCTGCCCATTCTGTTGCATATTAGCAGCTTTACACATCAATTCATGAACCTGTATAAAATCAGACTCGTTGGTATACAAATCCCCCAATGTCTTCCATATCGCCTCAGCAGTTTCACATTCTTCCACCATCTGTAGCACATCATCAGTCATGGCTCGAAATAGAATTGACATTACAAACCCATCATCATCTTCCCACTTAGCATAGGCCTCCACATCATCTTCCCTAGGAGCCTTGATTGTTCCAGTCACATGCCCCAATTTGTGGATTCCACCGAGATAAACTGACATAATCTTCTTCCATGTTCGGAAATTGGTACCAGTGAGTTTGGTACCCCCGAAAGAACCACCTTCTGAGCTCTTGACAGAGACCTCAACCTTCTACACCTCATTGGCCTTAGAACTTTGACTGTCATCACCACCCATTGCAATAGTACAATAGCAAAAAACACACAAATCCCAAAGTATGCAGCGGAAATAAGAACAGAAACAACTCCAAAAAATAATAACAGATTCTTCTTTTTTTTATTTTATTTTTTTTTTTTGTTGGAACCTGTTGGAGTCGACTGGGTTGAGATTTGCTTACTACTGTTCTAGGTCGGAGATTGGAGCAGACGACCGGAGGTGGGTCGTCTGGGCACGGCCGGTGTGAGGGCTGACGAACAGAACGTGGCGGAGAAGAGGATCACGATCTGGAGAATCGATCTTTGGGTGGGTGCCCAAAGTAACTTGCTGGGTCTGGTCTGGGCAAAGCGATGACTGCGACTGGGATTGGAGTGGCTTGGAGAGTCTGGGCTGAAGACGAAGGCGATCGGTATTGAAGAGATCGCCGGTCTTGGCAGGTGAGCAACTGGACTATGGAGATGTGGTTGGACGGTCGCCCTTGGATGATCGACGAAGTCACCTGGACAGGAGGAGAGCACCGGCGGTCTCTTGGCTGAAGACGAAGCCGACCTGGAAGAGAGATTGACGTCCGCCAAGGTGGAGAGCGACGTCATACAGAGACCGACCCAAATAAATGGGTTCAAAACACAACTATCTTCTTTGGATTGAGAGAAGACTAAAGGAAAAGACGAGACAAAGTCCTTTTCAGATCTTTGCTTTGATACCAAGTCAAACAAGACGAGATTTAGAGAATGAATTGTTTGATATCTTATTCATCTCACAGTGGAGGTATATAAAGAGGATTACAAGGATATAACAGGTAAGTACAATATATTCTATACTACGAAATAATTACAATATATTCTATTCCTAATATTAAACCATGACTCACGCTAACATAATCTGTATTATGCACAAGCATACAACTGATTTATCTCAACGTGGTCCATCATCAGAAATTGTCAAACCATTTGCAGAACTGCTTTGAGCACTTATTTGATCATGGTGATTAGTTCCTGTAAATAAGAAGGCAGCTCGTTCAGGTTTCGAAAGCTTGATAGTTTCAGTTTTCAACATTTCAACAACCGACGACATGGTTGGCCTATTGTTTGCGTCTTCTTGACAACACAATAACCCAATTTGGATGTATCTCCGAAAGTCATCTGGACTGCATGAAGCTTTCAACAATGGATCCATCAGCTCCGTGCCCTTCCCTTCATTCCATAATTGCCAAGCCTGCTTACAATTTAAATATATGCGTAACTTTTCAAAGATGTAAAAAGGTACTTTACTATAAAATTAACTTGATAGATTAGTTTAACACAAACTACATGCATGCACTCAGAATTTCAAATGCTTACATATGCTAGAAGAGTAGGTGCAGAATTTTCAAGATGAAACCCTAAAAAGTTTCTTCGTCCAGTTACAATTTCAAGCAAGAGTATTCCGAAGCTGAAGACATCAGATTTTATGGAATACAATCCTTCCATAGCATATTCCGGAGCCATGTAACCACTAATTAGGTGACCAAAACCAACAAATAACAATCACATCTCATGATGAATTAAAGAATATAAAATTTATATACATCATTTAAATAGTTAATTGGGCATATAGAACTTACTAAGTGCCTACAATTCTTCTTGTGTTTCCTTGAGTTTGATCATCCACTCCAAACATTTTTGCCATCCCAAAATCTGATACTTTTGGATTCATATTGCCATCTAACAAAATATTGCTAGCTTTCAAATCGCGATGTATAACTCTAAGCCTGGAATCTTCATGGAGATATAGAATTCCTCGAGCAATTCCTCCAATGATCATGCAACGTCTCAACCAATCCAATTGTTGTCGTTTCATTGGATCTGCAATCTATCACATTAATTTCACTATATACAAGTATTAATATTAATATATTACGCTGACTACAAATCAATAATTAATCAAAGCATATTGACATACCAAATAGAAAATAATCAAGACTTTTGTTGGGCATGTATTCATAGACAAGTAGTGTTTCTTCTCCTTGCAAGCAAAACCCTAGAAGCTTTACGAGATTCCTATGTTGAAGCTTTGCTACCATTACAACCTCATTCACAAACTCTTGTACTCCTTGTCCAGAGCATTTTGACAACCTCTTCACAGCAATTTCTTGTCCATTATCAAGTGTTCCCTGATCGACAAGTTATAGTAGTTATATAGAATCCAATTTACTATTTCAATGATCACTTTCAGTACTATGTAATTTTATACAATACCTTGAAAACTTCACCAAAACCGCCTTGGCCTAACTTATTTTCGCTAGAAAATTTATTTGTCGCAATCTGGATAGTTGCCAAGTCAAATTGCAAGGCCTCGATGGTGATGTTAATACTGTTTTGTTGTGGTTGGGCATTGTGCGTCATCTTTTTTACTCTTCTGCGTATGAATAAGTAGCCCAAAGCTACAAGCGCCAGAAAGATAACACCAAGAACGGCACTCAATAATTTGGAGAGGCTTATTCCTGTAATGTAAACAATTCGTACTTACAATTTAAATTCTAATTCAATGCCATCATGATCGCTTTTCAACAATTATTTGACTTTCATCTATGTTCTGTATTAATTTTTCATCAATTTGTTAGTATACTTTAGGGGTCATAATTTGGCTAGCAAGCCCAAAAGTCTATGGGCTCCCGTCCGGCCCAGTTGGCAAAAGTCTGGCCCGGCCGGCAACAAAGCCTACCTTGGCCCTGTCTGTTAGGCATGAGGCACAATTAGGATAGAGGGTTCAAAGCTCAAGCCCCGGCCCGTGGTTCAGCCCATTATATGCCAATTAAAGCCCGGCCAGCCTTATAAGTCAGGCCCAAAAACCTATTCAATTTTACTATTAATATTTTTTTATGTAGTTATTAGTTGAATATGTGAACTAATTATTGCATTTGGCTATATTTTCTTTAATTTTTTTATCAAATAAATAATTCATGTACAACAACTAGTCTATTGTGAGTCGAACTTACGACATTCCACTTATAAAGGGGAAACTTATGTCACTAGATAGACCAAATGGTACTGGGCATATTTTCCTTTAGTTTTGTATTTTATCTTGTTCAATCATTAACGTATCATAATTTTTTCATAGTTTTTTTATATTTTTTTAAAGAACATTACATATAAATATAATGGACTCGGCTCTACCCACCCAAAAAGCCCGTAAGGCCCTGGGCCTGTGGCCTACCTTGCCCATTGATGACCCCTAACATACTCAATTAGCTGTTTGTAATTAAGCTTGTTATTAAGACAAATTAGAGGTTGTAAAAGTAAAATGAGAATTGGAATTGGTCTACTCATTTCATTTCATAGCCCATTTATATAGGGATCGAATTACAATGGAAACAACGATTAACATCAATTAAAATAATGATTTGTGATGTGACTGCAATTCCTTGATTCTCTCTTTAGTCAGTTTCTTTGACGAAGGCACATAATGTGTTTTTCCTTTAACAGAGGTTAGTAATATTGAATTAGCTTGCAAGTTTAATACCTACAGCCGGCTGGAATAAGATATCTATTGTGTGTGTGTCTTAGTCTAAGAAGTTCGATCATGGGGAAGTTTCTTCGGGTTTTCTATTGCAGTTTCTACTTTCTAATAGGTTTGCCATGATATCCTTATAGTTTCTTTTCTAAATAGGCTTTAGTTTCTATTAACCATCCATTATGAATATTTCGGGGAATGTTGTTTCATTCCTGGGTATGACTAGGTGTTTTTCTGTGTATATTTAAATAAATTCTATCTCGATCACACCTTTCAGATTAAGATATTAAAGGAAAAAATTAGATAATAAATGTAATTGTTGAAGGAAATTCAATTTAGTGTGTTTGGCCCAAACAGGTTCCCTTATCCTAATTGTAATAGGGGTAGATTATTCTAGATATTCTAGTCTTAATTTGAGTAGGATTCCTGGTACTCAAAGATATTGTGCTTGTAATCCTCTATAAATAGATGGCCATATCATCAATGGCATGCACATTTACTTTCTCCTGAATCTCTTTTTCCTACAACAGGTTATCAGCATGAGCCCTAACATGAGCACCAAAAACCTAAATATCTTCTTCCCTCACCATCACCACTGTAAGCCTCTCTTCTAAGCCGAACAGTTGGCGTTCGTGCTACTTCAAACATTTGTTTGTTAAGAACTTGAACAAGTTTTGTACCCGATCATTACTAAAACATCATTGTTTCGGTCTAATCCAAATTCCTTGAAAATTAATTTCTTGATAGCAGCTTGCGCTCAAAAGTTTACTTTATTTTTGTAGAAGCATTTAAGGCTCCGAAATACTAGCTGGACTTCGCCCTATTGGACACCACTCAGGTATATGGTTGAAAATAACCCCATAAATTTATGGGTTGCACTTGAAGAGCGACTTGGGAATGACCAAGACTCCTAACTCTCCTAATAACACGAGAAGTGGAACAATCTCTGCTTCGATGACTTTAAGTCCGTGCTTGATTATAATTCAGAAGCCCTCCGCATCAAATCAATGATGCAATTATGTAATCAAATTATTACAGAAGAGGAATTGATTGAGAAAACTCTCTCTTCCTTCCCCGTCTTTGATATGATAGCCAAGCAATATCGGATTGATATCCAAGTTGGACGGATCACGAGATTTCATCATCAGCTGATTTCAGCGATGTCCATTGCTAAAAAGTACAACAATATTCTCATGAATAATTATAATTCCCGACCCGTTGAAACTAAGACTATTCCAGAGTCGAATTATAATGACACCCCTAAGAGAGGCCGTCGCGAGCAAAACCCCAAACCTAAAGGAGAATCAGTCCCGACGATCTAGTCCATATGATCGCTCAGCACAGGAAGAAAGCCGTTGATACAACCAACAAAACCGTGGCCATGGAGGCCATCGTGGATAGAGAGGAGCCGCCACCAATGGTGGGGCCGCTGGCCCTAGGGGTCATGGCATGTACGCAATTTCAGTACCTCAATCAAAGAGGGACAACCAAGTATCGAGTAATAATGAGATTTTTTTTTTGATGTGAAGCATTCGATCATTGGGCAAATGTATGTAGAGCACCAAATGTGGCAGCTAATGCATACAAGATCATGAAAAACACAATAGAATCCCATCACGTCGAACGTGGTGAAGATGTCGAGCTTGAGGTTGCAAACTTCAACTTTGACAAAGTCAATGACATGGAAGTTGCTAATTTCGATTAGAATATTTTTATTTCTAAGGATTATTGCAATGACATTTGCCATATTTTATTAATAAACATTGATCTTAGCTTCCCTTCAAATATATGCTCATCCAATTAAATGCGATGTCTAGGCAAGTTTTGAATGAGAGAAGTGTTTTCAAGTGAGCCTAGCTCTACCAAAATCTCTTTCTACCTAACCTGGTCACGGCTGATTGGAGTTACCGAAAGAATTGAGTGATGACCATTAGTTGAGTTTATTTGGATTGATTTTGTTTCAGAACTTTTGATATAATTCGTGGGCTTATTAATGAATAAAATTTGAGTTTTTATTCTTTCTCTCGACTTTATTTAATTCGAGTGTTTTTTACTTTTAGGAATGGACTCCGGAGAATTACAATGTCTCATGGATAGGTTGACTATGCACACTATTTTTCACTATAGGCAATTATTTTTAGAGATGTTGCCTACATGTACATTCCAAGCTCTGTGACAAGCAGGCCCATCAAATTTGACCCAAGGTCATGGAATGGCCCAATTTTTCTTTACCAACGGCACGCTTATCACTATCGCAGAAGCTCTATATGCTCCTAAAGCCAGCATAACCCTCTTGAACTTTAGAGATATTTGAGCTAATGGATATTATGCAAAAATCATTGTGAAAAAAGGAATGAATTCATTTGCATTGCCTCTAATGATTGTGGACGTAAGCGCATCTTAGATAAACTTATGTGTCTCTCTAGTGGACTCTACCTTATTCTATTACAGCTATTGAATCTAACAATGTCATAAGAGATGACTTATGAGATTCTGACATATTGACTTTGCCACGACAAGTTAGATCATCCTAGTCATGATATGATGATCCGTATTCTTAAGACTTCACACAGACATCTTTTCTTTCGAGCTACATGAAGCAAGAATCAAAAGTTGATCCAACAGACCCTAGGACTGCCGACTGTTTACTGGTGCCGTCGCCTTCCCCATGCGGTCCTCATCTTATTCTAATGCTAAGAGTGGCATCATTGTCTCCCATTTTGCTTCAGACGCAAATTGTGGCTCCATGGCCAATCTAACACACTATAGATTCTTAAATCAAATAAAACGTCCATAATATGTAATACTCTGAATTTTTCAGCTAATCAAGTACTTAAAAATCTAGAACATCACATGTTTAGAACAAGCGTGATAAAAATAAATCTAATTTTTAATACTAGCGGAACTTTACCTTTCCTCACTAAGCTTGGCCGAGAAAAAGGTCGAGCACCTTGCGCTGGCGCCAGTGTTGATGTCAAGTTATAAAAGGGAAAAATTTCAAACCTAACATTACAACTCGGATACATAACTAGCCCCCTAACTTCACGCCTCAAAAAACCGGCAACTGCTCTATTGCAATCAAAACTATACAAGTTCTGCGTGCACTGCCCCAAGCTGTACAAGCTAATTAACCCTATGAAGTTTATCTCTCGCGTTGCGAACTTACTGCCACCATTATGCTCGCCGTCAAAACCTGGTTGAACTGGTTCGGTTCGCTACTGGCATTAGCCATGTTCCACATGAACATCACTGGCGACGACAGATAAGGACTTGTTCGAGTAGGGGAGCAAGCAGTCGTTATACCATATCACAACCTCTTTCTTGATTGGGCAGCATTGCATGACGTTGGAGATTGTGGTGGTCACGCAGGCTTTGCAACCAGAAAATGCAGAAAGTGATAAGTAGAAATGAGTTATACCCAATTGGCCAAAAATTGATTTAACAATTCCTATTCTTACCCACATCAATCCCCCCTTCACTAAACCTTAATGGTGAGGCATAATTCAACCACTATGTAGCCTAAATCATTCCAATTCCAAAAGGGCCAATACTTCTCACAACTCACCGCCAAGGTCAATGACAACTCTCTCTAAAAACCTTAGCCACAAGTTCTCTTTTTAGCCTAATGCCAAACTTATCCGACAGTGCAGCTAAATAGGTGTCGGCCTCTGGCCAAGCAGATGTGTGCTGCTCTTGTCAGATGGGTAGTGGTTTCCATGCCCGTGTGGCTCTGATGGTGTTTCTAGGTGAGGAGATTCTACAAGGTTTAGTCACCTGTTCAATCCCGCTAATGGTCAAAGTGGGTTGCGACTCTGTTTTGGTGATGGCGGCGGTTCCATATTGGTGTGCGGTGGGGATACTTGGTCCCTCGGGTCGAGTACTTTGGAGGTGGCGTGGATGGATGCTGTTTGCGGCACTGGAATGGTCGTGGTCTGCATCTTGCTGCTATTGTAGGCCCGGTCAGCTTTGTTGGGTCTAGCTGGGCTGGTGATCTCATTTGAGCTGTGGGTTGAAGCACTTTCTTTAATGTTTTCTTTTATTTCATTTTTTTAAGGGAACTCTATGTCAGTAAAATAGTTTACTTTCAATAATTCCTTAAGTTTTTTAGGGAGCTACGTACTTTCTTGCTTCAAGCGAATCTTCCGAAGTAGTATTGATAAATGATTTATGTTATTCCGATATATTTAATGTCAAATGAGTGACCTAGTTTTATGTACTATTGTGGGTACCAACACATCTTCTTGTCTGTCTAGATAGCAGTGAAAGTGTATGTAATGGCCATTCTCACTTTTGATCAATATAGTGGGTCTGCCTTCAATTAAGAAAAAAAAAAGGATTTTTGTCCATTTACCCCATTTCTAGGGATTTTTTTCCCACTTACCTCATTAATTTTTTGTAATTCCCTCTTATCCAATACACTCTAAGGGAGTCTTCCCTAATATCCCATTAAGAGTTTTTTTTTTGTTTATAATTTTTTTAATACCATTTTACCCCTCAGCCCTTTGTTACTTAGAGAGAGAAAAAAAAAATGGAAGAGAGAGAAACCATATGAGACTTCGCCGGAGCTCTTCACCAGCCGCCAGAATCTGGTCACCGGTTGCAAGAATCCGGTCACCGGTTGCCGGAATCAGGCCAACTTTCGTCGGAATCAGGTCACCAGTCGCCGGATTCCGGCCAACTTTCGCCAGATTCCAATCATCGGCCGCCGCCCATCAGACCTTTTAGAAAACCTCACTGGAAATGTTTATTACCCCAATAGACATCTATTGCCCACCAATAAAGGGGCAATAGAGGTCTATTGCCCCCCAATACACGTCTATTATCCCCTAATAGATGACTATCAGCCATGTATTGTCCCCCAATAAACGTCTATTGCCCCCCATAGGACTTTCAGTCGCCAGAATAAGAACTAATCTTTCTAGATTTAGACAAATAAAACTTTGATTAAAGAAAAAAAAAAAGAATATTAGATCAATTTAAAACGTCTATTGGCCCCAATAGACGTCTATTGCCCCCTATAGACCCTTAACACACTTCTTTTGGCCCAATAAAACCTTTTTTTTCCTTCATTTTTTCTTCCATTCTGGGCCCTCTGCCCCATTTTACCAAAAAAAAGGCAAAAACAAGCTAGAAATTCACTAAATATTTTTTTTTCTCTTTTTTCTTTCCTGCTGCCCTCATTTTACCAAAAAAAATAAAAGAAAGAGGAAGGAAATGGCCTTCCGGCCTCAATAATCACCATTACCTTTCCTACTCGTGAAATCTCATTTATATTGCAGCATGTCTCTACTTAATATATCAAAATGAATATTAATTGGAACAACTATTTATAGAAATTATTTGAAATTCATGCATTGAGGTCAAGCCAATAATCATTAATCTTCTTTCACATCAGAATAGTTCAATGCCCATCCTTTAATCAAGTTGAATAATAAATAATTCAACTTATATCTGATGAAAATCATATTTTTTTTTCTTGGAGAAATTCGCAACTCACAGTTGAACACCAAAAATAGGCGACCCCGAGAGATCAAACCCCAGAGGAGCACACAAAGATACTCTTATTCAGAACCCACAGACCTAAAAATTCTAGACTCAACCGAAACATGTAAAAGCAAAGCCTTCCATCTTCAGATCTGAGCTTAAGCCTTCGGCGATGTGCACAATCAAGTCGATCACACGAGATCTCTAATCCCACTCGTTGTCGTACCATGGCACCGGAGCAAGCAACCATCAGTGCCCGGCAAATTGAACAGAGGCGTAACCAAAATAAGGGAGGGAGGGGGCGAGGAGAGAGAGAGAAAGAGAGAGAGAGAGAGAGAGAGAGAGAGAGAGAGAGAGGGAGAGAGAGAGAGAGGCAGAGAGAGAGACTTACGTGTGTGACCGGAGGTGAGTTGCAGGGAACCCCGGTCAGCCGGAACGGAATTTGAAAGAGAATTCCGGCAGTGAATTCCTAGGGCAGAGAGAGAGAGAGAGAGAGGGATCTGAAATCAGATAAGGATGAAAGAGGGGAGAGAGCGATGTGAAGAAGAGATATCGAGGGTTTATTAATTTGATTAAAGACAAAATTGTCATTTTGTTTTAAATTGGGTTAGTGAGAATAAAAATTTGTTGCTTGGGTAAGTGGAACAATTTAGCTGATTTTGGTGTTTTGGGTCAAGAACCCAAAAAAAAAAGGCCAATGACAATTAATTGTTTTTCCAACAATTAATAAAGACATCATTTTTTAAAGTTTTATAATTTTAATATAAATTTGGGAGCTTTAATTAGCCAATCTAACAATCTAACACACTATAGATTCTTAACTCAGACAAAACTTTTGAAACATGTGAGACTCCGAATTTTCATATGTTAAAATTTGGGAACTTTAGCCAATCAAACGAAACTTCCATAACATGTGATGCTCCGAATTTTTCATCCCATCAAGTACTTAAAAATCTAGAACATCACATGTTTTGAATAAGCATGATCGAGATGAATCTAATTTTTAATACTAGCCGAACTTTACCTTTCCTCACTGAGCCCCTGGCACTGACACCTATGCTGACGTTGAGGTCTGATAATTAAAGGGATAAACTGCATACTTAACATTACAACTCGGATATAGAATTCGTCCCCCTTCCTTCCCACCGCAGCAACTCGATAAATTCGTTCTGGCTCCCCTAAGACACCAATTGCAATCAAAACTAGCAAGTCCTACGTGCACTACCCCAAGATGTACAAGCTAATCAACCCCGTGAAGTTGGCCTCTCTCGTTGTGAACTTATCGCTGTTGTTCAAAGCCGCCATGGCCATCTGTTTCATGCTCGCCACCAAAACTTGGTTGAACCGGTTCAGTTCACTGCTGATGTTGGCAGTGTTCCACATGAACAACCTTGACGACTCTGCGGTGACAGAGAAGAAGTACTTATTGGAGTAGCATAACATGCAGTCATCGTACCATATCACAACCTCTTTCTCGATCGGGCAACGCTGCACGACCTCAGAGGTTACGGTGATCACGTAGGACTTGCAAGCGGTTGTGTTGACGTCATCGAGGTTGAGGAAGAGGCCGTAGACAGCATCGTTAAGGGTACGGCCGGAGATGGCGTTGTAGAAGTCAGTGTTGTTTGTGGTGCTGGAGGAGAGAGTGGAGATCGGAGGAGGTGGTTAAGGTTGGATTGGAAGGTTAGATTAAATTATGTTTAGCCCTTGCACTCTTACCTTTTTTTCGTTTCAGTCACTGACATTATCATTTAATCTGAAAAGTCCCTAACGTTACAATTTTCGTCCGATCGATCCTCACCATTAACATTCTGTCTAATCAAACCATTAAGTTGCTGATGTGGCACTCAAAGGCACACCAACTCAGCAGTTTGCATGCCATGTAACATGCAAATTGTTCAATATACCCCCTGTCTTTTCCCCCATTCTTAGCTCTCTCTCACCTTCAACTTCACTGTGAAACCCTATTAGAGCACAAACTATTGTCCTCCTTTCAATTTTCGCTTCCACAAATCCTTAGCACATTTGAATCCAATGTTAGGTTAAAGATTTCATTCAACCCAAATAGAAAGATCATACATTAGAATAGTATCAATTCAACACAAAACTAATTAATCCAAAAACCCTATTTAACAACACCGATCTGGGTTTCGATCTGGGTCATCAGGAACTTAAATTTAACAACACCAATTTCAAATAGAAACTAGGTCAAGCAAGCTAATTTGAGCAAAAATTTCAAAAAATAAAACCTTGGGGAGTTGAGTAAGAGAGGATTTTGTGGAGTTTAGAGGGCAAAGTGTCGATTTGAGAACGACCAGGCGGTGGCGATGGCCTATTGTAGTTCTTGGCTCTCCGTCTAATGCCTTTTCCTCCCATCTCTCTAAAACCCTAGTGCACTGCAACCTAGTCACTTTTGGTCTCTATTAGAAGCCAACTAAATAGCTCGGCTTGCAACGGCTTCGTGCTCTGAGACGGTGAACAAATCCCCTCCAGGTATGTACCAACTCCACTCTTCGCTTCTCACAAATTCTTCAATTCCAATCCAATACAGCGTCGTTTTGGTCTCGCAGATATGAACTGCTCAGCATGGTGAAGAAGCACTCGAGCTTGTTGGGGAAGACCGTCATCGGCGCCGACGATGCTTCTGATGTCGAAATGGACCCCCGGTTCTGGCACGACGTCTTGGATTTGTACTTCGTTCACGGCAAGGATTCCCGGGTCGCCAAGACAATGATCTCTTCTTCACTTGAATTTGATCTTGAACCAGTTGGATAACTTGATAGGTGAAAAATCTATAGAGGTGGACTAGAGGCGCTCGTTTCACTTGAATTTGATTGCTCACACAAATCGAGAATTGCATAACGATGGAGAAGATCGATATGGGTCTCGATCTGGGTGTCGAGGCGGAGGCGGCCTCATGGAGGCGGAATATTTGAGGGTGCTCATTTGAGAGATCGAGGAGAGAGGAGGGAGATGAACAGAAGGAGGAGGGAGATGGGGAAGAAGAAGAGATAAAATTACAAAAAAAATAAAAACAAAATAATAGAGGGCATGGACAGTATGGACATTTTGTAATTGGAAAGGCTTACGTGGCGCTGAGTTAGCGTTGACTTTAATGCCACATCAGACTACGAACGGAGCAATTGGACGGAGTGTATCGATCAGACGAAAATTGTGACGTGGGGACTTTTTTTCAGATTAAATGAGAATGTTAGGGACTGAAACGAGGACAATATCAGATACAGGGACTAAACAAAATTTAATCCAAAAAAAAAAACACGAGAATTGCATTATTAGTAATCTGCATGTGTTATCTAATTTGAGTCTACATATAGGGAGATTGACAAAACAAAAAATTTCATTATGTATTTTAAAATATTTTTGAAAATGACACTTCTGAGTTTATACTGCCTACACTCTAAAAAGTTTGGATTGGTTTAGAGTGGATCCATAATTCATATACATAATTGATTTGAAATGCTCATACTCATAAATTACTGCCGTGCACAAAATTCATTCATTTAATGGAAAATTATCTAATCTTTTTGAAAAGATTTCGAAAAAAAAGTAACGAGGTGATTATAAAGAGGCCTTGACTCAAAACACCAAAATGAACTAAAATTAACCAATTTATCCAACAACAGATTTTTATTCCCACTTACCCAATTTAAACATAAAATGACAATTTTGCATTCAGCCTAATTAAACAACTACATCATGTCTCTCTCTCTCATCCTCCAATCTGTACACCGATCTCTCTTTCTACCATGGCGGCTCTGGAACCGGAGGACAAAACCCGCCTCTTCACTTGCTCTATTTTCCTATGCCTCGAATATGAATCATTTGGAGCCACATATCCCTCTCAATATTCCAAGATTCCATAAAGAGATCTTAATCAACTGAAAGCAATCTATGCAATTAATTGAAGATTATACGGTCCCAATTCCCAACACTGATTATGGATTGTTCAATTTCTTTTCTTCTTCCAGCTAAATTTGCCTTATGATTCTCATCTTTTCCTCTTTGTCATCGACTATTTAAATATGGGGAAATTCACAACTAACATTAGGGGTGTGCAAAACATGGTACAAACCGGCCAAACCGATCAAAACCGACCGGTAAATATGATTTGGTTAAGGTTTTTGAACTTTAAAAATTGAAAGCCGGTTCAATACCAAACTAAACCATTTTTGAATTGGGTTGGTTTGGTTTCTGTTTTGCTTAAACCGCGGAACCCGAACCGACTGATAGTCCGGTATGTTTGAAATATAATAAGAAAAAGTTTAATTAATTAATTAATTATATATATATATATATTCATTTGTTCAATTTTTCTAAGTAAGTTCTAACTATCAGATTATAGCTTTATTCTCAAATATATACTACCATATCGAATCCAGTGCCCCAAGGCCTAAAAGTCTAATATATAATCGCTACGATTAATTTGATTCTCTCATATCATGTATCTCAATCTCTCATTCTCTAACCTTTAATACTACCATCTTAAGCTTGTATTTATAGCTAAGCCATCAAATAAGTCAATCACTTTGAACCTATTCTAGATTTTGGTTTTTGGATATGGGTTTTGGATTTGATTATTGTATTTTAAATTTAGATTCTGCTTATTTAATATAAGTTTTATTATTTAGATTGAATTTTACTAGAATTTTTTTTTCATAAAAGTATGTTAATATAATATAGGTTAAAACTGCCTAACCGACCGAACCAAACCATCTTTAACTGGATCGGGTTAAGCTTTTTTTTTTTAATGACCGGTTGTCTAAAATGCTTAAACCGTTCACTTTAGTATAGAGATGGTTTTGAGTCAAAACCGATCCAACTCAATCCGTGTGCAGCCCTAACTAACATCAAATAAAATAACGAAATTGAAAATAGAGGACCCAATTGAAAACTAATTAATCACAAACACCTGGTGGGCATGAATCAACGAATCTGGGGAAATACGAAACAAGCCATATCACTTTCTTGAGTTTCTTCTCTTTCTTTTTCTTCAACCCCAAGTCCCTCTTAAACAAATCCAAAACACACCACCAGAGCGAGCAGCTTTATATGTGTATTTGGTTCTTTCTCAACCTGTTTTATGTAATCTATAGAAACTATATACACATATAGAGCTGCTAACATCAAACTGTTTCAAGATTATATGCTTCATCACATACTCACTGACTGAACAGTGAATACAGTTTTCAATTTTTTGTTGCAGTTCTTTAACATCTGGGGCTGTACGAAAGAATCTCCATGGCCTCGACCTTGCTACTTATATTGATATTTGAGTCTATACAAGTATGTCTATCAAGAAAAAGAGTTATTTTGCATCTATAGGGCCGGTTATGAGATTGTAGAGGCATGGGGCAAAAAAAAAAAAAAATTGTGGTTTCGCTTGAATTTCACATTGTAGCAATCAAACAAATTTTTTTTTAAAATCTGTTTTTTAGGTCTCAATTTGAGCTTTTCATGCTTTTTGAGCATATTTTTAATGCTTTATTTTTTTATACTATATATTTACTAGTCTTGCCCACATATGCTATGCATATGTAAAACAGTTTTTTTTTAGTTTTCTTTTTGTAATATTTATGTCTTGGTAATGATTGAAGTTAGAGAAATATGGGGAGTTATGTGCAGATGAGGGCAATGAGATGTTATCTGCATAATAGGATAGTGGGAAGTTATCTAAGTACAAAATGGGTTAGTGGGAACATTTTTTTTTCTTTTAACAATTTATCAGTATTTTATTATTTACTATAATATCCTTCAAATATTAGAAATTAATTAAAAATAATATATGATATGGGGGTCTTCGTGTCTTTTCACGTCTACTTTGGCTAACAAAGTGGGTTCTCTTATATATATAATACTTGGTATCTAGAAAAAAGAATTAAAGAAAAGGATTTGCGCATTATATGTCCAGGCTGCTTTTCCGTTATGCCACTTTGATACATACGCTCTATTTATATGATATGGGGATCTTCGTGTCTTTTCACATATACTTTCGCTAACAAAGTGGGTTCTCTTAATAATATACTAGCATTGGCCTACACACGGTGTGTGTACGAAGGTTGGTTTTTTTTCAAGAGTGTGTGGGAAGGTAGTTAAAAATAGTGGGAGTTTCCACCCTTCACGTTTCCACTACATTTAAATTTTTTAAATTTTTTTTTTAATTTTGTTAATTGACTTTATTATCCCTATTGATTTTACCTGATTTAAAGTATTTTAATATATTAAGGGTAAATTGGTAAAAAAAATCAGTTATGGAGAGCAAACTCTCTTCTCTTAATAATAGTGTGTGTGTGTGTGTGTGTGTATATATATATAATACTTGGTATCTGGAAAAAAGAATTAAAGAAAGGGATTTGCGCATTATATGTCCAGGCTGCTTTTCCGTTATGCCACTTTGATACATACGCTCTATTTTCACAAATAACATTTATATCTAATAACTGAGACAATTATATCAATCGGAGGCCTCCGGCAACCGGTGGCCTGAGATAGCTGCCTCACTAGGCAACCCTAGGGGCGGCCTTGTGCATCTAAATAATTGGTGATCTCGATCTTCCCTCAGAACCACTTTGCTTAATTCCATCTGGTATTAAGGAAGCTGTCCAGGAATTGTTTTATAGGCAGCTTATTGAGTTAGTTTACTTAACTATTTGATTAATATTATTTAAATTTTATCTCGATTGATTAATTAATGACCTTGATCTTAGTTGCTGCACAATTATTCTAGAATTGTGTGTCATTTTTGGATGTTCGAAAAAGTAAATTAGCAAAGGAAAAATCACCAATACCTTTTGTTGCTGTAGGTGATGGAGTGGCTGTAGGGGGCGGAGTGGCTATAGAAATATTTATTAGCGAATCAGCTGAAGGATCGTAGAAAATTCCTTTTTCATACCTCAAAGTACAGCTAGGTTTAAGAACCCTCCCTCCATTCGTTCCTTCACAACATGTAGGAATATCCTTAATAGAATCTTCAAGGCACTCACTGCAGTTTTGCTCGTCCAGATCAGGACTGCACTGAGTAGTTGCAAATATGGTTTGATTTGTTTCACTTCCTGCAGGGACAAACGCATGTCCTGCTGCAAATTTCTTCATCGAATCCCCTGATGATGCATTTTGGGTCAAAGTTTCCAACAAGGGATTAAGCACCAGCTTGAAATATTCAGGGTTTGACGCACTGTTAGGGCTCGCTAACAACCGAACGGGCTTGTCTTCTTCGATTCCAAACATGGTGATGATTATCGAGTATCGAACAGTGCAACCCAGGGCCCATATGATTGCTTGGTAATGATTAGAGCACTTTTGCGAGAGAATGATGTTAGCTTCACCGTAACAACTACGACACTGGTCTTGGGCAAGGTCTCCTCTACAGAATGCAATTACATTCACTTTGTTGGTGCCAGTTCCCAGAGACAAATTGAGGAACCCGTAGTCGGTTTGGTTGTTGGAAGACAAAGAGGCTAGAAGTGTGTTGAGGTTTTGTTTGTAGGTGGTGTTGGCATTAGTAGTAGAATTACTACAACTCCAGCAGTATTCAGCTGTGGAAGTGCATTGAGCGTCAACTATGGCCAGAGCAACGATAATAGTGGCAAAAATGAAAAGCAACGATGTTGAAGAATTCATTTCTGTGTTTAACCTCAGTAATTTCAAACAATGATGGAGTACTCTGTTTTATAAGCAAAAATTCCCTTGACAAACATCAATTCTATAAGAGGCACTGTTTGGTTAGCAGGAATGTCAAAATTGGAAAAGTATTTATTTTCCTTTCCAAACGGATATGGGATGGGATATGTTTTGGTATTTCCATGTGGGTGCTTGGAACATTACTGAAAATTAAATTTTGAAATTAATTTTTCATTTCTATTGTAGTGTTTGGTAAGTCATAAGAATGAAATATGAAATTATAATTTTCAATAACACCCTTTTACTAATTAAAGTACATCAATTAATAAGGAATATTGGAGGGATAATTAATGTAATTTTGCCTTTGACAAAGGGAATTTCCCACTAAATAGAATACCACCCCTCACTAGGTGATTCTATTCAGACTTTATGAGGGAGCTAATTTCCAGTCAGATCTCATTTTTTATTTCCTTTCCAATCTCTAATTACAACCAAACAGCAAATCTGAATGGAAAATGAAATTAATTCTCATTCCATACCATAATTTCCTGCCATCCAAACGGGGCCTAAGGGTCCTTTTGGATTAAAAAATCATAAAATTTATAATGATGGAATCGTTAACGATTAAAAAATCATTGCAATTTTTATTGTTTGGTTGTATCTATTTTTTTTTATTAAGAATGAACTTTATTAATACTAGCATTGAGGTAATAACCGTCCCCAAATTGGAGAGCTGCCCCTTCAAGCTCTTACACTATAGTTTGCATCAATTAAATCAGCCAGCCAAGGAGGTCCTCCCTCTTGGCAATACATCAATTGAACTAGACTCAAAGCTTTCCTAGCCAAGCCATGGGCAATCCCATTCTTTTTCTTACGAACATGCTTCCAAGACATCACCTCTAATTCCACTTTCAATTTCCTGTCTTCATCCATCACAGCACCCACCTCACTGAGATCCAAGCCATCATAATCCAAAGCATTTATCACAGTCAAAGCATCTCCAATCACTTCAAACTTCTTCAACCCCAAGTCTTTACAAAATCTTAATCCAAACAATAAAGCAGTTGCCTCAGTAGCTAGAGGACTTAGTTTTGCTTTAATTGGGATAGCAAAAGCACCAATTAAATCATGCTGCCAATTCTGAATTACTACACCTAAGCCCACCTTATTTGTCTTAGAGTCACATGCACCATCAAAATACATACTAACCTGTTGGTTTACTATTTGCGTCCAGTGGTGGTTGTATCTATTTAGGATTTAGAGTGTGTAATAAATTAAGAAAATTTAAAACAAATAAAAAACAAAATAGAAAAAAAGACTTGTTTTGGAAATGAAAATTGAATAATACAAAGGAATTCGTAAATGACACTTATTTTGGTGGAAATTGAAGTGCGAAATTTAAATAATGAATTCCTTTGTTTTTTTTTTTCCACAAACAAATTTAAAATTTCTAATCTGATAATGCCAAACGAAATAATTGTGTGTTAGGAAAACTGAAATTGAGAGAGAATTAAGTTAAACTTTCATTGATAATAAGAGTCTCTTTAGGGTTCCAAACCCCTTTCAAAAAAAAAAAGAGTCTCTTTATATAGAGGATTACACACAAAAAAATCTACGTCTTACAAGGTAACTGAATCATACAATGATTGAAATATGTTCGTAAATATTAGTAAGACTAACACTATTACAACTCAGATAAGTAATCAAAGTTTGAGTCATACACACAAATTAGGTGTCTTTAAATAAATTGACTTTTAGAAATTATGAAATTCTCGCTTTCAATTAAATTCTATCATTTTTTCTCCTTCCAAACACACTCAATAGGTCATCAACCCCAAGCAAACAAAAATGTTTAGGTTATTCTCTCTAAGAGGTAGGTGGAGGCCGTGGCCTCCTGGCGGCGGTTCTGCAAATTGGGCCGGAGGAGATGGGTTATCCCTCTCATCTGGTTGGTGGGAGATTGAAGGCGACGGGATTTTTCGTTGTCGGAGTCTCAAAATCTTGTTTCTTGTTCTTTTGTTCAAGGTTTGGTGCCTTGGCAGCAGCGATGGAGATCCTGGGTCGTGCAAGGCAGCGACGTTGGGCTATGTTCCTGGGCAACCTGGCTCATTGACGGTTCTGGGGTCTCGTTGCTTGCCCCTGACTGAGCAGGACGATTTGGTGGCCGGGTTGCGGACTGGAGTTCCGAGAGGTGGTCTAGGGTTGGACCTCGACTTCTGTGATGGCGGCCATGGATTGCGACTTCAATCTAGCTTGCGGCGACGATAATCTCTTGCTTAAGGGACGGTCTGGTGTTCTTGGGTTAGGGTTGGCTGCGGCTTGGTGCGGCGAAGATTGAGGTGGGCAGCAGGGTCAGATCTTCTCGACCGGCATCGTTGAAGGGAGGCGGACTACTGGGTGGCGACTGTTGGATGGGGTGCCCACATGGTTGGGTGGCCTTATCAATTCCATCTGGGCTTCTATTGGGCCTCCATCTGCTAGGGTTTCCTGTTTGGGTCTGGGCCTATCTCTTTGGGCTTGGATTTTATTTCTCTCTTACTATTTTTATGTTGTAAAGACTCTGTTTCCTCTGGGGAAGAAGTTCATAGGATCTCTCAGAGAATATGTCGCCAAGAATGTCCGTAGCATCTGTGCTCCTTTGATTCTCATGGGTGTTTTAGGGCAGTTTTGGCTGGGCGTCATGATCTTTAAAAATGTTGAATTACTTAGGTAGTGACTCTTTTGACAGTCCCGCAGGAATGAGTAATTATGTGTAATTTCGCTGATCAATGAAATGAGTTGACAATTCTCTCTAAAAAAAAAAAAAAAAAAAAAAGTCATCCACCCTTTCTGACGTTGAAAATAATTTATATATGATAAGCATTGATGTTACATCAATGATGGTTTTTCGATACAGACATAATGAGATCTCATGTTTAAAAACGTAATGAGAATGGGGCCGGAAATGGGAAAGATTATAGGTATCTACGTACATCATCCGTTATTAAGTGAGAATTAAATAGAGGGACTTCAATGACCTGAGCGTTACGCAAGATACCAGGACCCTGAAGTCAAGTCAAGCCAACGTGAAAGCCTTAAAACATATTATAAAAATCATTATCACAGTCAAATAAAGAAGATTGATATATAGTCAAAGAGAAAATTTCACGAATGGTCACTCAACTATGACTCATTTGACACTTTGGTCACTGAAGTTTCAAATATATCACTTTGCTCACTCAACTATTACACTGTCAATCACTTAAGTCACTTTGTTAATTTTTTCATTAAAAAAATTATAAAAAATACTCTTGAGTGACATAAGTGATTGACAGTGTAATAGTTGAGTGACCAAAGTGATATATTTGAAATTTCAGTGACCAAAGTGTCGAATGAGTCATAGTTGAGTGACCATTTGTGGAATTTTCACTATAGACAAATACAGAAGATTGACATATAGACACGAATGAAAAATTGGAAAGAGAAAGTGCACAATGCAATATTACACGAAATTTGTTTCTAAATTTACACCTGATTTAGGGGAATGGCAGATCTTTCTATATAGAAAGCAAGTCGCTTAGGTTTGGAAAGGCCTAACTGATGTAGGCCTGGGATCAGTTCTAAAAATGTAATTTTTTGCCGGAACCGAAAAGAGTTGCATCACTTTGTTTGTTTTGTATTTTAATCATACTCCGATGGCCTAGCCTCCCTTTCTAAGAAAAAAAAAAAAAGATTGTAGAGGGCCAAGGGCCTAATAGACAATGAGCCTTATTTTTCAGTGAGTATGTTTTTTGCGATTGGTTGTGTGTACTGAACCAGGCTCTGTCGTTAAATGAAAGGAAAATTTGGTCCCGTGGCTCAAGTACTAAAAGCAACGCTTGCATGATCACTGAGGAGGGAAGGAAGAAGAAACTACCTGTAGAAAAGATCTGCTTTAGAAATTTCAAATCAATCACAGAGTGCTTCTCAGGATTAAGTACGCAGAGAATCAGATCCATAATAATGCCATACAGATAAGAACCATTTAAGACTTTGATGATTATATGAACACTAGAAGTCATTAAATGACCAACTGAGAAACAGCAAAAATTAAAATTGAAATGGCTTTGCAATATCAAGTCTTTGTCTAACCAAACACTTGATGTTGTATTCTTGCAAGAAGCATGCCCTTGGGATTCTCTCTATTGCTGACAACTATTGCTTGATCTGTGTCATCTTTAATGATTTCAACTAGACCACAAACAGTTAAAAATAGCAGCTCTGGTTTTTGAGATCAATCAAGAGAATAACTTATTCATATGAGTCAGACTAGTTCAAGTTTTTCCCCAAGTTTAATCAATACATTTGTTTCTATACTTGTTGAACTAACTACACATTATGACAACCAAGTATATTTCAGTAATGGTGAAGATGATTTACAGGTCACGCTCCTCACTGAGAGAAACCGTCTCCTGCACAAGAGAACCTAGCACTTATGACCTGTGACAGGTCACTGATCAGGCTACAAACTCACAATTGAAAAACAAAGTATATCAAAATCAAATAAAAAATATAAATCAAATTAGACCGCAGATCCAAACGTTTATTGTTACTAGTTACCTCGGTCAACTAAAAAAAATCAAGAATTTTCTCATTAGGCTCCAATACCCTTTACATTGTACAAAACCAAATTGAAAAATAATGGCATGGAAAAACCTTTCCTAGCATTCAAACCTTTTAACATAGCCAAGAACAGATTAAGAGGGTCCATTCCATCCAAATTCAATGCAATAAGTAATACCACATGCTGCTGGTATACCTCAATTGGACTGGACTAGCCAGGAACAGATAGCATCCACATAAATAGAATTATAGACATTTTCCTTTCCCTCTTTAGTCTTTACCCGGCAATTAAGACATGAAGACTAGAAAAATCAACAATCCCATGTTGTGGACTGAACTTGGTCTTGCTATGTATGTAACTATTTTAACCACACAGACAATAGTCGTTCTCCATCACGTCGTCGATCACAGGTTGGAATTAATCAAGCGAATAATTGAGTCATTTTGCTTGTCGTAAAAGACCATTTCACGTGTCTTAAAAGGCCATTTTGCATATCGTAAAAGACTCTTTTGCATGTTGTAAAAAATGTCTTCATTCACTCATCTAATAGACAATACTTTCAATTAAACCCTTTCATTCAACCATAGTAAACAACAATGTCCTATTTCATCAAAAAAACACAACAATATCGTAACACATCATTTTCAGCAATGGCAAACCATCTCCTAAAGCTACCTACCGAGAACTGTCAATATCACCAAAACAGCATATGGCAACTAGGTCCTCCTAATAGGATGCCTCAACTTCAAACTGGTCCATCTACTTCTGCTTGCAAATGCACATTCCAAAATCCCCTACAGAACATAAAGCATAGCATTGTCTCAGGTTGTGTATCATATTTGAATACAAAAAGTCTTTAGGTCAAGTAAGAAACAACAAACCAAATAAAGACCTAATGACTAGGTTAATTTAAAAGAGAAGTTATAGAATATTTTTTACATTACATTTGTCGAACTAGTTTTTTATTCAAGTTAGCAAAACCACACAATTACGAACTTGAATCAAAAACTAGTTTGACAAACCTTAATCAATCTGACTAATTCAAACAAGAAAACCTAGAAAACAATAAAATTGGAAAGACAATAATACATAGTCCAATCTCTAGAAGGAAAATTCATGATCAAAAAGTTTGTAAATAATGTGTGTTAACTTTAAGAGATGCTCAGACCCAAAAAAAAAAAACCTTTAAGAGATGTTTTACCTAAAGTACAAACTGGTATTAATGTGGAATGACTTTCAGCATGAAAACTGAAATCAGTCCATCTTTAGTCAACATTATGTTATAGAGAGATTATTCAGAACACCGCCGTGCACTTGCACCAACATAAATGAATGGTTAGATTGCATTAAATACACTTTTTGTTTATTAAAAATAAAGTTGATAATAAATATCAAGGGTTGAGATTATTTTATAAGGGTTGGGTCACTTACACCGTCAGTACATAGAATAATTTTCATATGTTATAAACTAAAAGAAGGAGCAAAACAGTGATAAATTAACAATGTGATTACGCCAGTTAGCTTCAAGTACAGAACAGTATGGAACCATCATGCATGGCACACAGCCCTAGTTATTAAGGTCACACCAGTTTCCTGAATTAAGCACAAAATCATGCAGTAGGATATCTTAGTACTTTAATAATTGATCTTCGACTTTGCTTACGGCCTGATACATAAACAAATATGTTTTACAAATTTCAAAGATTTGGACTTTCAATTTCCAAACCAACATGGGTCTCAAAGATTCACCCTTAAGAGCACAATGAGTCTGCATTGTCTTAGATACAACTTGAAGTAAACCAACTCATTAAATATACAAAAACACTAACAACGAGAACAATTAAAAGAGAAGATATATTAATGTACCTCAATTGACAGCCGAATTCACCTTGATATATTTGACAGGCCATGTGATTAGACTTCTTCTAGATGCATCAAGCTTATTGAACTCACTTGTCGGTCGATACAAAGCAATATCATGAAAAACTTCGTGCACTGAAATTTTCCAACAATCATGGCCTAGAGGCACATGATGCACCAAAGCTTCTGGATCTTTTGACAAAATGCCACCAGTAGCAACAACTTCTTCTTTAGCAAACCAACTTAGCAAAGTACATTTTTTCTGCTACATCTGTCTTTTGGCTCTTTTTCAGTCTACCATTTCGCAAATGTGGCTCCTTTTTGTAAATATTTTCTTTGATTTGCTCCCTACTGCCCCTCTCCCTGTTAGAACTTATAGCACTTGCATCTTTCTGTTTGCTTTCTGCTATATCACTAGAACAGTTCAGATTCTCTTTTCATCTTCTCAGTGCAATCCAATTAGCAGAATGCTGCACACTTGTGTTTTCCTTAAATAACAGCAAACAAAACAATAATTATTTAACCAATTAAATGAGATAAATAGCATGAACAAAGCTGAAAACAGTAACTTTATGCTGAGGACTTACATTGACATTCTCTCCTTTGTCTAGCCGAGCAACGAGGCCTTGCACTAACTTTGTCAATTGGTCCACCTGTTGTGTTTGAGAAACAAGAGCGTTCTCTAGCATAGTGACCTTATTAGCAACATGTGTCTGACCATCCACTTTTGAAGGGAGTGAACCAAACCCAAGCCCTCTAACTTTTCCTCGCAGGTCAAGACCAAGTGCCTTTGTAACAGCATCAACTTTTATAGAACATGGTTGTGTTCTTCTTCTTCCTTGTATTTTTGTACTAGGTTCTGGAAAATACATAATTGAATCCATTAATGCTATATAAGTATCAACATTTATAAAAACAAGAAAGTAAATATCTTTATGAACATCATAGCTAAAATATAAGACAGTATAAATCTAAATGCAACAACAAATCTGATAGACAAAGCTAACATCAAACTATCAAGAGCACATCAGTTAGCCAAACACAAAACTCTATTGAAACTACAAACACAGTGGCTGCAGAAACTAAAACACTGACTGAAAATGAATAATATGAACAAGAAATTATACAAGATTTAGTTGTTACCACTATTTCTGGATCCTCAACTTCTTAGCTTGCTTTTTTCTTCACTTCATAGGCCCGAAGCCAAATATCGGGCCTTGATATTGCATCCAGTGTCTCACTTTGTTGCTTCTATAAAATGACAAGTACATATATCAGCTTTCTTGTAATATTAAGACATCAAGTGTAATGATTAAATTGTTTGGTACCAGCTCTTCTTCAAAACATGCAAAACTCTTTCTACTTGTTCTATGCAATAAGGTTTTGCTTTGTTGCATCAACCTGAATCCTTCACACTTTTCCTATCAAAAACCAAAGTGATAATATTAGTTTTTACAGAAAGCAAACATAACATGTTTTGCAGAAAATTAACTTACCCTAAATGCTTCTGTGGTTCTGAATTATACAAAATCCAGCCACACTTCAATTGAATCTATATTATCAGGTTTGAGGAGGGCAGCAGCACGTGGAAGCCTACCGATTCAGGTTGCTGCATCACTTCTTTCATTGTCAATGATCTGTAATCTCGCCAAAGCTTCATCATTTTACAGAGCACATTTCTTTTGCAAATTTTTGGAACAATATATTTTTGCTACAAAATACAATTGAACAATATAATAGAGTTTCCAATGCTTCATTATTAGGACCAGTGAAGAGAAAGATCAATTTAAGATAGAAATTGCAAGAACTACTCCAAATTATAAGAAGGTAGTTTACCGTGACATGTTCCCAAATTTGTCTTTTGTACATATCAGTGAGGTTTTTCCACTCAGTTGTCAATGGTACGAACTCTCTTGCTATGACTCCAAGGAAGGAGGAGAACCCTGATGCATATTCCCCATAAGGCTGACCTCTGACATTGAACTGAACTTCAACCCGACCTTTATGTTCTTAAAATTTTTAACCCCCTTTGCTTTGCCCCTTGGAGGTCTCTTCGAATAATCTGAGGTTGTATCATTTTCACACCTAATTGGACTATTAGGTGCTGGAGTATGTGATTTCCTATGTGAATTATTAGAACTTCCATCCGAGATTCTATTCTCGGATTCCTTTCTTCCCAGTTAATAGCAATAACAGCTGCCTCTATACTCTTTTTTTGCTTTTTCCCTTTCTTGCCACCTTTTTTTGAAGTCTGGACATACACAAAGTGAAGTGAGGATGCATTTTGGTATAAAAGGCCAGATTTGGTATTCGTAATGGAAACCAAGAAAGCATAGCATAATGGAAGGTGATTCAGCCAGCATTAGAAAAACAAAACTTGATAACATAAGAAATGAACTAGAAATTTTTAGATTAGTGCACTACCCACAAGGTTCCAGATTGCAAATTCCACCATTGTTATCTTATCCTAACAACCCCTATTCCATTTACAATTTCTAACATTGGACATTTAGCATAATCCACAGTAACCCCATTATCCAAGATTTCCAAAAGTTGTATTCAATTCTTTCAAGAACTCCAATCAACTTAACAAACACTACAAAAAAGAATTCAAATGGCCACGGAGCAACGCCGTTGCAGAAAGTCAAATTGTCGTCGCAAAAGACCAATGGCACGACTAGGCGACGGCAATTTTGCCGTTGTCGTTGAGGGCGTCGCCATTGCTATTTGCGACGGCAATTAGGCCATTGCTTGAAGTTTGACGACGGCAACTACGGCATCGCAAAGGTCAATAGCGACGCCACCTATTGCAACACAATTTTTGCAACGTAAACAATGCCGTCGCAAAATGTGAATTATTAATAATAAAAAAAAAATCTTTTCTTTTTTAACAAAACGCATACAATTGACATTCTGTTCAATTACTTAATTATGCAAACAAAATAAATCTATAAGTACAAAGCCAACAAAGTGTAAAACAATAATTAATTTTGAGATACAAAGTCTAGATAAATAATATTTGAGGTATGATTATACAGGTACAAAAATGCACTAATATTTAAACTTTAGCTCAAACCTGGCAGCTCGCCCATGCGATGCTGCCAGTTTCAATTTGATTTTCTTAAATTTTATACAGAATCGAAATTTACTAAAATTTCATATCACTTTGGTCTTTGTGCTGAAAGGACTTTCGGGATGGTTGATTTCTAGGATATCCTTTCCCTGAGAAAGTTCAAAAATGTAAATCAGATAACGAATTCAACCATATTATCGAAAAGTACTCTTTAGCCTCTGAACCAGCATCAGAAAGGAAATATTAACTGTAAATTAGAACTCAGCTGAGCTACAATAACAACTATCCAAATAAAGCAAGATCACACCTTCACTTGCAAACAGATAGAAAAAGTAGAGTTCATACCAGTAGTGAAGCAAATGATCACAGCACCCTAAACTGCCTAATAGTAATCAAATGATGTTTCCTAATTGTTTCAGTTGCTAACACTAGCCAAACAAATAATGCAGACTAAGTATCACATCAAACCCAATTAGCAAAAAAAAAAAAAACAGGCTCTGAGAGAATGTGGTCATTATTTTGATTGGAACTGCAAACAATAGTAACAAAAAAAGGAATCTTGGTTTCAGGTCTTTTCATTCCAAACCATAAACATTCACTACACGTACAATAAAAAAGGATGATGCGGTAATACCCCCCCTCTCGAGGCCTTAATGAGTTGTTGAGTGAAAGTAGAACAAGAGATACTCCGCAGAGAATGCTGCGGCTGCAATCAGACAAAGAGCGCCTTCAGGCAACCGAAGAAATCTAAATGCAAGAAATTAAAAGAACAACAGAAAGAATTAGCCATACTTACAAGATCATATAACCCAGTAAAATAAATATAGCCAACTTACAAAGTGCACATATGACCTAGTTAAACAAAACAAAGGTATAGAACAGATGAGTGATGGATGGTCAAAATGATCAATAATTAAGAATTTGAAAACAAGAGTATAATGGTACTGTGATATTGTAAATAACAAATTACATATAAGTTATTGACAAAAGATGACTTAACAAATATATCATTTAAAAATTGAATTAAACATATAAGGACTAAATCTTACAAATAAGGACAATTTGCTCTCCACTTGCCACATGTCATGAGTTAATTTACTTTTTTACCCTTAACTACTTCTTTTGACTTCTAATCCCTTTATAAGGATTAAATCTTACAAATAAGGACAATTTACCCACCACTTGTCACTTGTCAAAGTTAATTTATTTTTTTATCCTTAACTACTTCTTTTAACTTCTAATCCCTTAATATTACCTTTTTTTTTTTTTTAATAATCTCTTTATGTTACTTTGTTACCATGTGTCAATAATACATTTACAATTTTAACCTTTATGCATGGATAACTAAATCTTAATTATTTTCTTTAATCCAAACTCTTTTTCGTTCAAATCCAGGTGCTTGCTACTGCACTTGTACTCGTGTTATGCTACTGTACTCACTGCACTCATACTCGTCCAATTATGTTATTGCACTTATACTCGTGTTCTACTACTGCACTCGTCATCACTTAATCCTACTACTGCACGAGTTCATTCCTGCTACTACACTCGCTGCACTCATACTCGTCCAGTTCTGGTATTGCACTTGTACTCGTGTTCTGCTACTGCACTCGTCATCGCCTAATCCTGCTACTGTACTCATACTCGTCCAGTTCTGCTACTGCACTTGTACTTGTGTTCTGCTACTGCACTCATTATCGCCTAATCCTGCTACTGCGCTAGTTCAATCTTGCTACTGCACTCATACTCGTCCAATCCTGCTACTGCACTCATCATCGCCTAATCCTGATATCCAATATCACCATTCAAAACTAACTCAACCAACTTCCAAACTACCATCACAATAATAACAATTTGGCAAATTCAAACATGCAAGTTCATGTAATCAGGGAATCCCATTTTCAATCACATCAACTAGGGACATTCAAACCCCAACCAAAGAAACTATAATTCACCCACAAACTCCAATGCCTTTTTCACTAAAATTTCAACTCAACTTATTTACAGTAACAAGAAATGGACCTTAAGCTGTTGTCCTCACTTCACGACAAGAACACAACAATTCTTGAGAAATTCCCTTCTCCTCAGTTTCACCAACTCTGTAAATTAAACGTATCAAGCATCAGTTCTCATGGTAACAGTAAGAATCGAGCCAGTAATAACCTAAGGAAACCGGAAATCAACACCATGAACAGTTATTCGAACAGAGACTATAAACACCCAAATCCAACTTCCCCCAAAACATAATCGAATTCAAAATCTATCTACACTAGCATGTAGATCTCAGAGAGGAGATTAAGTTTCATACCATGCATGGCTCAGTCTCTACCCGAATTCGTCAGAAAATTCCCAGAAAGCTCGCCCGAAAGCTTGAGACTTCCGGCTTCGATTCAACTTCATCTGAGCTTCTCTGTGAAAACCCGAACCATACACGTGATCGAGACACCGATACCATTCAAACATTGGTGGTCCTCCTCCGCATCACCGCCGGAATTTACAGAGAACCCGTCGAGATACTCAGAGCTTTCGAGCTTCGAATAGTAGTCGTCCGACGTCGGGTCGAAAAATTAAGGACATGGATCACACCGCCGAACAGATGGTTCAATTCGATCTCTGTCAGGTAGATCGATTAGGTCCCTGATCTGCAAAGGTCGCAACCGAGGCAGGGCTGGAGAATGGGTCAAGGCGTCAAGCTATCTTGATCCTTATCTGTTTTGGGTTTTCGTTTTGGGTGTTAGTATTTGGTCAGTGGCATATGCGTAAATATTTCTTCAAACTGAGTATTTTGGTCATTTTCCATTAGAATTGGGAGTCAGACTTGCATCATTTGGCTTTTTAGCCTGGGCTCATGTCCTTATTAGTATAAATCTTTTTGAAAGTGTGTTTTCTGTATTTACATCTTTGGTCATGTGCTACTATGTAATTTTCTATATTGTAAAAGCACCCATCCTGTGATAAAAATGTGGACATGGCGTTCACCATCTTTTAAGCATAGTCTCCAATGTTAAAAGTTCAAGCTTAGGGAATTCTAATGTGTAGCAATGCTTCAAGAGCTCAAAAGCAAAAGGAAACCAAACAAAATCGCAATGGTGAATCATCAAATAAGACTAAACCCAGCCCAGAGCAAAAAAGAAAAAGAAAAAAAGGCAACCAGAAATTCACGAAAGCCAGAAACCAAGGTTGGGGAGAAGTTTGAACTAGTAGGAAGAAGCAAAAATAATAATAATTAATAAAAAATAAAAATAAAAACAATTCAATCTAAGCATTTATCAGGGAGGCTCCACTCTATACCATCACAATTCTGATGAGAGACTTCAGGATTAACAGCCTTTTCCCTTTCCTCCAATGAAGCTTCAACAGAGGGAGGAAGGCATGAATTAACTAGTTTATTTAAGAGCATCAAACAAGAAGAAGCACATTAACAAACAATTTCTTGTTCTGATGGTACATAGCTATCTACAGGAACATGAGAATGGTTTTTGACATGAGAACCATGGTAATATATAAGGGAGATTTGTGCATCCCTCAATGTATTGAAGTCTCAGTATCATTCTACCAAAGGAGCTAACTGAACATGGAAAGAGAAAAAGAACCATGGTAATGTATAAGGGAGATTTGTCATTTAACTTGCAACACTAACTGAACATAGAAAGAGCAAACTGAATATGAAATCGATGATATTTTTTATTTCCAATAAAACCCTATCTATGCTACTACAGAAGGGCGCGCAACATCTCTCTCTCCCCCTTAAAAAAAAATCCATTCTACCATTATCAATCTTTTCACAACTAAACAGCAACTAGCTTAGAGTGCCTACAAAAAATTGCAGTGTGCATAAGAGGCAATAATTTTCACATAACATACCGAAAAAAAGAACAAAACTGAATATTTTTGTAAGAGAAAATGAAAGTGAAGCTGACCAGTAACAAGAAGCAAGCCAGATGAAAGTTGCTTAAGGAAAACAACTCTCTTTCACTTAAACCTTCCGGCCAATATAAACAACACTGTCCCAGGTGTAATACTTGCCTCTTGTCCCCCTGAAAACAAAACTCATGATTGTTGAGTTCTAAAAAGCTATGCTGAAAGTAAAATTACCGACTTTCCAGTTCACTGTAAAGTAAAACATGTATATTTTCAGTATCCAAACGATTACCAGACTAAAAGAAGCTAACTGAATGTAAAATACCGTAACGCGGATGTCACGCCCCTGATTTTACACACATGAAAATCGATATATATAACCCCATAATTATATATGCGTGAACGCCCAGTCATCAATACAAAATACCTGAAATCTTTTTCCCTTAAACTTACACACTTATTGATGCCCTGAACCCTCAAAGTTAATATACACTCGCTCCAAAGAGTTATATATTACACAAGCTTACGAATTAAATTGTCAACAACAAGATAAACGTAATGCTCCTCAGAGCTCACTACAACGGAAGTCCAAATAACGGTAAAGTCACAAAATTGGCTTCCTACCGTAAAGCTGCTAGCTCGCTGCCTCAACCTCGATTATCCTAACCTGCAGGATTAACCCCTACACCGTTGGAATGGTGCACCGGGTTGCCACACAACAAACCCGGTAAGCTTTTGCAAGCCCGTATGAGTAACTCAAACCACACACAACTCACTCCAAAGATAAGGAAAACAACACACGCTTTGATTCCTTAAAAACACGAAATAAAGGAGAATAACTCGCACTTTAATTTCCTTTCAAATCGAAATAAAAGAAAGCAACTCACACCTTGTTTCCTTTTAAAACGAAACATAGAAAACAACCCACACTTGAATTCTATCAATAAAACATAGAAAACAACGCACACCTTGAATTCTATCAGTTGTACCATAAGCGTACCATAGAAAGCAACTCACACCTTGATTTCTATCAGTAAAACATAGAAAGCAACTCACTCCTTGATTTCTATCAGTAAAACATAGAAAACAACTCACACCTTGTTTCCTATCAAATGTACCATAATCGTACCATAGAAAGCAACTCACACCTTGATTTCTATCAAAACGTTAATAAGGAAAACAACTCACACCTTGTCCCCTTAAAAACCATTAATAAGGAAGCAACTCACACCTTGTTCCCTAAAAATACGTAATGTCATGAGTTGTAAATAACCAATTCCCGTTACCCCATGAATTACCTATATGGCAGACAGATTAGAGCTCTAACTGAAAAACGTAACCACTCGTCCGGCCAAAGACGTGGTCACCTGATATTCTGCCCAAGGTCTCAGACCTTCGATCCTCGGGCCGCACTGTCCCTTGGAGCAAAACATTAAAGGAGTCGCATCAGACCCAAAATGTTACACAAATCGCAACGCTTTTGAAAACAATCGAAATCAACATTTCCATAATCATTGTTTTCTGAAAAAGCCATAACACAAAACAATAAAAAGCATCTATTCATGCCTATTGTTTTCATACCCAAATCTCAACACTTTTCTCAAATCTCAACGCTTTTCAAAACAAATCGAAATCAATCATTTCCACAAGTCATTTGTTTTCCAAAAGCCTCACCCCAAAACAATAAAAAGCATCATTTCATGCATATTGTTTTCATAAATCCACAAACCACCCAAAACATATATATTTACTAATACATGAATACGTATGTACATATATACATCCCATAATATATATATATACATACATAGCCATCTACTTAGAAATGCTGCTAATACCATCTATAGTTTGCAGTTAAATAAATAACTCTCAAAACAATAAGGGTATTTCCCGTTCGTGAATGAACTTTGTGAGATTACTCACCTTAGAATCCCGCTGCGTCTTCTATACAGAACCGAACCAGTACACTATCACCAACAACTCGTCCAATTCACCTTTTAGAAGCACCTATTCACCAATGATCTCAAATCAGTAACGATTCATAACCAATTTTAAGTCCGAAACCCCTGTTTTGAACTAAAATCCCCCAAAGTGGCGCCAATCGAGGCAAAACCACATCCGAGACCTTCCAAAGTCTCTGGAATACGTCCACGATCGATGTGACCAAACCACAAGTCGATCGGACGCTCAAATCCTCACGGATAGAATAAATTGATCGGTATGAAACTGCAAAAATCATAACAATTCCAAACGAACTCCAAAACTTGCATATTATATATCGAAACGCTCGTATCAACGAGTAGAACATATATAATACCAAAAACAGTTCCTTAAGTGGCCGGAACACCGCCGGAACGCCACCACAGACGGTGGTGCACCGCCACCGGCCAAAACACATTATTTCACAAAACTCCCAACATCAAAGTTCTTCATCTAAGCATGATTGTGAATTCTCATAACTAGCTCGAAGTCAGAAAACAAGCTTAAGGGATCGAAAACTACCTCACAAGCCGTGAACAGTAATCCCAACTGAGTTGATCGAAGTTTCACGTGAATCGATCCAAACAACCACCAAGGATCGACCAGGGAGCTTGTTCTGAACTCAACCCAAGAAAATCGAAGCCGTGCCGACGTCGGAACTGTATTTTCCGGTCGGGTCCGATTTCTCCAGTCTGCACCGCCTTGAACTGCCACCGAGACGGAGAATCGCCGTAAGAGAACACCAGAGGGACGACCAGACGGAGGAGGCGACCCTGCTGGCCAAGTTTCAAGGCCGGAGACCGCCGCAGTTGGCCGGAAAAGTCGGGTCGGATCGGCCGGGTTCGGGTCGGGTCAGGCGGTTTTCTTCGATACTGAGGGAGCGGACGAGAGAGAAGAGAGAGAGAAAAAAAAGGCTTCCGGAAAAGGAAATGAGGAAATGAAAATATATTTCTGATTTTTCCTATATATACTAAAATGGAAACTTTTTCCAATAGCCATAACTTCCTCATACGAACTCCGATTCTCGCGTTCCACATGTCCACGAACTCGTATCGACGCGCTCTACAACTTTCGTGAAGGAAGTTTTCGGAGAATCCCAACGAATAAAAAGTCAACCTTTGGCAACCCCCCTAAAACCATATTCTTCAATTAATTATTCGCCCGAAACACTTCCGCTCCATCCACGAGCCACGAAACCGTCCAATAGTTATAAAACTAATTCTGGAAAATCCTCGGAAAATAATTATGAATTTCCGGGGCATCACAGCGGAACCTAGACAAAGAGTCCTAGATGACATGCAATAAGGAAACTAAAGAATTTTTGAACTATTTGACCAACTCACTGAAAATGCCCAAATGTCTATGAAATTTCCAGCTAAAAACACTCATGAGAGCCATTAAAATGTGAATAATGGTAGGAAAACAAAAAAAAAAAAAGGAAAATTTCCCTCAAAGAATTCATCTTTATGTAAATTCCAACCTTGTTAGGGCTAGCAATTATTAAACAATACCGAAAGATGATCCAATTCCATCCACGAACAAAAACCCCTATTGAAGTTTGGGATACAAATCGGAGACCAAGCAAAACCCTAGTTTTGATTACATTCACTCGAGCGAACCCAATTTAGAAAATTAACAGAAGAAAAGTATAAGCTTCGATACAGAAAATTAGAGCGATCAAAGATTGAACAGAGGACTGAGAAATGGGGAGGCAGGAGGATGATTACCTAAAGCGAAGAGTGGAGATGGTTCAGATCGCAGTGAAATGACGGCGTTTAAGGGACATTGAAACCCATCAAAACCACAGATTCGCTCTCCCTCTCTCATTCAAAGTACCACAGACTTACCACAAAGCAAGGATACCTGCCGACTGTGAGATTGCGAGAGAGAAACTGGCAATATCTATGGAGGAATCCTCTCATCACATAAAGCCCATAAGTTATAACCGATAAATCTTCACAATTAAAAATTTGAACTAAGTATTACTCTATTAGGGTTTCAAATCAAATCTCATAGGAGACTTACTTACCACATATTCAAAAGATGTGAGATTGGCGGCGAGTGTGAGACGAGATTGATACTATCAGCGGTTGGAGGCTTCTCGAGCGTCTCCAGTCGATGCGGGGAGAGAGATGGGTTGATGCGAAAACCAGAAGTGAAGCAAAAAAGGCATAGTCAATGGCTTTTCTTCTTAAGAAAATAAGACGACGTCGTTAAAGGAAAAGAAATGCAGCGACGGAAAACATGCACAGTCGTAAACATAATCTACTTTTGCGACCGCATTGGTGTAGCCGAAGCAAGCACAACCTAATTTCGCGATGGCATCATTTGCCGAAGTAAATATCAGAGCAAAGGCGACCGCAATTCAGTGCCGACGCTGGCTATGCGTAGCCAACAGAATTCTGTTTTGTAGTGAAAGCACTGTATACATTATCAATTTGCTAATTCATATTCTATCAAGACATAACTAGAAATTTTCACTAAACCAAGTTCAAGCAAAGAAACCCATTATTACTCTTCCATTGATTTAAATGCACTCTCAAAACTTTGATAACAATCAAAGGAGTTCAAAAGAAACATTAAAAAAATCCCAATATCAAATTCAATTTCTTAAGATTGAACTTACTTCTCCGGTAGACATGGTAATAACTTGGCATTCTCAAGTGTGAAGACAAAATAAAGGTAAATGGTCTTCAAATCAGATTTCTGTGGATTCACCGTCACTACCTTCGCTGTCAGTCTGTTAACAAACAAAGTGATATGGTTAGATATAAATAAATGGTACAAAAGAATCATCTCATATAAATAGGTCATCTATACATGTTTATACTATGCAAACACGCATTATCGATGCCTCACTCATCACATCACAATGATTTCTACTTAAATCTTCATCAACAAAATTTAGGGAAAGTTCTGACAAATCTAGTGGTATAGATGGCATGTAATCAGTTTCATCAAGATTCTCATTATCATACAAGCCTCTTGGTGGTGCTCTTAGGACTACATACACAACTAGCAAAATGGGCAACTCACACAGATTTAAATCTGTGTGAAATACTAGTATTTCACACGGATATCAGTATGTAAAAGACTGTACCTACGGTGCAAGCACGGAATGGTTTTTCGGTTGCCTCCGAAGGGGGCGCTAATGCTCTATTCACACGGTTTTGGGAGTCCGTGTGGAATTTGATGTGTGTCCCACTTGTCTGTCCACATACATACTTAAATTGGGTTCAATCCGTGTGAGTCAAAACTAATATTTTAATATCCTGATCAGTGTGAAATAGTTTCCTAATTCACATAGATGTCTGTGTGGAAGAGTGATGGCATTCAAAAAAAAAAAGAAAAATTCTGCAAATGAATTAACAAATAAAATTACATCAGCAATCTGATTTTTTTGTCCATTTGAATCTTTTGTCTATCCCAACAACTACCCCACAAATGCTATGGAAACTGGAAAGTATCGAAATTCTTCTTCAGACTCTTCATATTCTGCTAATTGTACTGAAGCGATGTTCTTTCTCTTTTCATCATGTTGCATACCTGTGAAGGAGAGAAGAGAGACCATCATTATATACACCTCTGCTGAATATATACATATATATATATATGATTAGCAGAGAAGAACACCCTCAGCCTTACAAACCTCTTTTTTTTAATTTTTTTCAGTGACAATATTTGAATCAGAAATATTAAGCTTGAACAGATCCAGGGAAGAAAAAAAAAATTTCCTTTCACCCCTTGGATTTTTAGACAAACAAAATGAAGAAACAATTAAGAAGTTCATTGTGTACCCACCAATATCAACAGTAAAGAAAGTAAAGCATATAAGTCAATCAAACTAAATAGAAGAAGCCAACTCTCAGACCAGCAACATGAAACATGAACAACGCCCCAGGTCAAAATGAAGAAGGGGAAAATAAACCCCATCATGCCAACAAAAATTGAAAATTTTTACAAACATATTAAAAAGAAAAGGAATTAAATTGGGTAAACTTCCCTCCCAATCCCTTTTTCTTTTCCAGAAAACTCCCGAGGCCTTCTTCAATCTATCACAAAACCACCAAATCAGTTTACTCTCTGAATCAGTTTACCATCTGCAACAGTTCCTTCAAGTTTTGGCCTGGTACTATATCAATATAGAACCATCAAGACAAGTTTAAGTAGGAGATCATACAAGAAACTTATAAAAGTACATATGAATTGCACTTTATAAAGTATCATGTTTGAAATACCTCACTATTAAAGCAAGTATCTAGCTCATCTCTTGTGTGAACCAATTACTCTTCCAACAGCTGCTAACAACGCAGCAAATTTAACAGAGTCTCACCAACTAATACACAGAACTATCAGCAACAGAAAAGGCATACAACCTTCTAACTCACTTCATCACTCCATGTTAGTGCTTTCAAACTCTGAACAATTTGAGGCAGTCCAAGGTCCACCATTTGAACACCAAGTGTCCGTTTGGAGAGCAAGTTCCTCAGGGCCAAAACAACAACTCTAACGACCTACCAAAAGTTACCAAACGCATATTAATAATTAAGAGATGCATAAAACATGTATTCCTCTAATAACATGTATTCCTTCATGTTCACATAAGCAGTTCTACTCATATTCCCAACAGGTTATAAAGAAATTTATTCATATCATCATACAAGAATTATCAATGACAACTTTCTCATACTTTATATCAGGGTACTTCTCTGCAAGCTCGGGGGAACACTGAAAGCAAAGACCAAACCAGTTTTAACTTGAGGATAATTGGGAAAACAATAGAGAAATATAGTTTTTCATATATACATATTAACAACTGATGTACCTTGACAAAAAGACCGTCAGTTTTCTGTATTATATTTGCTTTATGTATTGCAGAAGGTACTCACAAGGAATCAAATAATCAAATTGTGAATAGTAAAATGCTAAACAACAAAAATACCCAATCAGGGAAAAAATAAACTAATATCCAATAAAGAATCTAAATTCAAAACCCTAGATTCAAGTTCATTGAGTGCGAGTGAGTGTATATAACTAATTATACACAGATGCATACACAAACATACAATCATACACAACTCCGATGCAAAATAAACCAGTCATAAATGGAAATTGAAGAGCAGAAAGTGAATAAGGATCAAAGAGGGACCTATTTGACAGACTCGATGATCTCAGGGCTGATAGCATCGCCAGGGAAGAGGGTGGCAGTGATCGGAGTGGAAGTATATGAGAAAACCCTAGCTGCCGGCGACGAGGATGAGACCAAGGTACGGCAAGGATTCGCAGAAGCTGTTGAGGAATTTCTGATATAGAGAGCGAGAAATGAGATGCAAAATTAAAGAGCGAACCGACCTCGGGATCTGTGTAGCTCCCTGGATCTGAAGCCTTGGAAGAACGACTGGGCTTTAAGGTCCCGATTGGTGAATTTCCAGCGAGGGAGGAGCAGACGGAGCTATGAAAGAGTTGGAAATGGTGGAGCCAGAGAATTCTAATCTTTATTTGATTTTGCGGGATTTTGGGGGAGTGAAATTTGGCGGAGGATGGGGCTGGAGGAGGTAAGGGTCAAGTCGGAGGAGGCAGAGGCGGAGGGGGAGAAAGGTGTGGTTAGGGTCTGAGCTTGAGAATGGAGGAGGAGGCCGAGTTTGGGGTCGGGGTTGAGAACTGAAGTGAGGAAGTGAGGAAAATACTCCAAGCGTGCAACTTCGAAATTTTTGTTCCCCGCCTTGTTAAAATCTCAAAAGACTTGGCCGCTTCACCAAAATAGATTCACACAGATTTCGGTTTCGGTGTGTATTTCATTCAGATACAGATGTTTGTATGAAAAAAGCTTTTGTAATAGATGTCCGTGTGAATAGGTGAGAAAGAATCGTAACGCCGACACTGAAATCTGTGTGAATTGGTTTGCACACAGACATCCGTGTGAATAGGTGAGAAAGAATCTTAACTTTGATACTGAAGTCTGTGTGAATTGATTTACACACAGACATCTGTGTGAATAGGTGAGAAATAATATTAACTCTGACACTGAAATCTGTGTGAATTGTTGTTTCACACGGATTTTTGTTGTTATTAGTAATGCACAAACTCACGTGGGCCCAATTCTACTTAGTTCACACGGTTATCGGTATGAAATTGTATTTCACACAGATATCCGTGGGTGTTGAAAATCTATGTGAAATAAATATGTGTGAGTTGCCCGTTTTGCTAGTAGTGATACCAATTCGATACATCACTTTCTCTTGAGTAAAACACTTGATTTGCTTGTGATGCAAAGATAAAAGGACTCCTTTGAAACTTGTAAACACAAAATCTGAAAGCAAATAAGATGCAGACACGTGTACAAAAATAATATATTTATTAATTCAAGTGCAGGTTACAATCTCTTGTAATCCTCTGATTCGATCTCCGACAATGAATTTCACTCAAGGGCTTGACGCTTGATCTTGAGTTAGACGATAGTCACGAGAGTTGACACGTGACGAATGTTTTGACTTGAAGTTGGTGAGGAACCGGCTATTTGGCAGCTTGAGGGTTCTTCACACGAGCTTGGGAGACTTCAGGAATTGGAGAGTATTTCCTTCTCTTTTCTGGCCGAAGTCCTTCTCTTGATTTGAGAGGGGGTATTTATAGTATCGGTGTCTCGATGACATAGCATTAATCACATTCCGTAATTGCGTAATTAAATCAATCAGTTTTAATTGATTGATTTAATTATCTTTTATCTAAGGAATATGACAATCAATTTCGATTTGATTTAATGCCCGATTTCAATCAGAATTAAACAATTTAATCTGATCGATATTTGTATTTAATACTTGATTTTCATCGAGATCAATCAGTTGAATGCGATTGATCCGCTTTAAATACTTAACTCGAGCAACAATCAATCAGCGATAATTTGAAGCTTCCACAATTGATGCTTCCACGTCATTCAATCAATGGATCACTCGTGTTTTGACATGTGTCATCCTCGAAGATCACATAATTTTGATGACATATGAGCCACGTGTGCCTTTTGTAGAACCCATGTGCCAACTAAGCTTGTTTAGTCAAAATTTCGAAGATTGACCGATTTATTTAATGAATTTTATTTTCATTAAATTTCTTGTGTCTACAAAACTGATGTTGGCATATTCAAAGATTAACTAGTGTAAATCCTTCTTCAACCTTGACACCATTTACGATGTTAGCCCAATCGCAGTCAAACATTGGAACTTTGAATTTGCGATAGTCTAGCAAAATAATTTCTTTTATGTGGTGACCAGAGAGGTGTCCGACAGCGCCGCAACCCCGAGCCAATGAGAAACCGACATGTCACGAATGACATCCCGATAACTCATCAACCCGAAATCGCAAGGGCTTTTGGGTTTAGATTTTTGGTTTACAAACACTTTCTTTGGGCGAATCATTCTAGCAACAGAACAATATATTTTCAAAAGCGGAATTTAATATTTTCAAAAGCGGAATTTAAAGTGAGCTAAAGGATTTGGGCTTATAATTGGAGCCCAATTTGGAAAACAAATCACTAAGTAACTACAACTCTACAAGTATGAGAGACGCGCCCCAGGGTTACGGGTCTACCAAAATTTTGTAAATAAGTGAGTAGAAAACAAATAATTAAAAAGTAAATAAGTGACTTCAAAATCCGATAAAGGACCAAAACCTTCTTTTGATAAAGTACTCAAAGAAGAATACGCTAAGCCGAGCCATATGCCTCCTCTGTACGCTCCCCGACCACATGCTCAAACCTGCACACTATTGTAGGGATGAGCTTTCGTCCTCGCATGCCCAGTAAGGGCTGACCAAACCATGCTAGGTTCAAAAAATAATAAACTTGAAAATATTTACTACATAAGATTGTGCACGTTTATCGAAAATACTTTAAAAAGAGTCAACCACAAATATTTATTCTTTTTATAAAACATATGCAGCATGCTTCACACAACTTGGAGCTCCGCGATACTTACCTGCCGGCTACACTAAAACAATCGGTGACTGGCCCGGTTCATCATCCTTCGAGAATCAGCCAACTACTCTGCAGTGCTTGTGACTACAAGTAGCGAAAGTGTCCATTTCCTGGCCCTGAGTGTCCTATGACTGGTTCACTGTCGGTACTCACCCTTCCTCGACAAACATAGGAGCACAGCCCCCTCCGGAGGTTCACGGTTATCAACACCGTGGGATCCTTAGGAATCAACGCGTCTAGGTCCCATTTACTTTCAGGTCATAAGTACAAACATACAATGGGTACAGTATCTCAACATGCAAGTCTAGCCTCGGTTTTGCAATCAGTAATTATCAGTTATGAAAACTCAGATATTTACAATGCATCGACAAATGAACAACCAAAAACGCACTTGCAGGCAACATACTATCATAGTATAGCATTCCACGTATATCGAAAAGCCTCTAACAAGGAAGGGACATCTCACCCTACCTGGAATTGGAGTGCTCGTCCAAATTTAGTTCGTTTCTGACTTTCAATACTTCGTCTAGTTCCGTGTGCACACGCTCGAGTCCTTTGAAATAAATTCAAACGAATGCATAACTTCACATTATCATAGCATTAACCGAACAACCAAAGCTTTGATTTAATTTCTTTGAAGTCCAACTAGTTATCCTTTAATCGATACAACCTATTATCCATTCCCAAACAATTCAAATGATATGGCATTTGAACCATCTAGGATATGGTGATTATACTCAACACTTTGACTTTATTTTTTTAACCTTTTTTTACTTTAGGAAAGCAATTGACAATTTCCATTCCTGAACAATTCAGCTACCGTAATAAGCTCATTTGGGATATTGTGATCATACTTATTTCCTGAATGTATTTCAGGTCAACCAGTTTGAACTTTTTACTTAATCGTTAAAACATAGCAAATAAATAGTGATCATCATTCCCGAACAATTTCATTTCGGGATATGATAACTTTAGAGTACGTTATTGGACACTTTGACTCATTCTTAATTACCAAACTGTGTAAGCATTTGACCCAAAATGTCATCTTAAATTAACCTTCGTTCAATCCATTTTCCAACCATTCAACACCATTCTCAAATCACCACCAACTCACACTTAACTTACTCTTATTACCCATCTCTACAATTTCAATCATGAGTCACAATACCAAAACTTAATCGAGTCACATATCAGCTACTAATAATTTCACACATTAACCACACTTATTCATCGATCAAACAACATATTACAACCACAATAGTTTCACCAAATAGCAGATTCAAAACCCAGACCCTTACCAATTCTTCTTTTCCAAGCTGAGAGCTAATTCCAACTGCTGCAATCTACCATCAACAGTCGTGTAAACACCTAACAAATACTAGATCATTAGTAACCAACCCTTGACCATTTCGGTATCCCAAAACAGAACCTATACATGGTTCTTACCTTGTCCAGTTTCAATTGAAATTGGCCCAGCAGTCTCATCCTCCCTCAAAACTTCCAAAAATGCAAAAATCTATAACCATTAACCATCTGAATTCCTAGCAAACAATACACCATCAATGAACAACCCTCAACCAATATTTCATCCAAACAGAGGTCGAGATTCTTACCACTCGTCGATATTAGTCGGACTGAACCTGTGCCTTCTCCCTTCAAAATCACCAAAAACCGCAGACTCCATAAACCTCGTTCATTTCAAAATAAACGACAAGAATTAGAGACTTTCAGTCTAAATTGAATGGAGGCTTCAACCCAGACTAGGTTGACGTAAATTACCTAACAGAGATGATTAGAAGGCTTAGCAACCTTGAGTGGCGGAGCTACGGTGGTCCATGCACCAGCGGCGGCTCTTGCAACGCGTATGGCATTCCTGGTCTGAATCGGAGGTGGGGACCATGGGGTTTTGGATAAAGGATAGGTGTTGATACCATCTATGGTGGTGGTGTCGCTCAGGAAAGGCCAGAGAACGGTGAATCTATCTCAGCGGAAGGAAAGATTTCGGCGATGCTCATGCGGCCTTCAGTACTACAAAAATCGATACCTTTCAGACGAGGCATTACAGTTTTCGGCCGTATGATTGATTTTTATTTTTTAGACGTCGTTTTTATAAAATTCGACGTCTGATATGGAATTATGAATTAGTTCAGAAGACGTTTAATGACAGAACTGTTGTATGACCCTAAAAAATTTGAGTGGCAAGTTTTCCACCATGTAAGTGGTGCCAAATCGCATTTCAAACCCCGAATTTTCCCCTTACCATTTATTGATCCTACGATGAAAAATAAAAAACTGTGGTCTAATCAATATGTTTGACAGAAAGGAGGGAGATTTCCCACCACCATTTTTCTCCAACTTCTCAAAGAGGGAAGTCAAATTGATAGGAGACAAACCCCAAATTTCAAATGGCTGCATTCATACCACCTTTTTATAAAATTCTGTTGTGTGAGTCATTGTCCAAATTGATAGGGCTTGTCCAAATTAATGTAGGCCGGGCATGAAACACTTTCAGAAAAAAAAAATAACGAAGAACTCAAACCTCCTCACTCTCTCTCGACATAGACCTAAAACCAAAACCCGAATCTCCTCACTCTCCCGACAGCATCTCCCCAAAACCAAAACCTACACTTGAAGTCCATCAGATCCAAGACCTTTGTTCTACATCGACACCAAATAATTCATCGGATCCAAAACCTAGACCTCGCTTCTCTCTTCTTCTTATCTTCTACACCTATACCCCAAATCCATCTCTTCGACAACCAAATCAGTTTCCACATCAACCTAATCTGAGAGGAGCCTCTCTGGCCTCAAAGATGACGTCGTCACCTGTGGCCAAACTCCCTTGGCTTAAATCGAGCCTTCACTTTCCAGCACCAATGGGTATCTAATTTCTCTTCTTTTAGATTTTGACCTAACTTTTTGATTTCCTAAGTTTTGGGGATTTTGATTTCTGATGCGATTATTTTTTTGTTGCAGTAAGAGGACCAAGAGAGAGGTCATCGGGCTCAAAGTGGAGGGTCTAAAGATTAGAATCAGAGCTCTGGTCGACGGCGGAGGTGAAATCTGCTTTGGTCGAGAGCAGCGGAGGCGCTCATGTGAATACTGAAAAGAAAGACAAAGGTTGGTAGTGAATCGAATCCATTCGAAGTAAAAGGGATAGTGTTATTGATACCAAAATAGAGATGAGCCAACTTTCATCTCTTAGTTTCCGGCCTTATTATGGCTCTCTCAGTTTCTCAGTTAATCGGACTCCCTCTTTTTGTCGCTTCAACCTCCTCTTCCGATGCCCCACGACTAGGTATTAATAATCTCTCTCTCTCTCTCTCTCTCATGGGTTCTCATTTCTCACTTGTCTACTTTCATTTGCTTCATTGTTTTTGTCAATTCATGAACTGTAACTGATGGTCTGTAACTGTTATATCTCTGTGAGTACTTGAAACAATTATTCCATGAATTTATGTGTATTGCATTTTTTCTTGCTTTCATGTGTGTTTTTGATTCTGTAGATTATTTACAATCCTTTGTTTTGTAGTTACTTTACTGTATTTGGTAAAAGTCCTCTATATTTCTGATTCTCTTGGTTGGAACTTGAGTTTACAGTGGATTGCGAGGCAACTCTTTGACTGGAGCACTGTCCGCTGATATGTGTCAATTAACTGGTCTGTGGTACTTGTAAGTATTTTCCTTCTGTATTTCAACTAGTTTTGCTTTCTTTGTGTTCTTTTTGTGTTTCTGTTGGTATTTGTACATACCTCCAACAATATAGAGGATTTGCTACATCACCAAGCATAAGTAACACCCTCTTTGGGACACCCACAAGCCATGGTGAGGCCCAACCGAGACATGCATCCAGTAGCCCTATGTTCAGGCCATACCATGGTATCCGAAAGCGGCCAAGACCTCGTCGGGAAGCCACATTTCTGGCCTTGCAAAGTTGCCTCCACAATATGGCTTTCTAGATTAGAAATAGTTGTTACTTGTCCCACATCAGAAAACAAGTGAAGGAGATGGCTTCCTTCACCTATAAAAGGAACTCTCCTCCCACTTAGAAAGACATTCCATATCCATCCCGTTACATCTCATGTAATCATCTTGGGCCGCAAGGCCCAACACATATAGTTAAGCTTTCAAGTGGATGTAGTTTCGCGCTAAGGCAGGAGACGAACCACTATACTTCTTGTGTCGTTCTCTCTCTCTCTCTCTCTCTCTCTCTCTCTATTTAACATTAATTAGACCCCTCGGTCACTAACATTAACATTGGCGCCGTCTGTGGGAAGCCAACACAATGACTTCGTCACTTACCATGCGTTAAGTTAGCTTAACCAGCTGTTGATATCTGAAAGTCCAGCGGTAGCTGGACCCTAGCTAACGCTGATCCGGTGGGCGGATCGGTACTTGTGTTGTTCTCGAAGCTCCTGTTACCTGTCAAGTGAAATACAACGGGCGTCAGAGGGAGACCGCGCCGGGAGGTCTTCTGCTCTCCGATGCCTAAGTTAGTCAATGTACTTATGTTGACAGAGTAACAGTAGATTAGTATTGAATGCGTCATCAATGAGGAGAGAGGAGAGAACCTTTTATAGGTGAGGAAGAGGTTGATCTTCTCTTTGTTTTCGATGTGGGACTGATATGCTTCAGTTCCCAGTTTCAGAAGCCTCTGATGCCATCTTGGCGTGGCGCGTGGCGGCGCGTCGACGGTGATCTGGAGATGGTCCGACGCTGAGGCTGTAGCCTGCCTGGCAGTGTGTCTGCGTGTCATTCCTTTAGTTGGAATTAGTACCTTCGGCGGTACAATGAGCGTGGCCCATTATAGCTAATTATGTTTGCAAATGTACATGTATGTACACCAGCTTAGGGAATTTTTCTTCTTTTCCTTTGAATTATCAAAGTTGCTCACTAGGCATCACCTTCTTTGATCATCACTCTTCTCTTCTCTTGGATTATCATCCGCTCCCAGTGGCTTTTATTTTTTGGTTACGTCAAACAATATAATCCCATAATTAGCGGTAACATATGTGGCGGCAATACAAAGTTATATTTGCCCAATCCCTGGCGGTAACACAAAAACAAAAACTAACAAAAAAAAAATATTGAGTCATCTCATCTACGTCTAGGCGCTAGCCATCCTCATTAATGTCTAGCGACATCCCATCCTAATGCCAAAACAAAACAAATTTTTTGGGTGCCATCTTTTCTGGACACCCAGAAAGTTGGTCTTTAGGCTAGGCACCATATAAGACAAAATCTTCACACCACCAGAAGCTTCAACGCACCGCTGAGCTCCACAATATCAGAAGGTCTTGCACTACCAACCTTCATCATCGACACTTCGTCAAAGACTCGAGGAGATCATCTTCCTCTTGCTACATCCTTCACTTAATATGGTCGTCATCACCAGCACGTAGCGAGCATCAATGTCAAGCTCCTCAACTGGCAGCAAACCGTTAAATGCCAAACCCTAGAGTCAAGGTCGCCCCGACAAGAGCTTCCACCAACCGCCAGCACCAACGGCTAGCACAAGCTCTGCCAACCCGCTAGCGAAGGTTCCGCCAACCGCTAGCGAACGCTCGACTACAGCTGACCAAAGCTTCCACTGCTAGCCAAAGCCATCTTCCGCTAGGCCTGCCATCCAGCGCCTCCGCTAGTGAGCTCTAAGTCTCCGCTGATTGCCAGCCATCTTGACGCACCGTGCAAGCTCCTCCGCTGAGCTTCATCAGCGGGAAACAAAGGTCCGCTAATCTCCATCAACGGTAGTTCTTCCGCTAAGATACGTCAGCTGCAATTGACCGCAATTCTCCTCCGCCAGAAGCTCTCTCAAGCAGCAAGGGTTACGATGGTTCATCAAGGATCAATCAATCATGGATTTGCCAGTCAAAGATAGATCCACCAAGCACAGTTACGTCGAGCACCACCGCAAGCCAACTGTACATATCGCCTATATATCACATACTGCCAAGCATAAGCAACGACCTTTTAGGTGGGCCCCGCGACATGGTTAGTCCCGCCTACGATATGCGTCCAGTAGTCCGACATTCGAGCTACCTCTCTATGGTGGAGGTCGGCTGGTGTTAATGCTCAAGTCCGGCGGTAGCCGATTCCTTGTTTAACGGGGGTCCGGTGGGCGGACCGCTACTCCCAGGATTAGGTGATTCCTGTTGCTGCAACACGATAGACAGTGCGTCAGAGGGAGACCGCATTGGGCGGTCTTCACTACTCCGATGCCTAAGTCAGTCACTGTATGTGCAGCATAACAATAAATGAGTAGTAATTGCGTAATTAATGAGGAGAGAGGAGAGGACCTTTTATAGGCGAGGAAGAGGTTGATCTTCTTCTTGTTTCCGATGTGGGACTGCTGTGCTTCGATTCCCAGCGTCATGGGCTTCTGATGCTATCTTGACGCGGCGCGTGGCGGCACCTCAGCGGTGATCTGGGGGCGGTCCGGGGCTCGAGCGGTAACCCGCCTGGCCATGACTTCGCAGGTCATCCCCTTGGTGAGATTCGGTACCTCCGGCTGTACAATGAGCGTGGCTCATTATAGCTAATTATGCTCGTTCTAGCGTATGTAGGTACAAGTCCCCCAAGTCCCCAGTCAAGGAGGGCAATCTTGGTTGGGGAGTTGATCGGCGGTGTGAAGCGTTACTTCCAGTAGACTTGCAACAACATAATTAGCGTCAGTGCGTCATCAACCATGGGTTTACTGAGCAAACGCTTTATACCCTTTCGGGTGGGCCCCTACCAGGCCGCCAGGGAGTCCCCCACTCCCTATCCAAGACAGACCTCCAGATGGTCGGCAAATTGTTTGATGAGGGGAAGCTGCGCAGAGCAGATGGTGTTGGGTAGCGAGCCCAATCTTAGTACCCGAGTGGCGGGGGTCAACGTACTTGATCAGGGTCGTCGTAGACTGTTGACAAGTCCCCGTGTCCCGTAGGGACGGTCTGACCGCAACGCCGCATGGCTGTCGCTGGCAGAAAGGAGGCGTAGCCTGGGGATCCGCCGTTGGCGGGTACCCCCCGCTGGATGAAGCAGGAAAACAGCATCGGGTAGACGTGTTCGGCCATGGTTACTGAGCGGAACTGCGCTCAGTAATACACGGGGTTTGCAAGATGGAGAGGGCCCTGCCGGCGGTGCCATGTACAGCCTAGGCTGCCCCTTGCCAATTGTCAAGTGAGAAGTTCGGCTAGCGGGGTTTCGCTCAGCGGACCTCGATACTTGGAGGATGACAGTGAGAAGTTCCGCTAGCGGGGTTTCGCTCAGCGGACTTCGATACTTGGAAGATGACAAGTGAGAAGTTCCGCTAGCGGGGTTTCGCTCATCGGACTTCGACACTTGGAAGATGACAGTGAGAAGTTCCGCTAGCGGGGTTTCGCTCAGCGGACTTTGATACTTGGAAGATGACAAGTGAGAAGTTCCGCTAGCGGGGTTTCGCTCAGCGGACTTCGATACTTGGAAGATGACAAGTGAGAAGTTCCGCTAGCGGGGTTTCGCTCAGCGGACTTCGATACTTGGAGGCTGACAAGTGAGAAGTTCCGCTAGCGGGGTTTCGCTCAGCGGACTTCGACACTTGGAAGATGACAAGTGAGAGCGGACTTCGACACTTGGAAGATGATAAGTGAGAAGTTCCGCTAGCGGGGTTTCGCTCAGCGGACTTCGACACTTGGAAGATGACAAGTGAGAAGTTCCGCTAGCGGGGTTTCGCTCAGCGGACTTCGATACTTGGAGGCTGACAAGTGAGAAGTTCCGCTAGCGGGGTTTCGCTCAGCGGACTTCGACACTTGGAAGATGACAAGTGAGAAGTTCCGCTAGCGGGGTTTCGCTCAGCGGACTTCGATACTTGGAGGCTGACAAGTGAGAAGTTCCGCTAGCGGGGTTTCGCTCAGCGGACTTCGATCTTGGAAGATGACAAGTGAGAAGTTCTGCTAGCGGGGTTTCGTCCGCTTCTTGGAAGATGACTAGTGAGAAGTTCCGCTAGCGGGGTTTCGCTCAGAGGACTTCGATACTTGAAGGCTTCTAACCAAAGTTGTGGCTTCGGTCGGACGCTTCGTCTGATGGTGGTGGACACGTGGCAAGCCCCCAAAGGGTTAGCGTGCGGAGGCGTGTCTCCTTCGTCGAGCCGTCTCCTCGCCATTAATGTCGAGTAATGATGGATTTCGTAACCGAGGCGACGCCTCGGTTAATCCGGAGAGTAACTGCAGCTGTTGGACACTCGTACGGCTGGCAGTCGATGTCGTTTTTTTAAACGGACGGCGTGGGATTGTTTGACGTTGACATAAAAGGGGGGGAAGGTCGCATATTTGGAACTGCTCTAAACTTCGAACTGTGCCCTCGTCATCTTCAAGTGTTCTGTGTTTGAAATCGGAAGAGAAAGGTGAGGCGATATCGGCGAGTTCTTGCGCGTGGACGAACCTCGTCATCTCCGGCTGCGAAGAGTAGTGTGCACACTATTGTCAAAGGCTCCACTGTCAAGGTTGGTAATCTGGCCTTTTTCCTGTTTGATTGGGTGTCTGCGTTGTTGGATTTCTGTGTTTTTCCGTTATATGCTCTGTCGACGTACTGTGAGGGTGTGAGTGGGTTTGGGGAAGGGTGGTTGTGATTGACAATTGGGGTTGTTAGGGCTTTTCTAGATGGTCGAATCTGGGTTTTAGTCTGCGTTCGTTCTTGTTTTGGCATTTTCTGGGTTGGGTGTTGTTGATGTTCTTGGGCACTAACTGTTATAGGGATAGGTTAGATCCTGTGTGAGCTAACTGATTTGGGTTTTAGGGTTTTTTGGGATGGCCGACGTCATAGAGATCTCTAGCAGTGAGGATTCCAGATCTGAAGTGTCGTTCAGCGCAGCGGATAGAAATTTTATTGACTCGTTGCGTCCGTCTGCCCGTGCAGGAACCTCACTGCCAGAACCGCTAGAAGTCGAGCCGCTACAGACCATTCCGTGGGACGTAGATATGGGTCGTGCGTCGCGTCCGGAGAGTTCTAGGGCGGGGGAGGCTGCCGTTGCGCATACCTTGCATGAGGAGCGGCTAGAAAGTAATAGTGCCGCCAGCGGTTCCGCTGGCGGGGGAGGTAACAAGGGGGAGGATACCGAGTCTGCGTGGGTGTTCGAGGACGGCACTCCCGTTGACGAGGCGGGAGGTAGGATGACAGCGGTTGCCGTCAACCGATTGAAGCGGGTGTTCCGGTTGCCTGGGGCAGTGAAGCTACGTCCACCATCGGTAGAGGAGAAAGCTTCGATTTTGCCGGTGGGTCATGCCGCGGTGCACGAGGCCATATTCCGCGAGGGAGTGACCCTCCCGCTGGTGCCCAACCTTCAGATTCTGCTGTGCGAGTTTGGCATCGCTTTTGGGCAAGTGTGCCCCAACATGTGGCGGTTACTGCTGTCACTCAACTCGCTGTGGCGGTTGTCTGGTTGTGAAGGACCGACCGTGGCGGAGGTGCTGCACTTCTATGAACTGGTGTACGTGAAGCGCCAGGGTTGTAGAGGGCAAGTGAACCTCAGCCGTTGGCAAGGAGCGCCTAAGCTTATTGAAAACCTGCGGGACTCCATGTCGTACTGGCGGGGGTCGTTTTGCGTTGCCACAGCGGGATGGGAGTACCAGGCGGGGGCTAACGAGGGGAGCCGTCGTTTAGAATTAAGTCAGAGTTCCAGCCCATCCGAGGTTGTTTGTTGTTTCCGTTGAACACGACTGGCGTGGTTTGTGTTTTTTTTTTTTTACTGATCATGATGACCTGTTTGTGCAGCGGGGTTGCGGTACAACCTTACTCATGAAGAAGTGTGCCGGGTAGCGCGCATCAGAGGTTGCTGGCGGAACCGCAACCTGCTGGACTTCCGTCTACTTAGCGGGTGGGAGTTGCTGGTAGCCCAACAGTTGACACGCGCCGTTGGTAAGTAATCTTAGCTGTATCGTACCTTTGGTGGGGTTGTCCCATGCTAACTGGCCTGCCACTAACTTTTGCAGAGACTCCGCCTGGAAACAAGGCTAGCCGCGACGCCTTTTCTAAAGCCATGGACCGCGCTGAAATTGATAACTTCCTGGAAGCCATGTATGCTTCCGGGATGGAGGCGCAAAAGACGGTGGTGGATCCGGAGACACTGGCGCTGAGCCAGTCAGAGGTTCCCGTGGTTCTGCCAATGCCACACCACTCCTATCTTGGTGGTGATGGGCTGCCCGCCGTCCAGGCGGGGACCGGAGGGGCGAGTGAAGCAGCGCCGAGGAAAGAGAGGGCGCCGGCCCTTCGGCGTGGCATGGCGAAGAAAGCGGTGCACCCCACCGAGGGTGTTACCATAGCGGGGTTGGCGCCGCTGGCAGGGGGTTCGAGGCCAACTGTTGCTGGGAGCACGCGGGTGCTCCAGTGAAAACGCCGCCAGCCGGACTCTGGTGATGAGGAGGAAGTGGAGGTAACGGGGGCCCGAGAGCAACCCAAGAAGTCGAGGCAGGCTCCGCCCTGGGCTGTTGCGGATGTGGCGGAAGAGGTGGGTGCGAGCGGCCTGGACTCATTCGCTGCCTACGCCGAGTTCCTTAATGATGGTGAGCGGGACTTCCTGTATCACCTCTGCGAGCGGCTAGGGTTCGGCGGTCTGGAGGGGATTGTTCGGTCGACCGTCGTCAGCGAGTCGCCCTTCAGCACAGTCTTTGGGCACGTCGCCGTTGGGCTTCACGAGATGTTCCAGGCGGCGTCCAAGCAGCCTCTGGTTGAGCGGGAGCTGAGGGAGGAAGTGGCGGGCCTCCAGAGGGACTTGGGGAAGACCTAGGAGAAGTTGGCTGACGTCGAGCAACGTCTGGCAAAGGCCGACTGCGATGCGGCGGATGCCAGGAGCAAGCTGAACGTTGCCATTGAGCGGCATCTGGACCAGAATGAGCGGTACACCAAGCTGGAGCAGGATATGTCTCTGGTACGGGACAGGGTGACCGCGAAGGAGAAGAAAATTGAGATCCTTCAACGGGAGTCCGCCGCTAAACAAGCTGAGATCAAGCGGCTGAAGGGTGAGGTCGCTCGCCTGGAGGCTGAGGGAAGCCGTGCTGCGGCTGCCGCTGTTGAATCGTATAAGCAGTCGGTAGACCACAAGAAGGCGCTGAACAACGCAGCCAAGGCCGATGCCCTGGCCAATGTGAAGATGTTGCGGCAGAAGGGCGCCATTGACTGGGCGAAAGCGGCAATGCTAGTCGGGCAGCCAAGGAAAGAAGCGCCGCTGACAACAAGTACCGCTCCCACTGCCGCATCTGGTCCTGGAGTCCTCTCGGGTAGCGGGGAGAGTGGCGAGCCTCCAGAAGGTGACTCCCAGCGGACGCCTACGCAGTCCGAGGGGTCCCGCGCTGGGTTCTTGGCGTCCCACACCGGGCGGATGGCACGATAGAGACTCCCAGTCCCACGGCCCGAGGGTCCGACCAGACGAGCCGCTCCCATCCTCCGCAGGCCGCCGGTGGAACCGCTGAAGGTAGCGGGGTCGACCCAACCAACCCTGCTGATCTTGCCAATCCGTCAACCCCTAAATAGTAGGAAAAAAAAATTTTGTATGGCCGCTGAGGCATAATGATGTAATTCTGTTTTGAGATTAATGAAATTTGTTGGCACCCAAATTCCAAGTGTTTCTTTCTGTTTGTGATAATGTGTGTGCCGCTAGAAGTCTTGATACTTGGTTTTAGTCATGAATGAAACATTAAAGGAATTAAAATTGGTCCAAGTGCACAATGTAGCCGACGTAGTCCACTAACTGGCGTTGCCAGTTGCCCTCAGTGCTAGACTTGGTAACAATGGTTTGAATAATTCCTCGTTTCATTGATAGCTGTCTGAACAGCGTTTACAAAAGCGGGGTCGTACCCGTTGGGTAGCTTCCCTTAGCTAAATATTGAACAAAAATTTAGCTAAGTCAAGATGCTCTTAGGTAGCGGTATGACTATTTGTAGTAATACCGAAGGTGTTCGGTATTCCAAGGGTGGGTCGTTGTGACGCCATCCTTGTCCATTAAGTAGAAGGTTCCCGGGCCAATGACCTCTACAATTTTGTATGGACCTTCCCAAGTTGGGCGGAGTTTCGTCGGTAGGGGTATAACTTCTTTCATCACCCAGTCCCCCAGTTGGAGGTTGCGGGCCTTAACCCTGGCGTTGTAGAAACGTGATACTCGCCGCTTATTCTGGAGATTGCGCAAATGGGCTGCGTCTCGCTTTTCCTCTAGTAAATCCTTGTCGAGGTTAACTCCGTCGCAGTTGGTCTCGGGGCAGTAACCTTCGACCCTAGCGGTTGGTTGGATTACCTCGACAGGCAGGACAGCCTCGGTCCCAAACATCATACAAAAGGGGTTTCACCTGTGGCGGAGGTTGGGGTTGTTCTGATGGCCATAGAACCTCCGGGAGCTTCTCCGCCCAAAAACCTTTGCCTCATCTAGCCACTTCTGCAATAGTTTCTTGATTATCTTGTTTGCCGCCTCGACCTGGCCGTTGGTTTGGGGATGGGCGACCGATGCAAAACGCATCTTGGTGCCCAGATTGGCGGTGAAAGAGATGAGTTCCTTATTGTTGAACTGTGTGCCGTTGTCTGTGATGATTGCGTGCGGGACACCATAGCGGCAGTAGATGTTCTTCCAGAGGAAGTGGATTACCTTGGCGATAGTTATCACCGTCAGTGGCTCCGCCTCTATCCATTTGCTGCTGTAGTCAATGGCGACAATGATATATTTGAATTGACCTTTGGCGGTTTGGAATTTTCCCATCAAATCCAGGCCTCACGTTGAGTGAATCCAGGGGCTGACGATAACCGACAGAGGTTCCGCCGGAGCGTGTGGAAGATTAGCAAATTGTTGGCATTTGTGACAGGATCTTGATATCCGCCGGGCGTCATCACCAAGCGTAGGCCAAAAGTAGCCTTGTCGAATTGTGCGATTAGCCAAGGACCTGGCGCCTGAGTGATTTCCGCATTCCCCGCCATGTATTGTTGCCAGCACGACCTGTCCCTCTTCTGGGGTTAGACAACGAAGGTTGGGGTGAGTGAATCCCTGGAGGTAAAGTTTGCCGCTCTGCATGTTGTACCGGGTTGCTCTCCGCTGGAGCTGTCGCGCCTTGATTTTGTCTTCCGGCAATGTCTCGTTGCGTTTGTATTGGATAATCTCATCCATCCAACTAGGATTGACCTCGATGCTAAAGATCTCCGCCAAGGTTTTGGTGATACTTGGCCTGTCCAGGGACTCCACCCTTGTGTCTGCTGGGCTCTGGTGTGGTTGGGCGGTTGCCAGTCTTGCCAGCGAATCAGCCTTGCCGTTCTTTTCCCTGGGGATTTGTGTGATGGTGTGGAACTTGAATTTCTTGAGCAACGTCTTGGTGTACCCTAAGTATGCCACTAACTGCTGATCCTTGGCCCGAAAGCTGTCGTTGACCTGGTTAACGACCAGCTGAGAGTCGCTGAAGATGTTGACACTGTCGGCCCCTGAATCAATGGCTAGGAGTAGGCCGGCAATGAGTGCCTCATATTCCGCCATGTTGTTAGAAGCTTTGAAGTTGAATTTCAACGCGTACTCGACGTTAAGCCCCTGCGGTCCTGTCAAGATGATTCAGGCACCGTTGGCCTTGGCTGAGGCGGACCCATCCACGTGTAGGTTCCACTTCGACTGTTGGGGTGTCAGCTCTACAGCCGTAGCAATTCTGTTCCGAGCGGTATATCGATCTTGGTTTCGGGCTGACGCTCGGTGAGCTCAGTGATGAAGTCTGCCACCGCCTGGCCTTTCATCGCGGTTCGTGGTTTGTAATCAATGTCGAACTCGCTGAGCTCAATGGCCCACTTGCTGAGGCGGCCCGAATGTTCAGGATTTGCATTACTTGTCTCAGCGGTTGATTGGTTAACACATGGATTGTATGGGCTTGGAAGTACTAGCGGAGGCGTCTGGCGGCAACAATGAGTGCGAGAGCAAGCTGCTCCAATGGAGGATACCGCGTCTTTGCTCCGTTCATGCCCTACCGGCATAGAAAACTGGGAGCTCGTCCTGGCCTTCCCGCCAGACGATGGCGCAGCTCACCGCTGATTGAGATACCTCTAGGTAAATGTACAATGTTTCTCCTTGGACAGGAATGGAGAGGAGCGGAACTGCCGCCAGGTATTCCTTCAGGCCTTGGAACGCCGCCTGGCATTCTGGGTTCCAGTCGATGACCTTCTTGTGGGTTTTTTTGAGGACTTTGAAAAATGGGGCACACCTGTCGGTCAATCTGGAGATGAATCGAGACAGGGCGGTTAGCTGGCCCTGGAGGCATTGGACGTGCACCTTCCACTCTGGGTCCTTCAGGTTGAGGATAGCCTTTACCTTGTCAGGGTTGGCCTCGATGCCCGTTCACTGACAATATATCCCAGAAATTTGCTGGCGGTGACGCCAAAGAAACATTTCTCCGGGTTGAGGCCGTAGGCCAAGAGAATGGTTATTATGATTTTCAGATTTGCCACATGTCCGCTGGCCTTTCTACTTTTGACCAACATGTCGTCTACGTAGACTTCGATTATCTTGCCCAGATGTTCCGCGAACATGGCGTTCATCAGCCGCTGATAAGTTACCCCAGCGTTCTTCAAACCGAAAGGCATCACATTGTAACAATACAGGCCTTTGTCGGTGGTGAAGGTGGTGCATCCTGGTCGGCGGGATGCATCCTGATCTGGTTATAACCGGAAAAAGCATCCATCATGCTGAGAGCTCGTGTCCAGCGGTTGCGTCGACGAGTTGATCGATGTGAGGTAATGGGAAGCTATCTTTCGGGCATGCCTTGTTAAGGTTTTTGAAGTCGACGCACATCCTCCACTTACCGCTAACTTTTTTACCATAACCAGGTTGGAAATCCACTGTGGATAGATGACTTGGCGGATGAACCCAATGCCCTGGAGCTTGGCAACCTCTTCTCTGATAGCGCGTACTTTTCTTCGTCGAAGGCTCTGCGTTTCTGTTTGATAGGGTAGAAGGATGGCTTGATGCTCAACTTGTGTGAGATGATTTCAGGGGAGATACCTGGCATGTCTGCATATGACCAGGCAAAGACCGTAGCGTTGTCACGTAGGAACTGGGTGAGCTCCGCCTCCAACTCTGGGTCCAATTGAGCCCTATGCGGACCGTCCGCTCAGGGTGCTCGTCCGAGATACTGACAACCCTCAGTGATGTTTCTGGGTTGACCGGCTCCTTCCTTACGTACTTCTTTTCATCCTCCCTGGGGTCCTCAAAGATGTTTGGTGCGGTGCCCGACTGCTACCGCTAGGATCTCGTGGCAGCAGGCCGATTGTGCCATTGTAGTAGAGTAACACTCGCGTGCCAATTGTTGACTTCCCTTGACACATCCTGTGCCGTTGGGTGTGGGGAATTTCATGAGCAACATGTACCCGCGATGATGCACTTGAGTTTGTTGAGCGCTGGCGACCAATGATGGCGTTGTATGAACTCGAACAATCGACACTATGAACTCCGTATGTATCTCAGCCATACATGGACTACTGCCATAATGAACCGCATATAATCAGAACCCAGCGGTTGCGTAACGTCGCCGGAGAAGCTGAGCAGTGGTTCATGGTCTTGGAGCAATTTTCTGTTCCTCTTAAGGTTGTTGTAACAACCGCGAATATAACATTGACAGCGGAGCCGCTGTCAACCAGGACTCTTCCTACTGACATTTTGCCCAGAATAGCGTCAATCAAGAAAGGATCGTCGTGGGCAGATGTACTCCACGTTCTCCTCCTCCGAGAAGGTAATGGGTTCCCAACCAGATCTTGGGATTTTGGCGGATCTTTCGTAGAGGATGTTGCAGACTTCCTTTGAGTGATTAGCTCGCGCATAACACTTTCTAGCTCTGTGAGACATGCTGGTGATTGGAGCACCTCCGTCGATTGTGTTGATGCGGCCCATGGGCTCAATATCGGCGATCATGGGTGGCGGTTGGCGTACCTTGAACTGCTCAAGCTTGCCGTCCGATACAAAGTCTCAATGGCCGTTTTGAGGGCGTTGCAGCTGTTGGTATTGTGACAGTTGTCCTCGTGGTATTTGCACCACCTGCCGGTGTTCCTTGGTTTTCCTATTTTGGGTATTTTCCCGGGGGCGGCGGTGGGATCTGATCCTTGCATTGATTGTATATTTCTTCATGTGAAGCCGTGAGGACTGTAAATACTGCATACCGTTGGGAAGACTCCGCATGTTTGTTGCGGTTGTCCCCATGGGATGGGCGGTTTCCCTTGTAGTGCTGATCCTTTGTCGCTTGTTTTGGTACTGACCCTGCTGCCATTCCCTCTTCTTGTCAGCTGGTGGTGTGGAGGTTTTATTAGCGGTCCCCTGCTGACTGGAGGAGGGTTGTGTCGACTTTGTCAATGCCGCTGGTGGCGGTGGGGCCTCCCCATATGTGATGAATTCTGCTTGGGCATGAATGACCGCCTCACTTATGAGGTGGTCGTATACCGCATTTGGATGATTGTAGTTGAGGTGATAGAGAAATGGCCCTTTGAGGAGTCCCTGCTTAAAAGCCGCTGAAGCCATTGTTTTATCGAGGTCATGGCACTGAGATGCTGCCGCTCGCCATCTTGTGACGAATGCCTTCAGTGTCTCCTCCGTACCCTGCTTGACGTTGAACAATTGGCTTGTGTTGTGGTTCCCGGCGGACAGTAGGATGAACCGAGAAAGGAAAGCATGCGATAATGCTTGAAATGAGTCAATGGATCCCGGCGGGCACTCGAAGAACTAATTCATTGCCTCATTGTCCAGCGTTTCACTGAACAAGTGGCACAGGGTGGCGTCATCGAATCCCTTGTTGTTGGTGACCTTCTTGAAGGTGTCCATATGGACGAAGGGATCAGTCTTACCGCTGTAATGTGACATTTTAGGGGTCTTTGCATACGCCGGTCTGACGGCTAGCAAAATTGCAGCGGTAAATGGTCCTGGCCTGGCCGCGAAAAGCGGGTTGAAGCTGGTCCGGGATGCCCGATTCCGCCCGGATTAACCTTTGTTCCAACTGCTGCATCCTCTCCAATATTTGAGCGGTTGCATCGCCGGGGGTCCAGGCGACCACTCCGCTGAGCTGATCCTCGCCCTAGAGCGGGCGAGTCTCCCTCTGTTCTCGCCCTAGGTCTCGAGCGATGGGTGCGTAGTGATGACTCCGCCTCTTGTTCCAACATTGGCTGGGGTGTGGGGGGTGGTCCCATTGCGCTAGCTCTGGTGGGTGCAGCGGGACTTGCATATGTACGACAGGTGCTGGCATCAGTGCTCCCGTGCCGGGTCGGCTATGCCTGGTGCTTCGTGACTGTTCACTTCGTGCTGGTTGGGAGTTGCTTCCAGCGCTTTCTTTAGCTCGTCGAAGCGGGACACAAGCGTGGCCACGGTCTCTGGGCTTCGGCCTTTTCCTTGCCTTCTTGTTCACGTTCTCTGTTCGCCTTGTGAAGATCCGCCAGTGCCAGCTCGTACAGGGAGGCGAGGTCTTGGCTGGCGGGTGGCTGCTACTTGGGTTTGTTTCACCGCTGGGGTTGACCGGGGTGGTGAATAACGCGCGGTTTACGCTTACCGCTGGGTTGGTGGGTTGGGGAATGGCGGATTGATCTGCCTGCCCTTCAGCGTTTCCCCCGCTGTCGTTAGTCATGGTGATTGTGGCGGGATGACCTTTTGTTCAAGGGTTCCATAGACGGCGCCAATGTTAATGCTCAAGTCCGGCGGTAGCCGATTCCTTGTTTAACGCGGGTCCGGTGGGCAACCGCTACTCCTAGGATTAGGTGATTCCTGTTGCTGCAACACGATAGACAAGGCGTCAGAGGAGACCGAGTTGGGTGGTCTTTACTTCTCCGATGCCTAAGTCAGTCACTGTATGCGCAGCATAACAATAAATGAGTAGTAATTGCGTAATTAATGAGGAGAGAGGAGAGGACCTTTTATAGGCGAGGAAGGGGTTGATCTTCTTCTTGTTTCCGATGTGGGACTGCTGTGCTTCGATTCCCAGCGTCAGGGGCTTCTGATGCTATCTTGACGAGGCGCGTGGCGGCACGTCAACGGTGATCTGGGGGCGGTCCGGGGCTCGAGCGGTAGCCGCCTGGCGTGACTTCGCAGGTCATCCCTTGGTGAGATTCGGTACCTCCGGCGGTACAATGAGCGTGGCTCATTATAGCTAATTATGCTCGTTCTAGCGTATGTAGGTACAACTGGTACCTCGTAGGGAGGCCACCCTCCCATGCTCTCCAAGAGGCTTCAAGAGAAGGAAATATGTGCATTGTATCCCACATCGGAAATATAGAATAGAGTGGGACTTCCATTAGGTATAAGAGGAAGTCCTCCCTTCTTGGAAAGGGATGGGATCCATGATCCCTACACTTGTATCACTACAAAGGTCACTTGACCTCACTCATAGTAAAATATCTAAGTGGACGTAGCCTTGCCTCAAGGGCAAGGTGAACCACTATACATGTTTTCTCTCTCTCTCTCTCTCTCTCTCTCTCTCTCTCTCTCTCTCTCTCTCTCTCTCTCCGGTCATACTTCATACTTAGGTCCTGTATTCTCACACAGAACATTGGCGCTAGAAGGAGGGCCCCTTTGTTGGGTACGAACCTCCGACCTTGAGCAAGGGTCATGTACGGGACCAATCATGTACGCGCAAGACACCCCGCACTCGAGAAGGGTCATGTACGAGTACCACGAGCCACCGGGTACATGAACCTCCAACCTTAAGCAAGATTCATGTACGGGTACCGCGAGTTACCGGGTACATGGGTACATATTATGCAACCCTCACCCTCAACCTCTCCCAAGCCTCCAAGAGCCAGCGGGTACTCTAAGCCACCGGTACTATGAGTCAGCGGGTATGTGCACACCCCACTCCCAAGTACTCTCACCTCCCAAGCTCAGACAAATAGCCGTGTAGCCCTGCTTGCACATGTAGCTCTCACTCATATGTGTAACCACGCAATGGGTGCCCTTGCTCATGAGTTTATAATACTCGCTCGTCATTCCTCGACACCAAGACACCAACAACAACTATTACTCATCCATGCATCCATCTCATTGCCATGCAACATACCACAAACCACTGATGTGCCGTAAGTCCACCAAGGTACCATTCCCGGGGCAGCTAGTCTATCTGGGACTTTGATGTCTACTTGGACTATTTTGGGTTCATAATCTTCTCGGCATCACCCGTTTAAGCTTCACCGGTACTGCACTTCAGAAGTGATCTGGGCAGCCATGCTTCCTAGGCTTAGTCATCAACTCCGTACCGCTCTCTTCCTCCGGGAACTCATCACAATCTGGACCCCGAAGTTCCTTCTTTCGGTGAGTCACCGATACCATCCTGACTATCCAGTACCCGATGGTCCCGTCTGAGATCCAGTTGCCATGTCAACCTCCTGAATCCGGGAACAATCGTTTCCCATCTCTGTCCTCGCCACCCGGCAGCACCTGCACTTCCCAGTAGCAGCTTCACTCCCCATGCCAGCACTTCATCTCTCGGTTGCCAATACATCTTCCTTCGGCACCCGGAACATCCCTCCCGACATCAATTTTGCCACTCGACATCAGTACTTTGCGAGAGCTTCAGCGTGGTGGTTTCACCTGTACTTTGCTTAATGCATACTCACCGGTATCTCAAAAAAAAAGCTCGAGAGAACTTCTCTGGCACCAAGATTCCCGGATCATTAATTACTTCACCTCCAGGTATCACACCCATACCCACCGGCATCTTCTTCACCTCCAGGTGACCTTCACTGGCACCCGCTGGCCTCACCGCATCATCTTCTCTTCTCGGCAAACTCCTTGGATCCACCTGCAAACCTACTCCAACACTTCTCGCTTGTAACATCCCGTATCTTCACTTACCCGTTTACTAGTCATTTGGACGGTAAACGACAACTACTTTCACTTTACCGTCGTTTCGATACTTTTAGTGGCCCTAAAATATGACTTTTTGTTCGGGTCAAAATTTGAGAAAATGTTCTTCATGAAAGTTGTAGAGAACGTTAAACCGAGCGCGTGTATATGTGGTTCGTAAAAATCGGAGTTCGCATGCGAAAGTTATACGCGAAAATGTGAAAGTTACTGTTCATGGTAAAAATTATATATATATGGAAAAATTACCGAGGTAGGTTTCTATTTCCGGAAACTCACCCCCAACTCTCTCTCTTCCCCGCGCTCTCCCCTTCCTCTTCGGGCAGCAGCTTCCTCGCTGCAATTCGACGCCGTCCGGCCGTCCCCCGGCGTGTTCCAAGCCACCACAAACTCGCCTCCTTCCCACCTCACGCTGGTGCCCTTGATTTGCAACGATTTGGCCGAAAAAGCTCAAATCGACGTGAAGTTCCTTCCGGGTCCAATTTCGATCCTTCAGGCGATTCCATCGTTTCCGACCACCTCCGACCGCAAAGGTGGACAGCAGGGACTCCTCGAGCTGGTGAACGTTTTCCCCAACCCTCTTCTTGCAATTCCGGTGTAGAGGTCGAATCGAAGAGGGCATCTGAAAACCATTTCTGGGTTTTCTTCACGGGATTAATCCGGACGTTTAAAGGTAAATTGAGAGAAGTTGTATTTGAGAATGTTGTTGGGTCTGTGGTTTTGCAGCTACTGTTGAATTCTGGTGGCCATCGGAGGTGGTGCAGCTGGCGCGTGAGCCCCATGCGCCGCCACTGTGGGTGGCGCGTGGAGGCATGTAGGACAGTGTTTTAATTCCGGTTTTTAGCCCATTAAATCCTATAAATTGTGTAGAGCTTGTATGTGAAGTTGGTGATTTTGGAGAAACTTGGAATTAATTATGAATTTCTGAAGTTTTAGGGTTTCGATTATCGAATTACGAGAATCCGACCATTGGATATCTCACGGTTCTGCCTTGGAACCTTTAAATTAACGAATTGGTATTAGTAGTATAATTTGGGCTAAATCCGAGGAGAATTGGGAGGTGAAATTATGAGGAATTGGTTTAGGAATTGTATTAAATTATTGAAGAATTATTCACGGAATATAATGTGTACAGGACGACGTACCGAGCTATTGCTCGATGACGGAACACGAATGCGTGATCGTCGGAATAGTACTGTGAGTGGACTTTTGTTTTAAATAGCGATGCATGCATTTATTTTCTTAAATAATGCTTTAGTGATTATTCCTATTACTTTTTGAGGAAATGAATTAATTTTCGGAAATTGATTTCGAATTATATCATGGATTTATTTTCAATAATGAGCTTCAAGGTTGGTTTTGTTTTATTATATTATTTGATGAATTCCTTATTTCCGAGGTAAATTTCTGGAATTAAGCATATCCCTAATCACCGAGTTAAGCTCCTGGAAGATTTTAAGATGAGTTTCAATGGAGTTGGATATTCTCAATTGTTTATTGACTTTCAATTTTGGCATCGGGAATGCCTAATTAAGGATTTTGGATTTGGTTGGCTTTTTGGAGATTTTGAGAGATTTTGGAAATGGGATTTACCTATACTAATTTCCGGTTTTGGTTACGGATTTGAGAATATCTGGGCGTGTAGGACACGCCGTCGATTTATTTCCATTTCTCACTTATCCATTTTGAGATTGAGAGTAATCTTGGCGTGCGGGGGCACGTCGTTGAATACATGGTTTCTATCTCGTGAGAAATGTGGGGAAGCTACATGGATTTACTGGTTTTCGATTATGTTCCTCACCATACGCGGGTTATGTTGTTAGGTCTCCTCCTCACTGACTTTGTGTTTGTGAGTGGCAGTTGAGGTAGCTTGTTCTCCTCCTCACCTACTTTGTGTTGGTGAGTGGCAGTAGAGGTGATTTATTCTCCTCCTCACGTGGGTGGCAGTCGAGGTTATTTGGTCTCCTCCTCGCACAATCTATGTGTGAGTGGAAGTTGAGGTTATTAGTTCTCCTCCTCGCACAATCTATGTGTGAGTGGCAGTTGAGGGTAGGTAGAGCCTGGAGGCTCCATTGCCCGCATGGTGATATCTCTTCCCCATATCCTATTATTCTCGACTAGCGGGCCTAGTCTGATTTCCGTGTAACCTGCGGGGCTGGTCTTATCCTGTTGAGTATCTGAGTTTCGATCTTTCCTCTCGGTCTAGTCGGTTTTTCTTGAGCGGAGCTTCTCGTGATTTGTTTCTAAATCATTACATGCATCGAGGGATTTTAAGGAAATAAATGTGGGAAAGTATAAATCCACTTGGTTTAAAAATTGTTTATTTTTGTCCACTCACGCTAACGTATTTTATGTACTTTCCCCTGGGCCCTTCGGTTTCAAATGCCCAGTTTGCAGGCGAATTGGTTGAGGTCGGGCGTACACGGAGTTGAGGCATAGTCAACAGCATGGCTTCCGCATCTGTCGTTGAATTAGGTTTTCCTCTTATACCTTTCTGTTAGAATTGCTCTGATTTCCTATGAGATTTATGCTTTTCGAGTTGAGATGTGTGTTTTGTGAATTGGAGACTGATGTTGATTTAGGGAGCAGGGTGGCTCCAGGAGCATAAGGATGAATTGTTTGAGGAGTGTAAATGTTTTCTACAGGTTTGGGTTGCCCATTTTAGGGGAAGTTCCGCCAAATTTTTGGTAGAATTTCTTCTAAGGTGGGCCCCGCAGGGTCACTTTGGATTTCAGGGTGAAATCCGAGGCGGGTCCTGTCATCGCTGGCCTAACCCGGCATCTTGAGCAATCTCCGGCACCTTCTGAACATGTCCAGGTCAGGCCAGAACCACATACCCAAGTGGCTTCGCTGACCCATCATAGTCTCTCAGTCGACTCAATGATCTCTATCCGGGTATCGTCTCGGTCTCGGAGCACGGAGATCAGAGAAATCCATCCGGGTTCAAAAAAAAAAAAAAAAAATCTCTCGGCACCTGAAGAACAGGTTTGGACACCCACCCTCCAACACCCATCTTGACAGATATTACCGGTACCTTCCCCAGCTCTCGGTGAGGTCGTAACAGCTCCTACTAGTGCCTCATCACAGCAGCACCACCGGTGGCATCACTTTCCTCCCAACAACAATCCCGGCAGGCTCACCGATAACCTCCAGTAGCTTTCGAAACTGATGGAGCCTGATGTCTCCTCTCTGTAGTCGAACTCGTGTTGGAAAAATATGGACTTAACATTATCTGATATGCATTGAGGTTAAGCAATTGATTTGACGAGATATAAATACAAGAAGTACATGAATATAACTCTATTTCTGGTTATCTATTGAGGTGTATATCTTTCAATAGAAGTAGGGAACTCATTGGCTAATTAACCTGATTAGCATTAAGTGTTGTGATAAAATTAAGCCTCTCTAAGTAATAGACATTCAATCGATATTAGACTCCTTATGGGATGAGTCTAACTCGTGTGTTTTGGCCAATATAAATAGGGAGCAAAGTCCCTGTATTCATCACCATTTTTTGCATATCGTTCAGCCCCATTCTGAAGCTTTTTGTGTTGACATACAGAAGGCTTCTAGCTCCAGTTCTGCTGCTATTCATCCTCATTCCAGTTGCTCAAAGATGTCTAACCTTGGTCAAGATGTTTCTGCAGGGATCCAAAGTGCCATTGATCCAGGTGAAGTCCTAGTTCCACTAGGAAAGCTATTCTGCAGTTTCTGTGTGGATGTTGTGCAGCTGGTTTAATTGTTCTTGATGTGTGTTGTATGATTTGATCTTGTGGATGATGTGTTCTGTGATTGCATCATGTAGTTTAACAAATGTATCAGAGCTTAGGAATTTCATAAAACACATATCACGTGTTGCTTGTTTTGCTTTAGTTTAGGGATCGGATTGATTAGGGCTCACTGAGATAAACTCTCAGTTATGGGGATTCAAGACCCCTCTTTAGAATTGATTGGATCATGAGGAAGGGTTGAAATTTGCTGCTTGTTTTCTTTTGCTTCCACTATAAAATAATTGTTGCAGCGCTGTAGCAGAGGCCAAGGTATGTTCGTTGGGAATCCCAGAACTTGTATTTCAATTTTTGCATATGGAAAGGGTTGTCATATGGATTACTGTTTAGCATATGGAAAGGGTTGTCATAATCATATTTGGAATGCTTGATCATGTATATTGAAGGAATTCTGCATATATGGTTGAATGCTTTACTGTGATCGTGTGATGTAAAGTGTGAAATTGAGAATTATATGATTACTGTGATGGTATGATATGATGATTTTGATTGAGTATTGTTTGTTTTAAGTATGCTATGGTTTTTAGTTAACAATTAGAAATATGTGTCCCAACATAAAAGCTGCAGTATTGTTATTTTCATGGCATAAATTAATAAGTTCATACAAAAATTGAGCATATGGTATTCTTGAAAGATTGTATTGGTCATTTTGCACAAAGCAAGTTTTCACCATCACTCTTCAAGGATTTTAAGTTTTAACAAAACTGGAACTTGTGTTTCTGCATTTAAAATTGCACTTATATTTTGTCTTCCAAAGAAGTAGTTCACTGTGTAATTTGAATACAGAACAGTATCATATGTAAATACAATCATCTATTTAGATACCTTGAAGCTTTCTTGTCCAAAGATTTTGACTGGTTCAAGGAATGACTGATTTTTGTAAAATGCAGTATGGTGATTAGAACTTTAGAATGTTAACTTTTATACCCAAAGGTGTTACTTGATATTATTTCAGTTATGGGGTTTTATGGAAAACTAATCATGTATCTGCCTAATTTTAAAGCTCATGACTGCTTTTGAATTTTATGTCTTTTTCTTTATTTTGGTTGTGTTAGTCAAATACATGATTTTGTTTTACAGATTAACACACAGAAAACAAAATCTCACATGTTGGTTTACAGACAAGTTAAGAAGCTTGAACTAGTTGGTTATACTGATTCAGACTTTGTAGGCCATTATCTGGATTCTAAAAAGTCCACATCTGGTTATGTCTTCACGCTTGCAGGAGGGGATGTTGCATGGAAAACCATGAAACAGTCATTGATTTCCACCTCCACTATACAGGCTGAGTTCATAGCCATTTATGAAGGAGTCTGTGAAGGCTTGTGGATCAAATTTTTTTAATACATACTAAAGTATTAAGTTCAGTTGTTTCAGATGCATTGAAATTTTTTTGTGATAATGAGGCTGTAGTATTTTTTTGGTAAAAACAGTAAGAGGTCCAACAACTCTAAACACATAGACTTAAATTCTATAGTGTTAGAGAAAGAGTGAAGCATGGTGAGATAATTAAATGTCTTGAACATAAATACAGAGTCACAGCTTGCAGATCCTTTCACTAAAGCATTTTCAGTTACAAGTTTTCAGAAGCATACCAAGAACATGGGAATTCTATCTGTTTTGGAGGCTTGAGTTCAGTGGGAGTCAATTTTAATTTTTAGAACTTTATTTTGTAATAGGATTCTTGGTTCAGTCATTGTCGTTTTTATTTTTGCTTGTAATTTTTTATACTGCAGTTTATGAATAAAATGAGGTATTTCATGTGTGTTCTTTTGGTTTTAGCATTATTTTAATTTCTGCAGTCTTGCAAATTACAGTTTTTGAACTTTAAAATATTAGTGTGTGTTATCAAGTGAACTTTTCTGCATTGAGGAATTTTGCAGATTCAGTTTCAGTTTTGAATTAAGCAAATACTAGTTCACTAGTGTTTTCAGTTTTGCTGTAAGATTTTGAGTTGTCAAAATCATTATGTTGGACTATAAGCATTGATTTTGCAGGTAGATATACTTATCCAAATTTTGCTTTTGTTATCACCTTGAGCTTATGTGATTGCAGAAATTCGTGTTAGTGATTTTTAATCAACCTGGTTATTTAATCATAGTTGGTTCGAGGTTCTGCATTATTTTATGCAAATTGACCAAGCTGAATGAGTAATGAGTAGTTATGTATTTCAGTGCACACTTTAGTTTGTTATCTTTATCAAGTTATTGGTTCAATTGTGTAGCAAGCAGACAATGTTAGTCCAAGTGGGAGATTGTTGGAAAAATATGGACTTAACATTATCTGATATGCATTGAGGTTAAGCAATTGATTTGACTAGATATAAATAACAAGAAGTACATGAATATAACTCTATTTCTGGTTATCTATTGAGGTGTATATCTTTCAATAGAAGTAGGGAACTCATTGGCTAATTAACCTGATTAGCATTAAGTGTTGTGATAAAATTAAGCCTCTCTAAGTAATAGACATTCAGTCGATATTAGACTCCTTATGGATGAGTCTAATTCTTGTGTTTTGGGCTTTTGGTCAATATAAATAGGGAGCAAAGTCCCTGTATTCATCACCAGTTTTTGCATATCGTTCAGCCCCATTCTGAAGCTTTTGGTGTTGACATACATAAGGCTTCTAGCTCCAGTTCTGCTGCTATTCATCCTCGTTCCAGTTGCTCAAAGATGTCTAACCTTGGTCAAGATGTTTCTGCAGGGATCCAAAGTGCCATTGATACAGGTGGAGTCCTAGTTCCACTAGGAAAGCTATTTTGCAGTTTCTGTGTGGATGTTGTGCAGCTGGTTTAATTGTTCTTGATGTGTGTTGTATGATTTGATCTTGTGGATGATGTGTTCTGTGATTGCATCATGTAGTTTAACAACTCGTACAAGCAAACTCGAACTTGATCTTGATCTAATAGTCACTCGGTGATGTTGCACCAAGGCTCTCCCACAGATATCGCCTCAGATGCTGCTCGCACTCTCTTCCCCGGGCACCTTCATGAAGATAAGAAGTTGTCTTCCTTACTTTACTATATATCATATGCTCATTACTATTCGCAGCATGATATATATTTGACATATGCACAAATATACTCATAGACACCTCAGCTGTTTCATATCAACACCTATTGCATGCATACACCCATGCACATTACAACCAGCAATATAATCCCTGAGCAGTTTCGAACACGACCCCGGTCAAGGAGCCTCTTTCCAGCACTCCGGGTACTTACACACTCTTCCGGGAACTCTTTGACTTCTTCCCCACCGGGATCATCATCGTCTCGGTCAAAGTTACGGGCTGTGAGTAGTCGAATTCTCCACTGAGAATTTAGCTTTGTTTTCTTCTTCCGCACCAGCTATCTCCTCCGAGGTCGTCATGTCTCTTTGATTTACCCATCAATCTTCTCTAGACACCGGGCAACGCAGCGGTGACCAACCCCTCCATGCAAAGCTGAGTTGTTGTATATACATTAATTAGATTGAAATTTCAAGCAATCCCATGTCTTCACTATACACATGATCTGTTCAATTACTACCACGTATCAATCAAGTAGGTATACATGCAATTAGGGTTACACGTACCCTGCAACTTTACAGCACATGCCTGTCACTTCCATTACAATACTGCATATATGACCATCCATGTCTCAAATAGACTCATATATAGACCTGCTGCGTATGTTTTATCCATATCTCACAATCATATAAAGAAATGTTATTTTATTGCAGCAAGTCCATTTAGGTTCCAGGAACCTAAGAGCATTTTCAATTGTTGAGTCAAAATGCCTATGTCAAATTTAAATTTGAAGATTGAGGTGGCAAATTGTCAATTTTGACATACTTTTACTCCAATAGATAGGTCTAATTTAAATATTATTTTTTTTTTAGAATATTTTATAATAAAGAGAAAAACGTTTTCTCTTTCTTCTCTATCTTCTTCTCCTTCTGTCTTCTGCAACTTTCTTTCTTCTGTTTGAATCTCCCCAATTCTTTCTCTCATTTTCTTTCAAGAAACAATAACACATGAATTCCCATAACTTCCAAAGATCTAAAAGCCTCAATTTCTCCAAAATATAATTACAAACTTATCCCATGAACCTCCATATCTCCCAAACAGAGATGGTCAGATGGCTACAATACTCTCAAATCTCTATTTGTTTCCCTCTTTATTCCTCAAAATCAATCTCCCAACTCACCCTAATTTATACATACATATACACAACCTCCGTTGCACCCTGCCGTCGGCGAAAAATGGCCGACCTTTGCTACTCCCAAATTGCTCGTCTTGGATGATGGGGTTTGATGCCCAGCTCAGCGAAGACCCACTGAAGAATGGTAGTGATGCCAGATCTACTCGGCTAAGCAAAAGTCTGCGTAGGAACTAGGAAGAAGAGAAAGAGGCAGAGAAAAGTGGGAGAACGAGAGAGAAACAATAAAAAAAGAAAAGACAGTTTCATATAGGGCTGTCAAATTTGACAGATTGAAACTAAATTGTTATCCACCGTGGCAATGACACATGAATTGGAGGGTATTCTCATATGTCATTTATAGCTGTTAGGGGGCCACATGGATTTTGACCTCTCCATTGGAGATGGTCTAATAAGCCATTCTCTGATTTGTCATACAAAATATTGAGCATGATCTTATCAAATATAGCACGTCTATGCTACTCTATGAATCACATCTCTGGCAATACTACACATCCATCAATTACTTCATGTAATCATGAACCCTTTCTAGCTCCTTCTCCTTCTGGTACCACACAAGATCTTCCTGATTCTTGATTTTGCAAGGACGCTTCTGATCAATTTCAGCCCATACATTCTTCAGCTTGGTGAAAAACAGTGACACTGGTTGCCCATTCTGTTGCATTCCTGCAGCTTTACACATCAGTTCCTGAACCTGTATAAAATCAGACTCATTTGTATAGAGATCTCCCAACGTCTTCCATATTGCCTCAACAGTTTCACATTCCTCTACCATCTGTAGCACATCATCAGTCATGGCTCTAAATAAAATAGACATTACAAGCCCATCATCATCTTCCCACTTAGCATAGGCTTCTATGTCATCTTCACGAGGAACCTTGATTGTTCCTGTCACATGTCCCATCTTGTGTATCCCATGAAGATAAACGGACATAATCTTCTTCCATGTTCGGAAATTGGTACCAGTGAGTTTAGTACCTCCAAAAGAACCACCTTCTGAGCTCTTAACAGATACCTCAACTTTCTGAACCTCATTGGCCTTAGAACCCTGACCTTCACTGTCATCACCACCCATTGCAGTAATAAAATAGAAAAATACACAAATCCCAAAGTGCGCAGCGGAAATAAGAATAACAATAGTAACAACAATTTTTTTTTTTTTGAAACCTGGTTGACCGAGCTGGATGTGTGGACCGAGTCGGTTGACCGAGTTGGGATGAGCGAACTCACTGATGTAGGTGGGTTGACTCACTGAAGGAGGCGAGTTGGAGGCGAGTTGACTCACTGAAGGTCGAGATAGATGCGGGGAGAGATCGAGAGCAATTGATCTGAAGGTGAGGAATCGATCTGGAGGTGAGGATCGATCCGCAGATTGGGCTGGAATCGATCGACCTGGAAGTGGCGGAGAACGAACCGAAGAGGATCGGAGACGTCTGAATCGAGGAGGGCCGAACCGGCTGGATCGGTCTGAGTGCTGCCGTGAACTGGGCAGCGACGCCGGAATCGATCGACCTGGAAGTGATGCAGCGACGCCGGAGAGATGTGATGCAGCGACGCCGGATCTGGAAAAATCGACAGGTCTGGTTTGAACACGATCTGGAAACCAGCGGCTCTTCTCCTAGTGCAGACGATGGGCCCGAACTGGAGATGAGAGGGTGTCGCCGAAGTCAAAGAAGAAGACACTGGTCGTTCTTTGACGGACGCCTAGGGTGCAAACAAACGATGATGATAGTCTGAAATTTAAGATAAAGAGACAAAGTCCTCTCGGATCTTTGCTCTGATACCAAGTCAAATAAAACAAGGTAGAGAGAATAAATTTCTGATCGATTATTACACATATTCTGTGGTGTATATAAACAGATTACAATCGTACTACAACTATTGTGTACTACTGTACTACACAACCTATACAAGGTAAGTAATTACAACAATATATTCCCTTGTAGTCTATTCCTAATAGGGAACGATGACTCACACTAACACACATTGTATGTGTATGAATGGGTGGAAAAAGCAGGAACAGTTGTTGTTTGATTGCTGGTGAAATGAAGAAGGGCAGAAGAGGACAAGGCTCTGAGTAGGTGCACTGATCACAGTTTTTCATGTAAGATGAAGCGAAACTACCAAGAAAAGAAGAAAAGGTAAAGGTAGATACCGATCAGTCCAGCCACCCCGAGAGAGCATCTTATAATGCATGAGTGAAGATATTTTGCCAATGTAATTATTGGTTCGGTTTTTTTTTCGAAGAGAATATTGGTTTGGTTGATAGGTAGATGCAATTGCCAGTTTCTCACCGACTGCTCTTGATTTAGAAGCACATCCTGTAATGAACATGCATGAGTACATGACAACTAAGTGAGACTGGTTATTGAGAGTTTGGTAAAATGAGAGACGACATATACGTATATCAACTGGTGGAAGCAACTGCAATTAACTTCATGCATTGTTTCTTGGACTGAATTGGAAACTACACTAATTTCATCGATCATCAGAACCATTTGTTTTTTTCCTTTAAAAAGGATTATGGGTTGCAGAATAGGACTCATTCCATTCTTCTTTTTCAAGAACTAGTTAATAATGTCTCCAAAAACATGACACAAGTAGTCTTATCTTTTATTATTTCTATACCTAATTTTAGTTCCATGTGGATTTAAAATTACTTGCTCAGTTACTGATTCTAAAATTAAAAAACTAACTTTATTGTTGATTACTTATGCCACACTTTCAGAAAATTAAGTTCACTGCTGTCTATTGGTTATGTAGATCTAACTTCACGATTGTCAGTCTTTTGTTAATTTTGACATTAAATTTTGGAAGTTGTCCTCAACGAAAAGAAGAGAGAGAGAGAGAGAACCAGTTTCACATGTGGTTTTAATCGCTTCAGGAGTGAGTAGCACACTAATTTCATCATCCGAACTGATCAATTGAAAGTTGCACCTTCCCGTTAAATGCAAGCACGAAATTTGAAACCAACACGAATTTTGGAATAAACATGAAATATTTTATCTTGGATGAAAGAATAAATATGAAAATTTTATATGATCTTTACTTATTTATACACAAACTTAGAACAAAGGTCAATACGAGTAAATCCCAGCTAGATATTCATTTAGTCATATGTAGTTTTTCAACAACGAGAGAGCAGGCAACCGAAAGTTTGGGAAAGTGATGTAGCTAGATTTATCCAATAGTTGCTTGCAGCTCTGTTCTTATACATTTCCACCATTTGCCTCACTATAAAGTTTTTCAACTCGGTCCTGCAGATGATATAATTCAACATACATATTTAGGATTAACTTATCAAAGTTCCAACCTTTTTTTATCTAAGTAGAAAATCATACCTTGTAATATTTGAGTAATTGCGGTCTTTTCAGTTTGAAAGTTGGAGTCATGAGATCCCTCTCTATGTCAAAGGGGTTTGGTTCCAAATGAACTGCTTTTAACAACTCAAACCCTCGAAGCTGCAACATAAATGTCTTTTAAGTCAGATGAATAAACTTAAGCAACATAGCATGAATCAGGAAGGAGCACATACTTGTTGTTTCCAACCGTACTATTCAGCTCATCCAAAATGTATTTTCTTGCCTTCAGGTTTTGACACAATGATTTGTAGTCATCAGTCAAATGATGCTCAGCTGCCCAGTCCTCCAAGGCCTTTCTGTCAGGAACAACCACAGCAACAAGAAATTACTCGAAGCTGTTCCCATAAACCCAAATCTGCCGACAAGATGAAAGTTTAGATGTTAAGATGTCCGTCTGTAACTTCAGAAAACATGAAAGAAGGTGGAGGACACTAGCACAAAATCAAATGCAGCACAAAGACGAACACAAACTCATTTATTGATGAAATAAAGGTAAGTCCTGTCATTCATCATACAAGTAGAATACAAAGTTAGTGACATACCGATGTGATAAGGGGGCATTGCAATTTGCAAGTATTTGCTTTCAATGCTTTCCACAGCAACGTATTCACCGTGAGACAGTTTAAATATGTTCTTTTTCCTGTCTATAACTTTCATTGCTCCATTAGGCTGCCATTCCCCAATATCACCTCTGGATAGATAGCCCATACAATGTGCTGTAGTTTGACAGAAAAATTAGTTCATGTCTACGGATTGGTGATGGACTAAAAATTATAGCCATGTGTAGATCAACAAGCACCCCAGTGTCCTATATTGATCAGCTCAGTCACACCAAAATATTGTCCTTCAATTCTCAACAAATTTTTGTCCTAGCCCAAACTCTGATATAACTTTGGTTCCCATTGACTCATAGACAAAGGTCTTAACTCAATAAGTAGCTACAGATCTAAGATGTCATAATACTTCAGAACTCTTCACTCACCATCATCACTCAGTTTCCTCTTCTTGTGAATCTTGATTGAAATAAGTAGTCTGAGATTTTATCATAGTTCAGGACTAGTAATACATTATTACAGTACCAGTAAAAAGGCCTGTTGATCCTGGAAGGAGCCTAGAAGAGGGGGGGGGGGGGGGGAGATTTGAATAGGCTCACAGCCAATTTTTCGTTCAAAAAACTTTCTCAAGGATTGCAACAGGGTGATCAATCCTGAGAACTGATATTGAACAGAAGGTATTGTAAATTCAACAAACCAACTAAAGCAAAAAAGAACACATGTTTTGTTGACGCAGTAAAACCCTATCAAGGGAAAACATCTGCGTGGCCTTTACTCTTAAAAGACCAAAACCAAATCACTAATGAAACAGATTACAAGTTTACCACACTGGGATTGCACTGACGCGGCAATCCTTCTAGACTAACTCACTAGACTGTTGTAATCACTCCTTGCTAATTGTTTACACAAGTGAACAACTCAGAAATCTCAACTATGACACAAGCTATGAACGCAGCAAGTTCAACTTGGAGATTTCACCTTTGAAGCTTATAATTCCCAATTGAACTCATGGGATGCAAGAGATGAATATGCATGAATGGTTTTGTGTTTTTCAAATTGTTTTCAACATGGAACAAGATATTTTGAAAAACAAAAAACCAAAGAGATGAACTCTTGATAAACAAAGGGACTGAAACACAAAAGTATTTTCAATACCCGAAAAGGAACAGAGAACCAATATATATAGAGGAGGAAGAGGAAGGACAGTTCACTCAAAGAACCCTTAAACTCAATTGGAGTAGGTAAACCCATACCCACAATTTCATATTGCACATGTAAACCCATGCTCCTAATTTCAATTGGGAATACCAATTCAATAAGCCAAACACTCCAACTCCTTAATCAAAACTGACACAAGAAGGGAACCCATGAAAAACCCATGGTTTTGTGAAAGAGATGCCATGCATGAGCTTACCGGAGTGATAGGAGCATAAATGCGACGAATATAGTGTGAAATCCCTTACACTTTTCTTAGCTATTTCCTTTAAAAAGTCAGTTTTAACTTTGTTTTCTTTTTAGGTAGTTCGTGAAGTGATTCAAGAGAAATAAGAGCTGAAAGGGAGCAACGAAGCCATGAAACATGAAGTACTGATGCAGAGGACCAAGTTTGATCAACCATTTGGCCAGAAATTACAAGGAAAGTCCACGGAATTCATTGTGCAAAACAGTTGCTGGAAAGCAGAAAACTGCAGTTTCAGAATCAGCTTTCTGGGAACGGTTTTGAGGAGAAATTATTGCATCATTCCAGCTTCACATTTGACGAAAGGACCAGCGATCCTTGAAGACATGATGTTATACTTCAACTACAGCCAAAGAACAGGTCAAAATCATCAACGAGGCAGTAGGAAATCAAAGTCGAAGTATGCTTCCCGATAAGGCAGAAACTGTCAGCTTTTCACGAAGCTTTTTGAGAGATCTTTTCCGGCGATTTTCTTGGAGTTTTTCCAGAAGGTTATCGATCATTCTAGATGATATGATGTCATAGAACACGTGGGAGTCAAGAACCATCCAGAAACTTGTCAAGACGAAGTCGTTCCTTGTCCAAGAAGGAAGCTTCAGAGTAAGAAATCGAAACCTAGTCGAAACAGGACTGTTTGGCAGAAATCTTTTGTGGACGAATTTTGGGGGCATTTTTGGAAGGTTATTGCTGCTGCAAACATGAAGGAGAGTCCTAGAATGATTCCTCAAGATTTTGGGAAGATTACTAAGGCTTGAAAATCATTTAATTATGCACCAAGTAGAGTGATCCTCAAGCAATTAGGAGAGGCTTTCAAAGCAGAATTGGGAAAGGAAACTAGGGCTGTGTATTCTATATATATAGAGCAGTATAACACGTTGAGATACAACATCCTACAGCGCCTCTTAAGCTCCTAACCCTAGCACACAAAGTCTCAAAAATTCCCAAGTCTTCAAGAAGGAAAAACCGTGCACATCACCATCCATCTCCATCAAGCTCCTGCCGTGCCCCATCTTGAAGGATTGCCTGCATCTAAGGCTGCCTAAAAGTGAATTCGTGGCTCTCATACTCTGCTCTTTACGGTTTTTATCCTCTTGTAATCGAATACTCATGCTTTTAATTGTTGAATTTAAGACCATGTGTGGCTAGTTATTTTTGTTAGGGGCGAGGTTTGAAGCCCCAATTATGTAGAACATATGTTTGATTAAACTTAGTTTCTTGATCTATGGTGTGGGTTGGTTGTTTATCTCTGATTGATTGAAAACTTTTGCATGTGTATGTTTTATGGTCGCGAACATAGGATTTATGCATGTAATTGGAGCTAGGTTTAGAAAATAATTCACCTAATCGTTTTGTTTTCTAATCCACAAGTATGCAAGGCTTTGAACAAAAGTTGATGTTTTAAACAACTAGAAGAGCATGCTAGGTAGGCGTTCCACACTAGACTGCAACTCTATAATCAATCGTTTCCATGAGATCTTAATGCTTCAAATATGTTGACACTATATGTGTTGTTGATAGGATAGCGTTCTATACCTTGATTGCATGTTTGATAGGCTTAGCTATTGTGCGTTCACGTAGACTAAGTAATTAGGGAAACATTAATAAGGGACATGATCTGCTCCGACTTGTTTCTTGGTTGATTTCTGTTCACACCTTAGTAATTGAAACTAGGTTAACTTAACATTGTTCGAAAGTAATTGGTGGTGGATTTCCGAGTCTCTAACGTCTTCTCCATATTGTTTTTCAACTTAAAATTCGAAATTGCTTTCTTTGTTTTCCTTTAATTTTCGTAAAACTTAAAAACCCCCAAAACATTTATTTTTTTTCCTTTCTTCTTTTATTTCGTTGCTTCCTCTCTCCTTTTCCCTATTCTACGTTTGTTTTCCTTTCTTTTAGTTAGTTTCTTTGTTTTGTGTTCTTTGTTAGTTTAGCTTAGTTTATTTTTCTTTGTGATTAATTGGTTACCCTCAATCCTTGGCATCGAACGATCCTTGCTTACTCTATATTGCTAACGACTACATCTTGCAGGGTTAAGTTGAGCGCTTGTTTTTAGCGTATCAATTTTTGGCGCCGCGTCGCCGGGGATTGAAAAATACTTATTTTTCACAATTTTAATTTTAGTTTAATTCAAGTTTCGGTTAGAAGTTGTAAATCATACTTGAATAGTTTTGGAATTCTTGTTTTTAACGTTGACTCTATCTCTACGTCCTCTAGGCGCATCTTATTACAACACGATGTCTAGGATTGGTCTGGATACGAGAAGTGTTTTCAAGTGAGCTTTGTCTCCACCAAAATCGTTCCTTACCTACCTGGTCGTGTTGGAAAGGAGTTACCGAACGACGTAGAGAGAAAGTTTTTGTTAACGATTAGAATTCTATTTCTTTCTAACTTGATTTACGAGTTCTAGTTGAAATAAAATTTGTTTTGTGTTAGTTTTTCATAATTTCGTCCCTTACATTTATTTCCCCTTGTTTTTTCGTTTTTTTTTTTTCTTAGGGTTCTAACGCCATTCTTGTTTGTTCCTCAGGCACTTCAACTCGTTTATGCATACAAGGAAAAATCCAAAAGGCGAGCTTGTTCCTTTTGATCCTGAACTTCTGAAAACAATTCGAAGCAAAAACAAGTTGAAGGAAGCAAGCTCGTCTTCACCAAAAGAAGAAGAAGAAGTGTACGACATCTCATCACTCTTTCAAGAGCAAGTTTCAACGCCAACACCTCCACCAATGGCTCTCACCATTAGGCAACTTTCAACTTCTGTGATTCACCAGGTGGTGTCCCCACTTGTATAACCTACCCTGATGCAGTTGAAGGAGCAACAGCTGACTTTGAGTTGAAGTCTGGGCTACTTCATCGTCTTCCTACATTCCATGGACACTCTATGGAAGATCCCAATCAGCATTTAATGGAGTTTCAGTTCATTTGCACAAGCATGAAGCCACAAGGAGCTGATGAGCAAATCTTGAAGTTGAAAGCCTTCCCATTTTCGTTGGCTGACAAGGCAAAGCAATGGCTTTATGAGTTGCCAAGTGGACGCATCACATCTTGGGCAGACATGATGAAAGCATTTTTGGAAAAATATTTCCCTACATCTCGGATCATCATGCTTAGGAAGAAGATAAGTGGAATTCAACAAGGGCAAGATGAGTCCTATGCAGAGTATTATGAAAGGTTCAAAACTCTCATCACTCAATGCCCTCAACATGGCATGAAGAATGAGACCTTGCTCACTTGCTTCTATGATGGTCTCACCAACTTGGAAAGAGATATGCTCGATGCAGCTTCAGGAGGATCATTTGTTGACAAGGAACCTGCAGCTGGAATGATCTTAATTGAGAATAGGGCCCTGAATCAACAACAATATGGCGGTTCCAAGTCCACCCATACACGTGAAAAAGTTAATGAGGTAAGTACATTGGTTCAATTGGAAGATAAAATTAACAGGCTTACTTCTATTGTTTCTCAGGGAATGAAGGGACAAGTTATGGTATGTGGAGTGTGCTCAATGCAAGGGCATATGTCTGATCAATGCCCTCAACTCATGGAAGGAGGAAACTTTGAAGGTGTCAACGCCCTAGGGTTCCAACAGGGTACCAACGTCCAAGGAATGACCCATATTCTAACACCTACAACCCTGGATGGAGGGATCACCCCAATTTTCGTTGGAAGGACAATGAAAACGCCCCAACCAGCTTCTCAAGCCTTCAATCAACGTCCTCCAGGCTTCTTCCCAAAGCCACAGGCTCCTCTAAACTCTAATCCTTCGAATTCTTCATCTTCTTCTTCTAATAACTATGATGAGATTATAAAAACTTTAACTGTTTCTACTCAGACTTTGTTGCAGAACCAAAATCAAATGCAAAATCAAACCAACAATTTGATGCAAGGTCAGAATCTCATGCAAAAGAGGATGGACGCAATGGAGAAACAGCTTGGTCACGTGGTTGATTTTATGACAAAAGGCCCTGAAGGTGGTAAGCTGCCAAGTAATACTATTCCAAATCCAAAGGGGGGCTTTGAATCTGCCAATGCCATCACCACTAGAAGTGGAAGGATCATCAATGACGTCCCCAAGGCACAAATGCACACCACCGTGCACATTGATGAAGAACAGGAAACACCAATTTCGAAGAGGAAGGAAAACAATGGCCCAGCGACTTCCAGGATTGAAACTGACTTAGCAATCCCAGACCCTGCTACGTCCAGGATTGAAGGCTCATTGCAATCCCCAACAAAACCAGAAACCAAAGGTAAAGTGTCTAACTCTTCAATTCCGGTTAATACTAATGCTTTCCTTTCTCCTATGCCTTTTCCTCGCAGATTTGCTAAGTCCAAACAAGAAGAAAGCGACATGGCTGTTTTGGATACCTTTAAAAAGGTGCAAGTCAACATTCCCCTTCTTGAAGCTATAAAGCAAGTGCCAAATATGCAAAATTTTTGAAGGAACTTTGTACAACAAGAAGGAGAATTCGAGAAAAGGAGGTTGTGAAGGTGAATGAGAATGTCTCAGCGGTTATCCAAAGGAACTTCCCCCAAAATGCAAAGATCCTGGAAGCTTCACCATTCCTTGCGTTATTGGTAACACTAGATTTGAGAATGCCATGTTAGATCTAGGTGCATCTATAAATGTTATGCCTTATTCTGTTTATGCATCTTTAGGTCTAGGTACACTTAAAACTGATAACGTAATTATTCAATTGGCGGATAGATCTAAGGCCTTTCCGAAAGGATTGTTGGAAGATGTGCTTGTGCAGGTTAATCACTTGATCTTTCCCGCGGATTTTTATATCTTGGACATGGAGGAATCCACCATAAACCCAACGCCACTTTTGTTGGGTAGACCTTTCATGCGGACTGCTAGGACAAAAATTGACGTCTATGCTGGCTCTCTAACCATGGAATTTGATGGAGATGTGATAGGATTCAACATCTTTGAGGCTATGAGGTATCCAATTGAATTTGATTCATGTTTTTCTATTGACATACTTGATACTCTTGCACAGAAGGTTTTGGAAGCAATAAGAGAAGATACGTTGATCACAACCATTGAGCAAGGCGTTGGTTACACCCATGATGGCGTCATAATTCCCATGAAGAAACTTCAGGAAACGTTGGACCTCAAATATTTGAGGACGTTTCTTCCGTTGAAACTCATCTACGTTATGAAGGTAAACCTCCTTCCCCTTTGTCAATTCAGTTATCTACTAATAAACCTCTTCCTTCAGTGATTCAGGCCCCTACACTTGAACTCAAACCATTACCGGATCATTTGAAGTATGTTTATTTGGGAGATGACAAAACATTGCCTGTCATAGTCTCATCCAAGTTGACGCCATCTCAAGAAGAAGAACTTGTTAAAGTGCTAAAGAAACACAAGACTGCAATTGGATGGACATTAGCTGACATCAAGGGAATAAGCCCACCACTTGTGTGCATCGAATTCTTCTTGAGGAGGGTGCCAAACCAACTAGAGAGGCTCAACGTCGTCTTAACCCTCCAATGATGGAAGTTGTGAAAAAGGAAGTCATCAAATTGCTCGATTGTGGCGTCATATACCCTATTTCAGACAGTAAATGGGTCTCACCAGTCCAAGTTGTGCCAAAGAAATCCGGAATTACGGTCGTGAAGAATGAAGAGAATGAACTTGTGCCCCAAAGAACCGTGACTGGCCATAGAGTCTGCATCGATTATAGGAAGCTTAACGCCACCACCAGGAAAGACCACTTCCCTTTACCCTTCATCGATCAAATGCTTGAAAGGTTAGCTGGTCATTCTTTTTATTGTTTCCTTGATGGTTATTCTGGTTATAATCAAATATGCATAGCTCAAGAGGATCAAGAGAAAACAACTTTCACTTGTCCTTTTGGCACTTTGCTTACCGTCGAATGCCATTTGGACTTTGCAATGCCCCAGGTACGTTTCAAAGATGCATGCTCAGTATTTTTTCTGATTATATTGAGAAAATAATTGAAGTTTTCATGGATGATTTTAGTGTTTTTGGTGATAGCTTCGAAAATTGCTTAGGAAACCTAGAATTAATCTTGAAACGTTGCATTGAAACTAACCTTGTTTTAAATTGGGAAAAATGTCACTTCATGGTTGCTCAAGGTATTGTTCTAGGGCATATTGTTTCTTCTAGGGAATAGAAGTAGATAAGCTAAAGTTGATCTTGTTCGCTACTTACCCTCCCCCACTTCTGTGAGAGAGGTTCGTTCTTTTCTTGGACATGCAGGATTTTACAGACGCTTTATCAAGGACTTCTCCAAAATTGCAAGACCCCTATGTCGACTTTTGCAAAAGGAGGTGACGTTTGAATGGAATGCGGACTGCCAAGTTGCGTTTGAACAATTAAAGGAGCTTTTGACCTCTGCTCCTATCATGCTTCCTCCGGATTGGTCCTTACCATTTGAGCTCATGTGTGATGCTTCTGATTATGCAGTAGGCGCAGTGCTTGGCCAAAGAAAAGAGAAAAAGCCTTATGCCATCTACTACGCCTCTCGGACTTTGAATGATGCTCAATTGAATTATTCGACTACAGAAAAAGAATTATTAGCTGTTGTTTTTGCTTTGGATAAATTTAGATCTTATTTACTTCAAACTAAAGTTGTTATTTATATTGATCATGCAGCTTTGAAGTATTACTCTCAAAGAAGGAAGCGAAACCGAGGCTAATTCGATGGATTCTTCTTCTACAAGAATTTGATGTCGAAATTAAGGACAAAAAGGGGAGTGAAAATGTTGTTGCAGATCATTTGAGCCGCCTTGTACATGGTGAGGACGCCATACCTCTTATGGAAACTTTTCCGGATGAACAACTCTTCGGAATTGAGGTAAGTGAACCTTGGTATGCAGACATAGTCAATTTCTTAGTCACTAAAAAAATTCCAAACACGCTGTCAAGCTCTATGCATGCAAAACTTAAAAAGAATGCTAGGCAATATGTTTGGGATGATCCTTATCTTTGGAATTTTGTGCGGATGGTATAATTCGACGTTGCGTGCCTGAAAGGGAGTTTACTCATATCTTGACATTTTGCCATTCTGAAAATTGTGGGGGTCATTTTGGTTCTAAGAAAACTGCTCTTAAGGTGTTGGAATCTGGTTTTTATTGCCTAGTTTATTTAAGGATGCTTATGCTTTTTGTATGACATGTGATAGATGCCAAAGAACCGGAAACATAGGACCTAAAAATCAAATGCCTTTAACTAATGTTTTGGTTGTTGAAATTTTTGATGTTTGGGGTATCGATTTTATGGGACCTTTTCCTTCATCTCAAGGTTTTCTTTATATTCTTCTCGCTGTGGATTATGTCTCAAAATGGGTGGAAGCACAAGCCACCCGGACTAATGATTCCAAAGTTGTTGCAGATTTTCTTCGATCTAATATTTTCTCTAGGTTTGGAATGCCTCGAGCAATCATAAGTGATGGAGGATCGCACTTCTGCAATAGATCAATTGAAGCCTTGCTTAGAAAGTATAATGTGACGCACAAGGTGTCAACGCCATATCATCCACAAACTAGTGGACAAGCAGAAGTGTCAAATCGTGAAATCAAGAAGATTTTGGAGAAAACAGTTAGCCCAGTCGCAAGGATTGGAGTCAAAGGCTAGATGATGCCTTGTGGGCGTACCGGACAGCGTATAAGACGCCAATAGGAATGAGTCCCTTTAGGTTGGTGTATGGAAAAGCTTGCCATCTACCCGTGGAATTGGAACATCGAGCTTGGTGGGCTGTGAAGAGCTTTAATATGGATTTAGATGACGCTGGGATTCATAGAAGCTTCAAGTGAATGAGTTGGAAGAACTACGTAATGATGCGTACGAGAGTTCCCGGATTTATAAAGAGAAAACTAAGGCCTTTCATGACAAGATGATTCGTGGGAAAACATTCATAGCAGGCCAAAAAGTTTTATTGTTTCACTCTCGTCTCAAACTCTTTCCCGGTAAGCTTCGCTCACGATGGGTTGGTCCTTTTGTTGTTACTTACGTTTTTCCCCACGGAGCTGTGCAAATTCGAAGTGAGCAAACAGGCCATGAGTTCAAGGTGAATGGCCATCGATTGAAGCCATACTACGCAGCCTTTAAGGAGAGCAACGTAGAGGAAGAAGACCTTCATGACACACCTCCTCTCATAGATTAAAAGCATTCACTACGTCTGGCTGAAGACTTTAAACCAAGCGCTTCTTGGGAGGCAACCCAAGGGATGTTTTCTTTGCTTTCTTTGTTTTCTATTTAGTTCCTTTTTATGTTTTTCGTTTGTGTGCAGGTCATAGAGTTGTAGAGAGGTGTGAAAAGTGTTCCTTCTGTAAAACAGAGTACTGACCGTACAGTCCGTCTACTTTAGACAACTACCGTTTTTAGCTCAGAAGGGACCAGAAGACGTGCCATATATGAATCGAAAGATATTTGAGTCTAGTTTCTGTAAGTTTTTACAGAACTGGATTCGGAGTTTATATGTGTTCCCAGTTCCAGTTTGAATGCAGCAAGGTCAGCCCAGGAAAACAGAAAACTGCGCAGTTGTGTCACAGAAAAAGAAAAACTGGGCATATTTCCGTGGATGAAATGAGGAGTTCTTTACATGGACTCAAAGCTCTATATGTATACTACCTTCAGACCAAAAATCTCGTCCATTGACCCAGTGATGCTCCCGGAATAAAGGTTTGAGTGGGTAAAGGTCACTTTGCCCGGATTTCTGTTCCAATTTCTGTTTTTTCTCTAACTTTATAGGGCTATAACTTTCAAACCGCTTGGAGTTAGGAAGTGTTCCACATATGCACAGAAAGCTCGCAATGTCCACTTTCACCCCCAAGTGGTATAATCGTCATCTGAAGCTGCATAAAAACATTATGGAACCTGGAACATGGGCTGCCGGCACAAACTTCTGGTTTCCAAAGATGCAACAAGACTTCGCACGGAGCTTACGTTAGGAAGTCAAGACCTTATGGTCTTGAGGTTGGGGTCTTTTGTTGTCATCTCCAAAGGTCGTGAGCATTGGGAGGTCTACAAGGGGGAGCTTTTCTATCAACCTTCTCACCTTTCTTCTTTTTGATTTCCCTTCTTTACACTTCTATTATGCATTGTTTGATTTAGTTTTCCATACATTGAGGGCAATGTATGATTCAAGTGTGGGGGAAGGGAATTTGAGTCTTACTTGAAAAAAAAAAAAAAAAAAAAAAAATTTCGTTAGTTATGTTCTTTCTTTTAGCATTTTTAGTTCTTGTTTTTGTTTTGTTTTTCGAGTCTTAGGTTGCTTTCAACTGTCTAGGATGAACTTAATCTCTGAAATTATGGATAAAAGAGGATCACAATATTGAGATGATGTTAAAATAATTCTTTGGTTAATTATGATATATACAAAGCATATGAATGTGTAGTAGATGTGGTTTTTGTTGACCTTGGTACAGAATTATGAGCATGTTGATGATGAGTGTGATTCATAATAACCCTTGTGAGAACTTGAGCCTATTTTCCATTCTTTGTGAGTGTTTATTGAAAAATTATACTCTTATTTTTTTGGCGATGCTTAGTGATCTCATTATCTTTCTCTTTGATTGACTGCTTGCCACAGATTAAGTTTGACGGACTCTAGAGATTACTAGAACTTGCTCTTGTACTAGTTGAAACTTTTATCAATACATGTCCCTGATTCTGGAAAGGATAAAGGCACCTAGGAAATTCCACCATAGCCAAAAATAGCCTGTGTCCATATTTGTGCCCGTCGTGGGACTCCTCTAGTTAACCCCTTTGAGCCTACATTTAAACCTTTTTCTTTCATCACCCTCAAAATCCTAACCTTTGAACCTTAGTATAGTTATATCCCTACCCTTGTTCTAAGGATTTAGTGGAGCTAATTCATGAGACAGAAGATTTTGAAGGCACTACAAAGAGATGATGAGAAAGAATAAGTGTGGGGGAAAGACTTGTCCATGAGAAAGAAGAAGAAAAATATATGTATGCCGAAAAAAAAAAAAAAAAAAGTATGTATGGCAACGAAGAAAAAAGAAAAGAAAAAAGAGTGCAAGTATTTATGGATTTTAGTCCCCCCATTGTGGATAAGGAGTTTGTTTTGAAGTGAAGGCCTAAGTTCGATGAATTTGGTCTTTGTCCTATTTCACAAGTGTTTGAAGGAATGTTAGAATGAAGCAAGGGTCCAACACAATGACATCCGGCTCTTAATAAAGACACACAAGAAGTTCAACGTTGCAAGATGCCTTGGTGACTAAAGAAGACGTCTCAATGCTTCAATGAAAGCTCCGCTAGTTTTTAGAACACTTTGTGTTTTTCCTTACCCTTTCGTTTCTTTAAACCCCTAAACCTTGGCCCCATTACAACCTTGAAGTAAGACCTCTTTGATCCTTAAGATGGGCAGCCTTTGATCTGTGGAGATTGGTTACAAGAGTTGAGCATATGGTTCGGTCCGTCCGGCAAGTAGTTGGTATCCTTCATGAGATCGTAAAAGAAAAAAAAATCATATATTTCGACATAGCTTTCTTCTTTTATATGTGAGCTTTTTGTTTGTCGAAAATATTATCATCTCTCACATATATTTGAGTGAAAAAGCTTTTAAGCATTAGCCTTGATCTGAGAGAAGAAAGAGTGGTGAATCCTGTGAGGTTTGAATCATACTTGTTGGATACATGCTAAGCTCCACCCATCACCATTGTCACATCCGTGTCTTACATGCTTATATGTGGAATATATGTTTTAATTAACTCTTGAATTACTTATGATTGATTCTTGGTTGCATGCTAATCTTGATGCTATGAAAGTAAGAGATTACTGAGACAACAATGTTGAAGGCATAGTTTGTTTTGTGTTTTGAGTCCTTGTTTTATTTTCTTTGTTTTGATTTTGCTAAGGGACTAGCAAAAGCTAAGTGTGGGGGAATTTGATAGGAGCATAAATGCGACGAATATAGTGTGAAATCCCTTACACTTTTCTTAGCTATTTCCTTTAAAAAGTCAGTTTTAACTTTGTTTTCTTTTTAGGTAGTTCGTGAAGTGATTCAAGAGAAATAAGAGCTGAAAGGGAGCAACGAAGCCATGAAACATGAAGTACTGATGCAGAGGACCAAGTTTGATCAACCATTTGGCCAGAAATTACAAGGAAAGTCCACGGAATTCATTGTGCAAAACAGTTGCTGCAAAGCAGAAAACTGCAGTTTCAGAATCAGCTTTCTGGGAACGGTTTTGAGGAGAAATTATTGCATCATTCCAGCTTCACATTTGAAGAAAGGACCAGCGATCCTTGAAGACATGATGTTATACTTCAACTACAGCCAAAGAACAGGTCAAAATCATCAACGAGGCAGTAGGAAATCAAAGTCGAAGTATGCTTCCCGATAAGGCAGAAACTGTCAGCTTTTCACGAAGCTTTTTGAGAGATCTTTTCCGGCGATTTTCTTGGAGTTTTTCCAGAAGGTTATCGATCATTCTAGATGATATGATGTCATAGAACACGTGGGAGTCAAGAACCATCCAGAAACTTGTCAAGACGAAGTCGTTCCTTGTCCAAGAAGGAAGCTTCAGAGTAAGAAATCGAAACCTAGTCGAAACAGGACTGTTTGGCAGAAATCTTTTGTGGACGAATTTTGGGGGCATTTTTGGAAGGTTATTGCTGCTGCAAACATGAAGGAGAGTCCTAGAATGATTCCTCAAGATTTTGGGAAGATTACTAAGGCTTGAAAATCATTTAATTATGCACCAAGTAGAGTGATCCTCAAGCAATTAGGAGAGGCTTTCAAAGCAGAATTGGGAAAGGAAACTAGGGCTGTGTATTCTATATATATAGAGCAGTATAACACGTTGAGAACACCATCCTACAGCGCCTCTTGCTCCTAACCCTAGCACACAAAGTCTCAAAAATTCCCAAGTCTTCAAGAAGGAAAACCGTGCACATCACCATCCATCTCCATCAAGCTCCTGCCGTGCCCCATCTTGAAGGATTGCCTGCATCTAAGGCTGCCTAAAAGTGAATTCGTGGCTCTCATACTCTGCTCTTTACGGTTTTTATCCTCTTGTAATCGAATACTCATGCTTTTAATTGTTGAATTTAAGACCATGTGTGGCTAGTTATTTTTGTTAGGGGCGAGGTTTGAAGCCCCAATTATGTAGAACATATGTTTGATTAAACTTAGTTTCTTGATCTATGGTGTGGGTTGGTTGTTTATCTCTGATTGATTGAAAACTTTTGCATGTGTATGTTTTATGGTCGCGAACATAGGATTTATGCATGTAATTGGAGCTAGGTTTAGAAAATAATTCACCTAATCGTTTTGTTTTCTAATCCACAAGTATGCAAGGCTTTGAACAAAAGTTGATGTTTTAAACAACTAGAAGAGCATGCTAGGTAGGCGTTCCACACTAGACTGCAACTCTATAATCAATCGTTTCCATGAGATCTTAATGCTTCAAATATGTTGACACTATATGTGTTGTTGATAGGATAGCGTTCTATACCTTGATTGCATGTTTGATAGGCTTAGCTATTGTGCGTTCACGTAGACTAAGTAATTAGGGAAACATTAATAAGGGACATGATCTGCTCCGACTTGTTTCTTGGTTGATTTCTGTTCACACCTTAGTAATTGAAACTAGGTTAACTTAACATTGTTCGAAAGTAATTGGTGGTGGATTTCCGAGTCTCTAACGTCTTCTCCATATTGTTTTTCAACTTAAAATTCGAAATTGCTTTCTTTGTTTTCCTTTAATTTTCGTAAAACTTAAAAACCCCCAAAACATTTATTTTTTTCCTTTCTTCTTTTATTTCGTTGCTTCCTCTCTCCTTTTCCCTATTCTACGTTTGTTTTCCTTTCTTTTAGTTAGTTTCTTTGTTTTGTGTTCTTTGTTAGTTTAGCTTAGTTTATTTTTCTTTGTGATTAATTGGTTACCCTCAATCCTTGGCATCGAACGATCCTTGCTTACTCTATATTGCTAACGACTACATCTTGCAGGGTTAAGTTGAGCGCTTGTTTTTAGCGTATCACGGAGCCATGATGAAGATCTTCTTTTGATCTTCAAGATTTAAGCTTGATCTTGGACAAGACAGTAATATGAGATGGGATGGGGAAGCACGACAGCACAATAGCAAAGCAGCAAACTGATGAGGTAGCAAGTTCCAATTGAACTAGTCTTCAAACTTTGCCTTTGGCTTTCGACAGCAAGGTAGCCACACACAAGAGAAGAGGAAGTAATAAAGTTGCAATTTCTCTATGAAGCTAAAGTGGGGAAGCTGCCAGCAAACTGATCTTCAAGTCTTCACGTGCGTATTTGACAGCAAGATAAGAAGAAGCAAGTTGCAATCATGCTAAGATGGGGAAGCTGACAGCAAGGCAACCACAACAACCGTAATTAAACAATTATGGGCTTGGGCTGCAACCATGGGCTTCTTAATGAGTAGAGTTTTGTGAAGAAGGAATGCCAACACTATACTAACAAGGTCCAATAAGGACCTAGCTATGAGACCAATACCATCTACATCTCTGCTATGGCCAAAGATATAAGCATATGTTCTATTTTAACCCATAGCAATAAAGCAAAACCTCTACTCATAGTTTCCAACACCTGCTTATCTGAAGGGAAAGTTTTTGGTTTTCTGAGGTAAAGTTGGATGAGGCTGGTTGCCTCAGAAACACACTTGACCAAAAGGACATATCAATATATCCAAAGCCACCAATCCATTTTGAGTAGATTGTGATGGATAATCTGAGATGCAGGCAAGTAATTTGGTAAACAAATTTGACAATTGGGGCACAAACAGTCTCAGTTTTATATGTTTATTGTAGTACCAGTTCTTCTTAAAAAGAGAAAGCAATACATTGTTTGAATGTAAAACCAGTTATTTTGAAAAATGGAATGATGGAGGACAGAATTACTGACCTTTTTAAAGTCAAGCTTGTGCTTCGTCTTTTGGAAGACACTACTTCAGATATCCCAACTTCTTGTTATTTAAACCTTTCAGTAGTCATAAGACTACTGCCAATGAAAATGCAAATGCAAAATTTCAACTGATGAGCTGGCTAAGTTATATGCATATTGGAACAGGGTATGGTTCCACTGGTGGAAACTCTACTCAATACCTGCAGGAACAAATTTAGGCATGAATAACAATAAACAAGGGCAAATATTTCTCAGAATTATATAATGTAGTGGTAACTCAACAAGAAACTGATCAAATGAAAGAAGAAAATAATTGCAATTACATAAAACTAATTGGAAACTGCATGTGAAAAAACTTGATTTCACTTTTCTTAAATCATGCCCTCGATCAAGTAAATATCATTCCATATCAGACACCAAGAATATATGTTTGGTGATCGATCGACACAATCATAATCTGAACTTTTTACTTTTGAATGAGAAAATAATTTTAGATAACAATGCTATAAACTCAGAAAATAGAAATACCTTGAAATAATTTAGTGAGATATGACTAGTACACTAGATCAAACTTCGAAAACAAATTTAGTATCACTTTCCATCCAGGCCTTAGTTGAGGCCTTATTTTATAACAATTTCATCTTTTGTTTTTGTTGTAACTTTCTTTCTTTCATCGTCCTTGACAATGTGTGTTAAGAATAGACATGATGGCCTATACATGAGGCCTTATTTTATAACAATTTTTTGCATTGTGCTCGAAGAAACATTCATTCATAAAGTGGCTTTGCGGCCAAAGGCAGTACAAATCGAAACGGTTACATTCACAATTATAAGGCCAAAAGTGGCTTAAAAAATCATAAGGATTGCAGATCTTCTAAGAGTTTCTGGATCTTGTGGCGACAAGGGGCTGTGCTATGATCAATCATGCTCTTCCTCTCTTCACCCACGTCCCTTCTCCGATCTGAGTCGCAGCTGCTATCATCTGTACCGGAGGAAGAGGGAAGGAAATAATCCATCGCAACCCTCCCAATTGGTTATCCTCCGGGATGGAGATGGTCTTCAGAGAGAGCGCGACTCACAATCACATCTACCTCCAGGGGAAAAACGGAAGCCTGATAGTCAGACCCTGGAGGTAGGCTACGGAAGAAGAACGATAGGCCTCAAAGTGGCCTTCCGCCCTTCTCCCTCCTGCTCCACGCGAGAAATCTGAGGAGAGGGATCCCTCAGAACCTGGTTCTGCCGTGTTAGGAGCGCCGCGTGTTCTTCAGTCTAACTGAAACCTGTGAATCCCATCCGGATTTCCAGAGACCAAAGACATGCGGCTGGACCTGAGATTAGGCCATAAGACCTACCCAGGTTTTGAGATTAAGCCATAAGGCCTAGGAATTTGAGGCTAAGGGTGAGATCGTGAGGAGAAGATTTCAGAAATAGAAGGAAGAGAAGTAAGGCTTGCGAAACTATCTCTGGGAAAGCCATATGTGCTTGTGTTTATCACTTCTCCAAAGTACATATATTTATAGGGCCAATCTCAGTAGCCTCAACCATGTGATGGGCAGTTGAAGTATTTTCAACGCCATCAATAAGAGTGTCAATGGAATTGAATGCTAAGATCTTGGAAATGAAGGAAATTGAAAACGCGTGGGAAACGAGGCAGTCTTCAAGGAGGTAACCGCTCCATTTATAGGTTATCTTTTCAAACAGTTTCAATAGCAATAAAGGCAAATTAAACGCTGAACTACTTGATAATTTGAAGCATATATTTGGGCCAAGCAAAGTGGGCTCAATATTTAAATTATGAATAATAATATTGTTCATACAAAATGGGCCTGACACTAGAGGCCTAAAGTTTTCGGCCTGCATGAGTTAAGCGAAGTAAATGTTCGTCCAAGCGAAAACTGGCATCGGCAGCGGCTCGCTCCGCTTGTCGGACTGTCTCGCGAGCTTGAACTAGGTTCTGAGATAGTATTTCAGAGGCTGCTAGGGGTTACTACAGCAAGGGCTCCTCATGCTCAAGCTGGGCCGTCACAGCAGTTAATTGGGCCTGAAGATCTTGGATTTGGGACCGGAGATGATTTTTCATGATCCGCAAGTCTCTAACAAGGGTAGCCCTATCTCCTAGAAAGTCACGAGAGGAGTCCATTTGTTGGGCGAGGCCCTGATAGTGGGCCTGGGCTTGTCTGGCTTGCACAGTCGTGGCCGCTATTGTATTAAGCTACTGGGGGAGATTCTGTAGCAGTTCGTCTATCTCAATGAACTCGTTCTCCTTGATGGCTTGCTCGCGATCGAGAACCCTCAGATACTCTAGAGCCCTGACGAATGCGCCAGGCAGAAGGATATCAGGACTCAAAAGACGGTGAAGCCCGTCCCTAGCTTCATCCAGGAGGAGTCACCTCAAGTACGCGAGCTAGCCTTTCCAGTCTGGAAGGAGGCACATGCAGTGGATTTGGGACTGCAGCAGCAGGAGCTTCAAGAGGCTACAACAGGAACCGCTTCCAGCACTGGCCCCACGTTCACCCCTTCTCCTGCTTCAGGGGCATGGGGGGCAGGCTTTTGGTTAACTACAGCTTCACCAGCTGGGTCAGCGGGATTGGCGCCAAGTACTTCCACAGTGACAGCTACTTCCCCGATAGGACCAAGATTCTGGTTTTAAGGAGAAATCATTAGAATGCCCAAAGAATAAGACAAGAATCAGGACATCATGCTTGTTAAAGAGAAACGTACCTCTGCAGCCGGAGGCTCGTGAAGGATCGCCACTGGCACGGGTTCTTGAAGCACCTCGCCAGGAATTGGGTCAGGCGCTATCTGTGCTAGGACAGGTGTGGCGTTTGGTTCCTCACGAGGTGCATCTGAAGGAGGCATTCTCACTTCCACTTCAGGCGAGCTATCATCTATGACCTGCACTGGGATCGGGCCGATTGCATATTGCTCGCAACGCTGGTAGGAGATGGAGGATTATTAGAACCAGTAAGCGCTTGGGCCTGTGAAGCTGATGTGCCTTCGCTAGCAGCTGAGGGGCCTTCCCCAGTTTGTCTTGAAGACCTATAACGAACCTGCAAGCGAGGATTGTTATTTGGTCGCATGCAATGAAAGGAAGATTCCAATATACACTTTTAGTTTCTTACCAGTCGATCAACGATTGGTTCATCTTCCGCCCACGGATCAGTTCGAGGGTCAGAACGACTGCGCTTGCATGCCAAGATAGCGGCGATCTGTCGGGGTCAAAGGATTAGACTTGACTTGGAAAGAAAGCATTGGTTTCTTTTTTGGAAACAAGAGAGTTCTTACCGTTTGCGGGTTATCATCGTCGGAAGAGGAATCTTCGATTTCAGGCTCCGTTATTACTGTTTTTTACTTCCCGGACTGGCCAGTGGCTGGGGAAGCATTAACCGCACTACTGCCAGAAGGTGGCACATTTCCCTGGTGGCAGCAAAGTTTGAGTTAAAAGGGAAAGAGTGAAAGAAGGAATAAAATATAAACCAAGATACTTACCTCTTGAGGGGGCTCGTGAATTACGATACCAGCCTGGGCCTGGCGCGGGGCTCGCACCGGTTACAGGCCGGCTCAGGAGGAGGTGGAGATTGTTGTAGCATCTTCAGGAAAGCGATCAAGTAGCTCAATGTCAGCAGCATAGGGATATCTCAGTTCCCCAAAGATGGTCACGAAGAGTTCGTCATACCGTTGTCTCCAGCAATTGACAGAAACTTCTGCCCACCAGTCCTCATATCCTTCTTCAGTCCCATCCACGGCATCAATATCCTTAGCCCAATCAGGAAGATCAACCAGTGCAAGCATGCTTTGAACTGGCAAAGGCCCAGAAGGGGGCCCAAATCTATGCCAAGAGGTGTTGTAGTTCCAGGCATCATACAGCGGGAATGGCACTAATTGGACGAGGCCGAATTGGGGAGCGAAATGGTTAGGAGGGTAAAGCTCATAACTAAGTTCTTTGGCAGCAATCCTAATGTCTGAACAGGAGATCGCGCGGCGAAAAGCCAAGCGCGTGCGATCGCTGTAGCGTGGAGCGCCAGGGATGAATCCGTTTTCAAGCGGAGCTGGGAATCTTCTACCCAGTACTAAGTCGCAGTAGGGCATCTCATGCAGAAGGTACAGATATGTGAAGCACTCGGAGTACGGAGGGGATGGGTACTTTTCCTCCGGCTGAGCCATTGACCTAAGAGTTGGTCAACCGGTGGATGCAGCGGGATGTCATTGCGACGAAAATATGGAAAATAAGTTTGGATCCAGAAGTCAAGAATCCAAAAAGGGCCAGAGATGCTAGTCTCGAAAGGATGCATAGTGGCCTGGTACAGAGTACGATAAAGGGCGCCCAACACAGGTTGTCCGAGCCCGACAAGGCGGCCGTTGTAGAGGGCCGTTGCCAGAAGAGTCCAAGCGCCAGTGGGCTTACAGGAGGAAGTGCAAAAGATGAACTTACAGAGCCAGTATTCTAAGAAAGCAATTTCGTCGGTCGCATTGTGCTCCTGGCTGTAATAAGACAGCCACCGTGGATAGGAGCCGATGTGAGCGCTACGACAGTTTTAGGCCATGGTTGAAGTGAAAGTAACAGAGTCGAATTGGCCATGCAGATAAGGCTCGCCATCAATGGGTAGGCCAGTGATGGTGAGAATATCCAGTAAAGTGATACTCATTTGGCCAAATTGAAAATCAAAGGTGTTTGTGGCGGTGTTCCAAAAACAGAGAAAGGCAGCGAGCAGTGAGCAATTGCCACCGCGCGGAAGACGAAAACAGAGATCAATAGTGTGAGTGATACCTGCCGCGTTCCAGCGAGCCAGATCTCGTGTTCGTGCTTCGCGATACCAGGAAAGCTCCGCCGCGCTGATAGAGGATGGCCAGTGCCCTATTTTTGCTCGATGATTCTGGGCACCTCAACTGTTGAAATCCCCAGGAGTCCTTCGGAGGACTGGGATGGGACAAGGAACGGGCATGCCATAGAAGGCGATGGCGTCGGCCGGAATAGAGTCTCGCTGTGCTAGGCCCAATCTGACATGTCGGTTTGGGAACCGGAGGAGTAGGGGTCTCTGGATAGTGGTATGGAGACGAATGCGGGCACCGATGCTGGTTCCCCAAGAATGGGCAACCTGTTCATTCAGTTCTTCTTCTTGATCGATGACTATCTTCTTTGGGGGAGCCATTTCTGGGTTTTTGTGAGGAAAATGTTGGCAGTAAGAGGGTTTCTAGGTTTTAGGAGACTAAAAGAGTTTCTGATGTGACAGGTCTGAACTGGCTGCGGGTTTAAATAAGAAATTTTATGAGGGAAACGATACGACAGAAAGGCATTTTCGCAAGGAAAGGACGCGACCCTCATTAATGATATTGTATCAAGCAATCGGCGTGTCGTTTTAGCCCCCTTCAATTAGTTACATCTTCGCGGGCCTGATTTCGGGGTCTGGGGGCAATGTTTGAGCCCAAAACTAATTTTGGCAAGATCCTTTAGTGGATTTAGCACAGCGGGCCGATACCTAAGGACTAAAAATAAGCCTGCTTGGAATTAGGTTACAGCTTCGCCCATTCCGTGGTCCATAAGGGAAACGAAACCTTATTGGAGTCGAGTAGCAGAGATTGAATAGGAAACTTCAATCAATAATCCTTCTATAGCAAGGAATAGTCGAAACCCTAGTTATAAATACCTGGTTTCAAGGACAAAGAAGGACCTCTCTCAAATCAATCAATCCCAGCGATTACAAAGCCTCCCCGGAGCAAACCTTCAACCTCGTTGAAACCAGGTGACCGCGCGCCAGTCCTAGTCTCTCCAAGAGCCGACTGTCAGCATCACCAGATCAACCCAGCGACCGTACTTCCAGTCCTAGTCTCTCCAAGAGCCAACTGCCACCGAGACTCTCTCAACCAGCGAAGCAAGGGTAACGCCCTCGCAACCCAGCGAAGCTAAAGTCACGCTTTAGCAAAACCCGTGCTTTCTCCAAACTTCCCAGTGATTACTCTGCTCAGCCTACAACGTTGAGTATCGATTCGGTGACGCGAAGAGATCACATCCAAAGTCCTTATCCGTAAGGCAAGAAGTCCTTTCTCGGAAGGCTAGAGAAGAACCTTGTGGCGAGGTTGGTGCTCTCCTCATCCACAACACTTGAAGAAGAAGTCAGGTCAAGGGACTCCCCCGACTACTGCACTCCACGGTGCTGGCATGCCCGTGCAATCACACGCTCAAAAGAGACAGTTTGCACGCCAACTGGTTTTGGAGCCAAACAGTTGTCAAGGGGCACCCATAGTTCCAATCATAGGATAAACATTGCCAATGGATGTAAAACAGCCACCACAGCTTTCAGTAAGGCCTACAAGATTTAAAAAACTGATGAACTCTAGTTCTCTTCGTTTCATATATATCTGCTTTTGATGTGTTGTGGTAGCTGATTTAGTAGAAAAGAATACTTCAATTCAGGGTTAATTCGATGATTCTATTCATCTCACAATTAGGGTATATATACAAGTACAAATGAGTAGTCTAACTCTAATAGGAAACAATATTTCCATAATTACAGGATATCTTAATTAAATAAAATCCTAATTACATACAGATTTACAGCGATTCTACACTCCCCCTCAAGTTGGTGCATAGATGTCTATCATGCCCAACTTGCCAACTGAGCTGTCAAATACCTTTCTGCACACTCCTTTAGTAAGAACATCCGCTAATTGCTCCTCTAAGTTTACAAATGGAAAGCGAATAACCTTTCTGTCAAGATTTTCTTTAATAAAATGACGGTCAACCTCCACATGCTTTGTTCTATCATGTTGAACTGGATTATGTGCAATCTCAATGGCAGCTGTATTATCAAAATGCAAATCCATAAGCTTTTTAAGCTTGTAACCCAGGTCTTTCAAGACATTACGAATCTACAACATTTCATAGACTTCGTGTGCCATACCTCGGAACTCAGCTTCTGCACTTGATCTGGCAACAACTTTCTGCTTTTTGCTATGCCAAGTGATAAGGTTCCCTCCAACAAAAGTGAAGTACCTAGATGTAGAACGTCTATCAGTTTTATCACCAACCCAATCTGCATCTGTGTACCCAATAACTTCCAATTCATCTTTTTTCTGAAACAGTAATCTTTTACCTGGCGCTATCTTCAAGTACTTCAAAATACGAATGACTGCATCCATATGCTCTTCACTAGGACAATGCATAAATTGACTAACAACACTCACAACATAAGCAATATCAGGTCTAGTATGTGAAAGATAAATCAACCTTCCTACAAGACGTTGATACCTCCCTTTATCAGTTAGAACTTGATCAGGATAAATAGAAACTCTGTGATTCATCTCAATGGGTGTCTCCATTGGTCTGCAGTCCAGCATCCCCGTTTCAGCAAGTAAATCAAGGACATACTTCCTTTGTGAAAGTAAAATCCCCTTCTTAGACCTTGCAACTTCAATACCCAGAAAATACTTCAGTTGTCCCAGATCCTTCATTTCAAACTCCTTGGACAGATAATTTTGCAATTCATTCATCTCTTTCGAATCATCCCCTGTAACAATCATGTCATCAACATACATAGTAAGAGCTGTACTCTTACCATTCTTGCGTTTGATAAACAAGGTATGGTCAGAATTGCTCTATCTGTACCCAAAGGCTTTCATGGACTTTGAAAATCTTCCAAACCAAGCTCTTGGAGACTGCTTCAGGCCATACAAAGACTTCTTCAATTTACATACCTTGCCACCGTCACTTGGGTAATTCTTAACACCTGGGGGCACATCCATGTACACTTCTTCCTCCAAATTCCCATTAAAAAACGCATTCTTCACATTAAACTGGTGCAAGGGCCAATCTTTGTTTGCTACAAGTGAGATTAGAATCCGGACAGTATTAATCTTTGCCACAGGTGCAAAAGTCTCCTCATAATCAATCCCATAGCATTGTGTATATCCTTTGGCAACCAACCTCGCCTTGTATCTATTAATAGTTCCATCTGCATTAAGCTTCACAGTAAATACCCAACGACATCCTACAGTCTTCTTTCCAACCGGCATAGGTACTAGCTCCCATGTTGCATTCTTTTGAAGAGCTTCCAATTCTTCATTCATCGCCTTTGTCCATTTTGGATCCGTCAATGCTTCCTGCACGTTACTAGGAATAGATACAGTAGATAATTGATCAACAACAAGTGCATGTGACCCAGAAATCATATGGTTAGACATAAAATTGGCTATAGGGTATTTAGCTTTGGCTTTGATATCTGGTTCATATTGTTTCTTAGGAATTCCCTTGGTAACCCTTTGTGATTTCCTAGGTTCGACACTTTCCAACCTAGAAGATTTATTAAAGTTTAGGGGTACCTGAGGAGGATCATTCTAACCAGGATCTTCAATCGGTGATGCAGAAGGGAGAATATCTTGTGTGAACTTCAGATACGTCTTGATTTTGATTCAAGCTATCCAAAAAAGTCATCTCTTCTGTCTCGGAATTCACAACACTTTGTTCACAGTTACATTTTCTGTTTCGGAATTCACAACACTCTGTTCGGCAGTCGCATTTTTTGTTTCGAAATTCGTAACACTTCGTTCGGCAGTAGCATTCTGTTCGGCAGTCGCATTTTCTGTTTCGGAATTCACAACACTTTGTTCGGCAGTCGTATTGTCTGTTTCAGAATTCACAATGCTCTGTTCGGCAACTGCATCTATCCTCCAAATTTTCCAAGTCTTCGAAGACATCAAAATCGACATCAAAATCAATAATAGAACGAGGATTCCCTTCACAACCTCTCTCCCCCTGAGTAATAATGACAGGGTCCACCCCGGATTCCACCCTGGAATCCGAAGTGGCCCCGCGGGACCCACCTTTAAAGAAGGTTTACCAAAAATTTCGGCATAACCTCCCTTAAAAATGGGCAACCCAAAACCTGTAGAATTTCAAATTCACTTCTAAACAACCCTCCCAAAACTCCTGGAGCCACCCTGCTCCCAAAACCGAACAACTTCACAATTTAGAGTATCAAATTATCCAATTAACTCAAATTACAACCAAGTCATAGGTTACAATAATAATACAAAATACTCAAGGTTATCAGAGCAATCTAGAACCAAAAGAACAACGATACACATAGTAGGTTAGCAAGTAACCTACGAGGGATAGATGACAGCGGTGGTGCTAAGCCTCAACTCCTAAAGCCGAACAGCTACACTGCGAACTGGGCATTTGAAACCGAAGGGCTCAGGGGAAAGTACATAAAAACGTTAGCGTGAGTGGACAAAATAAACAATTCCAAACAAAAGAGATTTTATACTTTCCCACATTTATTTCTTTAAAAAAAATTCCGATGCATGCAATGATTAATGAAAATAAAACAAGAGGAGTTCCGCTCAAGAAAACCGACTAGCCCCGCTAGTCACAAATAGTAAAATGAGTAGGGGAAGACGATAGCCATACAAGTGAGCCTCCCAGGCTTGGGTGATAGCCTCCCAGGCTAAAATACTCCCATAACTCCCGTAATATACCCTTACGCCACTAAGTGTAGCGATAGGATACCGGGCTACAGAATTACTGTCACAAAGACAGTAACCTGCGCCACAAAGGCGGAAGGGCTACAGTGATCCCATCACCGCGCCACAAAGGCGGAAAATCAATGCTAGCAATGATAAGTCACCCAAAGTATGGCAAAAGAAAATCCGAAAACCTCAAAAATCCATAAGTACATAAAGCTTCCCCATCTCTTGCAAATGAATTCCCATGACGTGTCCCACACGCCAAGATCATCTCAAATTCAAAGTAAATAGGCAGAAATAATATTATTCGTAAACCGGAACAAAATCCATTTCCAAAATCATCAACAAGGCATTCTCAATGCCAAAACCGAAGTCGATATAAAAAGAGGAAATACAACTCCATCGAAATCCCATTTTGAAACTCCTTTGAAAGTCTCAAATCGAAATAAAATATAATTAGAGAATAATTCCAGAAATCACCTCGGAAATAAGATAATTTCACCATTAAGATTATAAATTAAAAGCAATTTTGGAAACGAATCAATAATCAAAGTATTTATATGAGATAATACGAAATCAATTTATAATCTCATACTCGAAATGTAAATTGATGAATAAATAGAGCATACTTTTTTTAAAATAATGCATGCATCAATTACTTAAAAACAAAAGTCCACTCACGATATACGGCTAATGTGGTATCCAAGCGTAAGGATCCTCGTCGAGCGATAGGTTGGTATCACGTCCTGTACACAATTATAATCCGTAAACAACAATTTGATAAATATTTACGATAATCAATAATTAATCTCAAAACCCATAACCTCAACTTCTCCAATCCTCTTCCACACCCAATCAAACTTCACCATTAATATCCATCCGTCGATTAATGTATTCCATATCGGAACAAGGGAAATCCGAAGGTCGGATTCCCACAATTCAACAACCAAAACTCCCAAACTTCGGAAATTCATAATCCATGTCAAACTTCTCCCAAAATTAACCAAAATCACATATTTAACCTCTACAACAATTATAGAATTTAATAAGCTAAAAATTGAAATTAAAAAGCACCCCTACGCGCCACACGCGCACCTACAGCGACGGCCACCAAATTTCGGCAGCAACAACTACTCAACACGCCCAATCTTTTTCTCAACTACAACACAATCTAATTTTACCTTGAAACAGTCGAAATCAACCGGTGAAGAAAACCCAGAAATTCCAAACCCTAGGTTGTCGATTCTGTCTCTACACGGAAAATTGGAAAGCAAGGCCTTAGGGGAAATGATCTCCGTCGAAAACCGAGCCTTCGACGCCGGTTTGGTGGCCGGAGACGGCCGGAAACGAAAGAATTGCCGGAAAACCCCAATCTGCTACAGTTTGCTTCTCGCCGTCGATTCTCATTTCTCTGGCCAAATTGGCGTGACTCACGGGTACTAGCGTGAAGAGGGGGAGTAGGTGCGCCGGTGATGATCGGTGACCCGTCCCCAGGTGGCCGGACGGCCGGGAATTGAGAGGAGGAAGATAGAGGCCGAAAGGGAAAGAGGGAGAGATCGGGGGAAAGAGAGAGAAAGGGTGGGTTTCCGGTTTTGGAAACCTACCACAGTAAAATTTCTATATATATAAATTTACCATGAACAGTAACTTCCTTAATTCACTCATAACTTTCGCATACGAACTCCGATTTTTACGCACAACATATGCACGCGCTCGGTTTAATGTCCTCTACAACTTTCATGAAGGAAATTTTCTCAAATTTTGACCCGAACAAAAAGTCGATTTTTAGGGCCACTAAACGTACTGAAACGATAGTAAAAGTGAAAATAAAGGTCGTTTACCGTCCAAATGACTAGTAAACGGGTAATTGAGATACGGGACGTTACAAATAAGGCTCGGATTCATGAAAAGCAACATCAAGAGAGACATGTATAGTGCCAGTAAGGGGATCATAACATCGATAACCCTTCTGGAAGTCAGCATAACCAACAAAGATACACTTACGGGCACGGGGATCAAGCTTGCTTCCTTGAGGCTTGGGAATATGAACATAGGTTGTGCACCCAAACACCCGGGGCTCCAAATTAGGCATAGAAGGGATGGTCAAAAGTGTATGAAGCTTCTGATGAGGATTCTGAAACGCAATCACCAGTGAAGGAGTATGGTTGATAAGATATGCTGCTGATTTTACTACTTCTCCCCAATAGGACCTAGGTACATTCATGCCAAACAAGGAAGCACGAACAACTTCCATCAACTGCCTGTTCTTCCGTTCTGCTAAACCATTTTGTTGAGGAGTATAAGAATTGGAGGTTTGATGACGAATTCCATGTGACCGCCAAAACTCAATCATAGGGCCATTCACAAACTCTTCACCATTGTCAGACTGAAACACTCTGATGGATTGTTGATATTGAGTTGCCACCATTTTGTGAAATTCGGTAAACATTCCATATACATCACTCTTATTCTTCAGTAATGACACCCATGTCATGCGAGTGCAATCATCAATAAACGTTACAAAATACCGAGCTCCAGAAAGAGAAGGAATTTTCGCAAGACCCTAGACATCGGAGTGAATCTTCATAAAAGGAACAGGACTTTTATTAAGATTTGGTGAATATGAAATACAGTGACTCTTGGCCAGTTCATAGATGTCACAGTGGAAATCCAAATCACTAACAATCGAAAATAATTGAGGTTGTAGCTTCTTAAGATAACGAAAGGATAGATGACCTAAACGGCGATGCCAAAACCATACAGCTTCCTTCGCATTCTCTACCCCATTGATCTGATTAGCCTGTCCCAAACGATGCTTCTGTTTCTTTCCAGTCTCTGTCAGATCTAGATAGTATAATTTCCCCCTTTTAACACCATAACCAAGAATCCGTCGAGTCAGAATGTCCTAAAACACACAGAAAGATGGATAAAAGGTCACAATACATGCAAGAGCTAAAATAACTTGACCAACAGACAGGAGATTATAAGCTAGTGATGGAACAACTAAGACAGATTCAAGGGCTAAGGTATCAGATAAAGCAATAGAACCTTCTCCGGTGACCGGAGTTGGAGTACCATCAGCAGTAGAGACAACGTCTTAAGGGGAACGTCTAAGGTTTTTCACAAGACTTGGGTCATTAGTCATATGGTTAGATGCACCTGTATCAATTATCCATGTACTATTAAAAGTAACCTTACACTTCATACCTGACTGCGCTACATTAGCGGAGGCATTGTCTAGGTAGACTTCCTCTTTAGTAGCAACAACGGCCTTGCCCAGATTCTTTCGCGGTTTCTTGGTGAAGTCCCACCAATAAGGGTAACCAATCACTTCATAGAACCGCTCCTTGCTATAACCTAATTCCCACAGATAACGCACCTTTTGTTTGCATATGGATTTGGTTTACCTAGAGGACGGTGTGGAGAAGGTCTGGAGAAGTCTGGAGGAGGACCCTGTTTACGTTGAGCCATAACAGAAAATTCGGTAGTTACCGAATGCCCCATAGCCTGTTTCTCTGATTGCATCATTGAGGAATTCATGATTTTCGCAGGATTGGATTTTCAAGGGTTTCAAGATGGATATGAATGTTTGGAAAAAGAAAAGTTTTTTTTTTTTGTCCGAAAAAAAAGGTAGGGTGATGGTGGTTTGAAATTTAGGATGGTTTGATTTCAACGGTGGTGGTACGCAGCGGTTTGTGGTGTTTTTCGGGATTCAGGATTTAGGATTCAAAGGATGCAGCGCAAGTTCAAAGGATTGAACCTGCTCTGATACCAAGTAGAAAAGAATACTTCAATTCAGGGTTAATTCGATGATTCTATTCATCCCACAATCAGGGTATATATACAAGTACAAATGAGTAGTCTAACTCTAATAGGAAACAATCTTTCCATAATTACAGGATATCCTAATTAAATAAAATCCTAATTACATACAGATTTACAGCGATTCTACAGATTTAGAAAATAAAGGTTACTTGAATGAGTACAAAAGCATCCATACTCGACATCTCAAAGGTCAAACATATATACCACGAATTAAGGTGAGAAAGCACAGTGAGTTGAACACTTGTGCTCATATAATTTCCTGAATCTTTACTATGATTTAACCGATTATATGTTATATTCATTATGATATGTAGTCAACCATACCATATCCTTGTGATAAAGTGCTGCAGCTGGTAACCCTAAAAAATTCCTCCACATGTATGCGCAAAGACGCAGCACCAGACAACATTATACGAACTCGTCCTCCTAATGCTTGTTATATCTACCGCAAGTAACACAGTTTGTTAGAATGTAACGCATAAAATAGAGGTAATGCATTGTTCAAATGTAAAACCAGATATTTCAAGAATGAAAAGGTGAAGGATAGAATGACTGACCTTGTTAAACACAAGCTTGTCTAAGAGAAATGGCGCTTTTTCTTGTGGTAGACCCTTCTCCAGATTCGCCAACTTGCTGCCATACAAATATTAATTAGTTTATGGTAGGAATACTAATGCAAACAAAAAAGAGGTCTTAGTGAGACATACTAGTTATATGCATACTGGAAAAGGGTCACCACCAGATGAAACTTTACTAGCAATACCTTCGGAAACAATATTTAAGCCAAATATTAACAACAAAGAAATTCAAGGACATACATGTATACAGTTCAAACTTCAAATTGATGAATCTGTTTTACCAGTGTATATACAGTCATAAACTCGAGGAACCCCACAAAACATAGTAGGCTTTAGCTCCTGAAGGTCATCCAGTAAAAGCCTGACATCCTGCATGCAAGTCCAACGGCAATCACATTGGCAGATGTTGAAGTTGGTAAGTAAGGAAGAGAATACCAATCAAGTTTAATAAGGAAACTAAAGAAAAAGAACATAGCAAGAATGGCACATATACTTACGCCTCGCCAGAAGCCTATTGAAGATCCCTTGTGATGCAATAACTCTCGATTATTTGGTCCTATATATGGGCCACGGGAGAAACAAAAAATATGAATCTTCTTCTGTACACTGTAATACAATTTATTTTATGTCAGTAGTCAATATTATTGCCATCAGGGAAATGTCAAATTGTTAATTGAGTAGTCGACACTTTAGCAAAAAACCATGTGGGAAAAAATAACCTTAGTCGAAGGAGAAAAAGAGCACAACGCGCGTGAATGTGGAGTAGTCGACATCCTTCAACACTCCCCTTGTGCCGCTCAACCTCGGTGGTGATGCTTTGATCATTGCCTCACTAAAACCTTGCAAGGTAACAAAAACCTGTGAGACAAAAATAACCCTGGTCGAAGGGCAAAAAGAGCACAACACATCCTTCACTCTTCGAGATCGAACATGTAGACATCATACCTCCCCTTGATGTCAAGGTCTCCCCCTGATTTCTACAATTATAGGAGTTCAGATAACTTTCTTAATCAGATGCTCTTCACATGTTTCTCAATGTGGATTTAGGTAACGACTTGGTAAACAAGTCTGCTACATTATCTTCTGAACGGATTTGATTCACTTCAATATTTAGAAGTGTTTGTTGTTGTTGATTGTAAAAGAACTTAGGCGATATATGCTTGGTGTTGTCACCCTTGATGAAACCTAACTTCATTTGCTCAATACAAGCTGCATTATCTTCATAAATGCATGTAGGTTCATCTGTGGTAGACTTCAAACCACAAGTTCCTCTAATGTGTCTAACTACAGACCTTAGCCATATGCATTTTCGCACGGCTTCGTGTAGAGTGATAATCTCTACATGATTTAAAGAAGTAGCAACAAGGGTCTGCTTTATAGACCTCTAAGATATCGCAGTGCTTCCCATGGTAAAGACATAACCCATTTGGGAGCGACCTTTGTGAGGGTCAAAGAGATACCCTGCATCAGCAAAACCCATCAAGACGTCATTGTCATTTTGATGGAAGGAGGAGAGAGCACGGAAGGTGCGTTTTGCCTTGTGGAGTCTGATCCCACACTTCCGTTATTTCTTTTCTCTCTGTAAGGATAGAACAAGCCCATATCAATTGTACCTCTCAAGTATCGAAAGATTGTCTTTATGCCAATCCAGTGGCGGCATGTTGGCGCAGAACTGTGTCGAGCTAACAAGTTCACTGCGAATGAGATGTCCGGTTTTGTGCATTGAGCTAAGTACAATAATGCGCCTATTGCACTTAGATAGGGCACTTTAGCCTCTAATAAGTCTTCGTCCTCATCCCTTGGACGAAACGGATCTTTTTCAGGCTCAAGACTACGACCGATCATGGGAGTAGTCACAGGCTTTGCTTTATCTTCATTAAAGCGCCTTAATAATTTTTGAGTCATAATCCCATCATTACGGTGCTCAAGTTCTAGTCTGAGGCAAAACCGTGTTTTCCATCTCAAATTCGCATTTCAAGTATTTAGCAGTTTCCTTTAACTCATCTAGAGTTCCAATTAGGTTCATGTCATCGACATAAACTGCTACAATTGCAAATCCCAAACTTATCCTCTTTATAAACACGCATGGCATATTTCATTGTTGACATATCCCTTCCCAATCAAGTAGTCACTTAGACGGTTATACCATATCCGTCCGGATTGTTTCAATCCATATAGTGAGCGTCTCAATCTTATTGAAAACGCGCTCCGTGGTTTAGAGCCACTTGACTTGGGTAATTGAAGTCCATCTGGAACCTTCATATATATATATATATCTCTAAATCTAGATCCCCATAGAGATATGCTGTAATCACATCCATAAGCTGCATGTCAAGTTTTTTGGAAACTACCAAACTGACAAGGTAGGGAACGTTATAACGTCCATTACAGGAGAATATGTCTCCTCGTGGTCGATTCGAGGCCGTTGTGAGAAACCTTGCGCCACAAGGTGGGCATTGTATCTAACAACCTCATTTTTCTCATTACGCTTTCTAACAAAGACCCATTTATGGCCAACAGGCTTTATACTTGGGGGTGTCAGCGTTATAGGCCCAAATACCTGTCTCTTTGTTAGTGAATCCAATTCAACCTGGATCGCATTTTTCCATTTAGGCTAGTCTGTTCTTTGTTGACATTCTTCAACGGAGCGAGGTTTAATATCATCGTATTCTATAATTCCTTGAGCAATAGAATATGCAAACACATCATCAAGGATAATAGAATCTCGATTCAACGTCTCATGTACACTAGTGTAATTCATGGAGATCTCCCTATTCCCTGGAATTGGTTCTAACATTGGAGCTTCCCCCAATGATGTCTCTTGGACATAACCATAATCCGGAATATCTTCATGAGACGGGTTATTTATGTCGATGATTAATAGATCATTCTGTGCCAAACTCGCTTTCTTTCTTGGGCGAGAATCCATCGAACCTTTGGGACTCCCACGTTTCCTTGCTGGGAGCCCGGCCTGAGCCACATTGCCATCACTATTAGTGGTGGCGGCGCCATGCCAATACCCCTAGGGGTGGCACCATGTCCATGATTTTTAGGGACATCAATCTTTGCAGGCAAATTTGCAGCAGGTATATGTGATCTTGTTATTTTAGCGATATCAGAAAACGCATCAGGCATAGAGTCTGCTACGTTTGAAGATTGAGAATTCTCCGCACTTTAATTTCGGACTGTGCGTTCGGGGATCAAGATGAGACAAAGTGGGGACAGACCACGACAATTCCTGTCGTTCCTGTTCAACATTATTGTTCCTATCTCCCTCTAACGACGGGAAGACTGTCTCATCAAAGTGACAATCCACAAATCTAGCGGTAAATAGATCGCCTGTCAAATGTTCTAAGTAGTGGATAATGGTTGGAGAGTCATATCCAACATAAATGTCTAATCATCTTTGAGGACCCATTTTGGTGCTCTATGGCGGCGCAATTGACACATAAACTGTACACCCAAATATGCGTAAGTGTGAGACATCAGGCTCATATCCAGTAACCATCTAGGATGCAGAAATGGGTTGAGTGGCAGTAGGCCTCAAACGAATGAGCACAGCTGCATGCAATATTGCATAGACCCAAGCAAAAACAGGGAGATTGGTGCGCATACCCAATGCCTAGCGACCATTTGAAGTCTTTAATGGTAGCTTCTACGAGACCATTTTGGGTGTGAACATGAGGAACAGGGTGTTAAACCTCAATCCAATGGACATGCAATAGTCATCAAACGTTTTTGATGTAAACTCTCCAGCATTGTCAAGACGAATTGACTTAATGGGATGATCAGGGTGGTGAGCCCTTAATTTAATGATTTGTGCTAGAGTTTAGCAAATGCAACATTTCTTGTGGACAATAGCATGACATGTGACCATCTGTCGATGCATCAACCAACACCATAAAATATCTAAATGGTCCGCAAGTTGGTTGAATAGGTCCACAAATATCACCTGCGATTCTTTGTAAGAATGGAATATTTTCCTTTGTCCTTTGCATAGATGATCTCGATCCTAATTTTGCTAAAGTGTAGGCTTTGCAAAATGAAAGATGGGCTTTAGAAGCAACAGGAAGTATCCGGTTGAGCCACGAAATCACAATTGACTTTAGAAGTAGAAAAAGGAACCAAGGAGGTATTGGTGGCGTCAATACCACTTTTGGGCCGCAGGGGTAGGCGGCGCTATCCCTTCCTTGGACGAATTTTGGTTCTGACTTCTTTTCGTTTTGAAAAATAGATGCCGTGTGAAGTCTTTAATATACAGATCATCATATCACGACCTGGGTGTCCAAAAGGTCATGCCAAAGCCTATATGCAATGTTCGTAGTCATTAGAGGTGATGCAAAGAACTCTTGTCCATTCTCACAATGTGTTTCCACATGAAAACCATTGGCTCTTATATCTTTAAAACTCAATAGGGTTCTTCCAGCCCTAGGAGCATATAGAGCTTCGGTGACATTAATACTTGTGCCATTTGGCAACATAAATTGAGCTGGTCCTCGACCATGAATCAATTGTGATGGTCCAGCCATCGTAGTCACAGAAGATCGACTAGGCATCATCCATAGAAATAGTTGCCTATGTCGCAATATAGTATGTGTGGTGCCACTATCAACAAGGCATTCCAACTCTCCAGGAAACATACTGAAAAATAATAAAGTTCGGATTTAAAACATGTCATGACATCGAATAATAATACGATACTTTATTAATAAAGATAGCCAATGATTACATCAAAGGTCCCAAAAAGTCTAATCCAAAATAAAATCAAACTAAGACACATTGTAGTCACTCTATCCGTTTGGTAACTCCAATCAAATATGACCAGGAAAGTAGAGAGATGTTGGTGGAGCGAGGCTCTCTTAAGTACCATTAATCTCAATGACTTTCCTAGACATCATATTTCATTGGGTGCACCACATAAGAAAGAGTTTAATACAATTGTCATTTATTGACTAAGGCATATTGCCATTACAAAAATTCTTGGAAAATAAAAGGACTATTCTAATCAAAGTCTGCAGCATCCTTGTGCACTTCATCTTCAGCTTTGAAGTCCTCTATGGTGAGATTGACATCTCCACCATCTTCTTCTTCTGCAAGGTACACTTCTTGCTCCCTCAGGTCCCTGTATGCCCTGTATCTTGAAGCTAGTTGCTCACTTGCCTTGCATTGCTTGAACCAATGCTCACTTGATCCACATCGATGACACATGTCATTGTGGTTGCCTCCCTTTAATTGAGGTGCACGTTGTGGGCGTTCCCTAGAGGGTTGGAGCCACCACCACGAGCCATGGCCTCCACCACGAGCCATGGCACACCACCACGACCAGGATACCACGACCACCTCTCCCACGTGTGGCATTGCCACCATGTATCCACACCAAACTTCGGTTTCCTTCCTTGTTAGGGCTGTTATATGGACCATACGTCCCTCATATCCCTTATTTTAGGGTTCCGCTCCTTGCGCCCTCTTTTGGGTGCATTATAATTCGCCTCATGAATGCTCTTAGTTCCAATGGGCCTTGAATTATAATTCCTCACGAGTATGTTATCATGTTTCTCAGCTACAGATATGAGATTGATAAGCTATGAAACCTCGTGATCCGTCTAACATTGACTTCAGTACGGTATTGCTTTGATACCACAATGGCTGAAATGGGGAAGGTGGAGAGAGTTTTCTCAATTAGCTCTTGCTCTGTGACAGTTGTCCACAAAACCTCAACATGGACTGTAGGCGAAGAGCTTCTGAATTATTTCAGCAACAGACTTGAAATCAGCAAAGCGCAGATTGTTCCATTGAACCTTCAAGTCAGGGAGGAGGGAATCTTGGACATTGCCAAAGCGCTCTTCTAGCGCTACCCATAGCTCTCTTGCATCCTTGATCGACATATACTCCAATCTGAGTGCCTTGTCCATATGGCGTCGCATCAAGATAACTGCTTGAGCATGCTTTGTAGGTGTTCGCACGAACACCGATCCGGTTAGGTGCCTGGATTATGGGTAATATTCCCTTTGAAGTGAGGTGGTTCTCAACATCGGTTACCCAACTGTGGTAATCCGAGCATGTTGAGTCAAGCATGGGAAAGTCGAGTCTAGGTTCATTACATCCTGAAAATAAGAAGAGAAGATATATTAGTTTCGGAGCTAAACTTCCACGAAAACTAAAATAATAAGATTTCCGAGCTATGCTACCAAGAAAACAATTTCCAAGAATCTCTTTTGGATTAGACCAAACAATAATGTTTTAATATGGTCAAATTTGATGCTTACGGACGCTCTTAGTCCGAGTATTATGAACACTCTTAGTTCATACGAACATTCTTAGTTCGTTAAGCGTGAATCCCCACAATTCCGCTTTATTAAATAATCGAACCGATGTTCGTATATTGAAAATCTGCAGAAAATAAAGGAATTTAAAAGACAAGAAAGCAGGAACTTAATCTTTAAAGCTTACTTGTTGAAATTCGAGCAGATTCACTTCTGAACAGCTCCCACTTCAAATGGTGTACAGATCTCAAAATGACTCCAATAGGGAAATTTGGAGGTCAGATAGAAGAGGCAGAGACGAACAACTTTATGAAGGAAGGATTTTGATCTGAGGTCCCGATCAAGACATTTCGGGGCGTGTAAATACTGATATGCACAGGAACGAGCTTGCTGCTGTGCTGCAGGGCAGCAGGTGTGCGACGATGCTGCAGGGGCAGTAGGAGGCACACGGGTGCTCAAGGGATGCAGGAGCAGTGCACGGTATGGCTAGCAAGGGCTAGGAGCTTGCGGTTTTTGGTGAAAAATTTCGGGTGTTAGGGTTTTTTTTTCTGGCTAGGGCTTGGGTTAGAGTATCGTGCTGATAATGTGTTGTAGAGAATTGGAAATTGATTGTATTGTATTCATCACATGAGGTTTATATAGGGTTACATCATGTATACAAAAGGCAATACATAATAGCTATACTAATCAATCGCACATTATGAGTCTGTCAATCGCATAACAGTATGTCAATCACACATTACAAGTATGTCAATCGCATACATCAAGTATGTCAATCGCATACATCAAGCAATGCCTATTGCATGAATATTCATTATCATTTACAACAATTTTAAACAGGCACCGCATATATGTATGGAAACAGAATAAGGATTGCAATTTTCATTTAAGCATGAGGAAATAATTTCATATTGATAATGCTACAAAATTCAAAAAAAAATGAACTTGTATTGCCCTTTTCAGTGACAAAACTATTGAATCCCTATGACCAAAACATGTTCTCTGCAAGTTTATTTGCCTCTAACATATAAATGAGGTCCATTTATGCTTGAAAACTGTGCAATAGACCAAACATAGGTAAGGACCAGGTGAAAATTAATCACCAGATTGCACCCAAAACAACTCATGACAAGTTACAGGAGCTATTCTGCCTCATTGAAGTTCACTAGCTGCCACTGGAAAATGATACATGCACTTAAAATTCTAGGAAAGGAAACAAGCATACCAAGGGTGTCGTAAAGTGGAACATATGTAATGGCATGGCTATTACAGGCCTGTAAAAAGAAAAACAAAAAACACACAAGCATAAGGCTAAAAAGTCGCAATCTTTCTAATAAGATTCAGTTGTTCAAACTTCAACTAGTCACAAAAATGGGCTCTCAACAGTCAACATGGCATTTCTTCATTCTAGTGTCTTTCAATATATGCAAATATATGAATAACAGTATTATTACCTCCATTGCAATAATCCATTGGTAGCAATTTAATCCATATATACCACAACAATCTCCCTGCAAACATTGAAACATATAAAAAAAGCAATCTTTTCATAAGTTATCAAGGGAAACCAACCGCAGCTTTCAGTAAGGTATGCACGATAATGTAGATATCTTCTTTGATATATTTCTGCTTCTGATGTGTTGTGGTAGCTGATTTAGAAAGTTAAGGTCATTTGAATGACCACAAAAGCATCTCATACTCGACATCTCGTAGGCCAAACACATCTATCATGAATTAAGGTGAGAAAGCACGTTGAGTTAAATACTAACCTTGTTGTAATTTCCTGAATCTTCACTTTGATTTAACTGATTCAAGTATATATTAGGGGAAGTCTAAGGTATGTTGATGTTTGTCATACATCAACTTTTAATAAATATATATTAAAAAATTAATTGGCGAAACCTGTTATTTAGGTCAACAGTTAACCACTTATAATTTGACATGTGTACTTAAAAAAAAATACCATAGTAAGTACTCATTTATTATTTTACGTAAATCATTCAAAAACTTGTAATGAAGATCGTAAATGTAGTAATTACTTTGATTACAGCTATAATTATCACTAAATATGTTCAATGTGGTTGTTTGTTGTAAATTGTCTCATCGATGATATAATTTACAAAAGAAATGACTCTAGTTACAAAAAGAAAAATTAGATTACAAGAATAAGAACTTGAAAAGTTTTAGGTCTAATATGATTATTTACCATATAAACAAGCATTTGTTGTAGCAGTGGTAAATGATTTTTTTTTTTGTAAATAGAATCATATTTCAAGTAATTACCTTAGGTTCACACAACACACAATCAATAAGCATAAAACAAATAAGCCTACAAGAAGTGGGCAAAAGAAAGAGATACCGTTTAAGCAACCATAAATGCTTAACTGACACTATAACATACTAGGCAGTGAGTCCTAAACTATAGCAGAAATACAAGATTAACGGGTTCTAATCTTTATCGCAAACAATAGATATTGCCTAGTATATTCGTATTGATGTCTCCCTTGCTGAACAAGAAATATTATTGAACATGAGGTCATTAAGTTCTATGTTTGCCAAGGATGGAACCATGATGTCCACTAGCAGAAGCCATTGCCTCAAGCACGGAAAGGGCAAAAAAAAAAAAAAAAAAAAAAAAAATAAAGCTAAGGCCCCTGGTATCATGAACTAAAATCCACCAAGATGTCTTATTCTTCAATCAAGTCAACAAGAACTGATCACCATTATCATCTAAATGATAATGGCGCAACCTACCAGCTAAACTTTAAAGTCTTATAATCGAAGGATTCCATCAAGCCTTTATCACTAATCAGCAATTGCTAATTTCATGGACTGTGCTCCAGACTATTTGATAATTTTGACTTGGGATAGATCATCTATTATGAATTTTTATGTACTTACAGGCTTGTTGCATAGAATATATAATCTTGGAGGGTGACAGCTTGTCTTTGCTATTCCCAAATATACTGAACGCAAAATCGAAGCAAACAAGGTTAATGAATCAAGATTAATTGAACATTGAAAATAGGAATTGAAGCATTGGGATGGACTCAGGTTTGATAAACTTGAGAATAGGAATCGCGATTGCATGGTGACGGTGGAAATTGAACACCAAATTGAAGCAAACAAGGATTACTTGAGGATGGCAGGAAGCAAAGAAGGTTAATTGAAGAAAACTTACGAGTGGGATATGTTCCTCCTTCCTCTCGTATTCTCCTCTTCACTTTAGGATTTTTTCTTAGAACAAAACTAGACAAAAACTGAACGAATTTTTTACAAAACTGGACGAGTTTCTTCCTCTTTTCTTTGTCTTCTCCTTTTTAATTTAGGGTTTCTAAATTTTAGCGTGGATATGTGATTGAGAACTTTGAAAAAAAAATAAAAAAATTATACAGGCTACCAAGTAAGCAGGTCACCACTATTGAATATTCTAGACTGTTAGATATATTCATATTTTAATTATATCCAACGACCTTAAATATTTGAAAGAGTTGATGTATGACATACATCGACGTATACTAATTATGATATCCAGTCAACTTAAGCAGAATCCTAACAATTTGCACCTCAAACATCAAGTATTCAAACAAATAGCTTATTACCTACTTTTGAAATGTGTAGAACAGTTTGGTAGGCAAGATAAAATCTCCAAAAGAATACCACGTGATAATAGAAAACAAGAAAAGGAGAAGGAAATAACTTTTATAAAAACGGAAGTGACAACAGTAAGAACAGTAAAAATATTGCATGTATATCATGTTTAGTACAATTAATGAAATTAAATTATGAAGATTCTAGTACCACAGTATAAGACAACAGTGTCTTTAAGCATCTAACTAATTAAGATAATGTCAAAAAAGTTTATAAGATATTGTTCTCGTAAAAAAGCTAATGAAATTTCAGCACGGTTGAGGATAAACTCAATTGCATTTGAATGAGTGAATAGCAAGTTGTACAGAATGGATAGAGTCCAAGATTTTATGATAGTTCGGGACTAGTAATACATTATTACTCTACAAGTGAAAAGATATAAAAAAAAAGGGAGAATCTAAAATGTAATATGTATTCGCACTACTACAAAAAGGTCATCAGATGACGGTGAATTTTGTTGTCTGATGACCAAGCTCACCGTGGTCTAAGTGAGTGTTGTGTGATTGAAAATCAGACAATGGTGATTTCACCATTGTGTGATAAGAGTTTGCTCAACAGAATATATATTTCCGTTGTGTGAATTCTGCGCAGCATGCGCCTGACATGGCATGCGCGGGGATGCCTTGGCACATTCAAACAACAGAAAATGAAATTTTGCTGTTGTCTGAGATTCATAACACACAACGGATATAACTCATTCTTTGTTGTCTGAGATTCATAACACACAACAGATATAACTCATTCTTTGTTATCTGAAATCAATAACACACAACAGCTATAATTCTTTCTTTGTTGTCTGAGATAAGTAACACACAACCAAAGTGAAAGTTATCTCTGTTGTCTGTTGATCAGTCAGACAACAGAGATGATTTGATTTCTGTTGTGTGATATTAATCTCAAACAATAGAATTTGTTTTCTTTTGTTTGGTTATTGGTTCTCACAACAAATTCTTTATATCAACCATTGTGCGAGCATTATAAGGTTTGTTGTTTGAGCTTGGTTCTCACAACATTATTTTGAGCTGTTGTTTGTTCATTATGCAATTCATACTTGGAATCTCTTTCCAAAAATAATGCTCCATATTACCATATAAAACCACACTCTAATCCATATCATTCAAGTAGCATTTTTCAAACATTCAAGTTACTAGATAATATACCAAACAAGAAAGCATTCCTAGCTGCTACCTACACAAATCAAAAGCATCCTAGCTATTCCCAGCTGCTACCTAGATCTATGAATCAAACTTGGCAGCTCACATGCTGAAAGGAGGTAATCCATAGTACTTGCTTCTCGAGCTCTAATCCCACTCCAACTCATTTATGTGCTTCTTGAGCTTTGGATTATTACAGCAGAAGAGGCATCCTTGGTTATGGTTCTGATGTCTTCCTTCCCAGTCCTCACTCTCATATACCGTATAGTCTTTGTCATATGAAAAAGGACTAGGAATAACTTGCAAGTTGGACAACTCAATGGGTAGCAAATCAGTATGTGCTATAAAATAAAAAAAAAGAACAAATCAGAGAAAACAAAGACAGAGGGTGAAAAGAAGAATCAAAGAGAAACAAAGAACCAATAAATAAGGGGTATACAAACTCTCTGTTTTGCCCCCTAGAAAGATGTGATCTTTGAAATCCTAACCTGAAGCAAGTAAGCAACTCCTTAATTAGGTGCGAATGAGAGATTTAGGGGGGTGGAGTCGTTAAATTCAGAGAGCAGCCCATATCGTTCGTTCCTCCACAATTTTGCAAATGCACATATGGAATTAAAAAAACAAAAGCAGCCGTGATGTGAACTAATCAAGGAATCTAGTAGTTTCAATATAATCTCAGGAAAACTGCAGCAAGAAAATTTGATTCGGATAGGCAAGCAAGAAAACTCATCCCTGCTCAAATCATTCCCTAAGCAGCTACTCACATAGTCAACAATACTGTGATACAAAAAATTTAAGATTTACTTCTACATGAGTTTGATTAACTTGAATGATAGATAAGCCAAATGCAACAAGAGCCACAATTTTCAAATAAACAACAATTGGGGCACCTGATATTTAATTCAAAAGCAGTATATAAACAATCAATGAAAAAACAAAACAAAAACAAAAACAGAAAGATAAATAAATCACAAGATAAGTGATTTATACAAAAACCTGTTTCATAATCTTTAACTCACATTTATCAGATTAAGGTGGACTTTAGGATTTTAAGCCCTAAATTGATATGTTTCATTACAAAGATACACAACCTGCAGCAAGCTAGAATGCCTTCTACGTTTATCAGAAACTCTAAACTGTATCAGAATTCTACAGTTTTGTGTTTTGAATCCTAAGTCACCTTAATCTGATAAATATCAACGTGAAAGATACATTTATCAGATTAATGTGGACTGAAAATTAAGGTACATCGACCACAGTTTCCGGAGGCTATAGCTGCAGCTTGTGTTTTTGGATCATATATTACACATTAATTCATATATAAAACAACTAACTTGAATCCTAGCTAACTTAGGAACAAATTAATGATCAACTACTTAATAAACTATGACATTGAGTAATTTGAACATTAAAGAGTTGCATATAAACAATATAAAAGCAATACACTCACTTAGCTAGGTCTGAGGCACTGCTTTAGCAGAATTAGAACAAAATGATTTTTGATTCATAATTAAACAAAACCAATACCAACAGCCATTATAAATAAGAAAAAGATTTGAAACAGCAGCTATAATAAAGTACAGTGACTAGTCTGTACATAAAGTACAATTAATAAGCACAGATGCACATGAATGGTGAAAGTTATATCTTCAGTAATGTTAAAAGTGGGCAGTTATCATGCATATAAACTATTTTCTAATGTACTCTTCAAAAAATTGACAACTAATGGAATAAAATATCTCAAAATCCACAATCAACTAGATACAAACAAACTGAAATTAACCATACCGCCTCTTTGGAATTACTGCTAGTTCGCCTGGCTTAACCCCTATTTGGCAAACTCTCGAGCTGCATATCCATATAGTATTTGGAAAACAAATATTAAGCATTCCACAGTGATCAAGGCTTTCACAACACTAACTATCCAAAGTGAAAACAACTTTCCGATACGGAGTATCACAACTCTCATAATTAACCTAATTTTTGAACTAGAACAACTATAACAGTACACATTGACTTAAGAATGATAAGTGCTAAAAATTTCATGCTGAAATACATAGATCTATGTATAGGAAGATAACCATACTTATCTAATGCAGGACAACTTCAAATGTGCAGCAAGTGACAGTTCACAGAGCACATTATCTGATCATAGACTCTGATTCTCATAATACACCTCCCGCTTGACATCATAATGAGCCTGGTCAGTGTCATAAACTCATGGAACCATTTTTTTCTAGTATTTCATTTTGAAGAATTAATCACAACGGGTACTTGCAAAAGAGGCAATATCAAACTAATGCATTAACCTCGCTTCTGGTATGGCAAATATAAACAGGTACAAATTGCTGACTACTATATATTCAACAGTGAGCAGTATGAATGTAGATATATGAACCTTCTTACCAATGGCAAGACAAAGCTTCATGGACTGATAGTTAAGTAAAAAAGTAGTGTAAAATATGAGGACATGATCAATAAGGTTATGAAAACATGCCAACGAATTATATTAGGTGAAAGTCTAATTCCTAGAGTTTAATTCACGATAATCACTTACCAAATAGTTATGAACAAGCTTGCTAGCTGCCTAGAACCCATACATTCATAAGTTTTTCCTTCTTCAAAAGCCTTTCCTATATTATCAGCAACAATGTCTAACAGAACTTCTTTCAAGCCTACCTACAAATGGAATAGTAAATGGTAAATAAATTGATGTACACACAGAGAATTAGAGACAATATCCTGTACATAATATAATATCAAACGACGACCTTTATTTGCCTACTATCTACAATATATCAATTTCCAGCACCCAAGTAATAAGAAAGCTAAAAGATACTTCTTTTCCCACCCAATTAAAGTGAAGGGTTATGTGAGGCATTCCATCGAACAGGTGGTGTGCGCTAGAAAAAAGAAGACCCAGTTCTAAAACAAGCAAAACATTATATGTATTTCAATTCTAGAAACTACGAATTTACAAATGATTCAAATCCCAATAATCAAGCCATATGAAAAGGATGTAATACCAGACTCATACCAGATATCACCCAAATTCAATGAAACTAGGCTGCAATACTGTAAAAGAAAATAAAATTATAAGCATTTCTCAATTCACATTACCAGAAGCATTTCACAATTCAGCCTATTACCATATCTCAATAAACCAAATGAATGGGATCTCAATAAACCATATGCAGAATGATAAAGCATTTACCCAAGTAACAACATGCATGTTCTCCCTTATCCACTTGAAATCTATCGCTTTCCACTGCGGTTTCATACCTACAATCCCCAAACAAAGAAAACAATAAAATAAAAATTTAACTTAGCATAATCTATAGAACTCTACTTTATTCAAAAACCCAACGAGTTTACGAAAAGAGAGAACCTGTCTTATTTGGGCTTGTTGCTTTTGGTGCTGTAGCGACAGTGGCTTATACAGCCAAGGCTGATAAGCCTTTGATGAAGAAGAGAGGAACTTGAGGTCTTGGTGTGTGGCTATGGTAGTAGAGGAAGGTTTTGGATAATGGTTTGAAAAAAGAGCGGAAAGAAGAAGACAAGTTGCGGTAAATGAATTGCGTCGAGCATGAAGGTGTGTAAGGTTTGAACCCATCAGGGTCATCCTCATCGTCGTTAGATTCATCCTCGTGCGGCTCTTTGGTGGTTCCGAAATGACGATTTTCAGCAGCGGCGACACCGCATCCTCAACGCTAGAAGAATCGGGAATTGAGATAACAGCCTCAGCGCCGCCGTCATGCTCAAAAGGCTCGAAATTTGAACTTTCCATGTTGTCTCTCATCTCACTGCTACTCGATTACACGGAACCCTAAAGCATCAGTTCGAATCCGATTTTTTCAATTGAGGAAAAGTTTGGTATGGATTTTGAAAACCTGAGAGGAAAATGGAGGATATTGAGGGATTGAATTAGTGGTTTGGATTTAGGGATTTGGATTAGAAGTGAGGAGGGGACGCATTTTGGATAAGAAGGGGAAGAGAAGGTGACGAAGAAGATGACTGAGACTCTGAGAGGGTCGAGACGGGTCGACAGGTTCGAGAAGGTCAAGAGAGAAGTTTTTTTTCTTCTCTTTCCACTTTACAATTAGGCTGAGATATGGCTAGGTCTTTGGGACAAATTAACTCTCGTTAAATTCTCAAGTCACTCCCACAACGTTTCTGTAACAATCTGTTGTAGGAGTGCAATACATAAAATCAAATGCCAAAATAATATGGAGGGAAATATGCCGCCTACAACATTTTCGCTCAAAATCTTGCCGCCTATGTTCCTACTTCACACAACGGAAAATTATAACTTCTGTTGTCCAATTTATACAGTTTGCACTAGGCTTATCTAAGGGAAGACATTCAAGCAAGCTTCCTCAAACTTTGATGCTTAGATTTTCAATCACACAACGGAAAGAGTAAAACCCGTTGTCCTAGTAGCCTAAATTTCAGTGTTTCAAGAGCCAACCAAGACTCTAAAGTGGAGGAAAATATGCCGCTAAATTTTTTAAGACTCAGACAACAGACATGACTTAATTCCGTTGTGCAATGTTGTTCTGATAAAAAAGTTATCACTTTATTGGCATTCACACAACTGAATATAACAAGTACGGTTGTGCAATAAAGCTGACATAAACACACAACAGATGATTTCTGTTCTGTTGTGTGATTAGTGTTGTGTGATTAACTCTTTGTAGTAGTGTCGTCACATTGGTCCATAGACAATGCTTTACAAACATTGCTGCATAAGTACTAATTATAGCTTTTCATTCTCCAGATGTGCATCAATTATGTTACTTTGCAATCGGTCACTGTTTGGACGATAATTTTCCAGTAGTCCTGCAACAGATAATTGTTCAGATGTCAGTCCTCTGTTGCTACAAATATCTGTTATTATCTCTGAAACTACTGAAGCAAAAATGAGCAGTTTTCAAAAAAGGAAATGTACCAACAACAAAAATTCATATTAGGCAAATACAGGAGAGTCCTTATTAACACATACTATATGTTCATTTGTACTGGTTAAAAAATAGTAAAATACCTCATAAAAGTTATCAGAAATTCATGTTCAGGTTTTCTGCATGGATTAGCTTCATACAAACGTCATCATGGGTGCATTACAAGGTGGACACCACAGCTTTTTAAGGGCGCACCAGATTAACTAGATTGAAAATAGTGACTCAACACCTAAAAGGTTGGAACAGCACATATACCAAATCGCCACATTTGAGGGAAGGGTATGTATTGCAGCTACACTTCTAACAAGCTGTGTGCAGAGACGTGAAATAACTACTTCATTTAAGTGAATAAAGACCTGGAAAGAGCAACCAGTAGAAGAATCAACTGAAAGAGCCAATTTGTTCTCCAATTGAAATTTTGAAGAATTTGAATAGAGAATCCAAACAGTCGAAACCCCTTGAAATCCATTTGACAGTCGAACCACTTCAAAATTTATAGAAGTCAGGTTTCTGAAATCTGTATGGAAGTTAAAAAAGAACAATATGAATCAAAGTATTATGATTAAAAAAACAGTACCGTGAAAATGACCGTGATGCAATATTTCAGAATACCTTGAATCCCTCCACTCGTCGTGACATAAGACTTCCATGCATACTGATTTAGACTAGAATTCAGCCAACTCATACTACTGAATGGTATCTCATGTGGTTTAGACCACTTCTTCATGATGTCTTAGCTATACGTACTGCCTAATATGCAAAAGCAATAACATTAAGAAGCAAGTCTAAGTTATATAAAACTTAAAGTTTTCCAAATTCTAACTTTTTTCCAAAATACTTACAGAGTATTTCGGAAGATAAACGCAAAAATCCCTGAGATCCAAAATTTGCTATCCCAAAGCTTATTTGCAGACTTTGCCTGACTAACTCTGTAGCCATATCTTTTAGCAATTCATGCGTGATGGTACATGACTTGCTCCAATATTATGAAGGCCTTCTCTTCAGAACTTGGATACCATGCATAAGATTAGGGACAAAATGTACTAGTGTTGTAAATGATAATGATATTCATGCAATAGGTATTGCTTTATGTATGCGATTGACAGACTCGTAATATGCGATTGACAGACTCTAATGTGCGATTGATTAGTATAGCTATATGTATTGCCCTTGTATACATGATGTAACCCTATATAACCTCATGGTGAGATGAATACAATTACAATTTTTCCAATTCTCCACAACACGTTATCAGCACGATACTCTAACCCAAGCCCTAGCCAGAAAAAAAAAAAAAAAAAAAAAAAAAAAAAAAAAAACCCCAACACCCGAAATTTCTTTCACCAAAACTACCGCAAGCTCCTAGCCTGCTAGCCATACCATGCGCTGCTCCTGCAGCCCTTGAGCACCCGTGTGCCTCCTACTACCGCTGCGCATCGTCGCACGCCTGCTGCCCTGCAGCACAGCAGCACGCTTGTTCCTGTGTGATGCCTGTTTGCACGCCCCGAAACGTCCTGATCGGACTTCAGATCAAAATCCTTCCTTCATCACATTGTTGTCTCTGCTCTTCTATCTGACCTCCAAATTTCAGACCTATTGGAGTTGTTTTGAGATCTGTACACCATTCGAAGTGGAGCTGTTTAGAAGCTAATCTGCTCCGAATTTCAACAAGTAAGTTTTAAAGATTAAATTCATGCTTTCTTGTCTTTTAAATTCCTTATTTCTTCAGGATTTTCAATATACGAACATGGGTTTGATTATTTAATAAAGCGGAATTGTGGGGATTCACGCTTAACGAACTAAGAGTGTTCGTATAAACTAAGAGTGTTCATAATGCTCAGACTAAGAGCGTCCGTAAGCATCAAATTGTGACCATATTAAAACATTATTGTTTGGTCCAATCCAAAGTGATTCTTGGAAATTGTATTCTTGGTAGCATAGCTCGGAAATCTTATTATTTTAGTTTTCGTGGAAGTTTAGCTCCGAAACTAATATATCTTCTCTTCTTATTTTCAGGATGTCGAATGAACCTAGACTCGACTTTCCCATGCTTGACTCAATAGGCTCGGATTACCACAGTTGGGTAACCGATGTTGAGAACCACCTCACTTTAAAGGAATATTACCCATAATCCAGGAACCTAACCCGGATCGTGTGTTCGTGCAAACACCTACAAAGCATGCTCAAGCAGTTATCTTGATGAAATGCCATATGACAAGGCACTCAGATTGGAGTATATGTCGATCAAGGATGCAGAGAGCTATGGGTAGCGCTAGAAGAGCGCTTTGGCAATGTCCAATATTCCTTCCTCCCTGATTTGAAGGTTCAATGGAACAATCTGCACTTTGCTGATTTCATGTCTGTTGCTGAATATAATTCAGAAGCTCTTCACCTACAGTCCATGTTGAGGTTTTTGGACAACCTGTCACAGAGCAAGAGCTAATTGTGAAAACTCTCTCCACCTTCCCCATTCAGCCATTGTGGTATCAAAGCAATACCGTACTGAAGTCAATGCTGGACAGATCACGAGGTTTCATCAGCTTATCAATCTCATATCTATAGTTGAGAACATGATAACATACTCGTGAGGAATTATAATTTAAGGCTCATTAGAACTAAGAGCGTTCATGAAGCGAATTATAATGCACCCAAAAGAGGGTGCAAGGAGCGAACCCTAAGAATAAGGGATATGAGGACGTATGGATCCATATAACCGCCTAACAAGGAAGGAAACCACAGGTTTGGTGCGGATACACATGGTGGCAATGCCACACGTGGGAGAGGTGGTCATGGTGGTGCGCCATGGCTAGTGGTGGAGGCGCCAACCCTCCTAGGGAACGCCCACAACGTGAACAATGTGCACCTCAATTAAAGGGAGGTAACCACAAGGACATGTGTCATCGATGTGGATCAAGTGACCATTGGTTCAAGCAATGCAAGGCAAGCGAGCAACTAGCTTCAAGATACAGGGCATACAGGGACTTGAGGGAGCAAGAAGTGTACTTTACAGAAGAAGAAGAAGATGGTGGAGATGTTAATCTCACCATAGAGGACTTCAAAGCTGAAGATGAAGTGCATAAGGATGCTGCAGACTTTGATTAGAATAGTCCTTTTATTTTCCAAGAATTGTTATAATGGCAATATGCCCTAGTCAATAAATGACAATTGTATTAAACTCTTTCTTATGTGGTGCACCCAATGAAATATGATGTCTAGGAAAGTCATTGAGATTAATGGTACTTAAGAGAGCCTCGCTCCACCAACATCTCTCTCTACTGTCCTAGTCATATTTGATTGGAGTTACCAAATGGATAAAGTGACTACAATGTGTCTTAGTTGATTTTATTTTGGATTAGACTTTTTGGGACCTTTGATGTAATCATTGGTCATCTTTATAAATAAAGTATAGTATTATTATTTGATGTCATGGACATGTTTAATTCCGAACTTTATTATTTTTCAGTATGTTTCCTGGAGAGTTGGAATGCCTTGTTGATAGTGGCACCACACATACTATATTGCGACATAGGCAACTATTTCTATGGATGACGCCTAATCGATCTTCTGTGACTATGATGGTTGGACCATCACAATTGATTCATTGTCGAGGATCAGCTCAATTTATGTTGCCAAATGGCACAAGTATTAATGTCACCGAAGCTCAATATGCTCCTAGGGCTGGAAGAACCCTATTAAGTTTAAAGATATAAAAGCCAATGGTTTTCATGTGGAAACACATTGTGAGAATGGACAAGAGTTCCTTTGCATCACCTCTAATGACTACGGACATAAACAAGTATTAGAGAAAATTATATGTCACTTTAGTGGGTTGTATGCAACCACTATTCGAATTATTGAATCCAACTATATCATGAGACATGACTTATGGGATTTTGACACATATAGGTTGTGGCATGACCGTTTACGACACGCAGGTCGTGATATGATGATCCGTATATTAAAGACTTAACATGGACATCCACTTTTCAAAACGAAAAAAGTCAGAACCAAAATTCGATCCAAGGCAGAGCTCGGCCCGCCTACCCCCTGCGGCCCAAAAGTGGTATTGACGCCACCAATACCTCCTTGGTTCCTTTTTCTACTTCTAAAGTCAATTGTGATTTCGTGGCTCAACCAGATACTTCCCTGGTTGCTTCTAAAGCCCATCTTTCGTTTTGCAAAGCCTGCTCTTTAGCAAAATTAGGATCGAGACCATCCTATGCAAAGGACGCTAAGGAAAATATTTCATTCTTACAAAGAATCCAAGGTGATATTTGTGGACCTATTCAACGAACTTGCGGACCATTTAGATATTTTATGGTGTTGGTTGATGCATCGACACGATGGTCACATGTCATGCTATTTTCCACAAGAAATGTTGCCTTTGCTAAACTCCTAGCACAAATCATTAAATTAAGGGCTCACCACCCTGATCATCCCATTAAGTCAATTCGTCTTGACAATGCTGGAGAGTTTACATCAAAAACGTTGATGACTATTGTATGTCCATTGGGATTGAGGTTTAACACCCTATTCCTCATGTTCACACCCAAAATGGTCTCATAGAAGCTGCCATTAAAAGACTTCAAATGGTCGCTAGAGCATTGGGTATGCGCACCAATCTCCCTGTTTTTGCTTGGGGCTATGCAAGATTGCATGCAGCTGTGCTCATTCGTTTGAGGCCTACTGCCACTCAACCCTTTTCTGCATCCCAGATGGTTACTGGATATGAGCCTGATGTCTCACACTTACGCATATTTTGGTGTACAGTTTATGTGCCAATTGCGCCGCCATAGCGCACCAAAATGGGTCCTCAAAGACGATTAGACATTTATGTTGGATATGACTCTCCAACCATTATCCGCTACTTAGAACCCTTGCAGGCGATCTATTTACCGCTAGATTTGCGGATTGTCACTTTGATGAGACAGTCTTCCCGTCGTTAGGGGGAGATAGGAACAAAGTGACAAGATCACATATACCTGCTACAAACGTGCCTGCAAAGATTGATGTCCCTAAAAAACATGGACATGGCGCCACCCTTAGGGGTATTGAGCATGGCACTGCCGCCACAAATAGTGACGGCAATGTGGCTCAGGCCGGGCTCCCAGCAAGGAAACGTGGGAGGCCCAAAGGTTATATGGATTCTCAGCCGAGAAAGAAAGCGAGTTTGGCACAGAAAGATCCATTAATCATCGACATAAATAACCCGTCTCATGAAGATATTCCAAATTATGGTTATGTCCAAAAGACATCATTGGGGGACGCTCCAATGTTAGAACCAATTCCAGGGAATAGGGAGATCTCTATGAATTACGCTAGTGTACATGAGACGTTGAATCGAGATTCTATTATCCTTGATGATGTGTTTGCATATTCTATTGCTCAAGGAATTATAGAACACAATGATATCAAACCTCGCTCCATTGAAGAATGTCAACGAAGAGCAGACTGGCCAAAATGGAAAAATGCGATCCAGGTTGAATTGGATTCACTAACAAAGAGACAGGTATTTGGGCCTATAACGCTGACACCCCCAAGTATAATGCCTGTTGGCTATAAAATGGGTCTTTGTTAGAAAGCGTAATGAGAAAAATGAGGTTGTTAGGTACAAAGCCCGCTTTGTGGTGCAAGGTTTCTCACAACGCCCTGGAATCAACTACGAGGAGACATATTCTCCCGTAATGGACATTATAACATTCCGCTACCTTGTCAGTTTGGTAGTTTCCGAAAACTTGACATGCAGCTTATGGATGTGGTTTCAGCACATCTCTATGGGGATCTAGATTCAGAGATATATATATATATATATATATGAAGGTTTCAGATGGACTTCAATTACCCAAGTCAAGTGGCTCTAAACCACAGAGAGCGTTTTCAATAAGATTGAGACGCTCACTATATGGATTGAAACAATCTAGACGGATGTGGTATAACCGTCTAAGTGACTACTTGATTGGGAAGGGATATGTCAACAATGAAATATGCCCATGCGTGTTTATAAAGAGGACAAGTTCCGGATTTGCAACTGTAGCAGTTTATGTCGATGTCATGAACCTAATTGGAACTCTAGATGAGTTAAAGGAAACTACTAAATACTTGAAATCCGAATTTGAGATGAAAGATCTTGGGAAAACACAATTTTGACTCGGACTAGAACTCGAGCACTGTAATGATGGGATTATGATCCATCAGTCAGCATATACTCAAAATTATTAAGGCGCTTTAATGAAGATAAAGCAAAGCCTGTGAGTACTCCCATGATCGGTCGTAGTCTTGAGCCTGAAAAAGATCCGTTTCGTACAAGGGATGAGGACAAAAACTTATTAGAGGCTGAAGTGCCCTATCTAAGTGCAATAGGCGCATTATTGTACTCAGCTCAATGCACAAGACCAGACATCTCATTCGCAGAGAACTTGTTCGCTCGACACAGTTCTGCGCCAACACGCCACCATTGGATTGGCATAAAGACAATCTTTCGATACTTGAGAGGTACGATTGATATGGGCTTGTTCTATCCCTACAGAGAGAAAAGAAATAATGGAAATGTGGGATCGGACTCCACAAGGCAAAACGCCACCTTCCGTGCTCCTCCTCCCTTCCATCAAAATGACAACGATGTCCTGATGGGTTTTGCTGATGCAGGATATCTCTCTGACCCTCACAAAGGTCTCTCCCAAATGGGTTATGTCTTGACCATGGGAAGTACTGCGATATCTTGGAGGTCTACAAAGTAGACCCTTGTTGCTACTTCCTCAAATCATGTAGAGATTATCGCTCTACATGAAGCCGTGTGAGAATGCATATGGCTAAGGTCTGTAGTTAGACACATTTAAGGAACTTGTGGTTTGAAGTTTACCATAAATGAACCTACATGCATTTATGAAGATAATGCAGCTTGTATTGAGCAAATGAAGTTAGGTTTCATTAAGGGCGACAACACCAAGCATATATCGCCTAAGTTCTTTTACAATCAGCAAAAACAAACAATTCTAAATATTGAAGTGAATCAAATCCGTTCAGAGGATAATGTAGCGAACTTGTTTACCAAGTCGTTACCTAAATCCACCTTCGAGAAACATGTGAAGAGCATCAGATTAAGAAAGTTATCCGAACTCCCATAATTGTAGAATCAGGGGGAGACCTTGACATCAGGGGGAGGTATGATGTCTACATGTTCGATCTCGAAGAGTGAATGACGTGTTGTGCTCTTTTTGCCCTTCGACCAGGGTTATTTTTGTCCCACAGGGTTTTGTTACCTGGCAAGGTTTTTAGTGAGGCAACGATCAAAGAGTCATTACCGAGTTTGAGTGGCACAATGGGGAGTGTTGAAGGATGTCGACTACTCCACATTCACGCGCGTTGTGCTCTTTTCTCCTTCGACCAAGGTTGTTTTTTCCTACAGGGTTTTTATTAGTTGGCAAGGGTTTTGACGAGGCAACTTAGAAGCGCATAGCAAAGGCAACACTATTGACATGGAATATCTAAGGGGGAGTATTGTAAATGATAATGACTATTCATGCAATAGGTATTGCTTGATGTTTGCGATTGACATACTTGTAATGTGCGATTGACAGACTCGTAATGTGTGATTGATTAGTATAGCTATTATATATTGCCTTTTGTATACATGACGTAACCCTATATAAACCTCATGGTGAGATGAATACAATTACAATTTTTTCCAATTCTCTACAACAGACTTGAGTTTGTATAGGTCCGATCGAGCTAATATGGTTGCAGATCTGTTTCTTGCTCCAGGTGTGTGGGACTCTACTCTTTTATCTAATTTATTCCTTACACATATTGTTCAGAAGATACAGGCAATTCCACTTAGCCCTTAGAACCATGCAGACAGATGGATTTGGGATGCTGATAGAAAAGGTAGATTTATAGTGAAGTCTGCTTATCATATTGCTAGGTGTAGGATTCTTAAAGAGGAGCCTTCTAATCCTAACCCTAGTGCAACTCTTGGGAAACAATTATGGTATGCCCCTGTGCCAGGTAATGTGAAGGTTCGTGCTTGGAAGGCGGCCTCTAATATTCTTCCTACACGAAGCAGGCTTAGTGATAGAGGTATTGATATTGATACCCAATGTCCGTTTTGTGGTGAAGAAGTTAAGTCCCTTATTCATGCCCTACGAGATTGTCCCCATGCAGTTAGTATGCTCCAGGTAGCTCATATTCCTAATCTCTCAGGTGCCTCTTGTGTTGCGGACTAGTTGGTGTCTATTTACTCACAGTCCCTACAAATTTTGCTCCTTTATTGATGACCATCTGGGCTACTTGGCGTAACAAAAACTCCCGGATTTGGGATGAGGAGGGTAAGTTGGCTACTGATATTGTGCCAATAACGATGGGTTGGTGGGAGGATTACAAGGCTGCTCACACTCCCTCACCCTCTGTTCATAGATCAGGGTCTTTGACCCAATGGAAAAGCCTCCTATTGGTTTTATTAAATTGAATGTTGATGCGGCTTTTTGTTTGGATTCGGGTATCACAGGATTGGGAGGTGTGTTCAGGGACCATGAAGGAGTTGTTCTGGGGGGCTTTCGACATACAGTAATTGTGTCTAGTTCTGCTCGGCATGCGGAGTTGTTGGCTTTTCTTCCAGGAGTGCAGTTGGCTATTGATCAGCATTTGACACCGGTGATAGTGGAAACAGATTGTATGGATTTGGTTCAAGCTATCTCTGACTCATCCCTTGATCAATCAGAGTTGGGGTTCTTAATTGATGACTTGCGACACATGTTGCACAATGCTTTAGATGCTAGAGTGGTTTTTGGTAGTAGGCAAGTTAATCTAGTAGCGCATACTTTAGCGCAGAAGGCCAAAGCTGGTTAATTTGGTAGTGATTTCTTTACCAACATCCCTCCAAGTGTGGAAGCTCTTATACTCTCTGATTGTAATGATGTTTCATCAATGAATTAGTCTTTCATTTCCCTCAAAAAAAAAAAAAAAACCATCAGTTACGTTTACTTTGCTACCTAGAATATTAGAAAGAAGGATGGTTTGTAGGATTGATAGGACTACATTAAGAAATTTCGTCCTAACATATTATTGGTGCCATGATCATTTGGTTTAATTTCCAATACTAAATATTTATATTTTTAGGCCACAAAATGAGTATATGGATTTTAATCTAGTAATTTGGGAAAGAAAAAAAAATTAGGTGTATGGAAAATTCCCGCTTGTGAAAGTCCACCCAGATAGATTTGCCACTTCCGACAGCGCTCTTGTCCATCTCAACACCTTATGCCTGTTATTCTTGAAGTTGCCATGTTTTGCTAGTGCTGCCCCAAAACATCCTATCTGGTGTTCTACCTCGAAAGGGTCTAACTTTTAAAAAATTGGCCAAACTAGTTAGTTGCTTAGATTTCTTGCACTCAAGGATATGAACAGGTTCATCTAAACAGCTCCCTGAGTAAGCATACTTTTTAGAGAGCAGGACAATAAAACTAGTTGATTCTTCAATTGCTTTTGCGTGTCCCTCTGGATCCTGAATGCGATGATTGAAGGTGTTTATCCCCTTCCCAACCAGATTTCTGTGTAATCTGCGTGCGAATTTGCTGCCTCTATCCTCACTTCTAATACTCAAGAGCATATCGTATGTCAATGAATGGGAGGAAGAAGGTGAAGAGGAAGAAGAGGCCTCTTGAGTAGAAACAGAATCCATACTGAGTAACCTTCTTCTTTTTAGGGGCAAAGAATTGCTGATTAACCTTCTTCCATACTAGGTAGTTTGATTATCTTTTCTCTTCTTCTTTTGGTTCCCAGGATCCATATATGGCGGACTATAAAACAGGAACAGGGGGATGAAATGAAGATTTGTGACTTGATGGAAAGGTGATTGATCCGAGTATAAGACTCTTGTTACGTGTTCAAGTAAACAATCCAGGCTCAGATTCTGACTTCACAAAACTAATCTCTCTCTCTCTCACTTTTTTCTTCTCTCCATCTCTCAAGAGAGGTTTTTTCGATGATGCAAAGGAGCTGAGAAACAGCCCAGATAGAGAGGGTTGGTTGGTTCCCCATAAAATGCCAAATAGTGGGTGGAATAGTGTGCATTGAAAGTGAGGAACCACCTGCTTTTTTCTTACTTTTCAACGGGTGTGAATGTGTTGCGATTTAAAATAATAAAAACATCAGTCAGACTCCGAAGATTCTTCCACCCACCTGGGGTCTCTAACGGTGTGTGCAATACAAGCGCTGTTAGGATCTGTTAGGCCAAAAAAAGGTCTAGGTCAGTAAAACTGATTTTACTACACTCACATGCCTTGCACGCGATATACAATGGATATAACCTGAAAAACAAAAAACAAAAAAAAAAATACGAATCAGCAACCGCATAGAACCCAAACGAGAGATCGAATCAGGCTGATTAAACCTCAGCTTCGGTGCCTTCTGCCGATTCCCCCTATTTCTTGAAGTCGGCTCAGTCCCTGAATCAAGACCTCCCGTTTTCGGCTACTTCGTCATGAGTACTGGGCTAAGGGGTAGTTGAGCAACTCAAGCGAACCGCCTTTCTAGGCTTCGCTATTGCTCATAAGACAGCCTTTCGGTCTAGTGTGATCCGATGTCAATGGTTTAGTCGTCAGCAACAATCGCAAGTTAGCGAAAATTAAATCCGAGTGAGTTTCAGTCACTGGAATTGTGAAGGATTCCATTGTCTGGGTTACTGGGTTCTGGGCCATTTGATCTTTGGGGTTGTACTTTCAGGACCAGAACAACATTAGCAGGTTATTCATCTGTGATTTTTTATTCCGGCGCATCATAACATTGAATAGTGAATTCGAGTTTTACCAAAATGTCTCACCATAATTTATGAACAGGTGATGGGCTTCATGATGGATTGATGAAGGAGCATAATTAGAAGAATTTTGAAGAGTCCAAGTCAGGACCAAAAGGGGTACATTTGGTGGATTCGGCTAATTTGGATGTCTCTTGTTTAGAAACAGAAATTGGGAGGTTGGCATGTTAGAACTACTCTCAGATCTATTGCTGTAAATCTATCTTAGCATGAACACAAGTAAACAATGATTTATATGTAAATATATGTAAGAGTGCAGCAGTGATCATAATTAGCATCTAGGATTGAAACATCATGTATATCCTATGTATGCATATTGTCTAAACTGTATAATATGTAAAGCAACATAAATGAAATCACCGTGCATCATCAGATTCTGCATTCAAGCTTAGGATTGAAGTCGCTATGTCAATCATGTATCTGCAGAGTACATAAACACCAGAAAACAAACATAATAGACTTACTTGACACAGTTGAGTTTTCCATCCTAGTCTTCCTCTAATTTCACCTTTAGGATTCTCTTAGTGATGGGACTACTTGATGAGAATGAATCGTGCATCATCAGGGACCAAAATATTTGATATATAAAGCATTGTATTGTCAGTTTCTTCCATCAAGAAACTGATAATTCCTCCTAACTGCTTTTTCAAAAAGCAAATAAACTCATAACTGTATTTATGAATTTCAAATTCTAACAGATGTGATAAGTTGGACCAAAATGATTTTCTTAAGTCCTTAACTTATACTTGACATTTGAATTCAAATCTAAATCATATATGAATATATACTTAGGTTCTATACAATTAATGTCGGGTTCATCAAATTTGCTCACATGGCATACACAGTTGATTGCATGGAACCCAAGCTGGAGGATTTAAGATTACATGTATTTAACTTAGAACGTGCGATGCTTGAAATATTGAATGGTGATTGCATTGAGAAAATTATTTCTGAGGTTGTGGGAATTGTGAGTTCAAAGGCCAATAAGACTCATAACCTGTTGAGTCGAACCATTGTTATAACTATTGTGGAGCACATGGATGAGGATTTGTTTGGCGAACATGGGAGAAGCAATCAAGACCCACTAAAAAAATTGACCAAGTCACCAATGCTAGATAGCTATGCTGATGAGGGACCCCATGAGGAACTCGTACATGAGGAGGTAGTTTCATGAACACTCCCACCCCCTTGATAAACTGATTAATGTACAGAATGCTATATTCTTTTTAAGCTATTTTTCAACTAAAATTATATGATACTATTTGTATGTAGAAAATTATACTGTCACCACAATTATATCAACACCGCTCTAACTTGCAAACTGTATTTGTTGGTGAAAACAGCTCAAACTTGACCCTGTTACGAGGGTTAATTAAATAGCAGCGACAAAAGACTCTTCGTTCTCGGAACCAACAAAGGGGTTGACCGTTATGTTGAATGTCGAAATGACGACGGATCGGATTAATAATTTTACACGGTACCTACAAAGACACTATAAATATATGGGTAATCTCAACCACGTACATTATTTGATTATCATAGAGTTATATAAAATATTTAAAAAATTGAATATAGCGGAACATGCTGATATTTTGTTATAAAGTAGAGAGAATAAATACAGAATAGGTGGAACAAAGTAGATGTGTGTTTCATTCTCATTAGGCTCCTTTATATAGAAATTAGAATTTACATTATAACAACATAACTAATAAGAATTTACAACAAATGTATCATTTTTTCTTTTTCATATTGGTCGTGGACTTGTCAGAAAATACGGTAGTATTGTTTTCAGACAGGTAAGTGGTAAAATTATTTGAAAGACTGTCTTCCGCAAACCAGAAAAAAATATCCTTGATGGTCCGAAATGTCATCCCGTCGTAGGTATAGTTATGATGGGCAGGAGCAATAGAGGTGCTTGTCTCCAAGTTTTTGCTAGAATCCGACTTTTCCTGCAGCTCCAATGCATCCTCAAGTTCTACCTCCACTTCACCCATTGTTGGTCGCTGGGCTCCCGTTCGACGCACACATCTCTCGGCAATGTCCACAAATTTTCTCAAACAGTCTGGAGCTATTTCGCCCTTCAAGTATGGATCAATGATATCAAAGAGTGAAGTCCCATCCATGCATTCTTTAAACTTTGCTGAACTTCTAACACACAAGACTTCAAATAACACCACTCCAAAAGCAAAGACATCAGATTTTTGCGTAACGTTTCCCGATTCCAGATACTCCGGATCTGCATACCCTAGTGTACCCGTCTTCCTTGATGGAGCTTTGTCGAGTTTATTTTTCACATTAGTACCGCCCAATTTGGACAGCCCCAAGGCAGAGAGCTTGGGCACCAAGTCTTTGTCCAATAGAATGTTGAAACTTTTCAGGTCTCTGTGGATAATGGCATGCTTAATCCCTGTGTGGAGGTAATGTACACCACGCGCGGCCCCGATGCAGATATCCAGCCGTTTCTTCCAGGAGAGTGGATCTCCGGCAGTCTTGCCGAATAGATGATTAGACAAGGGACCATTGTCAAGGAACTCATAAACTAGCATACGGTCATCTCCTTCTTCGCAAAATCCAATGAATGAAACTAGGTTAGGATGGCGCAACTGGCAGAACAACAATATCTCTGTCTCAAACGCAGACTCTGGCTGTATCTGATTATCTTTTTTAAGGCACTTGATTACAACATCCATGTCGGTTCCGTCGGTAATAATATGCCCTTTGTAAACGTCGCAGAAGGCGCCACTGCCGAGACGCAAGTTGAAGTCGTTGGTCGCTGTTCTGATCTCATTTAGTGAAAATCGAATGCATTTTCCTTCGGTGAATGGCCAGTTTTGGAGTTTTTTTGGTTTTGTTTTCTTCCATGGAAAGAAGAAACGCGAGACTTGAGTCTCAGAAGGAAGAAACCCCATACTTGATGGGTTGATGGATCTACGATCTTGAGGATCCAATGATTAGAATCCAAACATGGCTAGCCAAATTAAATAAACTCCTGAATTAATAGTTAATCCAAGAACACAGAGAAAAAAGATTGGACAGCCAGACAATATACAGATGTATTTGAATTGAATTGTTTTTCTTTTAGTCTGGTTTGATCGATGATATGTGAGTTGATATATACTAACATCTACTGACACATACAATAATAATTAAATGAAACAAGCAACCTCTAAGTCTCTAACAACCCCCAATTGCAGAAAAATATCACGCACACCAGATTGGACCATCCCGCCTTCGCAGCTGCATGTTTCAGTCTATTGTTTGTTTATTCAATTTTCTAGATGAAGGCGAACCACTGAAAACTACGTGAGAAAAGATTTTTAATAAGCTTTTGTCGTAAGAAGCAACGGCGCTGAAAGCAGCAAGATATGAGGGAGATCGAACCCTACCAAGTTTTGACCAGAGAAAAATGAAAAGACAACAAAATCCATGGGAATCATCGTTCAGTGAAACAAAATTCAGGACAGTTACCTATCTGAAATTCCACTACTCCACAGCATCGGATCATTAATTCCACACAAACGACACAATTAAACGAGAGGATTATTTTCCAATCGGGCCATCAGGTGTGAATTCAAATTTCTTTTCTTTGACAACAAGAAAAATCCCATCCTCAATCCATATATGGTGCCGTCTAAATAGACCCGCGATTTTGTTCAAAAAAAAAAAAATATATATATATATATATATATATATATATATATATATATACAGATCCTATCCAGAGCGAGGCATCGCTTTGCAATTTCAGAGCGAGGTTAGGGTTTAGGGTCACTTTTCGGTCGCATATCCACATCTCAACCGTTCATTTTCTAGGTACTAATGTATAGATCATCTCTACAAAATTTCAGCCAAATTGATGGTCGTTAAGGCATTGATAACTGTCTTAAAGCTAGTACGGTTCAGGTTGGACAGATTCAGTTCGTCCATTGGTTTAAGCGAGTTAGATACCTTAAAGACCATCAATTTGGATGAAATTTTGTAGAGATGATCTATACATTAGTACCTAAAAACTGAACGGTTGAGATGTGGATATGCGACCGAAAAGTGACCCTAAACCCTAACTTCGCTCTGAAATTTCAAAGCGATGCCTCGCTCTGGATAGGATCTGTATATATATATATATATATATTTATATATAACCATCATCGTTTGAATTGTTCCAAGTAAAGAAAAATAAGAGAGAGCAACCAGAGGAAGGATCCTGTCACTGATGATGGGTAACATAGGCAGAGAGGATTAGATCAGAGTGTTATATCTGGATACATTGACATGCAATCTAGGTCGATGCGGTGGTGTTGGAAAGTCTGGATGGCCACAGTACGAGAGAGATCTTCTGTCAACCCCAAAAATCCAAATCAATTTCTTTAGGGAATTGTTAAATTTTTGAACTACTGTATATGTCCTCACATAATATAGATATTAATAAATAAATTATTTCTATATAAAGATAAGATAGTCATTTGACTATATCATATTTCAAAATATTGCAATACCTCCCATGAAAAAAGGAGAAACTTTCTCAAAATCAGGAGAGAAACTGCTGTATTTTTTTTTAATTTAAAAAAATAAAAATAAAAGCCAATTGGCATGTGCGGAGTACATATTAAGGGGCTAGTCTAAAAGAAAAGGAAAAAACATGAGTTTCAATTTTTCTCTTCACAGAATTTTGTCTCGCTGATTTAAGAGATCGAGATGCCAACCTTAGCATGCAGGAAAAAAAGAGAGAACCAAACTGAAAATCTGAGATTATATCCATGGACGAATTAGAACCTTAGATTTGTTAAGGCTTTGTAAAACAATAAAGTAACAATGAAAAAGAGACTAAGAATTAGTGTTTTTTTTTTTTTTAAGATTCAATGGACTTATTGGAAATGGATAATAAACGGATTACCAATACTTTTATGCCACGTTTACGTACTTGGAATGAAAAATAATCATGAATCAGAGACAACTGGAATTGGAGAATAAAGGAATCGATATTAATTCCGAATGAGTTCATTCCTAAACCCATCTTCCCCCTTCGTAATCAAATTCCTCAAATTCCTGAGTATTCATGAATCAATTCTTTATAAGGAGGTGAGACCTACACCCATTTTGAATCCTTCATGTGTTAGTAAACCCAAGAATGCTTTTACCCGGAATCATTCTGATTCCTTTATGTGTTAGTAAATGTAGGAATAGTTTTACCCCGTAATCATTCTCTCCCATTCCAAGAAAGTAAATGCACTACACCAAAAATGGTTGTAGATACCTCCCACTAGCATGACTAATTTGCTATCTCACCAAGCATAAGTAACACCTTCTTAGGGAGCCCACAAGCCATGGTGGGGCCCAACCAAGACATGCATCCCGTAGCCCGATGTCCAAGCTACGCCACGGTAGTCGGAAGCGGTCAATACCTCACAAGGAAGCCACCTTCCCGGCCTTGCCAATATGCCTCCACAATATGGCTTTCTAGACTAGAATAGTGGTTTCTTATCCCATTTTGGAAAACATGTAGAGGAAGGAGCCTCCCTCCCCTATAAAAGGAGACTCATTCCCACTTACTCAACATTCCATTACATCTCATGTAATCCTCTTGGGCCGCAAGGCTCAACACACATAGTTAAGCTTTCAAGTTGACGTAGTCTCCCGCTAAGGCGAGAGACGAACCACTATACTTCTTCTGTGTGTGTGTGTGTGTGTCTCTCTCTCTCTCTCTCACTTTTTATTTAGGGCTAAATACTAGTTACTACCTTGTGGTTTAGGTCCAAAATCAATTCAGTCCCTGGACTTCTAATTTCATCAAAAACACCCCTGCACTTTCAATTTTTATCTAATAGGTCCAATTCGTTAATATCATGTTATGAGTTCAAGTTATAGTTGGATTATTTGTTAAAAAACTATTTATTTTATAGTAGGACTCACTCCTAAATTGACTATGCAGACCACCTCGACATCACATCATAAAACATAGACCACATATGAGCCACGTTAACAAGTTAAATAACTTCAATTATTGGAAAACTAACAAATTGGACCTATTATATCAAAATTGAAAGTGCAAGGGTGTTTTTGATGAAATTAGAAGTTCAGGGACTGAATTGATTTTGGACCCAAACTACATGTTTTTGATGAAATTAGAAGTTCAGGGACTGAATTCGTTAATATCTTGTTATGAGTTCAAGTTATAGTTGGATTATTTGTTAAAAAACTATTTATTTTATAGTAGGACTCACTCCTAAATTGACTGTGCAGACCAGCTCGACACCACATCATAAAACATAGACCATATATGAGCCACATTAACAAGTTAAATAACTTCAATTATTGGAAAACTAACAAATTGGACCTATTATATCAAAATTGAAAGTGCAGGGGTGTTTTTGATGAAATTAGAAGTTCAGGGACTGAATTGATTTTGGACCCAAACTACAGGGTAGTAATCAGTATTTAGCCCTTTTACTTATCGTTAATTAGACCCCTCGGTCACATACATTAACATTGGCGCCATCTGTGGGAAGCCAACACAAAGGCTTCGTCACGTACCATGAACTTTTGGTCCGCTAGCGAGTCCGGCGGCAACATCTTCTGCTATTGTGTCCGACGGCGACATCTTTCGCTAGCAAATCTGGCGGCGACATATTAATCCAGTGAGGCTAGCGTGTCCGGTGGCGACATCTTCCGCTACCATGTCCGGCGGCTACATCTTCCGCCAGTGAGTCTGAGGCCACATTTTCCGCTAGCGAGTCCGACGACGACATATTCTTCCAGCGAGGCTACCGTGTTCGGCAGCCACATTTTCCGCTATCGAGTCCAGCAACGAAATTTTCCTCTAGCGAGTCCGGCGACCATATATTCCTCCAGTGAGGCTAGGGTGTCCGGCGGCTACATCTTCCGCTAGCGAGTCCGCGGCAACATATTCCTCTAGTGAGCCTAGCGTGTCCGGCAGCGACATCTTCCGCTAGAGAGTCCGCGGCGGCATATTCCATCCGTGAGCCTAGCGAGTCCCACGGCGACATTTTCCACTAGCGAGTCCGGCGGTGACATATTCCTCCAGTGAGGCTAGCGTGTCCGGCGGCGACATCTTCCTCTAGCGAGTCCGTGGTGACATATTCCTCTAGTGAGTCTAGCGTGTCCGGCGGGGACATCTTCCGCTAGCGAGTCCGCGGTGATATATTCCTTCAGTGAGCCTAGCGTGTCCGGCGGGGACATCTTCCGCTAGCGAGTCCGCAGTGACCTATTCCTGCAGTGAGCCTAGCGTGTCCGGCGGGGACATCTTCCGCTAGCGAGTCCGCAGTGACCTATTCCTGCAGTGAGCCTAGCGTGTCCCGCGGCGACATCTTCTGCAAGCGAGTCCGCGGTGACATATTCATCCAATGAGCCTAGCGTTTTCGGCGGCGACATCTTCCGCTAGCGAGTCCGCGGTGACATATTTTTCCAGTGAGCTTAGTGTGTCCGTCGGCGACATCTTCAGCTAGCGAGTCCGCGGCGGCATATTCCTTCAGTGAGGCTAGCGTGTCCCGCGGCGACATCTTCCGCTAGCGAGTCCGCAGCGGCATATTCCTGCAGTGAGGCTAGCGTGTCGGCGGCGACATCTTCCTCTAGCGAGTCCGCGGCGACATATTCCTCCTGTGAGGCTAGCGTGTCCGGCGGCGACATCTTCCGCTAGGAAGTCCGTGGCTGCATATTCCTTCAGTGAGGCTAGCGTGTCTGGCGGCGACATCTTCCTCTAGGGAGTCCGCGACGATATATTCCTCCTGTGAGGCTAGCGTGTCTGGTGGCGACATCTTCCGCTAGCGAGTCCGCTGCAGCATATTCCTCCAGTGAGGCTAGCGTGTCCGGTGGCGACATCTTCCTCTAGCAAGTCCCGCGGCAACATCTTCCGCTATCGTGTCCGGAGGTGACATATTCCGCGAGCGAGGCTAGCGAGACAGGCATCGACATTTTCCGCTAGCGAGTCCGGTGGCGACATATTCCTCTGCTAGCGAGGCTAGGACAACTCCAACATAATTTGGGCACTTACATCAATTCCAACTCCTACTCGCTAGAAATCGGCATAAGATAAGTGACTATATCTTCCTTTGCTCTTTCAATTTGAGCTAGTGCCATGCCAATGCCATGCTTTTACTACTTCTAAGCATGCCTACAATATATCACACTTGATATGCATTTACATGTCTTTGTGATCCTTAAGCATGTTCACAACAATGCAAAAATGTTATTAGCAACTTTACTACAAGTACATGCAATACAAATATGCATGCTTCTATTTAATTGCAACTCAATTAAATAAACATGTGACACTTGCTTAAACAAACTATGTCATGCTTATTTGTTGTTCATACAATTAGCAAGATTTACATGTACATTGTGTAAATACTTTGTCTGCCTCTTGGCCACCATATGTTGTCAAACCCTCCCCACGGGAAATAGACCTAAACGGGTCTAGACTCCACTGGTCTATGGTCTACGACCAACCGCCAAGCGGTAAGACAACGCCTCATAATAACGATGACCGCTACGAGGCATTACAGTCAAGCTTTTCTCCTTGGGGAAAGAGTAAAGGGAGAGGTTAACACAGCCCGCGGCAGCCATTGATCTGGTGGTTAACCCCCGACACTTGTGTATCAAAGATTAGGTTAGCTACCTAATACTCACCGCCTCCGTGGCACCCTTGAGCTCCACGCTCACGCCTTCGTGGCACTCTCTAGCTCCGCTTTCATGAGCTTTAATGCTCATGCATCCGCGGTACTCCCGAGGTCCGCCCTCACAAGCTTTAAGGCTTATGCCTTAGCGGCACCCCCAGCTCCGCGCTCACGAGCTTTAACGCTCATGCCTCCGAGACACCCCCGAACTCCGCACTCCCGAGTTTCCCGCTCACGAGCTTCCTCTCACGCCTTCGAGGCAACCCCGAGCTTCCCGCTCACTCCTTCACGGCACCCCCGAGCTTCCCGCTCACGCCTTCTCGGCACCCCCAAGCTTTCCACTCACGCCTTCGCGGCAACCCGAGCTTCCCGCTCATGCCTTCACGGCACCCCCGAGCTTCCCGCTCATGCCTTCACGGCACCCCCTAGCTTACCGCTCATGCCTTCCCAGCACCCCCGAACTTTCACGCTCTTACCTTCCAGCATTCCCAAGTTTTACACTCACATCCCCTCGACATAATACACATTAATAGAACATTGAATTCTTCTACCATTCATCATTTGCAACAAATTGAATTCTTTTCGCGTTCCATTAATACGAGCGAAAAATCAAACAAACACAAGCGTTCGCATATTCATCATTCACGAATTACAAACGCTTGCCTTCAGGGCACTCATGCAACTTACACCGAGCGTAACCTCGTCAACTTGACCACATTCGTTCTCTCGCAAGCACCACGCGCATCATATGCAATCCGTATACTCATTCTTGGTATGCTCAAACAACCGTATGCGTTCTCAAGCCTATACGTCATATATGATCATACTCGACGACATTCTCATGTATACATCAATATGTATCATGCACCTCGTACATTCACATATGTCAATGCATATCAATGCAACTCACATACGTTTCCCAAAACAACAAGCATTCTACATATGCGCGTTTTTTGTCTTTCCAGGTTAACGAGTCCCTTCTTGCTTACAGAGTTCGGGGACTTGTAGGGGCTAGATGCCTCTCGAGTGTTACTTATGCTTGATGACATCATGTTTATAACTCCCCAACCAAGAAGCTCCTCTTACTTGGGGACTTCGGGGACTTGTAGATACTTCTCACTAGCATGACTAATTTGCTATCTCACCAAGCATAAGTAACACCTTCTTAGGGGGTCCACAAGCCATGGTGAGGCCCAACCGAGACATGCATCCCGTAGCCCGATGTCCAAGCTACGCCAGGTAGTCGGAAGCAGCCAATACCTCACTAGGAAGCCACCTTCCCGGCCTTGCCAACATGCCTCCACAATATGGCTTTCTAGGCTAGAACAGTGGTTTCTTATCCCACATTGGAAAACATGTAAAGGAAAGAGCCTCCCTCCCTTATAAAAGGAGACTCCTTCCCACTCACTCAACATCCCATTACATCTCATGTAATCCTCTTGGGCCGCAAGGCTCAACACACATAGTTAAGCTTTCAAGTGGACGTAGTCTCCCGCTAAGACGGGAGACAAACTACTATACTTCTTGTGTGTGTGTGTGTGTGGGTGTCTCTCTCTCCCTCTCTCTCTTTATTTATCGTTAATTAGACCCCTCAGTCACATACATTAACAGTGGTCTTTTACGGCCCACCACGCTATAAAAGTTCACGCCGTAAAAGACCACATATCTTTTACGGCGTGCAAAAATGAGTCATAAAAGAACAATTAACGCACCGTAAAAATGGTTCCACAAATGTGACTGAGATCATTTACGGCCCACATTGCACGCCGTAAAAGACCTCCTATTTAAGGCATACCCCTGCACGTCGTAAAAGAGTGACTGAATTCCTATTTAAGGCCCACTCTGCGAGCCGTAAATGAGGTCTTTCAAACAAACAAAAAAATTAAATTGCTCAAATTTCATATTCATATTACCCTCATATCATATATATAAGAAGCTGAATGTAAAAGAAACACTTCATAAAATTTTCATCCCTAACAGATGCCACTACATATATCTCTTACACTTAACTAGATAAGACGAGTACAAAATCAAATCTGTAAGCCTTAGTATCACACCACTAAAGTCATTCATTTATCCATGCTTTCAACAAAGGGTTGAAGGTAAAGCTGGCAAGAAGATCATCCTGTAAAGAAAAAATGGTGAACAAGTATTTCAACTATATCAGATTCAAAGATCTTATGTAGTACAAGTTCACATTCAATAAACTGAAGTTCATATTCAATTTTTATAGATTTTAACTGCCAATAAATGCAAAAAAAATAGCAACTGAAATTTAGTACAAGTTTGGATTTACCCTTCTCCAAGTACATGGAACTACTGAAGCATTTGGTGAATCACTACTCCCACTTACTCTTCTTAATATGCATCTCCCTAATATCAAATAGGAGTTCATATTAGAGCAGAATCAGCAGATCAAATGATCCTATACTAAACTGATTATTAGACAAAAACTTCACACATACTATAACATCACTTTATCCTATTAACTATCATCTGGTACACAGAAAAATGACATGAAAAACTATTTGACTTGGAGTAATATATTGATTCAAGGATAGCATATACATATAGCTTCTGGAACATCAGCTTCCATTCCCATGGTACCGGATTCTAACTTGCATCAAGAAACTTTGCCTATGTTTTTATGGTCTGTATTGCTGGCAATCTTTATAGAGGGAGGTTTATCATTCATATCACAATTTAATTAAGATTAGCAAACAGGAATACTCAAACAAGAAAAAAAAAACAGAAAAGAAGGATAAATCAATGTCCATTAAGAAATAAAGTGTTTCCATTACCTGGTTTGAAGATCTGTGCAAATCTGATCCCAAAGAACCATGATCTCTCTGCCGTGAAGAAGCTTAGAACCTCCTCTAAGTCCATTGATGCATAACAAATGCCCAATCCCATCACAATGTATTATACCATATAACAGATGTGTTGTGTCTTCTAAGATACTATCATTTAGAGGCTTAGTCCAACGATCATCCTTGGGACATGGTAATTTCTCTTCGACCCAAAATGGTTATTTCAATCTAAACAACAAGAACAACATATTGTGACACCGCAACCACAGAAAAAGCTGAGAAATAAAGCCAAAGATTGCAGAACATAAGCTGGAATGACAGTGGTATAATACGTACAAAGAATCAAACAGCAAGTTGCTGGTCTAGTCAGTACACTCGGTTGCTTTTCCTATGAGACCAAGGTAAAGCTCTTTGATAACTAAGACACTGAGAGACTAGTACTATCAAAACCTCAAATTTCCGGACTTATTCACTACAAATATTAATGTAATCCAAGGGTTTTTTTTTTAGTTGAACATTGCTAGAGTTAAAAAATTAAGAATGTTCCTAAGGTCTTGGATTAAAAACTTCCCTAATTCCTAGACAGAAAATTGCAAATTCCACAACAACAAGCAAGAAATAAACAAATTGCAAAAGAATATAGCATAAAATGATACAAATCAAATGCACACAAACCACAAATTAGATCATAGGTTCAAAATCTCAATTACCTCCAACACATTGTACACCACATACAATTTGATTGTTCCTTGACCACGAATCATGTAATATATTAAGCTGATATCTGAAACAACCCAATGAATCGATAAAAAGACCAGTTAGTACATTCTAATAATTCTGGAGAACTGGCTTTAGTTAGATACTACATGAATATTTAAGACTATTATTTTGGAAAAAGCACGTATTAAGTTCTTCCTAACCTGTTTGCTGCAGAAGAATAACTCCACAAGCCATTATTATAAAACACCCAAAATCAGACAGCTCTGCTATAGATGGCCTCTTAACTGCTTGCCACAAGTATGGTTAGGTTTTGTTGTAAATTTCACAATTATTGTCATTTAACCACGAAACAGGCCCAACAGCACAGTGACAATTGAATTCATAGCAGTGGTTCAGGCTCGAAAGCACCCAATTTTGATCGAAAGACTAAATGAAGCAAGAAAAACTAACCTTGTATGCATAAGCCTCCAAAGGGTAATCAAAATTTTTGTTGGCATGATAGTCAACAGCGGGAGAACCGAATCAAAACACATGAAAACGCCAACATCTATCAGCTGCAACAAAATTTTGGTCATTGGTCACACTCTGAAATCAAAGTTTCATACACACATTTTTTTCCTAATGGGGTCATAGCTGAGATTACCAATTCACATCTCCAAGGTATGATAAAGATATCATAAACCCTCTCTCTTTCTTTCTCATTGTCAAGGCCCCATAATGAATTCCCATTAGACATCTCTTCCATGAGTACTTCAATGGAGACTTATCCACTGAAAACATATCTAAACCCAAACAAAACAAAAAATATATATTTGACGAACTATTATGGAACAAAAATTGAAGATACACACATTGTATGAGTAAGAAGACTCACAATTCGGATCTTCAGGCATGACGCGCTGCCAATCTAATGACTCCGCGCTCTGCAATTTCATAACCAAATTGTCGTTCAGCTTGGCCATCGGAGCCGCTGCCGCTCCACGCCACTCTCCTCCTTGACATTGGCCTCACGCACCAGACGGCGGGCTTGGGATAGTCGGCGGTGTCATGGCTCTATTGGATTGGATCTGAGTTGGATTGGTGGAAGAGTCCGGCTTCTTTTTCTTTAGGGGAGCTTTTTCTGCTCAAAATCGCGAACGAGAGCTTCCAGCCGCCCGATCTCAACGCCATGAACACAACAAATGCAGAGTCGATAAGGGAAATATTGGAAAATTAGAGAAACCCTAGAAATTGAGGAACTGAATGTCGGAGAATAAGGGGTCACCGTGCATGACCATCGCGGCAAGGCTATCTACTCCTGCCGAATCCAAGTAGGGGACCATGGTGATGGACTCACCCTTCTTGTGCTACCTTACCAAGGAGCCAAAAGCAAAATCAGATTTTCTTGTCGATTCACCTTAGATCTGATGTTTGGGAGAGAGAGAGAGGTATTCACCCAGACAACTGGATGATTGGATTAGTTTGAGCAAGGATTAAGAGAAAAAGGGGGAGAGATATGAGAGTGGAAAGGATAACTGATAGAGTCCGGCATTTGTTTGGCTTTATTTAAGTAAGAGATTGGGTGAGAGATTAGAATTTAGCGAAAAAAATGTGAGCGGGATCTGAAAATTTAGGCGCATTTATAATGCTTCCCCACCTTATTTACAGAACATTATAATAGAACGCCGTAAATGTATAGTAACATTTACGACACGCAATAGAAGCACGCCATGAAAGACCAATAAGGAAAAGTCTTTTACGGCGCTCATTCAAAGCACGCCGTAAATGACTAATAAGGAGAGTCTTTTACTACACGCATTCAGAGCACGCCATAAATTGCAGGCGGTAAAAGCCCAGATTTCTTGTAGTGACGTGCCCTTACATCAATCAGATTCATTCAGGTATTTCACGAAGCAAACTTTGGTCTTAAGATTAGTGGTGATAGAGTTTGGGAATATCAGCTTCCACCTAATTTCCTTGTTATTCTTTAGTTTGTTCTTATCAAAAAATTGGAAATGGATAATAGCAACTTGTTTCTTTTTTATTAGTGTGATGATGATTGCAGGGATGATTCTCTTCTAGTTATACATACATCTAAAGGGTGTGGCGCTGTCCATCTTGGCCCGAAATGAACTGACGGTTTTGCCCTTGGTACTTTCGTCAATTACAGTTGCCCATGCTTTGATGATGTTCTTATGCGATGGTGTTCTTATTTTGAGAGTGATGTTTTTAAATGGAAAAGATTGGACAGACGAAGACGATAGGAGATATTGCATTGTTGGGATTGAAAAAAGTGGAGAAGAGGTATCTCATCGAAAGTGGTGTTTTATTGATATCTATGTTTTTTGGTTTTTACTGGGTGTTTTTGTTGTGGTTGGTTTTCAATTGATCTGGTGTTTTTGTTGTGGTTGGCTTTCAATTGATCTGGATTTCGATGTTTTAGGGGTGTTGTTTGTTTTCCAGTATATGGACTAAAAATACATTTAAGTAATTCTCAAAAAAAAAAAAAAAACATACATTTAAGTACTTTTAAGAATTAACTTAAAGAAATAAGGTGTCCACATGTCGCGCATTGACATGAGTCTAAGAATTCTGAGACATGGTATGTGCCTATATGTAGCACTTCCCAATATTGAATTATCGTATAGTTTCGAAATCCAACGACTTTTGACAATTCTACATCTTCAATCAATATGTCAAATTGGAACCATTTGCTTTGTTTACATAGATTAAAGCCATCAATCGGTCAGTTTTGTTTTTGAAAATTATGCATATACTAAAGTCGCTAGAGCAACACTGTTCATAGCATTGTTCACTGAAAATACGGTTTTACCCCTGGCTTCTTTTTTTTTTTTTTTTTTTTTTCTTTTTTACGATTCTGCCATATGCCCATATCCTTTCAGGTTTTTTATTTTTTATTTTTTTTTATGGGAGAATAATTATGTTTTGTATTTGTAAATTTCTACAAATCATGAAAAAAATTTATTGTTTGTTGTATCTCATTTGTTGCTAATCTATGATTAACAACAAAACACATCATAATAAATAAACTTGGAAAAAAATAAACTTGGAAACACATCATACCCGGGTCAATTTGCTAGTTGTTTACTACTCGGGTCCAAAACCATAATAAATTCAAAAGGAACTAATATAAATAAAGTATAGAAAGTGAAAAAGATGTAATAAAATACTAATTAATTGACAATAAAAAAAGATACTATTTAACCAGTATCATTTTGTCTAGTGACATAAGTCTAACAAAATTGGATGGAAGTGAGTGAGAGCTTTTCTTTTGTTCTAAACCCTAGTGCCGTCGCTGATAGGTGGCTTCTCTGGAGGCTTCATGTGCCTCCTCTCCAGCGTCTGCTCAAGCACACGAGCTTTCCCCGCCAAGGCTATATGCCGCTCATCTTTCAATAGAACTTTCTTCCAACAGCGGTCAGTGATCTGATAGGCTGGGTTTTCTTTGGGCTATTGCTTCAGGTCTGGGGTTGTCTGAGGTCGTGGGCTCCAGCTGGTACTTTGATTGGTGCCATGCCGATTCTAGTCAGCGATTGGTGGAAGAGAGATTGGGTGTAGGCACGATGGGGATTGCTTCTGCTGGGATTCACTTGGATATGGTTCGAGCAGCGACATAGATATCGAGCAAGACTGGCTTCTACTTCCTTACATGGTGACAGCTAGGCTTTAATTTGGTGGCTGATTTTGTTGCAACCATTGTCGAGATTGGAGATGGCAGAGCGTTGGGTGCCCAGAGTAATCTAGGTTTTCCAAGTGGGCTGGTGTTGGGCTTACACCAATATGTTGGGCCAAACTTTCCCATGGGTCTAGATTTGGGACCCGGGTGACCCTTTGCCTGACTCTATGTTATATTGGATTATCCCTCTCAGTGTTCCGCATTTATTTTCAAGTGGATTAAGCCTTCCTAGATTCTATAAAAAGTCTCAGTATAGTCACACAGTGAGTACCACAATTGTGTGCATTAGCGAGCAGTGTCCCTTTTGCTGGGTCGAATTTAGGTTTGATTGGTCTGCTGATTTTATGCATGCCCGAATATCAAATGCTGATTGTTGGGTCTACAATTTTCAAGGTCATGACAATGGTTCCGTTGTTGGTAATTATCTTGAGGATGATGAGGATTTACCTTATGAATTTGGTAGTATTTCTAGAAAAGTTTCAGAGCAGAGTTTTATTGTCCAAGAACAATCGATTGATGTAGTACATCTTCTAGTTTGTTCTATTTTAGCTCTAACACCTAGACGTTTCTAGTCTTTGTATGCTTCCCATTGATTACATGCATTTCTATGTGTGTAGGCTATGTTTGGTATGGCTGTTCCTTGAGAAAAAGCTGGCTTCTGCTTATTTCTGAGAATAAGTGGCTGAAAAGCAAAGCTGCTGAGTGTTTGGTAAACTGGCTTTTTATAAGGGCTGTCAGTGGCAGAAGCAGTGGCAGAGTGTTTGGTAAATCAAACTGGCTTGTGCTTTTTATTTGTGGAATGACCGAATTGGACATGAGAGATTATTTTGCTTAATTAATTGTATATAAAACAATATTGTTCAAATGATCTTGTTATTATTTTTAATCTTTATTATGTCCGTATTAATTTTTGTTAACTTTGAATTTTTATAAAGCATGGTGACTATTTGATTAATATTGGACAATATGATTATAAATCATGGTGACTATATTATTATAAATCATAGTTTCTAGTTCACATCAAATGTTCACGTTATTACGCGCATTCATCAAACTTTGAGTAATGCTATTTCTTATTGCTTCCATTTCTTGTGCACCGTGACCATGATATTCTTCTTCTACATCATCATCCATTTCTATCTCACCACTTGACCCATAACCTTCTCTTTCTTCACTGCGGACAAAATGTCTATCACCATGTGCATGTATCCGTCACAATTTTTGGTCGCTTGATACATAAGTCACAAAAGACACAAAATACACAAAAGATACATAAGTTACTGATAGCAGTATCCTCACCGCTATTTGTGCAATTACCGTGTTAAGGAAATTATTGTGAAATTGCCACGAGGGAACTGATCGATGGGGATATGAACAAAACAGCATAATTCATCTATATTCCCAGAAGTAGCAACATATGCAAACAACAATTTGCAGTTTCTATTTTTTCCCAAGGAAGAGATTCTGACATCACCTCAAGGGAACTGATCAGTCAGAAACGAAAAAGGAATGCAGATTTAAATATAAGTATCTTAATCTGGTTCAAGAAAGGTCGGCATGTGGGGATTGTTGAAGACATGGCATCCAGTATGTCAATTCTACCATATTTCATACTAGAAAACTAACAGATTTGATCACCTATGTACCATGATGGAAATTTTCATAGGATATGGGAGAGAGGAACGGATAAACAAAACAAGGTCATAAAAATGGCATTAAAGCAGATTTTTGCCTTCTCTATGTAAATAGAGAGAGAGTGTTCTATTTATAAAAGAACCCATAATCACACAGTGAAACATTTTCCAGTATATTTTACCAGATCCCCAATATTGAACTCTGAAGTTTGCTGAGTTGTAGCATATATTCCATCTCCGGAGACCGAGCAGAGGGAGATCGAGCAGAGGAGATCGAGCGGAGATCGAGCAGAGGGAGATCGAGCGGAGACCGAGCATCGGAGATCGACCGGAGACCGAGCAGAGGGAGATCGAGCAGAGGAGATCGAGCGGACGAGATCGAGCAGAGGGAGATCGGATGGGATGGCGTTCTGAGGTGTTATTTGAGAGAGATCGGATGGGGTGCGTTCTGTGATGTTCTGTTTGAGGGAGATGGGAGATCGAGCAGAGGGAGATGGGAGACGGGAGAGAGCAGAGGGAGATAGGAGATGGGATCGAGAGACTGATGGAGGGTGGGTGGCATCGGCTGTAATTGTTTCAGCCAACGGAGGATACAAAACGGGATTTTTAAAAATTCATTAATGAACAGCAGTACCGCTACAGTGCCCGACCGAGCTTCTGGCTTTTAAAAGCTGGGGGGAGCCAGCTTCTGCTTTTAGACAGAAGCTGGGGCAGCTTTTTTTAAAGCCTGAAAATAAGCCGAGTTACCAAACGCATGATGCTCTTGTGCTTATAAGCAGGGGAGCAAAAAAGCCCCCCCAAACATAGCCGTAATTATATCTAAAATACTAGAACTAAGCTAATTCTCAAGTTAATTATTATGTAATTAATATATTTTTATTTATTATGTAGGAAATAAACGGAATTATAGAAACAAAGTAAAACGGGGAAATTAGAGCAAAATGGAGTTTACGAGAAAATGACAAAATTATAGATGTAGTCAACTTTGATCAACGTCAACATAGAGAAGATGAAGGAAGAAAATGAAAGAAAGAAAAAAAGATTGTGGAGAACTATTAATTAAAACAAAATGTTTAATTAAAAGCATGGTGCTATGGGTGTAGCGCGTGCTCTGTGCTTTTCTTCCAATTTCCTTTTAAAATTCTTTTTGTTCTTCTATCCTTGTCCATTCACATGCTGCCACATGGCAGTCCATCCCATCTCAACATTAGCAGCCACACAAGTCCTTTCTTCTTTCTCACGAAATGATCATCCACAATAAGTCAATCTCTCCTCTCTCTCACAAAAAATAACTAAAATATCGAATATCGAGATCATATTAATAGTCTAAAAATTAGAAATTTTGGTGAAAATTTCGAGGAAATTTCGATTTAAGTAAATTTTTTAAAAAAAAAAATGATGGAAATTTAGAAAGTAACATGGAAATCATTAATAAATTTTCATAAAATGTTTACATGATCTGTTATCTATAGTATTTCAAAAAAAGTGTTTGATAAACTTAATTGTATAATAATTGTAGTAATTTATATTATAATATGATACACTGACAAGACAAATAAATAAAATTCTACATGAGAAATCTCAAAATGACTTAAATAGGAGATTGGAGAGTTAATTATCAATTATAATAATATTTTACAATTAAATAGATATGTTAAAATAAATATCGGTCTTCAAACAAACAGGAAAAGAAGTAGAAAATGGTCCATAGAAATACATAGAAAAGCTTTTTTTTTTAATAGAGCCAAATGTTTACTAGTTAGCAAATTAGATAATCAGAAGATTTATAAGCATGGAGAGAAAAGACTCAAAGCTTGATACATGACCCTATAAATTTTTAAAGTTTTCCTCTTTAGATGTTATACAGTCTAGTCAGATTGGATAAGGATAATGGCTAGTTTTCATAAGGTATTAGGTTCGAACCCCAACCTCGCCAAAATTTGGCTTAAATTTTAGTCAAAATACTTTCTGACCAACCCACATATCTCGAGAGGTGACAATAATCTCGGAATTTAAGAGAATATCAGGAATTTCGAGAAAATTTCCAATATTTCTAGAAATATCGCGAAATTTTGAAGATTTCTCACGATATTCTCTTGGTAAGTCAAAGATATATCTAGACCCTAAAAAAACGGAAATATCGAGAAAATTTCAAGTATATTATCGATTTTTCAATCCTTGCTCACGAATAAACACAGAGACCACGACCTATTTTTCCATTCTTCTAAGACCCCATCCCTCTTTTCTCTTCTCTAACCCACCGAGAACCATACCACCACACCCACTTCTTTCTATTCACTTTCAATTTTCACTCACTCCACCATCAAATCTTCATCAATCTTTCAAGGAATTTTCAAAGAGCATCAAGGGGCTTCAAAATTTGAGATTGGGTAAAGTGAGAAGCCATAAATCAAGGCTTGTCATAATTGCTCCATAGCAATTTGTGACTTGTTCTTATTACTTCTCACTTCTCTTCACCTTTACCTCTTTAATTGATGTATATTGTTGTTGATTTGTTGATGGATTGTGAGTAGTCTATTTAGGAAGCTAGGGTTTGAGCCCTAGCATGTATTTAATGTAATAAATATGTTTTGATTTAATGGTTTTCAATTTCGTGTTTGGCATGGACAATTCTTAGGTTCACCCCTTGGGTGAATGAACATATTCACCCTCTCTTGCGATTAACACATAATAACGTTATAATTTTCTAATCCAACCATTCATGTTGTATAACGTAATATAAAGACTAGCTCTGTAAAAAATAAATCAAAATTGAAGACCTTTTAGTTATTCATTTCTATAAAATATATGGACGGTTCATCATAATAGTAGTAAGTGTTGTTAGAATCATCCATTTGTTTGATTCAATTAGATATTTAAACGATTTCCGATTCGATTGATTTTTTATATAGACGATCTTTAAAGACTAATTTAAGATATGGACCGTTGGATTATAAGTTTATTAAATAAAAATATGTTAATCGACAATGGGGTGAATATGGACCGTTGGATTATAAGTTTATTAAATAAAAATATGTTAATCGACAATGGGGTGAATATGCTCGTTCACCCTAGGGGGAACCTGAGAATTGTTCGTTTGGCATATGTTGTATTCTATAATATTTGGCTTAGATGCATGCTTAGGAGCTTGATTAACTCTTGAATATGTAGATGAGCATGTCCAGAACAAATTAGGGGACTTGATTCTAGGACTCTTCACCTTTTGGTGCTACTAGAGGCCCTAACAAGGTTCTAGATTGTCCCAATTAAGTTTCTACGACTCTTGATCCAGAGTAGGAATACTCTTTAAGGAATCTAATGACCCATGAGCCTTGAAAAGCCTTGGGTACGGTTTTTTAATGCTATTATGAATTGAATGACCATTGTCGGAATATATTTGTGCATTAAATTTGGATAGGAGAATACCCTAGTGACCTAATTTCCATTTCTTGATTAGTTTATATTATCTTAATTTTTAGTTGCAATTTTATTTAGTTATCTTAATTTTTAGTTGCAATTTTATTTTTCAATTGTCAATTTTATTTTTCACAATCAAAATCAATTTTCACAAACCACTTCCCTTGTCTATACGACTTGGTTGTGAGCTCTGCATTCACTTGTGGTTCTCTTGACCCATTTTAGGCTTGGTAGTTCCGAACCGAGCATGTAAATAGCTTGGTGCTATTTTTTTAGGTTTATTAGTTAAATTGTTAGTGACTTAGTAATCAGCACAACCAAGGGTCGCAATTAGCTTTTCAATCCCCATGGTACGATAATTTCAAGTCTAAATACTTCTCAATTCTTTCATGACCATGCCCTTATTGAGCTTAAGTTGCGTTTAAGCACCAAATCACCCATTGGGATGCCCTCTTAAGGGATTTCAATCTCTAATTCAATGAACTTTTCTTTTCAGGTTTTTTACTTTAACCGTGTCTAAACGCTTCGAGGACTTTTGAAATGATACCTGAACTTTCAAAGTTATCAATGTGATACCTGAACTCATTTTTTCGTATCAACGTCGTACCTGCGGTCGATTTCCGTCACAGAACCGTTAACTATGACCACGTGCCCAGCACGTGAGACACAAAATAAGGGTAAAAATGACCTTTCCCACTTCCTTTAGTTCTTTACGGGGTTTTTTAGTTCAACAGTGTATGAACTCTTCGAGAACTTTTGAAATGATACCTGAACTTTCAAAGTTATCAATGTGATACCTGGACTCATTTTTTCGTATCAACGTCATACCTGCGGTCAATTTCCGTCACAGAATCGTTAACTATGACCACGTGCCTAGCACGTGAGGCACTTAATGAGGTTAGAAGACTAATTTACCCTCAAAAGTATTGTTTTTTATTTATTTTTTTGCTTTCTTTCTTTCTTTTTTTCTTTCTTGTTTTTCTTTTTCGACGTCTTCTTCCTTCTAATTGTCCCCTCCGATTGGAAGCCATGGCCACAAATCAGATCTCACCTTCTCTCTCTCTCTCTCTCTCTCTGATCCCTCTGTCTGAAATCTTAGGTAAATTCCAAGTCTCAGATCTAGAGGCCAAGAGTCTTGAAACCGTCTACACCGCTCCGCCCTGCAATAAATTCAGAGAAGCAAAGCCATCGAGCAAGTTGTGCTTGGAGACCTCCGATGAGATGGAGTCCCTGACAGTATCCGTCCATCAGAGAATTGGATTCAAGTTTTTCTTTGGGTTTTGCATTTTGCTAGGAAATGTCATCATCCCATCTGATTGCATTTTGCAGATGAAAAAGGAAATAGAAATGGAGAAGAAGAACTGAAGGTACGACGGGACACGTGAAGAACTAAAGGAAGTGGGAAATGTCATTTTTACCCTTATTTTGTGCCTCAAGTGCTGGGCACGTGGTCATAGTTAACGGTTCTGTGACGGAAATCTACCGCAGGTACGACATTGATACGAAAAAATGAGTTTAGGTATCACATTGATAACTTTAAAAGTTCAGGTATCATTTCAAAAGTCCTCGAAGAGTTCAGACACTGTTGAAGTATATACTTTTGAGGGTAAATTAGTCTTTTAACCTCATTAAGTGCCTCATGTGCTGGGCACGTGGTCATAGTTAATGGTTCTGTGACGGAAATCGATCGCAGGTACGACGTTGATACGAAAAAATGAGTTCAGGTATCACATTGATAACTTTGAAAGTTCAGGTATCATTTCAAAAGTCATCGAAGAGTTCAGACACTGTTGAAGTAAAAAACCCTTTCTTTTCAAACAAAAAGTGACATAAGTCTTCCTTTGTAAGTGGAAGATTGTGAATTTGACTCATGACAAAGGTTTAAAACTCCAAATGGTAACTGGACTATTGTGAAATGTATTTTTTGGTACCTATAAACTTTTTTTTATCCCAAATGGTACCTCAAATATTGCTTTGTCTCCAAATATAGTACTTTCGTTAGCTGTCCATTAAAGTAGCATACGTGGCATGTATTTGGGTTATGTTTTGGATTTTAAGTTTGTGATCAATATGTATTATATGTATGGGAGTTTTCATCTTAGATTTGTGATCAATATGAATCAAATGTTCTGTAGCTTTCAAAAAAGCAACTATGTGATTATGATTAATATGTACACTAGATTCATAAACATATTATGATTATAATCTAGAAATATTTTTCTTGGAAAAAAAAATTGTCTAGAAATCTGTTCTATTTATCCCTAGTGAATGTGCTTATGCAATTTAGTGGGGAAGTTGTGAAAATTCTTGGGAAAAATAAGTTATGAGAATTTTGGAGGGAAACTCTGTCATTTTGGAGGGGACAGGCTGACTTGGATTAGTATGTGTGGAAGCACAGATCATTTTGCCCCTCCAAATACATGTCACGTAGGCCGCTTTATAGAGAAATTTAATGGAAGTATTATATTTGTTAATGATGCAATACTTGAGGTACCATTTGGGGGGAAAGAAAATTGTATGTACCAAAAAAATACATTTTGCAATAGTTTAGGTACCATTTAGAGTTTTTAATACATCCACATAGGACCCAAAAAAAATTGTAGATACCTAAAATTACCTTTCGCAATAGCTCAAGTACCATTTAGAGTTTTTACCCCACGAAAAAACTAATTGCAATTCTCAATTGTTTATCTATCTAATCAACAAAAAACAAACTATTTGATTTGCCGATTTTCAGTCCTTCTCTCTAACATGGTGTAGCGAGAATTAGGGTTTTCTTGTGTAGCTTTCTCAGGCCACGGAGGTGTCCTCGTGACGGTTCATTCGTTCCTTGTATGTCGTGGTACCCTCAATGGGTGCTTTACGGGTGGGTGTCTTTTGTCTCCTTTTTTTCGCTGATGAAGGAGGCTATTGGTGAGTCTACGGCTATGGAGGTGGTCCTTCCATTTGCGGCAGAAGAGAGTAGAACAAGGAGATTTTATCTACTAGGGGAACTCATGAACCAAAAACCTTACAAGAATGAGGCTCTAATCAACTTGCTTTGGACTTTATGGGTTCCAGTTGTTGAGAATGCGGATTGATCTACTCTCACGGTGTGCCCCTTAGAGAACAGTAATCATATCCTCTTTTCATTTCATAGGGAGGGGGATCTAAAGTGGGTGGTGATGCTCCGTGGTTGTTTGAGTACTCTCTATTTACAATAGCTGTAACTGATGGTCTGGATGACCCTTTGAAAGTCTCTGTTTCCCAACAATTCTTTTGGTTCAGGATCTGAGGATTGCTTCCCTTATCCATGGATGGGGAAAGAGGAGAAGAGACTGGTAAATACATTAACAAGGTCATAGGGTTCTATGTGAGAACTGGCAGGTGCAGGGGAGGTAGTTTTATAGATAGCTATCTCAGAATTAGGGTTGGTATTGATGTGAGCGAACCACTGAAAAAAACATAGATTTCCTTTAGGCCAGCCGGTGCTGTGGCAAGCACGTGACATGATATTGAGTATGAGCACCTTCCTTTCTTCTAGTTTTTTCTGTGGGATGCTGGATCACACTGGGAAATGCTATCCTCGTTGGGAGGACGGGGATTGTGGAACCATGCTATTCAAACCTTTTAATGCTGAGAAGAAGGAAGAGTGGTTATGTAATCAGAGAAGACAGGAGATGGAGAATTATGAAAACTTGATAAGGAGCCGGGGATTTGGCTTACACTCTAAGAAACAAACCGGCTGGCTAGGTAATGCAAGCCCCCGAACTCACCACTACAGGGATGATTTGTTCACGTGAGGAGAAGGAAGTTGGTGATACGCCATAGTTGGTTGCTACTATATGGAGCTTGTTAGGCAGGAAGATAGGGATGAATTCCAGGTTGGTTTGATTGCAAAGAGACGCAGACTTACCTGTACTGAGAGTGGGAACTTCTATCCAGTGACGGTGTTGAGTGGCTCAAACGATCTCAGGGAAGTTCCAATTTTGGAATGCTCCTCCCTAACAGAAGCATTAATGGGGAATGTGTATTTCAAGGGGAGAAAAAAGGAAAGCAATGCAATCAGGAGTAATGTCGATCTTCCATTGTCAACTCCAGTAGTGCCAATTGAGGGAACGATTTTGGGTGATAAATCTGGGGTCTCATGGAGTAATTCTATTTCCAAAAATAAACAGATTATTCCCGCTTCGGTGGAAAACCCTAAGGATTTAAAAAAGGCTGACGTGGAGGTACAAGGTAAGTGTGATAATGGGTCGGGAAGTGAATCATGGCCCGCTTCTACTCCAAACACTCCAGGCCCATTATTCCTAGCCCATCCCAAAGAAAGAAGGGTTACTCAAATGGACGGTAAGGCAGGTTAAGGTGCTGATTAAATCTCCAAAGAAGAGTGTAAGGTGTACTCCTAAACGTCCCTCTGTGATGGGTCCGGCTTCGACCCATCACAAGTCATGAATGTTCAATGCTGGAACTGCCAAGGGATTGGGAACCCTTGGACAGTTAACGGGCTTAAAGTGTTGATCACCCTTAACATTCCCAAACTGGTGCTCTTGAGTGAAACAAAGTTTACGGTGGATGAGATGGTTGGTGTTCAGAAGCAGTTAGGATGGCGTGATCCATTTGCAGTGTCTTGTAAAAAGATAGTTAAGAGAAAGGGGAAGAGATCTCATTAAAATCTTATTCAAAGTATCATATTGATGTCATACTAGGGGAGGGTGCACATAGTCAGAGATTCACTGGTATTTATGGTCACCCCAAGGCTGAGCTAAGACATATGACTTGAAACTTTATTCGGAGTTTGCATGGGAAGAGTAATTTGCCTTGGGTCCTCGGAGGTGAGTTCAACGAAATTGTTGTCTTGCATGAGAAGAAAGGGGGATGATTCATAGGGGGAGACAAATGGAGGCTCTTGGTGATTTCTCCTTATCAGACTTACACTTTATTGGGCCTTGCTTTACTTGGCGTGAGGTTCGACATAATATGGAGGTTAAGGTCAGGTTGTACTTTTTTGTGCCTAGCTAAGAATGGAGAAGCTACTTCCTCAAATCTAGAGTGCTGCATCTCAATCCGAACGAGTATGACCATTTACCAGTCTTGTTGGAGGTTAGAAAGCATAGAAGAAAGAATAAGTTGTTTCACTGGGAGGAAATTTGGTTACGAGATAAGGACTGTAGAGCAGTAGTATATTCCAGTTGGGAGAGCACCACTGATTTGAATCCGTTCTTACGGGTTAGCAAAAAGATTGCAACTACCTGAGGGGCCCTCTTAAAAACAGAAATTGAAGAAGTAAGATCAAAACTTGCTGCTTTCAATGACAATACTCTTTCAGCGTGCCCTAGAGCTGACAAGTTGTCTTTTGAGTCACATCTGCAAGAGCTTCTTCAGCATCAACAAGTGTTTTAGAAGCAAATGACGAGGGTTCTTTGGCTTTCTGATGGAGACATGAATACAAGATTTTTCCACCAAAGCAAAACTAACAGAAAGAAGAAGAATCTTATCAAGGGTTTGGGTGACAAGTCTGGTGTGTGGCATTCTGAAGACAAGGAGGTTGTGCTTTCATATTATACGGATTTGTTCCAGTCATCACAGCCTCAGAAGTCAGAACATTGAAGAGGTGGTTCATGTGTTTCCTCGAGTTATTACCGCAGATATAAATGATGTCTTGTGTCAAGATATTATTGGTGAGGAGGTATGGCTGGCCATCAAAAACATGAAAGCTTCAACTACCCCAAATTTGAACGGATTTGCCCCATCTTTCTATCAGCAGTTTTGGCATGTAATAGGTGGTGACTTAATGGAGGCAGTCAAAGATTTTTTTAAATCTGACCGTTACATGCGATATTTGAATTGCACGTTTGTTACATTGATCCTCAAAGTGAGGTCCCCTGAGAATGTCAGCCAGCTGAGGCCCATTAGCCTGTGCAATGTGCTCTATAAAATCGGTTCGAAAGTTTTAGCTAATAGATTGAAGCCTCTACTTTGAGAAGATCTGATCTCAAAATACCAAAGTGCTTTTGTCCTGGGTAGGCTAATCTCAGACAACTCCCTGATTGCATTTGAGCTTTCTCACTTCTTGAAAAGACTATGTGGTGATGGTGTGGGTTTTGCCGCCTTAAAACTCAACATAAGTAAGGCGTACGACATGGTAGAATGGAATGTTTTCTTGAGGCTATTCTACGACAATTTGGCTAAAGGGAGATGTGGATTGGAATGATTATGAGGTATGTGACTATATTGTCTTATTCTTTTTGATAAATGGGGAAGCCAGATGTGTTGTGAAACCCTCAAGAGGATTGAGCCAAGGGAACTATATTTCCCCGTATATGTTCTTATTTTGTGCTGAAGCCTTGTTAAGACTAATTTCTTACGCTGAGATAGATGATAAGCTGCATGGTGTCACGATATGTAATGGGGCTCCTACCATTAGTCATCTATTCATTGCAGATGACTCTTTCATTTTCTTCAAGGCAGAGGAAAGCGAATGCAATGAAGTCAATAACCTCCTGTTAAAATATGAAAGAGTTTCCGGCCAGCAAGTCAATTTCCAAAAGAGCTGTGTTTCTTTTGGTCGCAAAGTTCCACTCTATGTGGAATTTGAGTTGGTTGAATGGTTAGGGGTGTTGCGTGTAGCTAAGCAAGATAAGTATTTGGGCCTCTCGATAGAAGTTAGCTAGTCCAAAATAGAGGCATTCAGTTTTATCACTGAGAAAATAGAGAAGATAACCTAAGGATGGTGTGATAAGACTCACAGTGTAGCAGGCAAAGAAACCCTAAAAAAGGCTGTTCTCCGAGCCATTCCTAATTACGTTGTTTTGAGCTCCCAAAACACTTGTGCCTCACAATGCACAAGCTCTTGGCCAAGTTTTAGTGAGGTGATAAAGGTGAGACAAGGAAGATACATTGATTGGCTTGGGAACGGTTGTGTTGTCCAAAGAGTAAGGGTGGAATGGGATTCCAAAACATGATTCATTTTAACAAAGCCTTTCTACCAAAACAAGGCTAGGGGCTTATGATGAGGCCAGACTACTCAAGGAAAGATATTTCCCTTCTTCTGATTTTTGCATGCTATATTGGGTAACGATGCATCATATGCATGGAGAAGTATCCTTGTAGGTCGAGAGGTACTAAATCAAGGACTTTGTTACCAAGTTTGGGATGGTAGGCGTATAGCAGTCTGAATGGACCCATGGCTTCCCCTCCCTCACCAATTTCATCCTTTCTCACAACCTATGGATGGCACTGAGGACTGGATGGTTAACGATTTAATTTATGAAGAGATTATGGAATAGAATATGCAGCTAATTGAGGAACTGTTCACAGTGGAGGAAGCCAATATTATATCACGCATCCCTCTCAACCTCATAGGAGAAAGTGATAAGCTGGTTTAGTACTTTGATCGACATGGTTCTTATACAGTCAAGACTGGGTATCATACGACCAGGAGTGCAGATAAACTAACAGTGCATGTGTTCTCTTCGGGCAGCGATAGTAGACCGGCTGACAAGTTTTGGAATAAAATCTGGAGAGTTAGAGTTCCTCCCAAGGTAAAGGATTTTGTTTGGAGGTTGTGTCGAGATATTCTCCCTACTCAAGCGGCTCTTTGTAAAAGGATTCCTATTCCCAATAAGAAGTGTGTTTTCTGCCATGATGGGGTTGAGGGTAGCTTGCATATGTTTCGGGAATGTTCAGTAATCTGGTGTTTCTGGACACACAACCCTCTCAAGCTACGTCCATTGGCGTTCTCATCTACAAAAATGGTGGACTGGGTGTTTCTAAAAGAATTATGATTGTGACTGAATTAGTTTTCCTTCTATTGATAATCACCAATATATACAGATATCCAACCTTGATAAACAAGGAATTCCTATAATCTAGGGATACAGATAAAGCCATAATCCTCCTGTACATGATTTCCTAAAGATACAAGAAATCTATTCTTAATTACATAATATTCTCAACTAATTACATAATATTCTCAACACTCCCCCTCAAGTTGGAGAGTGGATGTCAAGAGCTCCCAACTTGTGCAACAAATTCTTAAACCTTTCTTTGCCCAACGCTTTTGTAAAAATGTCTGCCAATTGCTGCAAGGTTCCAACGAACCTAGTGCGAACGGACCCATCAACTATCTTTTCACGAATGAAGTGACAGTCCATCTCAATGTGACGAGTTCTTTCATGAAAAACTGGATTTGCAGCAATGTGTAAAGCTGCTTGATTATCACAATATAACATGGCAGGTTTGGCAATAGGTATGTGCAAATCAACAAACAAGTTTTGCAACCAAGTAAGCTCACAACATGTACCTGCCATAGCTCTGTATTCAGCTTCAGCACTTGATAAAGATACTGTTTTCTGCCTTTTGGTGCGCCATGAAATAAGAGATTTTCCTAGGAACACGTAGTAGCCAGTGGTAGAACGACGAGTAATGGGACAACCCGCCCAATCAGAATCACAAAAAGCTCTCAAACTTAAATCGTTTTCACTATGCAAAAGAAGACCTTGACCAGGACATGACTTTAAATACCTGACAACCCGAAGTGCTGCAGCCATATGATGTAAACGTGGCTCATGCATAAATCTGCTTAAAACATGAACTGAATAGGTAATGTCAGGTCTGGTGATGGTGAGATATATGAGGCGGCCAACCAAACGCCTATATGCTGCCGGATCCTTAAGCAATTCTCCCTTATTTGACAATTTTGTTTCTTCCATTGGAAACTCAACAGGTTTGGCACCCAAAAAACCGGTATCCTTGATAATTTCCAATGCATACTTCCTTTGGGACAAATATATACCTTTTCCTGAACGAGCAATTTCAATCCCAAGGAAATACTTAAGATCACCCAAGTCTTTAATTCTAAAGCGGGTATGTAGAAACTGTTTAAGAGCCTTATTGGAGTCCAGATCATTCCCAATGATGAGAATATCATCAACATAAATCAACAATACTGTAAGGGAATTACCAACCTTCTGAATGAAGAGAGAATAGTCGGCCTTTGATTGAGTGAATCCAGCAGAAAGTATCGCCTCAGTAAATTTAGCAAACCATTGTCGTGATGCCTGTTTCAAACCATACAAGGACTTGTTGAGGCGACAAACATAATTCTCCCCCGGTCACCGAAGACCAGGAGGAGGTGACATGTACAGCTCTTCATGGAGATCCCCATTAAGAAAGGCATTATGAACGTCAAGTTGGTGAAGGGACCAGGCCTGACAGGCTGCAAGAGCAAGAACACAACGGACAGTAATCATCTTGGCAGTGGGGGAAAAGGTATCATGGTAATCAATGCCTGCAGCCTGTGTAAAACCCTTGGCCACCAGACGAGCTTTATAACGCTCAATAGAACCATCTGCCTGACGTTTAATCCGGTATACCCACCTACATGCAATAGGGCGTTTGCCAGGAGGAAGAGGAACAAGAGTCCAAGTATTATTGGCAACAAGAGCGGCAAGTTCAGCATCCATGGCGGTTTGCCATTTAGGATCAGAAGCAGCTTGAGCATAAGAGGTAGGCTCCTCATCCCTACTAATAGCAGCAACATAGGATAGGTGCAACGGTGAATAACGCTGATAGGAAATGAAATTGCATAGAGGATAGCGTGTACCTTTGAGAGGATTCGGCAGAGGAGATGACAAAGGGTGTGGAGGTAAAATCACTTGCGAGCAGACGTAGTCCTTGAGACGGACATTAGGAACATGTGGGCGTTGTGAGCGTCGCGGAGCAAGGATAGGATCATGGTCGGCCAAAGGAGGAGGTGCAATGGCAGGTTGGTCGAGGGGAACAACAGGTTGGTCAATAGGGTGGAGGACAGCAGTATCTGTGTCGAACAAAAGAGGAGAGGAAGGAAGGGAGCTGGAGGATGGTAACGAGGTATCAATCCTGGGCGGGGATTGCGACGAGGTATCAATCCGGGGCGGGGATTGCGACGAGGTATCAATCCTAGGCTGGGATTGCAATGAGGTATCAATCCTGGGCTGGGATTGCAACAAGGTATCAATCCTGGGCGACGCAGGTTCTAGAGCTGGAGGTGGTGGAGGTGGTCGGTGTGAGGTGGCGCTATCAAGGATTGGAATAGGAAGTGAGAAGGAAGGAGGAGAAGATGACGAAATCCCTTGAGAAGAGGATTGAAAATGGAAAGTATCCTCCAAAAAATAACATCACGATTTGTAAAAATCTTTTTGGTTTCAAGATTATATAACTTATATGCTTTCTGACCAATCGGATATCCAAGGAAAATGCATTTATGAGCACGTGGAGAAAATTTTGAGGAAGGAGTGACAGAAGTGGCAAAAGCGATACAGCCAAAAACACGCATTCGAGAATAATCAGGAGGTGTATTATAAAGTACCTCAAAAGGAGTTTTCTGGTGAAGTAAAAGAGTGGGCAGCCTATTAATGGTGTAGGCAGCGGTGAGAAGACATTCACCCCAAAATTGAATAGGTAAATGAGATTGAAAACGAAGAGCTCGAGCAACTTCTCGGAGGTGTCGGTGCTTGCGCTCAACAACACCATTTTGTTGAGGTGTGTAAACGCAAGAATGCTGAAAAATGACTCCTTGATCTTGAAAGAAGTTGCGTAAAGAAAGGAATTCAGCACCATTATCGGAACGAAATTGCTAAACATGGGTATGAAATTGAGTTTTAACATAGGCAAAAAAATGTCGAAGTAAACGCTGCGTCTCACTGTTGTGATGCATGAGAAAAACCCATGTAAAACGAGAAAAATCATCCACTATAGTAAAAAAATAATGAGCACCATTAAGAGAAGGCATCTTATGACGTCCCCAAATATCACAATGAATAAGGGAAAAACATGGAGAAGTTTTTATTGAACTAGAAGGAAAAGGTTGGCGGGTCTGTTTAGCTAAAGGACAAACCGTACATTTATGACTAGAATCAAAATCAAAAGAAAGAGAATTCTTGGCTAGAAATTGTAAACGAGCAGGAGAAGGGTGTCCCAAGCGGCGATGCCAGAGATCAGATGGTATGGTGATGTGACCGACAAAGGGATGTGTGGTAGGAATGGAGGAAGACAACGCCACAAGATAGTATAAATTTCCACGTCGCTTACCCACACCAATCATCATCCTCGTAGCCAAATCCTGCAAAATACACCAAGAAGGGAAAAAGGTTACTGAACAGTGCAAATCATTTATAGTGCATCCAACAGACATCAAATTGACATCGAATGAGGGAACACAAAGCACATCCCGCAAAACTGCATTATTAATAGTAATTGACCCTTTCATAGTGATGTTTGCCTTGGCTCCACTAGGCAAAGAAACAGAAGGAAAAGATGCATTCTTGTGGCTAGTAAAAAGATGTGGTGCATTAATAATGTGGTGAGTTGCTCCACTATCGATTATCCATCGATTAGGATCCACCATAGACAAACCTGAAGCAAACTCTGTAGCAGAAGCGGCATTAGCCTGAGGAGTTGGTGGCTTCGAATTCAATGCAGCAATAACCTGAGTGTATTGATCTTCAGTCAGGTTGGGAAGTGTCACTTGCAGCTCCTTAAATGAAGGTGTGCAATCAACATGATTAGCAGAGGCATCATTGTGTGGTGGAGGTCGATTTCCTTGTTGTGGATTGCGTTTATAGAGCCGATGACTAGGTGGAAAGCCATGTTTCCTGTGACAAGTCTCCTCAGTATGATAAAATTTGTTACAATAGGTGCATTGAACTGGAGTGCGATTGCGAGAACTGCTGCCTTGATTGCCAAGATTGTAACGAGGTATCAATCCTGGCCTAGGATTGTTACGAACGGCCATTGCTGCTGCATTGGATGGAGCAAGGGCAGCAACACCAAGTTCTCGCTGCTTCTCTTCCTAAGTTACTGAAGCATAGGCCTGTCTCACAGAAGGTAATGGATTCATTAGCAAAATTTGACCACGAGTACCTGCATACGATTCATTCAAGCCCATAAGGAATTGCATGAGTTTGGTGCGGTCATTCTGTGCCCCACAAGTACAATTCTCCACTGTATTGTATGAGGCAAGTTCATCCCAAAGTGATTTCAACTTGGTATAATAAGCAGCGATTGACAATTGGCCTTGTTCAATCTTGTAGATGTCTCTTTGAACCTGGAAGATACGTGGGGCGTTTCCCAAGGCGAAGCGTTCCCTGAGGTCTTCCCAAATTGCATGAGGTGTTGTGCAGGAGAGGACCGAATCAGCAAGGTCTGGTTCTAGAGAATTGAGAATCCAGGACAAGACCATGTCGTTGCATCGCTGCCATAGAGCATGCTCCTCTGGTTTCTTGATTGCAGATGGTTCTTTGATTGCACCAGTGATGAATCCGGTCTTATTCTTTGCACTCAACGAGATCCTCATGGCGCGACACCATGAGTTGTAATTGTCTCCTGTCAATTTCTTGGAGACAAGGATGAGACCGGGATGGTCTGAATGATGGAGGAATAGCGGATTTGCAGATTCATCCGAGGAGGTGCCGCTGGTGCCGCTGCCACCATTGGGAGTTTCAGAAAAGATATTGTCTCCAGCCATGAAGAGTTAGGGAAAACGAAGAAGGATAAAGGCTGCAAAAGAATTTTGCAGAAGAAAGAAGAGTCAGGACGTTGCCTGCTCTGATACCATAAAAGAATTATGATTGTGACTGAATTAGTTTTCCTTCTATTGATAATCACCAATATATACAGATATCCAACCTTGATCAACAAGGAATTCCTATAATCTAGGGATACAGATAAAGCCATAATCCTCCTGTACATGATTTCCTAAAGATACAAGAAATCTATTCTTAATTACATAATATTCTCAACTAATTACATAATATTCTCAACAGTTTCTTGCAATGGATTCTCTTCCAATGCAGCATCTGGTGATCTTCATTATGTTGCTTTTGGCCATTTGGTGTGAACGAAATAATTTGGTTTGGATAGAAGATGACTGCAACCTTTTCCATATGTCCACCTGGGCTCTCCAGCTTCTAGAAGATTATCAGAAGGTTCATCCCAAGTTAGTTCACAAGGTTAACAGACCCAAGACTAAATGGTTTTGCCCACCTAGTGGAAGACTCAAGCTCAATATAGATGGGGCGTATTTGGCCGATTCTGGTAAGGGTCGTATTGGTGTGGTAGTTAGGGATGAAACTGGTGTTTGTGTGGCTGCTTTTGCTCGACATGTGCCTTATGCTCTTTCTGCGTTGCATATGGAAGTGGAGGCTATACGTGCCAGTCTGCTTATTGCCATTGATCAAGGTTGGACTGCAATTGAAGTTGAGAGCGACTGTGTCATAGCTTTGAATGCCCTGACTGATGAGAAAAATGATGTGTCAGGCTTTTCATTTTATTCTTCTCAGGCATATCTTTAGCGAAGCAAAGGGGGTTGCAAATAAACCTGCACACCTTGCTAGGTCATCCTTGTTGAATGTGTTTTGGGAGAATGAAATTCCTGATATTATTCAGGATGTGCTAATAGAAGATAGTTGTAATGTTTCACGAGATTTAGATTCTATGTCCCCCTTGTTGTACTCTCTCTATAAATAATAATAATCTAGGCGGGAGTAATATAGCTCCAACCTAGCGGGTACCTTTGCCCGTATTCCCAAAATATATATATATATATATATATTTGATTTGGCATATCTACTAGAGCTAAGACATTAGAAGTAACAATATTATCGTTCTTCAAATTCAGATTGGCCATACATAATGGAGATGCTCTTAGAGAAAAGAAAGAATTAATGAGCTAAGACATTAGAAGTAACAAAATTATCGTTCTTCAAATTCAGATTGGCCATACATAATGGAGATGCTCTTAGAGAAAAGAAGGAATTAACGAGCTAAGACATTAGAAGTAACAATATTATCGTTCTTCAAATTCAGATTGGCCATACATAATGGAGATGCTCTTAGAGAAAAGAAGGAATTAAAGACGAAATCAGACCCAATTGAATCAAAGGTTGGAACACACAGTTGGCGTCTGATTGGGGAAATGATAGGTATCCCGCAAATTAGTGGAAACGAAGATTGAAAGAAGAGGAGAAATTGGTAAAAGAACAAACAGCGGCCAGCAGAGTAGAAATATTCTGTTAAGTTTGGCTGATATTTAACTAAGGTGATAGAAGTAAAATAAATTTTACACAGCAGACTAAAATCAACTCAGGATCATCCATCTGGGTCTATAGTTGGTGAACATTAAGAACCAGCCAACAACAGATAGGGAGTGGTGACTACAATAATCAGCATCTAGGTTTCCAGTGGAGGCAAGATCCCTTCTCTCTTGGACATTTCATAGAGGGCAATGGCTGCCAAAACCTTTGCATCAGCTGTCATGCACCAGAGCCTTTCATAAGGAACCACATGAACCTTAATCAGCTCTCCATGTTCACGAAGACCTGTTTCTTTACCTTGCAGCTGCTCAATAATCTCTTTACCCACCTTCCCTCTGTATAAAAAGAGGCCAATTTCTTCATCACAGCCTCCCTAACCACGAAAAAAACGAGAAAGAGTGACCAACAGACAAGGGGAACAAAAAAGAGGTCTCGTACATTTGAGTTTCAAATGACATTCCAGAAAATAAATAGAGCAGCTTACTGGCGAAGGAAATATTCTGCACCCAGTGGATTGGTCGAGGAAGGATGTGAGGTTCACCATGTGATCTTGTTTTAGGTGTATACCAGTCTCCTCCTCAACCTGTCGAAGTGTTACGTTACTAATCATGCATTAACTTTGTGTAAATTTGTGAAACTTGCAATTTGTCAGTTTACACTATAGTCGAGTGACACAGAAGTTGAGACATAACTCAGCCACAAATAAACATAGTGGAAACTGTCCATTTGCCACAGCGTATATACATGTATAGAAAGTACAGTGACAATTTAGAGGAAAGATATACCTCAACACTGAACTATAATCAACCACTATATAATGGAACAATTATCTGCTCAAAACCAAAAACTGGAATCATAGCTTGTAAACATAGAAATATGTGTACATCATATTACAATTGAGAAAGTAGAGAGAGAGAGACCTCACGGATTGCAGCTCCAAGAAAATCACCGTTGTCAACATCCAACATTCCAGCGGGCAACTCCAATATAAACCTTCCCACAGGGATTCTAGCCTTTGACATGCACGAATTTTAACAGAGTTTGAATAGATGGAAGTAAAATGTAATCATTTCTGCCATATATTACGGATGATTGAGATCATCAGATAAGTACCGCATTGTAAAGCTTGTTGTAAAAACCAAAACACAGATCTACCTGCTCAGTAAGAACAGCATACGTCTTGTCCTCTGACTCCAAAAGGATAAGCACAGCTGCAGCTGGTCCTCGTGCAAACACAATACCTGGAACCTAAGTATGTTTAAGTTCATACGGGAGAAGGAAAAAAAAAAATCAAAAATAATAGATGAAGCAAAGTAGAATTTCAAGACAAGCCACGCAGCTGATTGACATTGATGGATTTACCTTTATCCCTGTTTGTTTATCGAATACATCTGCTTGAAATTTCAGAAAACCGATGTGCTTCCCGAACATATCCACTCCCTTATCCAAAATATCAATCAAAGATTTAGAAACGACTAAAGTGATATGATATATAAGCCCCCTGTTACTAAAACCATATTTCAGATTCTACAACAGGACAACTTTGTCAACTGATGAGGAAATCATAATAATCAATTAACCCACTTGAATGGAATGAACTACCTGAATTAAAACTCGTGTAAGAGACATGGAACCGCCGTGTAAAAACCCATTTTCACTCTGGGTGTTCTTCAGCCACTGCTGAAACAAGGAAGAATCGATAGCACTCCTGCAAGGTGCCATAGACTGTAAACTACTTCAACATCTCTATTTATAACTGGGTCTTAACAATACCAAAAACCAGAACATTCTAAAAACAAAGTGCGACTATGACTCGCCTGAAATCGGGATCGGAGATATGGGGGGCAGCGACTATCTGGACGGGTTGGGCGGGTTGACAGGACAGAGTAATGGAGTGAGTTAACGGTGGTGACGAGTCAGATGACATTTTGCAGTTGAAGGATCCAACCTCAGTCGGACTAGACGAAAGGCGGAGTCGTTTTGAGTGCTCGGACATAATAGTCCAGAGTCGACCTTGCTGCGCAACGCGCGGGAGGAGCAGTACTGGTAGCTCCAGCTGCGGAGTTACCAAAATGCCCTTTTAATTAAGTGGGCTGTTGACCCATTGACCCTGAAATACTGAAATAATGCTGATCAACATTTTTGATGTTGATTTTATTTAACATTTGGAGTTGGTGACGCCGTTCGCAAGCAACTGACTTTTCTTGCAGCTTAGGGTTTGATTTCATTTGTTTGATTTTTTAAAATTAGGGTTTGATATTGGGGATTGCTTGCTAAGTTTGGTATCTAAAAATTAATTACAGAGATTTGCGAGAAACAAACTAATATTAAAAAGAAAAAAAAACTAATACTTGTCCAAATATTAAATTGCAATTTGCAGCTGACATTTTACAAAAGTATCCTTGAAAAAAAGGCACATGACAATCCATGATTTTGTTATTGATACCTTGGTCAATGTGAAAGATGAATATTCAATTAGGGGGCGGATCCGTGGCATCATAAATTATAGTTAAAATTATACTTCAATTACCAACCATTAGATTAAAAGACTATCAATGGATGAGATTAGTCATACAGAATAATATATCATTACCTATTATTTTAATTTCTTTTTAATTAATTAATCAAATCTATTTATTATGATTTAATAAAAATCAATAATTTCTATTCTTATTTGGAATACAATTAAGGAATCAAATCTTTCAATTGTTTTCCTATTGAAACTCATCAAAAAAGAAAAAGAAATCGATCAGATGAGGCCTTTGATGAACTAAATGAACATGAAAGAATTTTACACAACGTCAACTAGATATCATGAGACCTGATGTTTATCATCAACAAATGGCATGAACTGTACAATATTTAGAGCAAACAGAAGAAAAAAAAAAATTAAGGGTAACCTATTGGAAATATGCAATGAAAATATGATGACTCTTGATTTTGCTGTGTCATCTTGATGAAGAAAAGGTGAGAAAGAGCTAGAGAATTCAATCAGTTTTCATCATGCTTCGTCAAACGCCTCATCAGTTCTTTTTGAGCAGTAGATGAGTTTCAATAGGAAAACAATTGAAAGATTTGATTCCTTAATTGTATTCCAAATCAGAATAGCAATTATTGATTTTGATTAAGTCATAATAAATAGATTTGATTAATTAATTAAAAAGAAAAGAAAACAAAACAAAAATAATAGGTAATGATATATTCTTTATGACTAATCTCATCCATTGATAATCTTTTAATCTAATGATTGGTAATTGAAGTATAATTTTAACTATAATTTGTGATGCCATGGATCCGCCCCCATTCAATTAAGATACCAATTTGATAGTTTTTAAACTTAAGGTACGAAAATGTCAAATAGCCTAAAATTAGGAAATTATATATGACTTTTTTCCAATTTTATTATAAGACATTTTGTAAATATTAGAACTTTCAAATGAACCAGGTAGTAATATGAAATATATTTTGGTGGTTTACCCTGTGGAGGGTATAATACTAGAAGAAATAAAGATGTTGATGGAGCTGTTGCAGGTTTCTTCTCTTGCTTCCATTTTCCGTGATGGAAAGTTGGGAACAAGACTGCACGTCTGTAGCCCGTAAGGGCATTCCTCAGGGTCAGAAGAATGGTCTCCTAGACTCATGTAGGTTTTCACTACTGATAAGTCTGTAACCAATATCTTTTTTTTTTTTTTTTTGGGAAATGCTTGAATACCTTAATTTTAGGGAAATTAGTCTCATTTCCTCACCAAATTTATACATTTTCCCATTACTCATAAAATAATTGATTTTCTTCCCTAGTACGGTAGTACCAATTAAACTCTTTCTTCTTTTTCTTTTTTTTTTTTATGAAGAAGAAGAAGAAATTGTCAACTGTTTTATAATTTGACAAGATTACACATAACGACCCACTCTCCTGGGCCTGGCAAAAGAGTCATTATCTAAGTAAACCCATCTTTTCAAGCTATTAAGCCCAAACAGAAAAGCACTTACAAAGCCCATGAGAAATCAATGGAGGCAAAGGAAATGCGGGCTAGTTTGCGACATCTCTTCTAACCAAACAAACAGGTCGCAGACTCAACATCAATTATGATTATCACAAATGGTACCTGAACTTATCCTCTATCTTATCGATGATACCTGAACTTCAATTTTGATCACAACTAGTACCTGAACTTTTCGATTTCATTTCAAATGGTACCTATCACTAACTTCCATTAATGTTCTGTTAATGTAACGTCCCGTACCTCAATTTACCAGTTTACTAGTCATTTGGACGGTAAACGACCTTTACCTTCACTTTTATTGTCGTTTCGGTACTTTTAGGGGGCCCTAAAAGATGACTTTTTGTTCGGATCAAAATTTGAGAAAATTTTCTTCATGAAAGTTGTAGGAGACGTTAAACCGAGCGCGTGCATATGTGGTACGTAAAAATCGGAGTTCGTATGTCAAAGTTATGAGTATTTTCGTGTGAGGGGTATTTTGGTCATTTCAGCACACCTTAATTATAAGGGGCTGATCAGCCCCATTTCCAGCCATTCTCCCCCATCTTTTACGACAAAAACCAGAAAGAAAAAGAGAGGAAGAGAGAGAGAAAGAGAAAGAAAGGGAGATCCGTTCAAACCGTCGACATTTTGGAGAAACCTCAAGGTATAAAGTTGTTCTTTACCTCATGATCTTTCTTTTGAGTATAATTTTGCATATATATTGGAGGATTTTAGAGATTGAAAATCCGGCACTATTCACAAATTGGTGGTTTACTGTTTTCTTAATTGTTGAGGTAGTTCTAGTTGTTTTCTGAACTTGGTGTAGTTGAGAAAAATGCTAGGGGGATTGAGATGAAGCTGCTGCCAAAATTTGGTGACCATCGGAGAAGTTGACCGCCGAGTGAACAGTACTGCGCGAACAGTGCGGTGCGTGAACAGTGGTGAGGTTTAAACAGAATTTAAATTCTATTTTTTTAGCTAGTTAAATCCTATAATTTTTGTAGAGGTTGATTATGTGAATTTGGTTGGAATTGGAGAAGTTTTTAATCGATTATAAATTTCTAAAGATTTGGATTTCGGTTAATGTTAATCGTGAATCCGATTGTCGGATTTCCTCCATAATTGTTATATAGTCTGAAATCGACGAGTGGGTAGTGTTTGTGAAGTTTGGTAATTTTTGGAGAAACTTGGAATTAAGTATGAATTTTGAAGTTTAGGGTTTCGATTATCGAATTACAAGAATCCGACCGTCGGATATCTCTCGGTTCTGCCTTGAAACCTTTAAATTAACGAATTGGTATTAGTGATATAATTTGGGCTAAATCCGAGGAGAGTGGGAGATGTAATTATGAGGAATTGATTTTAGGAATCGTATTAAATTATTGAAGAATTATTCACAGAATATAATTGTGTATAGGACGACGTACCGAGCTATTGCTCGATGACGGAACACAAATGCGTGATCGTCGGAATAGTACTGTGAGTGGACTTTTATTTTTAAATATTGATGCATGCATTTATTTTCTTAAATAATGCTCTAGTTTTAATCATATTACTTATTGAGCAAATGATTTGTTTTTCGGAAATTCGATCTCGGTTTATCTCGTGGATTGGCTCTCGATAATGAGTTTCAAAGGTTGATTACGATTTATAATATTATTTGACAAATTGCTTATTTCCGAGGTAATTTTCCGGAATTAAGTATATTTCTAATTGCCGATTTAAGTTCCTGGAAGATTCTCGAGATGAGTTTCGATGGAGTTGGATTTTCTCATTTATTTATTGACTTTCGGTTTTGGCATCGGGAATGCCTAATTAAGGATTTTGGATTTGGTTGGTTTCTTGGAGATTTTGAGAGATTTTTTGGAAATGGGATTTGCTTATACTAATTTCCGGTTTCCTTTACGGATTTGAGAATATTTTGGGCGTGTGGGACACGCCGTCGATTTATTTCTATTTCTCACTTATTTATTTTGAGATTGAGAGTAATCTTGGCGTGCGGGGTCACGTCGTTGAATACATGGTTTCTATCTCGTGAGAAATGTGGGGAAGCTACATGGATTTACTGGTTTTCGATGATTTTTCCTCACCATACGCGGGTCATGTGATTTGGTCTCCTCCTCACAGACTTTGTGTTTGTGAGTGGCAGTTGAGGTAGTTTATTCTCCTCCTCACTTACTTTGTGTATGTGAGTGGCAGTCGAGGTGATTTATTCTCCTCCTCACGTGGGTGGCAGTCGAGGTCATATTCTCCTCCTCACACAATCTATGTGTGAGTGGAAGTTGAGGTTATTAGTTCTCCTCCTCGCACAATCTATGTGTGAGTGGCAGTCGAGGGTAGGTAGAGCCTGGGAGGCTCCATTACCCGTATGGTGATATTTCTTCCCCATATCCTATCATTACTTGACTAGCGGGGCCTAGTCTGATTTCCGTTTAACCAGCGGGGCTGGTCTTATTCTGTTGAGTATCGGAGTTTCCATCCTTCCTTTCAGTTGTTTGGGACTAGCGGGGCTAGTCGGTTTTCTTGAGCGGAACTCCTTTTGTTTCGTTTTCCTAAATTTGTGCATGCATCGGGAGATTTTTTAATAAATTAAATGTGGGAAAGTATAAAATCTCTTTTGTTTAAAATTGCTTATTTTTGTCCACTCAAACTAACGTGTTTTTCAATTACTTTCCCCTGGGCCCTTCTGTTTCAAATGCCCAGTTTGCAGGCGAATTAGTGAGGTCGGACGTACACGGAGTTGAGGCATAGTCAACAGCATGGCTTCCGCGTTTGCCTTTGAGTTAGGTTGTCCTTATTTACCTTTCTATTAGAATTGCTCTGATTACCTATGGAATTTATGTTTTTTTTTCAAGTTGAGGTTTGTGTTTTGTGAATTGGAGATTGATGTTGAGTTGGGGAGCAGGGTGGCTCCAGAAGTACAAGGATGATTTGATTTAGAAGTGTAAATGCTTTCTACAGGTTTTGGGTAGCCCATTTTAGGGGAAGTTCCGCCAAATTTTTGGTAGAATTTCTTCTAAAGTGGGCCCCGCAGGGCCACTTCGGATTTCAGGGTGAAATCCGGGGCGGGTCCTGTCAGTTAAAAACTGACATGTGCAGGTATAAGACAATATTTGATGTATGTGCCTTCTGTAAATTAACTATTCTTAAAAAAAAAAAAAAAAAAAAAAAAAAAAAAAAACTGACATGTGTAGAACACATGACCTATATTCAAGAATAGTTTGACGAAAATACCCATTTATTTAGGGTCTTTGACCCAAAGCACCAAAAATTAGTCCACTTACCCCAGCAACAGTTTTTTATTCCCATTAACCCATTTAACAGCTAAATGACAATTTTTCCCTAAGGCTAATTAATAAACTACCTCATGCCATCTTCTTTCTACTCTCTCTCATTCCATTCTGATTTGCAACTCTCTCTCTCTCTTCCACCCCGCAACGTGCCTTTGCCGCGCGCCACCGCTGTCAAAATCATGAGACGATAGTGCCTTGGAGGTCGAGAGTACTGCAGAGGCCGGAGACGACGCCGCAGTTCGAGGACTCTGTTGATATCAGACGGCGACGAGTAGGGAGCGCTGAGTCAACTCAAGTAGGGAGTGCTGAGTCAACGCTGAGTCAACTCGAGTAGGGAGCGTTGAGTAGACTCGAGTAGGGAGCGACCGCCACTGACGTCCTTAAGCCTTAGCGCGTGCCGCAAATGCCTCTGTTTAGAACCCCGAGCTTCTGGTCGATTTCGGCGATCTGGCCTCTTTTTTTTTCATCTGCGGCGCTGATCGGAGAAGCATCATGCACTCCTGAAGATGACAAAGCAACTTCGGTCGAAGCTACCTCGCCGGAGTCCAACACCTGGTAGGATATCTTGGAGTCGGAGCTCCGAAGCACTGGCGAGAATGGCGTCCAGCTATTGACGTGGGTGCCCAAAGTATTTTCTGGGTGTCCAAATCATTTTTTTTAAAGTAATGGGACAGAAGGAAAAGAAAAAAAAAACAGTTTTGAATGTCTATTGGGGGCCAGTAGACGTTTTAAAATTGATATAATCTCTTCATTTTTTTTTCTTTAAACAAAGTTTTATTGTCTAAATTTTGGGAGATTAGTTCATATTCTGGCAACCGAAAATTCAATTGGAGGATAATATACGTCTATTTGGGGGTAATAGACGTCTATTGGAGGGCAATACATGGCTGATGGAAGTCTATTTGGGGGGCAATAGACTTCTATTAGGGGGCAATAACGTCTATTGAGAGGCAATAGATGTCTATTGGGGTAGTAAACATTTCCGGTGAGGTTTTCTGAAAAGTCCGGTGGGCGGCAGCTAGTGACCGGAATCCGACGACCGGTGACAGGATTCCGGCGAAAGTTGGCTGAAATCCGATGGCAGATGACTGGATTCACGTGGCCGGTGACGGGGCTCCAGCGAAGTCTCCTATGGTTTCTCTCTCTTCCATTTCCTCTCTCTCTCTCTCTCTAAGTAACAAAGGGTGAGGGTAAAATAGTATTAAAAAAATAAAAAATAAAAAAATCTTAATGGAGTATTAGGGAAGACCTCCTTAGAGTGTTTCGGGTTAGAGGGAATTAAAAAACTTAATAGGGTAAGTGGGAAAAGAATCTCTAGAAATGGGGTGAATGACCCTTAAATAATCTTGTTTACTAGATTTTTGATTAATTAATATGTTAATAAAATAGAAGTTCAATTAAAAATTAAGGGAAATTATGGAATAGGTCACATTAGAGTTTGAAATGATAAAAATATCACGTAGTTTTTCACTGGATAAAAAAGTCCATTATGAAGTGTTAATAATATTAATTTAATCTTTATGAATAATAAGGTAATGTTAAAAAAGGTCAGTTTTCAATTTCGTTGATTCCAATTACGCCTTTAAAGCCAATTCTTTCTCTAGCTTCTCCTCCTCCACCACACAGACACAGACCTCCTCGAGAGTGTGAATGGCGAAGAACAATGCGTCATTGACTCATTGGGATAGGTGGATGAGTTCTTGAAGCGGTGCCAACAGTTCGGCGATGCCGCCTACTCTACTCTGAGATCAGTGTTGGAGCGTCTCGAGGATCCGAAAACCCGAACTTAAGCTCTGATCTTCCTCTTCGACCTCCAGAAGCGCTTCCCTATTGGAGGACCTCACCCGCCTCGGAGATTACTCCGATCTCTTCGTTTTCATCACCGACGGTAAAGCCGATATCTTCTTCTGCAGTATCGCCACCATGGATTTAGTTTATTTTAGAAGAATTGTCATATTTTGAAATCGTATTCTGTAAGGGCGGATTAAAACCGCACCATACATTCAAATACTGCTAAAAAGGAACTTCTGAAATGAGAGTAGCTGAAATGAGAGTAGATTTCTAGTTGTATTTGGTTCAAGTTTGCTGAAAGTGATCCTTATCTTGTTTCTCTTTTCTTCTGTTTATCCCCTGACCCTAGATCATATGTGATATGTGATTTCAGCTTCGATGAACTCGGAGTCCAAAAGATAATACTGATACAACATTTATCAGAAAATGGAAACACAAAATTGAAGCAATTGTCATTGCACATGACCATGAAGATCACATTGGTGCGTTGCCCTTAGTAAAGTTTCCTTCTGATTCTTTGAAATTCCATTTTGCCTTTGGTAAAGTTTCATTCTGATTCTTTGAAATTCCATTTAGCTCAGTAAAACCTGGTAGTCTAGAAAAAGCTAAATAAAAGATCTTTGATGCGTAAATTATGTCCTATTTATAGTTAATAGAACTAAAACTTGTTTTGAATATTATTGTCCTAGGTTTCATCTTTGTAGTTGATATATTTTTTTGCTCTAAACAGGTGATCCCAGCTTTGGATCCCAGTACACCAATATTTGCATCATCCTTCACCATGGAGTTACTTGAGTAACTTTAATTTGTGTGGTTATCAGGAGCTTCCTATTCCACCCATTCTTTTTCAATATGTAATAATGAATAGTGTTCAGTAATGTTGACCTCTCATAGAATGTCAATACTTGCCTAGCAGCTATCAAATCTTTATTCTTCCACTCATTTTTTTGTACCTCATACTGTCAACCTATATGAGTCTTTTCTCATGAGGATGCCTATCCTCTTGGCATGAAGCTGGCGCCTTTTAGGGGATATATCCAGTTAAATGTTAAATTGATCCAAATGTATGGGAGGTGTGGGAGTATGAGAGATGCACACAAGGTGTTTGATAGAGTGCCCAAGAGAAATTTGAGCTTGCTGCAAGTGACCTCATTTCGCTTCATTGTGCTTTGCTAAATGAAACAATTAAGATTCTCAATACTAAATGTTTACAGCACGTAAAGGCTGGTATATTTAGCTTCCATCTTGGTCCTTGTTTAAGGAACATATTTGGTTCTTTCTTTTTGTTCATTTTTTGTTTTTTTGTTTTGGGTTTTTGGTTTTGTTTTGTTTAGCATAGAATAATTATGAGTCCTCATGTGCAGGAGCATTTCTTGTAAAAACGGGTAGCAATCGACTGTTAGACGATTGTTTTGTGAACTTTGTTTTTACTGCCTTCAATTATACTTTTTGCACCATGCCTTTAGTTTATGAGATCAATTACTTGAGGTATAAAAAGAGAAGCAAGTAAAACATGTTGATGTCATTGGCGGAGCTACTAGATATGCAAATTAGCTTTCTAGAAATAGTACAGTGCCTATATAACATTTCATGTCACTGGCCAGGTAACATTGCATGTCACTGGCCAGGTAACATTGCATGTCACTGACCATGTCACTATTGTACAAATGTCATCGACCATTGTATTTGAGATACTAATTTTTTGACATATTGCTTTTTGTAACTTGTCTTTGTTGTGCAGTCTCGCATGCTCAAACCATCAAGTCACTGGCTATGTTAGTGGCCAAGTTACTGGCCATATCACAGTCATGAATATGTCAATGTCAATCCCTGGTCAGTGAAATCATTGTGCAGACCAAATCCCTAGTTAGTGAGGTCACTGGCCAAGTCACTGTTAACCTCAAGTCACTGTTAATCGCATGTCACTAACTAAGTAACTGACCATGTCACTAACCAAGTAACTGTCAGTAGCCAAGTCACAAGTTAATAGTCAAGACACTGTTAATCACATGTCACTAACTAAGTAACTGACCATGTCATTAACCAAGTAACTGTCAATAGCCAAGTCACAAGTTAATAGCCAAGTCACTGTTAATCACATGTCACTAACTAAGTAACTGACCATGTCACATTACATGTCACTAACCAAGTAACTGTCAGTAGCCAAGTCCCAAGTTAATAGCCAAGTCACTGTTAATCACATGTCACTAACTATGCAACTGACCATGTCACCACCAACTAACTGTCAGTAGCCAAGTCACTGTTAATCACATGTCACTAACTAAGTAACTGACCATGTCACATTACATGTCACTAACCAAGTAACTGTCAGTAGCTAAGTCACAAGTTAATAACCAAGTTGCTGTTAATCACATGTCACTAACTAAATAACTGATCATGTCATTGACCATGTCACTAACCAAGTAACTGTCAGTAGCCAAGTCACAAGTTAATAGTCAAGTCACTGTTAATCACATGTTAATAACTAAGTAACTGACCATGCCAGTGACCATGCCTTGAACAAGTTTATCCTTGATTGAATCCCTCCTTGAACTCATTTCTCATTGAAAGATCCCACCGTAACCGAATCTCTCCTTGAACTAATCCTTCCTTGAGGGAATCTGCCGCAACCTAATCTCTCCTTGAGCTAATTCTTCCTTGAGGGAATCCGCCCTACCTAATCTCTCCTTGAGCTAATCTTTCCTTGAGGGAATCCGCCCTAGCCGAATCTCTCCTTGAGCTAATTCCTCCTTGAGGGATTTTGCCGTAACCAAATCCCTCCTCGAGTTAATTCCTTCTTGAGGGATTCCGCCTTAACCGAATTCCTCCTTGAGAGGTTTTCACCATAACCAAATCTCTCTCGTCGGGATATTTCTTCCTTAGCTAGATATTTCTTCTCTTGATGAGATACTCGTCCTTGCTCCTTCCCGAATCTTATTCTCGAAATTTTCACCCCCACAGCATGTAAAAGAACCAAAACAAAAAAGAAAACCAACTACAACATATTTAATCTCACAATTTGAACAAAACTACCCCTTATTGGTTTCCAAATGTCCTACTTTTCATAGATTGTGGGATGAAAACAAGAAAACAGACGCGGATATATTTCAAGAGAATCCATTACCAAACCATAAACACAAAAAAAAAAAAAAAATCTATATTTCAGACACATTGCAATGAACACACACCAAGGTGAAACGGTTCGAGTTTAATTTGTTCTATAACAGCATAACTATCAGGTAAAGAGACAAAACTACGTATATACGAGCAACCCCTTAAGTAATAGTAATTATAGTGCAAAACAAGCTCAGGAACAGAATTATAGCAAGGTAAGTTGTTTCCTACTTTCCTTGCATCTCCAAGGACAAAGACAAAAGTTTGTGATAGACGAAGGCCTACAAGCATAATCATGCAAAAAAATTTCACTTCATTAACATTTTGACTTTGAATTCCTGTGTGCATGTTTTGGATGACTCCAGAAACCAGCCTATCCAACTTGAATTTTGAATACGGCCATACAATTACCATTTACGAAGACGGCCTGCTGTCCTTGGTTTTTTCTACCAACTAGACAGGGCATGCTTGCCTTCTCTCCATCCGATAGGGGTTTCACCGTTGCTGTGTTCTCTTCTTCCGATGCGATTTCGATCGGTGAAATATTCTCTTCTTCCAATTTGGATCCGACTGCGTTCTCTTCTTCGGATTTGGGTCGGGTCGTGGCCTCGTCATCTTCTTCAGCCACCGGTTAATGACCCAGTCACACTCGTGGTAGAGGTCCATGTTTTTGGTGGAGCAGCAGAAGGCGACGACCTCAGAGGTGCAGTTGTCGCAGATCGGAGGCGCATTTGATAAGAGTTCATACGGGCTTGAAGGAGGGAGAGAGCTGCCCGTGGCAGTTTTCTTAATTGTTATTATTATTAGTGTTAGATTGTTAAATGATGATCTTAATTATCATGAGGACATTTGTGGTACCTAGATTATAATAAGACACTTTAAAATGACATCTTTTATCATTATCCCTAAAAATTAAAATGTATCTCTACCCTCTTATGAAAATAAAATTTAAAGGAAAAATTCTCATACACCCCAAATCTAGCATTATACTCCCCATACACCCCAACAACTTATTTTTATTCCCACTCACACAAAACTTTCCACTTTTTCTCTCTACTTTTCAAAACCACTCACTATTCATCCCACTACTACCCCTCTCTATCATCTTTTCCTTTTCTTTCTTATCACAACTTTTTTATTATTATTTTTTTGATAAAGCGTGGTGGGCCCATCTTGAAATTGTTTGTTTAGATTATATTTGCAGCTATAATTCATCCTCTATATTCAAAGGTAAGCAGTTAAATTTACTATTCATAATTTCAGTCATTGATAGACTTGAGTTAGTTGCTATTTGTAACAGTACTAGCAGAGAAACTCCCAATTACTGGGATATCATTTATAGATTGCAAACAAGAATCTATAAAATTGAACAAGATATTGAAGATATCTTATATACTCTTCAAGAAGAACAAAAACCTCTTGATTATTTGAGCATTGGTTAGATCCGCATATCACTGGTATCAAAGCTTGTAAAATAGCTCAAAAGGGGAATCCCCTAATGGGGACAATGTCTAATTTAATATTAGAGAAGTTGAATTCTCTATTGAAATCCTCTGATGAGAAACATCAGACCCTCCTAAAAGAATTATCTAGATGTCAAGATTATCTAGAAAAACTACCTGCTATAATCTACCAATTAGAAAAATTGAAAAACAAAATAGATTATATCAAGGAACTTCCAAAAATGGAAGAAGAAAAGCTAACAAGTGTTAGTAGAAAAATCAATGAACAACAAAAAACGCTAGATTCTATGAAAAATATACTGAAGGACAAGAAAGTGCCTACAGTAAAAATAAAGAAAGCTAATGGATTTAAACCATTAGAAAAACCTGAGAAGAATCCTGTTCCAAACATGATTTTTCTTGGACCATCTACTAGTCAAACTAGTATTCAGTATGAAAGCCCGAAAAACACAAGAGATGTCAAAATGATGGGCATCTTTGGGAAAAAGAAAGGAGTACAACTCCTAAATGCTGAAGAGTTCAAAGATAATGAAATCGAACATGAGGTGAAAAACGCCTCAATTCAAGTTAGATTTCAAACAAATCTACAAAAGGGGAACATTTGATCTGATGGATAGCCATCACTTCAAATTATTAGAATTCACAACCCCGTCAACAACAGGAGAAACCGATCTACTGATGATCACTCCTGCAGAAGTGGCCTGATTAAGAGCAAAAAATTATCAATTTATGCATATTGGAGCAGTCCAAGTAGGCATAAAACTTCTAGCCCGAGAAGGCATAAACTTTCAGTTCTATGTGTCCTCCAAGACAATAGACTAACAGATTTTCAAGCTAGTCTGTTGGGAACCCTTGAGGCATCTCTATGCAATCAAGTGGCATACTTCAACTGCTTCCCAAATTTCTCAACCAGCTTGAAAGATGCAGCTCACCGTCTAAGACTGAGAGTCAAGACAGATGGCATATCAATGAAAAAAGATATGCAAGAACTGGCTATAGTATACAAAATCTACTATAAATTGATGAGTACCACGGTAGAACCTAAAACCAGGATATCAAATATCTCCGGTCTTACCACTGGTTTCCTCACTAGCCAGAAGAACCATTCACAACAGATTCACAAGGTTACTTGGAATGAAGTAACTTTTCCTATTGAATGGAAATTGTCTGGTCCGAAAAAACCAGTAGAAAATGCCAAAGCGGCAATATATGAAAGAAAAAAGATTGGAGATATCAGTCTAAAATTCGACGATCACAGAAAAAGTGACGTCTGTCCTGAGAATGTCAGGATAAACAACAATCTTCTCAGAAGAAGCTACAACACTAGAGAAGCTAGTGTTAGTGGTACCAAATACTCTGAAGAACCATCAGAGACCATCACTGAAGAAGAATTAGAAGCTGATCTGAACAGATCAATAAATATGCTTAGAGCACAAAAGCTCTATGACCTCTATGATGAAGCAGAATCCTGCGAAGATCCTGAACGATTAGAAAAACTAATCGAAGAATGAAAATTTTCAAACTAGGAAAGGAAAGAAAACTCCTTCCCTATCAGGATATTGAAATGGAAGAAGGAGAAAGCTCCAAAACTTTCATCACAAGAGAAAAAGAAAAAGTAAAACTTCCTTTTCAGAAAGCCCCTACGGGCAAAACTGGAGGAAGAAATTCTCAAAGGTTTGTCCCAGAAGACAATATACCCAGAGTACAATTTCCTCTCATGGCATCTGGCTGAATCTAGACAAAGCTTTAGACAAGAGAAAAACTCTTGACCAATGGGTTGATAGCCTGATGATGGCTTCTGCTCTAACCCTCAGAAAATTTGAAGCACCAGATCTGCAGGTGTACTATGAAACTACTCTTACCGGAGTAGCAAAAAAGTATTACTTCTCTTTCAAAGAGACTGCCAGAGGGAAAGACTGGCTAGAAGAGATAAAACATTCAAAATCTCTGTATGATTTTGCAGTACCCCTGTATGATCAGTTCTGTGGAGATCTCTCAAATTTAAGTGAGAAGGCTAAAGAAACGGCCAAATCAAATATCTATGCTTTCAAAATCTGTGACATGAGATATGTTGAAGAATACTTGAATGAATTTCAAGAATATTACTGTACAATAGGTGAACTAGAAAATACTGATCTAGTCAACCTGTTGCATAGAAAACTCCCTGAACCATGGAGAATAGCTGTGCGAGAAAGCATAGCAGAAAAACCAATTGAAAGATTTTCAGTTGGAGGAATTGCCGATAGAATCAGGCAATTACTGAAAGAACAATGCAAAGCCAATCTAGAGCAAAGATGGCCAAGAAACAACTCAAAAGAGTTGAAAATTTCTGTTATGGAATACTAGATATGCCAACCAATTGGGGATGTCATGAATCCAAGTTCCACAGAAAGAAAAAAGAAAAATATTACTCGAAAAAATTCAAAAAGAGTAATAAGAAAAAGGATTGGAAATTCAAGAAAAGTTCCAATTACAAGAAACAACAGGATGAAGATCCTAAAAAGAAATTCTTCAAGAAAAAGAAGAATAATAGAGTCAACCATCAGAATACTCAACCAGGCAAAAAAGCTTGCAGATGATGGTTATGTAAAGCTGAAGGGCACTGTGCCAATGAATGCTCATAAAAGGGTAAAAGATCTACTAAAGCTCTATTTGAAGAATATGAACATATAGTAGAAACAACAAATATGAAGGGCTACGAAATAGCCTATTCTGATGATGAAGATGATGACAGGTCACACTAGGCCAATAACCTCAATATACAACACTTTTTACACAACGAATTTTTTTTTTCCGTTGTGTGTTGATGGAAATTGCTTCATACAACACATTTAAGAAACTTTCGTTGTACAAAGATGCTACAGTTCAAAAATTTTCAGATAGAGCAATATTGCACAACAGTTATAAAGAATGTTATGTTGTCTGAATGAAAAAAAAAAATAGCGGGACATTTTCCCCCTACCTTTACTCATATTTGGCTCCAATTTCTGACTCAAATGCACTACCAAAGTACTACTTTGCACAACAGAATACTTATATGTGTTGTAGGATTGAAACTTGGAAATTGTCACACAACATGTATATTCATTGTGTTGTCCAATTGAGGGAGATAACATTGAAAAGATTAATGTGCCCCAAAATGAGTTTCATTCCCCCCCAAAATGACCAAATTTTGGCAAATGATTTGCAAGCTCCTACAATGGAATGACTTTTTTCTGTTCTGTGAATGGGAAAGCCATCCGAGCGCCAAAAATGAGCTTGTGATTACACATAGCAGGCGGGAGTTTTCATTTTGTGTCCCTCAGTTGAAAGTTTAAAGAGAAGACAATCACACAACACACCATCATTTTTGTTGTCTGATTTTATTATAAAAAATAGAAGACAAACCATATCTCGCATCAGGGCAAACTCAATACACCTTGCCATTTTGTAAGACCATGTCTCCCACAGTCTTCTTCTCTCCCCAAAACACAAGTCACTGATTACCTCTTCGTCCATAGCCAATCTTCGCGTCTGACTCAAAAGCTAATTCAACATCCAACCGAAGCACCCAGCTCGTAGCCTGAGCGTCCAGTGGATTTCACCTTCTCTCCACTGAAACCTGCATCCCTCACATCCCCAATCATCAAACTCTCAACTCCCGCCCCTTACAATTTCTTCAATCATCAAAACCCTAACTCGCTCTCTCTAACTCATTCACGACCCCCTGGTACTCCACCATACTCTGAAGCTCGTCTCTGACTTGGCATCGGGACAGCCCACCTCTCCGGCCTCATCTTCACCTCTATTCGCTCTGACTCAGTGAGTGAGCTTCTCAGAGATCGATTCAAACTCTCCACTATCTCTATCGCTGAAGCCGAAGCTATTACCGCGAATTCACTAATTAATTGACTTCGATTTCATTTATGGTTTTCTCAGTTTTCAATTCTCGTTCTCCTAGCAGTGAAGAGAAGAAGCTTCTTGGGCTATGAAGCCTCGAGTTAGGGAACGATTCTGAGTCGGCCGGAAGAACAGTAGTATATCCAAGCTGTGGCATGAGGACTTTGAGCTGGGGGCCGATTACGGCAGTCAGGGCTTTGAGCCCAGAAGGGTCGTTACGAGAGCTCGATGATTCATCGATTTTAGTGGAGCTCGTGCCCTTCTGCAGCGAAGCCCAGTTTGATCGGCTCGTCGCTGAGGCTCAACAGCTCCAGCAGTTGTTCGTCATCATTTGGTGCGTTTCTGGATCTTAATGGGTTTTTCAATTTAGATTTGGGTTTTTCATTTGTGATTAGAAATGATGTTCTTCATTGCAATTCTGTGTGGAATCAGAATGGTTGAGTGATTCTATCTTTCCTTTTATATTATGCAGGGCAAGCATTACTCCTTGAACTGTCTTCATTATTTTGGCTGGAAGCTTCAAAAGCAACGAAATTATCTTTTTCAAGCACATAAATTGCAGTAAAGGAACAAGGACAATAAGGTCAGTGAGCCAGATTCAGATGTGAGGGAAGTGTTAAATCCCCACTCAATTTCATGTCTTGCATTGACATTATAGTTTCTAGTGGTTTGGTTGTGTGTGTTCTGAACTCTCTTGGTCATTTTGTATATAAACGTATTATAGGTCCTCCCTGCAATTCTATTTGTGAAAGCAAGCAATGCAGAGTTGTGGGAGAATATAGGTTTAAGAAGCTTGCTTACACTGACCTCTGTGACCAATTTGAAAAAGAAGAAAATGAAGGCACTTATTCCCCAGGTCACACAGATTATATATTTTGGAGGGTTTTCTATGCTGTATGTTGGTCCAATGATGTTGTGTAGTAGTTCAATCAATATCTTTGGCATAGTTTCAATCCAATTCAGGTAATATTATCTTATGCTTTTTCTTTGTGTGTGTTAATGATATGGTATAAATTCAACTTTTTATAGTATTATTGAATGATTTGGTTCGTATACAGGTATTTGGGATTTTTAAATCCCTTGAGTTTTATTATATGTTCTTGAACTCACCTTTATTTTAGTATATATACAAATTCCTTTTGGGAATTATCAAGACCAGTGTCTTTTAACTAATTAGCTATTCAGCAAAAGGCCGTTTACTTGGCACTTGTAATTGATATTGGGATTATGTCCTTCTTCTTCTTCTTCTGCTTGGTATTTGATTTCCAAAATTGAAATTTTATTTAACTGAAATTAGTCAACTACTTTGGGTTGATAACTTTTAGACTAATTTAATTGGTCTATTCAGCCATTATCATATACAATCTAGAAAAGGGAATTTGACCAAGTGTTATACGAAACAGTAATGGAGAGATTTGGCAGTCATGTAATTTCCATCAGGTTCCTATTGTAAGTGTAGGAGTTATGTAACTAGCTCTTTCCAACTTTTTTTCAGCTATCACAAGAACATTTTCAAGGTGATGTTGGAGTTATGAGTTTGGCAAATGGATACTCTGTCCTCAAAACTGTCGACTTGTGCAATTGTGTTCTTATAACAGGTATTTTGCAAACAATGTTGATAAGAAAATTTGCTAGTCATATAGTTGGTTGTTGTAGCACATATAAGCGTTGATCTATAAATTGGAAAAGAATAGCTGCTAATATCATGACAAGTTGCTTATTGTTTAGTCTCTGTCATTATGTTTTTGAGTGATCTATCACTATGAGACTGTCCATTGTTGATCACTCTACGCTAGGTATGATCAATATCAAGATTTTATGAAACCAGAACATGACCAATATGTTTATCGCCACCCCAATGGGTAACAGCCCCATCTTTTTTTAAACTTTTTTGTTCTTTTGTTCTGTTGTGCTTGTTTGTTAATGTGTGAATGAAGAAGTTAGATCATTTTTCTTGAATTACTGCCTTATATATCAGATTGTGTGTGATTGGTTTGGCTGCAACAGCAATACATGTGGCTCTTAAGGAAGAAGGGGATATCACAGCCATTGATTTCAATGTTGGAAATTCGGATCGCAGTGGGCTTAAGGTTATTGGAAAGCGCAATAAGGTATTTTCTTCTTTAATCCCAGAGAGAGTATTTAATCTCTCTCTCTCTCTCTTTCTCTCTCTCTCTCTCTCTCTCTCTCTCTCTCTCTCTCTCTCTCTCTCTCTCTCTCTCTCTCTCTCTCTCTCTCTCTCGGTTAGTAGCTTGTATTGTAGAACATGTCAGAAAATAAAAAGTAGAAGGATAATTTTTATATTGTTCTAGTTGTTTTCATTATCTTTTCTTCTTGAGTAACTAATATAATAGATTGTAGATCATGCAGATGTGGCATAGTGTATTGTGATATTGTAACATAGGAAGAATGTTCTTATGCAGAATGCCTAGCACTTGGAGTCCAACTCAGCTTTGTTTAAAGATTGCACCAAGGATGCAACCCTGTGGGTCATTTATTGTGTATATCGTTCTTATATCTTAAGCTCATTTAACACTAGGCCATTTTATCATTCTGGAAAATTCTGTTACCTAAATTCTCCAAGTCCTTACACGTTTGAGATAAATTTTGGATTCAGTCACATGAAGTTTGCTAACAATGGTCACAAATTTAGTTGAGTATAATACACCACCAATTCAATGAATACAAGACCAATTACAATTAGATTAGTAATGTATAACATACTTCTATTTTATTGATAATATGATTATTGTTTGATACACAAGTACATAACCTTATAACTATGTATGTATTATTTCAAACGAGGACTTTTGACCATCTTTGCTCCCTCTTAACTTTATCAATTCTGCTCTTTTCTTTTCTTTTCTTATTGTTGATTCGAAAGTTATGCTTAGATTATTTTTTTCTTCTTCTTGTTTATATTTTCTAGATACCTTGATTCACATTCTTAATATAAATACTGATTGTGGGTCTTTGAAACAGTTAGGTTGAAGTAAGGTTTTAATTCTTGCAATTAAGTCGAATAATTGGCCAAAATTTTTTTTTCCCTTCTTCAATCTTTTCTTTCTCATCGTTACTCATTGAATGGGCTTAACCAAGTTTTTCCCTTCTTCAATCTTTTCCTTCTCCTCGGTCTCTTTATGCTTGTTCTTATCATTTTTTATATTTCCAAATAGCTTGAGTTTTGACAAACTGAACTGATACATGATCTTTGATAGTTTGTCTTTCGGTTCTCACTTTTCTTTAAAACTATATATGAGTTTGGTTGTACTTATCAAATTGGACTATCACTTATATAAATTATTTCAGAAACTACAGTTAAGACATATGATCGAGAGGAAAATCAGAAACTACAGTTATATAAACTGTTTCTATAAAACTGTAATTTTCTGTTAATAATTTGAAGTTATTTTCTCCTGAGAATTTGTAGTGGACTTGTTACAGAGTATTTGAGACTTGGAATCTCCTAAAAATGATTTTTCTTTAATTAGTTATGATTTTTCAAAGTTACAGGTCTGTTGCAGGAATTTCTGAAAACAGTATCACTATCATGTTCTTTCTGTTTCCTTTTGCATCTATTTGTTCTTTCTCATAGTGATAAAGATCTCAACTTCTTTATTTATTAGTTTAGTTTGATCATTCTCTTTTCAGTTTGTGCAAGTTGTTTGTGGGTGATTAGTTTTCAAGTCTTTATCTCTGAAGACAATGCAAGAACCTGTTAGAGTTAGTTTTTGCTTGATTTGAATTGGTTGTGAGTTTGAAGTTGAGCTTATGAAGTAAGATTAATTTCACTAGAAAAAGATAGCAAATCAGTTTTTCATTTATGTCTTATTTTAGTTTATGCAACAACCGCTAAATCTTATAAACTAGATAATAATAACTTTGACTGACATTTAGGTGAGGTTCTTGCTGAGATCTGGAAGGAAATATGAGCAAGCTTTCAAAGCTAGTTGCATTTGTGGAAGTCGCTCAGTTTGATTTATTGGCATAACACCAAAAGCCAGATTCTCCTTAAGGTATTTCACTTATACAGGTTGTGTGCATTCTGTATTTGGTAGATTGTTAAGTTGTTTTCTTACAGTAGGAGAAGTACTTTGATCTAGAAATTGTTTTACATACTTGGGATTGGGTATGGAATGCTTGTTTGTGAGTAATAATTTGCTTTTCTTTTTCTATTTTGAATGCAGGGTCTAGTAATAATTGATGCTTTAATTAAGCATTCACATTTTGTTTGGTTTAGGCACTTTAGATACTTATATGTTATCTGCTGCTATACAACTTGTTGATGGTCTTGATCTAATTACAATTGCACAATTGTATCCATTTTTTTTATGGCTGCTGTCATTGTATCTTTCCTTCTAATTTCAGCTTTTCAATATGATAATTTGATAAATACAACTGTCATTTGTTGAAATCAAATGATGACATGCATGTTGCATTTGGTGAAAGTGAGCTGCATTAAGTGATATCATCTCTTGGGTGTCTGTCTGCTCTATTTTTTTTTTTGTTAAATTTATTAGTCCATACAATTATCATCTTATTATTGCTTTCTTTGTAACTTTTCTGTAAAGGATCCTTCTTGAGTGCAAAAAGGTACCTTCCTCCTGGAGACATGTTTACCTTAAGAAAATTTTGGAGCAGAAAACCTTTCCCAAGAAAGTTGTATATTTATTAGCATGTTTTGTTTTTGGGACTTAGAAATTACATAGACATTCTAAATGCAGCCTTCCATAATGAGATTGTAATAACACAGTTGACTGTAAATAATGTCCATTTCGGTTTTGGATGGGTACTATGTTGTTTGCTAAACATTGTTAGTTGTAGGAGTAAGTGATTTGATTGTTTGTGAACTCTTAAATTTATCTTTGGGGTGATTTTGGCTGATGATTTTGATTTGCAAGTCTCTCTCTCAAAACTGACTAGCCTAGAATTAAGGCCACATACTATTGAGAGTTGTTATCTGTCAAAATATGAGGTTGTTTATACCTGCTGATTTCATGTTATGCGTGTTTGTTTGTTTGATCAATTGAAACTTTTAGCTATGATAGAGTAAGAGGGTTGTTTACATCTGCTGATTTCATGTTATATATGCTTATTTGTTTGTTTGATCAAATTGTATTATTTGTTTGTTATGCTTACACATATATTATAGCTCTGCTTCTCTTGGTGTACAAGGCTTGGTAATGTTACCTTGTAATGTTTTCTTCTATTTTAGCTTTAATTAGTTTGAATCATTCCTTCATAACCTTAAATTTTGCTTATTCTGTTTGCAGGTTTGGGAATATCTAGTGAAATGTTGCCTAAAGAGTCACTAAATGATCAAGCATGGAATACCAAGCAATGAAGCAAAATATATTTTCTTTCATCATGTAAATTCAGCTAGCTAGGAAACTTTATAGCAATGACATGTTACTTGGATTCAATATTTGGTGGATATATTGGAATTTTATTGATGTATCACATTGCTTTTGGCGTAAATATTAATCATTGTTCATTGGATAATGATTTCGATCACTAATATAGTAAACTTCACACAATTAGTCACTGTTCATTAGGTAAAATGGAGCATTATTATCAATGCACAAAATCCAGAAAAGACGATTATCACACAACAGAATTTCTAATGTTAATAATGTTGTCTGAAGTAACAATTTGGATGTTCACACAATGAATCTTTATATAACATGCAATGGTTCTAACAAACATACGTTGTCTGATTTACAATCACACAACTGTAATAACTAGAATACGTTATCTAAAACTAACACACAACAATAAAATTTTCAAAAGCGAAGTGAGAGGATAACTCATACAACAGAGAAAAGAAAATGCTGTTGTCTGATTCGCCTTTCATACAACGGCTCAGAAACAACTTTCGTTGTGTGAATGATGCCAATGACATGTGCAGCATGACTGCGCGGCAATTGTGGCTGCCATCTGCCGAGAGAAGGCACAACAGTTTTAACCAAATAAGTGTTGACTGTTTGTGATTCACACAACGGGTTTCCACCGTTGTGCCATTTTTCATCACACAATGCTCCGATACACAACGGAGATCGTCCAAATCACACAACGAATTTGGTCCGTTGTCTGTTAGCTTTTTTGGCCTAGTGTCAGTTTACTCTGCCTGGTCTGAAGAAGAACAACAACCATCTGATTCCGAAATAGATTCTGAAGTAGAGTAATTGGAATCTAGATAGATGAATGTTCTACATGTCAAAAACTGGGAAGAAAGTAAGACGGAGGCAATAACGTCTTCTTACCATGTGAACCCTGGTACATTCGTTTGTGACTACTGCTTATGTCACGAAAAGAATGGACTTCCTATGTTATGTGAAAAGTCAAAAAAGACTTATCACAAAGAATGCTTCATAGCTGAAGCAAGAAGAAAAACCAAGAATGGCCTTGTGATGACCTGGTTTTCTGTTATTTAATTTTAGTAATTAATAATGGACCAGTTGTACGAATATTTGTTATTGTACTTTATTCGTAGGTTGTATGTGAAGTGGAATAGTTTTTGTACGTATAATTATTCGAATTTCACAGTTTAGGGGGTCGTGTGAAGTTTGACTTTTAAATGTTCAGATTCTCGGAAAACTTCCTTCACGAAAGTTGTAGAACGCGTTGATACGAGTTCGTGGACATGCGGAACGCGTCAATCGGAGTTCGTATGAGGAAGTTATGGCTATTGGAAGAAGTTTCCATTTTAGTATATATAGGGAAAATCTGAAATTATTTTCATTTTTCCCTTTCCTTTTCCGGAAACTCTTTCTTCTCTCTCTCTTCTCTCTCGGTCGACTACTTCAGAAACGAAACTTTCAGACTGACCCGACCCGGACCCGGTCAATCCGACCCGGCTTTTCCGGCGATCTCCGGTGACCTCTAGCCGTGAAACCTGCACAGAACGACTCGTCTCCTCCTTCTGGTCGTCTCTGTGGCATCCTCTTGTGACGAAAACCACCGTGCACGGTGCAGCAAGGCGGTGCAGCTTGGAGTTTTCGGACCCGACCGGAAAACACAGTTCCGGCGACGTCAAGGCTTCAAGTTTCCTTCTTTGGCTTCGTGGTGGTCGTTTGAGTCGATCTATGGTGTTTGTTTCGATCGATTTACGTGGAAATCGGTTCAACTTAGTTGGGATTACTGTTCAAAGCTTGTGAGGTAGTTTTCGATCCCTTAAGCTTGTTTTCTGACTTCGATCCAGTTATGAAAGTTCACAAGCATGCTTAGATGAAGCTTTTTGATGTTGGGAGTTTTGTGAAATATTGAGTTTTGGCCGGCGGCGGTGCGGCACCGCGTGTGGCGGCGTTCCGGCTGTGTTCCGGCCATGTATGGGACTGTTTGTGGTATTATATATGTTCTAGTCGTTGAAACGAGCGTTTCGATATATAATATGCAAATTTTGGAGTTCGTATGAAATTGTTATGATTTTTACAGTTTCATACCGATCGATTTATTCGATCCGTGAGGATTCGAGCGTCCGATCGACTTGTGGTTTGGTCACATCGATCGTGGGCGTATTCCAGAGACTTTGGGAGGTCTCGGATGTGGTTTTGCCTCGATTGGCGCCACTTTGGGGGTTTTAGTTCAAAACAGAGGGTTTCGAACTTAAATCAAATGTGAATCATCACTAAATTGGGAATGTATGTGAATAGGTACTTGACGAAGTACAGTGGACGATTATTTGTGAATTGGTGGCTTTGTGTTTTGTTGAAGACGCAGCAGGAGTTCGAGGTGAGTAATCTCACAAGGTTCTTTATGAACAGAATTACCATTATCGTTTTGGCGTTAATTATTTAACTGCAAACTATAGTTGGTATTAGTAGGCAAAATATCAAAAGAATTACTCAAAGTCAATATGGACTAAGGTCACGAAAAGAAAAGAGAAAAATAGAAAATGAAAAAAAAAAAAAACAGAAAAAGTGTTGCAAAAATAGTGTGTGTGAAAAAAAAAATACAAAAAGAGAGTGGGTTGTACAAAAGGAGGAATAATAGTTTTTATAATCCTTTAGTTTTCGGGTTTGTGAAAAGAAGAAGAAGGTTTTACAAAGCACCAAGAGTCTTAGAGAAAGAGGAACTCAACAAGAGAATTGCTTACTAGGAGCCTTAGAATTTGTACTTATCTTACCCTTCATTTCTTTAACCTCTCACCTAAGCCCCATTACAACCTCAATAAAAGACTTGTGATCCGAGAGAACTCATGCATTGATCTTGTGGAGAAAAGATGGAAGAGCAAGTCTATGGAAAACATGTCAATTGAATTGTTTTTTAGTGCGAACACTAACTATTAAACACTTGAGTGAAAATAAGTGATATCCATGTGAGTTTGATGGTTAGACAAATGCGGCTCAAGTTAATCTCATGTGAATCATTTACGGTGGCACACATGGCATATGTATTCAATATATTATGTTGAGCGTGACTTTCCAAATCCAATTATTAGCTTTGCATTTTGAAAATTTGGTTTCTAAACTTACTCAATCGAAAGTCATTCCACTATGTCATGGTTCTCTAAAGGAAACGGTTAAATTCATCAAGGATGCAAGTGTGTCTTTTAGTTTGTTTCTGCTAGTTTAGTTTATGTTTTTGCTTGAGAACAAGCAAAGTGTAAGTGTGAGGTATTTTGTTAGGTCCATAATTACCTAGTAATTATTCCCTTAATCTTGTACTTTTGCTTAACGTTTGTGTTTATTTATATATACTTATTATGTTTTCCTTATCATGCTACGAAATGATGGAAAAGCTTGGAAATGCACTAAAAACTCAACTTTAGCACATTTTCCTACTCCGGCTAGGAGAAACCGAGCTAGGCAAGGAAGGAGGAGTGGCAGACTGACCAAATGAACTCAAATTGAGTTGAAACTTTCTATATCTGTTCTAGACATCCTAAGGATCATTTCATATGAAGATTACAAGAGCTAGTTCGAAGTGGAAGGCCATCAAAAGATCGGTCCAATTTTCTGACTAAAAGTTTAAAACTGAAAAAAGGGACCTGTACTGATTCCGGCAGCATTTCCGCTCACACCACGGTGAACTAAGCTCTGAAATTTTACCTGGATGATATAAACTCATGGAGGAACATTTTGTATGAAGAATTCAAAGGCCAATTCCGAACTCTCGGTGGAGATTCAATTGAAGGAAGAAAGAAGAAGAACGTGCGCAAATGGACAAAAATGGGTCAACGGTGGTCACCGCCGGATTCCGAACATTTCCGGCCGAGAACATGTGTGGAGGACAAGGAATAGCTTACTAGGGTTAGAAACTTTAGGTGGGAAGAATTTAAGTCTAAGTTATTTTGAAATTCAAAATTAGAAAGATGACAAGTGGTCTCATTCTTACACCTTACACATTTGTCTCCCATTTATTACCTTATTTCCCTACACAATGACCCTTCTACCCTTAATTTTTCTCCTCCACCAAAATATCTATGAGCTTTTTAGGTCATTTCTATGTGGAGTCAAAAACTAGATCCACAATTTGTACTTACACATTTGTCAATCACATCTAACCCTTCATTCCTTTTGATCTCCACCCTTGATTTGGATTGCCTTGGCCTTGAAATAGCCCTTCCTCTCTCCCAAAACCGTGCATCCCCTTGGCTCCCTCATTTTGGAGCATCAAAATCTCTCTTTTCTCTAGTTTTAGATTAGTTTTTCATACCTTGTACATAGTTCTTTGAGTTTGTGTGAGAAATAGGTGTGTAGGCACTTGAGTTTCACCAAAACCAAAGTCACTACACACTCTAAATCAATCACAACACTTGCTTTCACACATCCAAGCCTTTGTTCTTCTTTGTTCTTGGGTTTGTGGATGTGTATGGTGTTTTGGGTTGTAAAACCGAAAATCCCATGCCTTGAAGCAATTCTCTCATCATTTGACATCTTTGAGAGCTAGGTAGAAGGTTGGGTAGTTCTTTTCTTTTTCTTTCCTTCTCTCTTTAATTTGATGTTCATGGCTTGTATTTGTAATAACATGTGTTGTGAGTAGTTGGATTTGAGGCTTGTATGTGCAAATAATGTAAATTTCCATGTGTTTTGATGTTTATGCATGTTTTGAATCTATGGGCTTCTAAACTTTAATGCTTACTAAATGCGTTTACTAGCTCAGTTACCTAGAAAGCATGTTTAGGAAACTAATGAATCGAAAACTTAAACTTGGCCACTTCTTGAATCCGTGAGCATGTGTAGCCTTTAGGTGGTGGCTTGATGATTCTTACGAGAATTGTTAAGTTGCTTGAATTTCTTACTCTAAACTTAATGCATGTGTTGTGAGTTTAATTACTCTAAGGGGACCCCACTTGTGTTTTAATGAAATATAAATGGGACTAAGGTTGTGTAATTTAACTCAACTTTACCAAAGTTTGTTGAATTGCACGATTAGTTGGTTTCTTGGTAGCTTCACCAAAGCACTAAGGGGAAGTTTGTCAAAGTATGTTATTAGATCACATATGGGTTATATTTTGTGCATGACTAAGGTTAGATGCGATGCCTAAGTCTCTATTCTTCTCATTGATTTAGTCTCATTTTTATTTGTTTATTTTATTTTATGCATTTAATTTTCTTTATCCAAATTAAAATCAACCAAGCCGCTCACTACTACAGTTGTTAATACCATCCTCATGATCTTTAGCTTCCAAAAGACTAAGGTTGTGAACTTGTAAAAAGGTGGACTTTACATGTGTTTTCTAAGTTTATTTTCGCGGTAATCTAGCTTAGGGTAGAGTTACTCAATCTCTTTGGTACGATACTCTTACTTTTCCCCTTTACTAAAACTTGATCTCCTAATATTGGGAGTGGGGCACATCATTCATAAATTGCATATATTTTCATACTCAATGATGCACCCAACAATTGGTTCATGACTTGGTATTGATATGTTGCAAATATGATTCATTGCATCATTTGGTTTTACAAAACTGTGAACTTACAAGCCTTACCTGGATCCAAAAATCCTCTAAAATCTCACTTGATCCCTGAACACTGTTTTATATACTTTCAAGTAGAATAATACACACGAGCAACCTCGAAAGAAACAAAATGTGTGGTTCAACCTTGAGTACGTTTCCGTTCTATAAATTCACCCAAAAAAAATAAAATTGTCCATCATATTGGAGAGATGTGTGATTGACCATAAAAAAGGAGTTGCAATCTTGAAGTTAATGTCCACCCCAGAACTTTATATCCATGTTGATGACAGGAATCATGCCATGAATCATGAAAAACTGTTTCCAGCATGAACATTATAGATCTATTGTTACAGCTCATTCCTACCATCAACAAGGACATGAAGCGCTTAAAGATTGGACAAAAAATTGAAGAAAGCAGCTCTTGTTTTGCGATCAGACATAGATCGATTTGTCTTATAAGGGCAACTCCAACCTTTGGGTTCAAAAACAGAAATTGAACAAAAATGAGACTTTTCATCTCCAACCAAGAAATTTAGAGGGGGCTGGTCCTATAAATATGGGACTTGGGCTCATTTGAAGTCTCAAATTTGAGACTTTTCCAAGACCAGGACTGGACACTGTGCATGGGGCCAGCCCAATTGCTGTCTCAGCTGAATTGAGCAATGCAACGCGCCTAGACATCATGATGAAGGAGACGCGCTGATGCTGCTGAAGGAAAGAAGAACACGCGCGCCAAGGCGCTGGAGAGAGAGAGCACCCTGCTTTTTAGTCTGCAGACGTGGGGCCCGCGCACAAAGTCTGTCCCCTGACGACCCCCAACGGTCATGAAACGGAAGGCTAAGATCGATCATGACCCAAAATGGACGGTGAGATGTGGAGTGTACTGATTTTTTTTTTTTCACTGAAACTTATCTATTTCCAATCCGAGGGCTGAGATTTGAGGTAAAAAACCAATCAACGACTCTTATTAAATCAAGGGTTATTAATTCTATTTTGTTGTAAAGAATAGTGAAAATAGCACCCTCATATAGCACCCATGGTTGGACATGAGAATTGAGTCCTATATGAATAGTGCAACAAGGGGGTGCTAAAATGAGAATAGCACCCCCAAATGGTGCCCATGGTTGGAGTTGCCCTAAAGCAAACATTATTTTTTCAAATTCATACAAGCGAAACTAGTTCAAGTCTATCCAACACATTTCATTCAACAAGTTTGGCTAGCTCCTGCAGATTATTATACCCTTAGGCAGTGTTTGGGTAGGGGATTTGAAGGTTCCAACGAATTTCAAGGTGATGGGATTATGCGGTCATAGGAGCTTGAAGTGAAGGGATATAAGTGGTGAAATATACAAATGACTTGTTTGGATATGGACCGATCTAAGACGTAATGCATATACCTTCTACATAACTCAATCAACAATTAGCATATCAAATAAACCGTATCTTTATTGCTATAATCAAATTCAAATTATATCAAGTTCATTCAATTGCTACTCTAGGCATAAGAACAAAAACAAATCAAAAGAACAAGTTGACTGATTTGACAGTGGGATGCAAGTCTCAATACCATATCCAATCCTAGAGTAAGTAGAGGGGTCTGCCAAGTCTCATTTCGCAAGTAGTCTTAAAAGTCTTACACATAGCTGAAAGAGGGGAAGCATATGCAATCATTCTGAAGATTACACACCAGATTCCAGCAACATCGATCGTTTAATCAACAAAAGCCTCACTACATCTGTTCTTCGGCCTTAAATAGCTAGATGTAATGGCATCACCTATCCTATAAAGTGAAAAAGAATAGCTCTCTTTAGTTATGACTCTTCTGAAAATAATTCAGGACACTAGATATTAACTACATGAAAGAATCATTCCCTAACCTACCAACCATCATCAATATGGAATGCCGATTAGTGTGGGTAACATAGATCAATCAAGACTAATGGAGTGTATTTTCTCAGAATAATGTCTGACTGTGCATGAAAAATAATGAGAATATTTAATTCTATGAGTGTGAGTATGCAGAACATGATTTTTCTGTTTACTAGTATAACTGAGCAAAATGGAACTAAATTTCATATTACTGATATTAATGTTTTAATGGTATTTGTCTATATCAGAATATATGCACACTAGTATAGTACTCACAAAGTAACATGCACCAACAGAAAACTCATCAGTGATAACACTCTTGAGAATAGTCTCAAGCATAATATAGCATTAGTGGCATCTCCTTAACATGTTTTTATAATTTGATTCCATGTTTAACACCTGTGCAGCCTGGAACCATCTAATCCTCTAGCCTGAAGGGTTGCCATTAAATCAAACTCTTTGCCATATAGAATTACAACAGTTAAAGGCTTGGGCAGCTGCCCAATTGCCCCACAAACACCAGTTGCAACCAAATCCTATATAAAAACACAGAGATGACACAATTAGTTCATGTCTACGGGTTGGTGATGGACTAAAAATTATTGCCTCGTGTAGATCAACAAGCACCTCAGTGTCCTTCATAAGTTACTTAACCTCTACATCGATCGGCTCAGTCACACCAAAATATTGTCCTTCAATTCTCAACAAATTCAGTTTGTCCTAGCCCAAACTCTGATATAACTTGGTTCCCATTGACTCATAGAGGAAGGTCTTCCCTTAACTCAATAAATAGCTACGGATCTAAGATGTCATAATACTTCAGAACTCTCTAATCACCATCATCACTTAGTTTCCTCTCCTTGTGAATCTTGATTGAAATTAAGTAGTCTGAGATTTTATCATAGTTCAGGAGTAATACATTATTACAGTACCAGTGACAAGGTCCAATAAGGACCTAGCTATGAGACCAATACCATCTACATCTCTGCTATGGCCAATAATATATGCATATGTTCTATTTTAACCCATAGCAATAAAGCAATACCCTCTACTCATAGTTTCCAACACGTGCTTATCTGAAGGGAAGTTTTTGGTTTTCTGAGGTAAAGTTGGACGAGGCTGGTTGCCTCTGAAACACACTTGAACACAAGGACAGATCAATATATCCAAAGCAACCAATCCATTTTGTGTAGATTGTGATGGATAATCTGAGATGCAGGCAAGTAAATTGGTAAACAAATTTGACAATTGGGCACAAACAGTCTCAGTTTTATATGTTTCTTGTAGTATCAGTTCTTCTTAAAAAACGAAAGCAATACATTGTTTGAATGTAAAACCAGTTATTTCGAAAAATGGAATGATGAAGGACAGAATTACTGACCTTTTTAAGTCAAGCTTGTGCTTCATATTTTGGAAGACACTACTTCAGATATCCCAACTTCTTGTTATTTAAACCTTTTTCAGTAATCACAAGACTTATGACTACTGCCCATGAAAATGCAAATGCAAAGTTTCAACTAATGAGCTGGCTAAGTTATATGCATATTGGAACAGGGTATGGTTCCACCGGAGGAAACTCTACTCAATACCTGCAGGAACAAATTTAGGCAAGAATTTTACAATAACAATAAACAAGGGCAAATATTTCTCAGGTTAATTATAATGTAGTGGTAACTGAACAAGAAACTGATCAAATGAAAGAAGAAAATAATTGCAATTACATAAAACTAATTGGAAACTGCATGTGAAAAAACTTGATTCACTTTTCTTAAATCATGCCTTTGATCAAGTAAATATCATTCTAAATCAGATACCGAAAATATATGTTTGGTGATCGATCGACACAATCATAATCTGAACTTTTTACTTTTGAATGAGAAAATAATTTCAGATAACAATGCTATAAACTCAGAAAATAGAAATACCTTGAAAGAATTTAGTGAAATATGACTAGTACACTAGATCAAACTTCGAAAACAAATTTAGTATCACTTTCCATAATGCGATTTTTCATTTATTAGTTACATGGAACCAGGCTTGGAAAACTAGTTCAACTAGTATATCCACACAAATGGAGAATGCCAAAGAGCATTGATATTATTTATTACAAACTAACTTTGAAACTCCAAAGATATCAAAAAAGAGGGAGAATCTGAACTATAACCTTATTCGTCACATTGATCCATAGTCAATGCTTTACCAACATTGCTGTATTAGTACTAATTACAACTTTTCATTCTCCAGTTGTGCATCAGCATACTTTGCAGTCAGTCCACTGTTTGGGATGATAACTTTCCATTAGTCCTGCAATAGCATAATTGTTCAGATGTCAGTCCTCTGTTTTGCTACAAATGTCTGTTATTATCTCTGAAACTACTGAAGCAAAAATGAGGAAATTTTTACAAAAGGAAACGATACCAACAAACACAAATTCATATTGAGGCAAATACAGCTGTATAACCAAGTATTGGTAATACTTCAGCGAGTTACTTTGGAAAAAAATATAAACTATAAAATAAACCTGCTTTCACAGGATGACTTTACTCAAAATTGTATTAGACTATTAGTACCCTTAGACTAATTAGTTGGTAGAAAATCTGTAATTTGATGGCCAACCACAAAGATTTCAGCATAATTTGATCTAATATGGGATCCAAGTTCTGCCAAAATGAAAGTATAAATTTCCCCTAGTTGAGGGACGGTACAACCCCCAACTTTAATCATACTGACACAATTAACACCACTAACATCACCAAATAGAAAGCAACCAATTGGTTTAACAAGCTTGTTGCAAAGTGAAATTTTTTATCCCTAGACAAAACCGTCTTGGAGAATGACGTCCTCACATGTTGTCTTGGCAAAAACAACAAATCTTGAAGATCAATAAATTATAACTGCTCGCTAAATTGGGTTGCATCCACATGATTTAAATTTTTGTCTTGGCAAAACTAGCATTTTAAACGGGCCAAGCATATATGTAAGAAACAGATTAAGGATCGATAATTTCATTTGAGAATGACGAAATAATTTCATAATTCATATTGATAATACTACAAAATTTGAAACGAAAATAGTCTTGTATTGGCCTTTTCAGTAACAAAACTACTAAATCTCCATGACCAAAATGTTCTCTGGTAATTTATTTGCCTCTGACATAAAATGAGGTACATTCATGCTTAAAAATTGCCCAGTAGACCAAACATAGGTACAGGACCTGGTCAATTCTATCACCAGATTGCACCCCAAACAACTCCTGTAAAGTTACAGGAGTTAATCTGCCTCTTTTTTTTTTTTTTTTTTTCAAGAGGCAGAAGAAGCACTATTTCGGAAACATGAAGATTGAATATGTTAAAAAGCTAGAATATTGAAATATCTAACTGTTAAGTTGTTTCTGTTAGGAAAAGTATATGGTATGTTGACAATACCTCTGACTTTAATGCTGCATTAGTAACAATTATGCCTTTTGGTTCTCCAGTTGTTCCATGTGTATACATTATTGTGCAACAGCAGTCCTATGTTTTGGAGGTACTTCACAATCTGAATCTCTCTGAAGATGAAAGATGATAGAATTTTTATATTGCTCTAGTTAATGGGCAATGCTTTACTGAAAACAAGATCTTATATGAGATAAACAGTGTTAAGAGATTACCAACTGAAAGAATTCCTCCCACGAAGAGCAAGATAACCCCAGTTCTTCTGCCTTTGAGTGCTAGAAACATTGGTGAAGCTGATAATTGCTGAACAACACGGATGTATACCTTAGATACAATCCCAACAACTTGGACCTCGTATTTAGAGTATCTAAGGAAATAGTATATGACCTACTTTTTACATGCGCAGAACAGTTTGGAAAGCATGATAAAATCTGCAGAAAAAATTACCACCTAAGGATCTTAGAAAACATGAAAAGGAGAGTATTCCTATAAACGGAGTGCCATAATAGGAAGAAACCAAGATAACAATCAAAGGGTCAAAATATACAAGGCAAGTTGGTCTTTGTATTTATATCATGTTTACTACAACAAAATTGGATTATGAAGGTTCTAGTACCGAAATATAAGACATCAATGGCTTCAAACATATATCTAGTTATGATAATGACATTATAGTTTGGAAAATAAGTAAATAACTCACAGTAGGGATTTTGTTCTCTTGAACAAAAGCTATTGAAACTGCAGCATGGTTGAGATGAACTCAACTGCATTAGCACCTGAAACATAAGCAAGAAAAGTTGGTCAAATAAATTTCAAGGGAAACTGAAAATGCATTGTCCAATATTCTCCCTGGACCCACCACAAATTAACTCCTATAGAATTGAAACACTGTTTGGCAAGTTTGGTGGTTCGCTACTGAACTTTCGTTGTGGCTGGCTTTCAAACACTTGGTATTATTCAGTAGTTTCCAAACTTAAGTTGTTGCCAAGAGTTCGATATGCAACTATCAGGCATTGAGTAGCCAGCCACTAAGTTCGATTTACAAAAGAAGGTGAGTTGGCATATTTTGGAAAGGTAAAAGTCAAGACCATTTAGAATTCCCTTCATTTACTCAGAAAAAAGCACCACCACTGAAGTTCACTAACCGTAACTGGAAAGTAATACATGCATGATGCACTAAGAATTATTGAAAAAGAAAAGGAAGCGTACTTGAGAGCGACATAAACTGGGAATATATGTAATGGCATGGCTGTTACAGGCCTGTAAACATCAAACTTTGAGCATAAGACTAAGAGGTCACATTCTTTCTAGTAAGATTCAGCCCCAATATATTCAGTTTGAGTTATTCAATACTTCAACCAGTCACAAAATCTGCTCTCAACAATACCTCTTCTCCATTCAAGTGTCTTGCATAATATGCTCAAATATGAAACAAAAGAAAAGACATACAGTATTATTATTACCTCCATTGGAGGCAATTTGGTTGGGGACTTGACTTACAAGATTGAGACCGCGGTTTCTGATTGCTGAACCTGCTTAAATGAAAATGGTGGTACCTTCTTACCAACCACTTTCACACTCACCGACAGAGCTTCTTCATTCAAGTGTCTTGCATGATATGCATATATCTGAAACTCAGAGATACACTATTACCTCCATTGCAATAAGCCACTGTCGGAAATTTGATTTATGTATACCACAATGAGGTCCCTGCAAACGTTGAAACATATCAAAATCCAATTGTTTGCCGTATGCACATCTGGTAATAATGGATGAGGGAATAGAACGTTGTATAGAATTGATAGATAGCCCATAAAATGTGCTTTATTTTGGAAGAAAATTAGTTCTTGTCTATGGTTGGTGGTGGAGCGAAAAATTATTGCCTTATGTAAATCAACAAGCACCTCAATGTTCTTCATAATTTACATAATCTGTAGAAGAGCTCAATCACACGAAAATATTGTCCTTCAATTCTCGACAAATTTAGATCATTATTTCATTAACTCATTAAGTAGCTAGAGATCTGAGTTTCATTATACTTCAGAACTCTCTAATCACCATCATCACTCAGTTTCCTCTATTTGAGAATCTTGATTGAAATTAAGTAGTCTTAGATTTGATCATAGTTCAGGACTAGTAACACATTATTACAATACAAGTACAAAGGTCCAGTAAGGACCTATTATGACCAATAGCATCTGCATCTTTGATATGGCCATATACAGAGTACAAGTGAATATTAGATGCATTTGTTCTATTGTAAACCATACATAGCATCAAAGCAATTCCCTCTACTCATAGTTTCCAATACCTGCTTTTCTGAAGGGAAAGTTTTTGGTTTCTGAGGTAAAGTTGGAAGAGGCTGGTTGCTTTGAAAATACACTTGACCACAAGGACAAATAATATGCAAAGCAACAAATCCATTTTGTGTAGATTGTGATTGATATTTTGAGATGCAGGCAAGCAAATTAGTAAACAAATACGACAATTGGGACACCACATTCTCAGTTTCTATATTTCTTGTAGTGAGTGTTCTTTAAAAAAAAAAGCAACACATTGTTTGAATGTAAAACCAGCTACTTCAAATAATGGAATGATGAAGGATAGAATTACTGACCTTTGTAAAGTCAAGCTTGTGCAGGCAAGGCGGTGCTTCGGCTTTTGGAAGACCTTTCTTCTGATATTCCAGCTTCTTGTTATTTAAACCTTTCAGTAGCTTAGAATAGGACTGCCAATGAACATGCAAATGCAAAATTTCAACTGATGAGCTGGCATTGGAACGGTGTATGGTTCCACCAGAGGAAACTATATTTACCTGCAGGAACAAATTAAGGCATGCATAAATTTTGCAATAACAAAAACAAAGGACAAATATTTCTCAAGTTCAATGTAATGTAGTGGTGAGTGGTAACTGAACAAGAGACTGATAAAATGAAAGAAAAAATCATTGCAATTAAACTGCATTAATTGGACAATGCATGCGAATAGACTTGATTTCCATATCTTAAATCATGCCTTCAAGTAAATATCAAATCAGACACCGTAAAATATATGTTTGGCATTGTGATCGATTGAAACAATCATGATCTAAACTCTTTACTTCTTGAATGAGGAAATAAATTCAGAAAATGATGCTATAAACTCAGAAAATAGAAAGACCTTGAGATTGGCTATTAGAAGAGAAAATGTCTACAAGTTCATCGATGAGTTTAGCGAAGTAGATTTTGGTGTACTAGATCAAGCTTCTAAATTACAAATTTAATCTTCCTTTCACTGATGCAATTTTTGCATTTTTTAGTTACATGGAACCGGGCTTGGTAAACTAGTTCAACTCTATCCACACATATGGAGAATGCCAACAAAGAGTTGATATTACAAACCAATTTTGAAACTCCAAAGATATCAAATAAAGGGAGAATTTGAAAATCTAAACCTGTATTCGTCACACTGGTCCATAGACAATGCTATGCTACATTAGTAATATTTACAGCTTTCCGTTTTCAAGTTGTGCATCAGTGTATAATTCTTTGCAGTCAGTCAGTCCTCCGAGAGGTCCTGCAATAGCATTTTTGTTCAGATGTCAGTCCTCCGCTTTGCTACAAATGTCAGTTATCATCTCTGAAATGAGGAAATTCTCACAAAAGGAAATGATACCTGATCAACTTCATCATCAGAAGGATATTTACTGGTGAGGTTCTCTGCACGGATTAGCTTCATACAAACGTCTTCATTGGGTGGCATTACAAGGTGGACACCACAGCTTTTTATGGAGCACTTAGAGTACTTACCTTGATAAATAACGACTCGACACGTAAAACCAACTCGTTGCCGCATTTCAAGGAAGGGAACATAGTAGAGCCACACATGATTCGACTCTTCTGAAGCAATCCATGCGTTGACATCTGAAACACGTACTTCATTGATGTGAATACATACCTCAAACCCAGTAAACTCATATTGCATATTTGGATCAACAGCAACACAGACAGCCAATCCTGTGTTCTCCATTCTGAAATTTGCAAGTGTTTCAATCCAAAATTCAAACCGCCGATGCCCCTTGAAATCCATTTGACAGCTGAACCACTTTGGAACCTCGCTTCTTGGAACTGGAAATTTAATTCTGAATTTGAATAGCTGAGAAGATAGGAGTCGAGAGAAGAGATCAGCGTGCACCTCATCATCATCATCCTTGTTTGCCATCTGAACCAAATTCTGACAGAGGCTCCAGCAATTAGTCAAGTCCATCTCCTCAATCATTATTTGTGATTCTTTACGCTCCACAATGTTTGACAACTTTGAAATTCTTTCCAATGATACGCAATCCCTCACACCCAACCATTCAATCCTTGGTGGAAGCTCTGGAATTTCTACGAGCCTCCTGCAGCCGCTCAAATCGAGTTTCCTCAAGTTGAAAAATTTGTTGATGAATTCGGGAAGAATAACAATGGGGCTTCCACTTAAATGAAGTTCCTCTAAAGTGGATGCAGAATCAAGGGACGCGAGGAAATCAATATTAGACAAATTGCATCCATACGCGTTGAAGGAAAATAGACAAGGAAGCGCCGAATTGAATTCAGTGCCTGGCTCTGGCTCCAATGAACTGCCTTCACTCCGTCTCATTCTTTTCGATAAATTGAATTCACCTTCACTCCATCTCTTTCTTTTCGATAAAGAGTCACGGTTGTCATGTGAAACCTTTGTGTAAGTTGGAAGCACTTCAGAGTCCTCCTTATTTGGGAGTCTTACCAGTTTTGGGCAGTTGGTCAATCGAAAGTTCTTCAGATTTTGCAATTCATAAATGCTGCAAGGTAGATCTGTGAGGTTTTCACAACAAGTTAAACTCAAGCTTTCAAGGTTAATTAGATATCCAATGGATGAAGGCAATGCTTTGATGCCAGTGTAGTCTAGACTCAAGGATGTCATGTATTTCATCTCTCCCATAATTTCAGGAAAACTCTTCAGCCTTTCACAAGAGCGAAGATTAATCTTACGGAGGGATCTCCAGTTAACTTTTTCAGGAAGTGTCACGAGGTTAGAGCACCCTGCAAGATTCAGCGTAATAAGCTTTTGGAGGGATCCAACCGAAGGGTGAATCTTCTTTAAACTTGTACAGCTACTTAGATCCAGCAACTCTAAGTTTGGGCTTCCAGACAGGTCTGGGCTTTGTGCTAGGAATTCACATCCCTTCAAATTTAAATATTTCAGATTTTCCATGCTCTGTCATACCAAAGAAGAAGAAAAAATCAAATGGAAAATTGGTAAGGTGTAAAGATTTTAATAAAGTAAACTCTTGAAAATTTATAATTACCTTGAAAAGTGAGATGCGGCTACGAGGCATATTAAGTTGAATTAGATTCTTCATATTAAGACTACGGGGCAAAAATTTCAGCGGACAGTCACGCCATTCAAGTAACCGCAACTGATTCGGATAATAATCAACATTTCCACAAAACCGTCCATTGATGTTTATGAAAATTTTAAGATTTCTCATATTTTTGAAGCATTTAGGATTCAAGCGTATCTCATCTGCTGTAGGCATTTTTATTATTATACCTTCAATTTTACTTGTTCCCTAGTATGAAAAAGGCAATCGTATTAGCAAAATGAGTACTTATATAATAAAAACATGCAGTGTTATTCTTTCTTTAAGAATTCAACAGAAAATCATATAATACATATTACCTGGATATTGATTGTCGAATTAGAATAAACTACACACATAGAGAATCACCTGACTTGACTCATGTATATATATAAATCTAAGCATATGGAAACTACTTACTATGTTTTTTGTTAGAACATAATGCACATCCTTATGATGCCATAATCTGCTTCGCTCACCAAGCTTTGTAGACTCTTGCTGAGCTATAGCTTTTCCCATCTCTTCTAGCAAATCATGCATGGAAATACAACCATATACATCAACATTTATGAGTGCCTTTTCTTCAAGAACTTCAATGCTATGCTTGGGGTTGTTGCGGTCACAATCTTCTAGTATATGTATCACAGCCCTTGTATTCCAACCTTTGAAGAAACAAGCAATGTCGAGGAAAACTTCTTTCACTGTTTCTTCCAGTCCATCATAACTGACTTTGAGAGTATCTCGAATGTTTTTGGGGTGATTTCTTTTAAAACCATCTAACATAGATTGCCATTCATGTATAGGTCTACCACATAGATGTGAACCCAAAACTACCAGGGCTAACGGAAGGCCATGAGCATATCTAACAATAGTGCTAATCCAGAGTTTCTCATCATCATCATCATTTTTCTTTTTCTTGAAGGCATATAACCTGAAGAGCTCACAACCTTCGTGATCATCTAGTTCCCTGGCCTTGTATATAGGATTGACTTCGTGAGCAGTCAACAAACGCTTATCTCTTGTTGTTATGATAATTCTGCTGCCACGACCAAACCAATCTGGTCTACCAGCTAATTTCTCTAACTGGTCCGAATCATCCACATCGTCGACAACTAAAAGAACCCTTTTATGTCTCAACTTCTCACGCAACAAAGTGATTCCTTCATGAATGTTGTTTATTTTCGATTCTTTCTGCCGCACAATGCTAGAGAGAAGAATATTTTGTAGGTTGACTAAACCTCCATGTTGCTCTGAGCCTTCTCTAACATTTGCCAAAAAGCAGCTACCATCAAACTTACGGGCAATTGTATTGTGAACAGCTTTAGCAATTGTTGTCTTCCCTATTCCGCCAATTCCCCATATTCCTACCATGCGTACATCACTTCCGCCAACATCTAACATTTCAAGTATATGTTCTACCCGAGAGTCTAGCCCAACTTGGCACTTTGGCATATCCAAGTAGGTAGGTTCTTTTACTTGTGCGGAAATCTCTTCAACAATTTTATCAATAAATTCATATTCGTATCTGCCGTGTTAAAATCAAATGAAACATTTAATAAAATAAACCTAGTTACTTCAAAAAAGAACAGTATTGTATAATAATCACACACCAATAGAAGAACATAAAACTTATGCTAGATTAAAATGAGTAAAATTAAGTGCATGATATACCCGTCCGAGAAATGCCACCCAGATAAATTTGCTGCTTCTGAAAGAGCTGCTCTCCATCTTTTCACCTTGTCCCCGTCCATTTTATTTTTGAATCTGCGTTCATGCTGTGCAAGTGCCTCACCAAATGTACCTCGTTGGTTTCTTACGTCCGAGGGATCCACTTTGTAAAAGATTGGCCGAACCATTTGGTTCTTTGATCTTCTACTTTCAAGGATATGAACCAGTTCATCCAAACACCACTTTGAGAATGCATAGTTTTCAGAGAACACAATGAGAGAGAGCTTTGATCCTTCAATGGCTCGGAGAAGTGCTTCTGATATTTCCTCTCCTCTTCTAAGCTCATCATCTATGAAGGTGTTGATCCTGTTAAGAACCAAACACTTGTACAAATGACCAGTGAAAGCGTAGCGAGTATCCTCGCCTCTGAAACTCAGAAACACATCGTGTGTGTATGAACGGGTGGAAAAAGCAGAGGAGAAAGAAGAAGAAGCTCTCAATTGGGTGGCCATCGAATCTAGTTTCACGCACAGCTCGCTGATGGAATGAAGAAGGAGCAGAAGAGGAAGAGGCTCTCAAAAATAGTTGCACTGATCACAGTTTCCTGGTAGCTTGGATCAACGTCAATGTGAAGTCAAGGGCATGTAAGGTGAAACGAAACTACCAAGAAAAGGTGAAGTGGAAAAAGCAGGAACACATTGTATGTGGATGAACGGGTGGAAAAAGCAGAAGAGGAAAAGGCAAAGGTGGAGGACCGATCAGTCCAGTCAACACCGAAAGAGCATCTTATAATGAGTGGAGATATTTTGCCAATGTAATTTTTGGTTTGGTTTTTTTCAAGGAGAATTATTGGTTTGGTTGATAGGTAGATGCAATTGCCTGTTTGTCACCGACTGGCTCTTGATTTAGTGGCAAAACTGTGAAAGAACGAAGAAAGAAGGTTGTTTAGAAGCACACCCTGTAATGAAATGATTACGTGAGTACATGACAACCAAGTGAGATTGGTTATGAGAGTTTCGTAAAATGAGAGACGACATTTTACGACATTTGTATATCAACAGGTGGAAGCAACTGCAATTGACTTCATGGCTTCATGCATTGTTTCTTGGACTGAATAAGAAAATCAGACTAATTTCATCGTCAGAACATAATTAAAATTATGAGACATAGCACAAGTACTTTTATTTTTTATTATTTTTAAACCTAATTTTTGTTCGGTGTGGATTTAAAAGTACAGTTATCGATTCTTAAATTGAAAAACTAATTAACTTTATTGTTGATTACTTATGCCATGCTTTTAGAAAGTTTAGTTCACTGCTGCTGCCAATTGGGTAAATCACGGCTAGATATTCTTTACTTCAGTAAAGATCTTAATTCCTAATTAAGATCTTTACTTATTTATACACAAACTTAGAACAAAGGTCAGTATGGGTAAATCCCTGCTAGATATTCTTTTACAGTCATATATAGTTTTTCATCAAAACAAAAGAGCAGGCAATCGAAATTTTGGGGAAGTGATGTTGCTAGATTTATCCAATAGCTGCTCGCAGCTCTGTTCTTATACTTCTCCACCCTTTGCTTCACTATAAAGTTTTTCAACTCGGTCCTGCAGATGATGTAATACATATTTAGGATTAACTTTTCAAAGTTCCAACCTTCTCTTATCCAAGTAGAAAATCATACCTTGTAATATTTGAGTAATTGCGGTCTTTTCAGTTTGAAAGTGGGAGTCATGAGATCCCTCTCTATGTCAAAGGGGTGGTTTGGTTCCAAATGAACTGCTTTTAACAACTCCAACCCTTGAAGCTGCAATGTAAATGTCTTTTAAGTCAGATGAATAAACTTAAGCAACATAGCATGAAACAGGGATGGAGCACATGCTGTATCTGACCCGTACTATTGAGCTCATCCCAAATGTATTTTCTTGCCTTCATGTTTTCACACAATGATTTGTAGTCATCAGCCAAAAGATGTTCAGCTGCCCATGTCCTCCAAGGCCTTTCTGTCAGGAACAACCACAGCAACAAGAAATGACTCGAAGCTGTTCCCATAAACCCAAATCTGCCGACCAGATGAAAGTTAAGATGTTAAGATATCCTTCTGTAACTTCAGAAAACATGAAAGAAGGGTGGAGAACACTAGCACAAAATTCAAATGTAGCACAAAGACGAACACAAACTCATTTATTGATGAAATAAAGGTAAGTCCTGTCCTTCATCAAACAAGTAGAATACAGAAGTTAGCGACATACCAATGTAATAAGGGGGCATTGCAAGTATTTGCTTTCAATGCTTTCGACAGCAACATATTCACCTTGAGACAGTTTAAATATGTTCTTTTTCCTGTCTATAACTTTCATTGCTCCATTAGGCTGCCATTCTCCAATATCACCTGTAATCCATCCACTCAAAATTAATCATCAACAAAAATGTTGAAGGCGCCCCCTTGAAAAGACCAAAAGATTGAGCATCAACCAAGAAAGTACTTCATTTCTAGTATTCTAGATATTTACCTGTATGGAACCACCCATTAATAAGGACTTCTTCAGTTAGATCTTGTCGCTTGTGGTAACCAGAAAACAAGGTTTTTCCTCTTAGGCAAATCTCTCCACGTGGCACGCTAGAAAGTGAATCATATCCCAGTTCTGGGACCGACTCAAGCCGGGCTTCAATAGTTGTCAGGGGGACACCCACGGTTCCAATCATAGGATAAACATTCCCAATGGACGTAAAACACCCACCACATTCTATAAGGCCTACAAGATTTAACAAACTGATGAACTCTAGTTCTCTTCGTTTCATATATCTCTGCTTCTGATGTGCTGTGGTAGCTGATTTAGAAAATTAAGGTTATTTGAATGAGTACAAAAGCATCCATACTCGACATCTCAAAGGTCAAACACATATACCATGAATTAAGGTGCGAAAGCACAGCAAGTTGAATACTTATCCTCGTATAATTTCCTGAATCTTGACTATGATTTAACTGATTATATGTTATATTCATTATGATATGTGGTCAACCATACCATATCCTTGTGATAAAGTGCTGCAGCTAGTGACCCTAAAAAATTCCTCCACATGCCTGGGCAAAGGCGCAGCACCGGACGACATTATATGAACTCGTTCTCCTAATGCTTGTTTTATCTACCGCAAGTAACACAGTTTGTTAGAATATAACGCATAAAATAGAAGTAATGCATTGTTTGAATGTAAAACCAGATATTTCAATAATGGAAAGGTGAAGGATAGAATGACTGACCTTGTTAAACACAAGCTTGTCCAAGAGACCTTGTTAAACACCAGCTTGTCCAAGAGAGGTGTCGCTTTTTCTTGTGGTAGACCTTTCTCCAGATTTGCCAACTCACTGCCATACAAATATCAATTAATTTATGTAGGAATACAAATGCAACCAAAAAAGGAGGTCTTAGTGAGACGTACTAGTTATATGCATACTTTTAGAAAACTAACTTTATTGTTGATTACTTATACCATACTTTTAGAAAATTTAGTTCACTGCTGCCTGTTGGGTAAATCCCAGCTAGATAATCTTTACTTCACTTCACTAAAGATCTTAATTAAGATCTTTACTTATTTATACACAAACTTAGAACAAAGGTCAATATAGGTGAATCCCTGTGAGATATTCTTTACGGTCATAAGTAGTTTTTCATCAACAAAAGAGCAGGCAATCAAAATTTTGGGAAAGTGATGTAGCTAGATTTATCCAATAGTTGCTTCCAGCTCTGTTCTTATACTTTTCCACCCTTTGCTTCACTATAAAGTTTTTCAACTCGGTCCTGCAGATGATGTAATTAAACATACATATTTCTGATTAACTTATCAAAGTACGTTCCAACCTTTTGTTATCCAAGTAGAAAATCATACCTTGTAATATTTGAGTAATTGCGGTCTTTTCAGTTTGAAAGTTGGAGTCATGAGATCCCTCTCTATGTCAAAGGGGTTTGGTTCCAAATGAACTGCCTTTAACAACTCAAACCCTCGAAGCTGCAACATAAATGTCTTTTAAGTTAGATGAATAAACTTAAGCAACATAGCGTGAATCAGGAAGGAGCACATACATGTTGTTTCTGACCCGTACTATTGAGCTCATCCAAAATGTATTTGCCTTTCAGGTTTTGACACAATAATTTGTAGTCATCAGTCAGATGATGCTCAGCTGCCCAGTCCTCCAAGGCCTTTCTGTCAGGAACAACCACAGCAACAAGAAATTACTCGAAGTTGTTCCCATAAACCCAAATCTGCCGACAAGATGGAGGTTTAGATGTTAAGATATCCGTCTGTAACTTCAGAAAACATGAAAGAAGGTGGAGGACGCGCGCTAGCACAAAATTCAAATGTAGCACAAAGACGAACACAAACTGTAGGTACAAGTTTTGATCAACTTGGTGTGTTGGCATTCCCATACAAAACGGGAAAATATCCTTGAGGTTTAACTTTCTTTATTTAAAGATATTTTTCTGTTTTATGAAATTGTGTAATTGATTTCCTTTAAAATTTATTGTATTTCTTATATGGAAAGTCTCTTTCTCAATTAAAGAGGAATTAGGTCAGAATCTTGGGATAGAGGTTTTGTGGTTGGTGCTTGATATATATTCAGAAAATATGCACGGCAAAGAGGCGATTTAGAAACGCAAGAATTGGTGATAGGGTCTTGCATATTTGTTTGAGTTTGTGTCTTCACAAAGATCAAAACACTTGGTCCATGTATAAGTGTTTGTGATCATACTTTCATATGCATAATACTCTCTCAAGATCAGTAGGGAGACTGTGAAGAAAGAAGAACAAGATTTGAAGATCGTTCAAGTGAAGGAGTTCTAGAAGGAAGACAAACTTTGTATTAGATTTTGTGTGAATCTTATAGCCGAGCTAGTGCTATTCAAAGTTTGTAAAAGAACATATCCTTTTCAATATGATGATCTTTATTTTGGGTTCTCAAGAGTAAGAGCCCTGCAGTGTTTTTAATCTCATACTTGAGGTTTTCACTGCGTAACCAAAATCTGGTGTTTAGTTTGTTATTTTGGTTTCTGCTGCCCAGTAAGGATTGATCAGTGCACTGCAATCCCCGTTTTCCAGAAATCATATTCTGTCCTTGTATTTTCATTTGGCATCAGAGCAGGTTCTAAAGCTTTTTTAGTTGATCCGTGGTCAAGGATGGAACGTGAATATAACAGAGCCTCTAGTTCTATAAATTGCCCGCCTTTGTTTGATGGTGAAGACTATTCACAATGGAAGATTTTGATGAGGGCTTTTCTCTACTCTCAAGATGAAAACATGTGGAATATAGTTGAGAATGGATGGGAACACCCAACCAAGGCCGAAGAATCAAAGAAAGTAGAAGGGTCCTTTGCAATAGTTCTCAAACCTAGGAAGGAATGGACAGAAGAAGAAGTTCGTGATAGAACTTGTGACTTTAAGGCAAAGAATTCACTATTCACAGCTTTGTCTAAGAAAGAGAGGATGAGAATTAGCCACTGTGACACAGCCAAACAAGCTTGGGATCTACTTCAGGTTACTTATGAGGGAAACAAGTAGGTTAGAGGTCAGAAGCTTCAAAGACTCGTATTGGAATTTGAGAACATGACCATGGGGGAAGATGAATCAATTGATGATTTTCATGCTCGACTTCTCAATGTGACAAACCAATGCTGTAGCCTTGATGATCCATTTGAGGAGCATCGAATAGTCAAGAAATTTCTCAGAGCTCTTCCTTCAAAATTTCAAGCCAAGCAAATTGCAATAGAGGAGACTCAAGACCTGGACACCTATTCTCTTGACGAACTTATAGGTAATCTCAAAACCTTTGAGATGAGGATCAAGCCCAAGAAAAAGGTAAAAAATATTGCTTTCTCTTCTGTTAAAAGGAAAGATGTTGTTGATGATTATGTGGATTTATCGTTGTTGACAAAAGAGTTCAAAAATTTTCTGAAAAATAAAAAATCCTTTGGAAACTCTTCGAAAATTTTGCCTAACAAACCTAAATGCTTTGAGTGTGGTGGAATTGGTCACCTTGCTGCCTATTGTGGCAATAAAAGGTATAATTTGCGTGGAAACAAGGCTCTAAAATCTACTTGGAGTGATAGTGATGAATGCTCTCAGTCAGATGGTGAAGAGGTAAATCTTGCTCTTACTTCCTCTCTTAATATTGATGTTTCTGATGATTCTGACTTAGAAGATGATACCCTTGATGAAGAAACAAATGTCAAGTGTAAGCAATTATATCATGCTTCGAAAATTGTTCTTCGAAAAAATTATACACTTGAAAAAGAAGTTGATTCTTTAAGAGAAGAAAAAGAGAAAATTGAGCTACAATTTGAAACTTCTCTAAAAGAATGGAATGTTGAGCGTACTAACCTTGTTGATAAGATAAAAGTTTTGCAGGATGAGGTTAAGTCTGAAGTTGGGGACAAGGAACATGGTGATCTCATTAATAAAATTAAAGTTTTGCAGGTTGTAGTCAAGGCTCAATCCACTTTAAATGTTTCACTACCCCTTGAAAATGAGAAATTGCAGGATGAGTTGCTTAAAGTCAAGGAAAGCTTCAACAAGTTCTCCATAGGGTCTGAAAAGGTCTCCAAGATGATAGGATTTGGTAAAACTCACGGCAGCAAAGAAGGGATAGGGTTTCAAGGTGAGTCGTGCAAGCCTATGACCTTTGTAAAAGGTGAAAATTCGTTGAGTCAATCACATGCATCAGATGACATTAATTCTGGTCCCAAATTGCCACTAGTACAAAATCGAAAATAGACAACGTTACCTAGATAACGGTTTAATAAAAAATGTTGTGGTTTTTTTTTTTACAACGGTATAGTCAAAACCGTTATCTATTGATATTAAAAAAGTGTTGGTCCCTTGGTTAGAAGTTTTCTCATTTAACTCGCACAACGGTGTGGTCGAAACCGTTATCTATAGCTAGTAACAAAGTGTTGGTCCCTTGGTTAGAAATTTGTGAATTTAACTTATACAACGGTACAGTCAAAACAGTTATCGATCTACAAATATTAAAGTGTTGGTCCCTTGGTTAGAAATTTGTAAATTTAACTTATACAACGGTACAACCAAAACGGTTATCGATCTATAAATATTAAAAGTGTTGGTCCCTTGATTAGAAATTTGTAAATTTAACTTATACAACGGTACAATCTAAACCATTATCAATTTGTAAATATTAAAAGTGTTAATTCACGATTAATTTATTTATTTAAAGAATCTTATTCTAATTCATCAAATCTACGAAGTGAGAAACAAGATTTCAAAAAGATGGATCCCAAGCTGTCATAAAAAAATAATAATAAATAAATAAAAACAAGATCCCAAGCTGTTGCGTCTCATTATGCTTTGGCTGGGCTTTTGATCCACCAAAAAATAAAAATAAGGCATGCTTTTAATTAACTAAAGCATAATAATTACACAAGATATTGGAACTGCAAGTTAAGATCAAGAAGCGCGACGAGTGCGGGAGGCATAGAGACGAGGCCTTGCGTGAGAAGGAACAAATTTCCAGAGCCAATGATCGAGATGGTCGCAGCGAAATTGGCCGAATTGCAAATAGAACAGAAGACGAGGCTTTGCAGTAGAAGGATGAGATGAAGAATCAATTGGACGACTTCGTTCTGGAGAAGGATAGGGGATTGCCAGAGGTTGAATAAGTATATGGGGGTTGTCGGCGGTGGCTTATGGGTTACAAAAGAGGACGAATGAGATTGTGGAAGTTAGATAAATTGAAGCCACTACCAAGTCTAGGAACGAAACTAGGGAGCAGATGGATCAGAGGAACTATGAGATTTCGCAGTTGGATGTCCATTCCTTATGTGCAAGGAATTGCCATGGAAGGTCAGCCACTGGCCTGCAAGACCTCCCTAATTGAGGTAAGAATTTTTGCTTTCTCAATTTTTTTTTGGGTCAATTGCTTTCTGATGAAATGGGAGGCAATACTTATATATATAAACTTGTTGTGATCGAAGATATATATATATACACACTGAAATTTTTCCTCCACATTAGTTTAGTTCCCTCCCTTTTTTTCCGTTCCCTGTTTTCTAAACACGATCAAACACACTATTCTTTATGCTCCTCTTGTCTGTCAGTTGAAGAAAAAATAATAATTCCTCTCGTCTGAATCAAAAAGTTCTCCCGAGTAATTGTGTTTCAATTGAAGGCTAATCTGGAATTGGGTATGTATGTTTAGAGTTTGTGATTCAATTTTGATGCTTTGATGACTGTTTTTTTCTTTTTCATAAGTTTTGCTTTCGATTGTTTCTGAGCCTTAGGCACTGTGTCTAGACATATTTTCTTGAACTGTTGCAATTGCTTTCGGATTTCTTATTGTCCTTGTGTTCTTTGGTTATGTGTTTGTAAGATCCTATATTGGCTTGCTTGAGGTTTGCACTTCATAAATTTCATATCAGAAGTAAGATTTGGGCCTAGTCTACTAGGGACTCCTCATTCGATAATTGCTTGGTTGGGATTGGGGGATGTGGGACTGTAATTGTTCTCTTGTTATGTCTCTTTTGTTGTTGGGGCGGTTTTTGATATATGCTGTTGTTCAAGTTCTATGATAGAATTGGAAATTAGTCTTCTGTTTCCTGAAATAGTTGTCATTGATTTCGACTGTTCTGTAGCATTTTGAAGTGTTTGGATGCTGCTACTATTTTTGCAGTAATGTTAAGAAAAAGTAGTACCTAGAATTATTTGTAGCTTGTTAACGGTTCAGCTCTGCCCATCAGAGTTAGTAGTTAATAATACTCTGCTTTCTTGCTGGATTGTATGAGTACCAAGGTAAATAAAAAGAAAAAGGTGTGTATAACTGTGTATTATGAGTACCGTAACATCAGATCTTGGTTCGTTGGGTGTCCTTATCACTTGTCAATTATGCCTTATGCTTTAGTTGTCAATATTTGTTGTTGGTTGCAAGTAAAGAATTTTCTTACATTGCTGACATACTGTTGTATGAGCATTTATCTATGCATGCTATTAATCTCGCAAAGAGGGTTGTTAGGTGCTAGGATGACAAACAGGAGGTCATTACCCTTGATTATGGATGTGATTGAAATGAATAAAGACTAGTTGGAACAGCTTATGCATTTCTGTGCTAGCTTTGATGCTCATGGAGACCCTCGTGTAATTATTCTTGTTACTCATGACTCATCTTTAAACTTTTAAACATAGAAATCACCAAGACACCAAAACTAAAAGAGGAGTTGATTAGCTTGATATTTTAAACTCAATAGTTTCTGTTCTTGCAATGATAAACTTAATTTTTAGGTAATTGACTTTACTCATAAGTCATATGTATGATACTTATTGGACCAAATTTCAGATAATATATATATGCTTGTTGCTGTAGTAGAATTTCTTTTAGGCATAATTTATTTTTGGTATAACTACAGGCTTATCTTGCTGTTACTGCCACGAGGATTGTTGAAATGCCACTATGATATGCATGTTTAATGTAAAACTGAGCACTGCATTGTCATTGCATGAGGAATATTGTTTGTTATAGTGCATAGATGAATATTTTCTGGCCATGATAAAAGTTATATTAGTTCATAAAGAATGAACTTTATTGGTTCTTGGAATTCTGTAGAGATTACTTGTCCTCTTGGTTGGGGCAGGTCTTAGTATGTGTACTAAGTTTAACTTGGGTTTTGGACTACTAAGCTGAAGTGAGTACTTGGGACATTAAGTTTGGCTTTGAGTGTGGGTAGTATCATGTTAGCTACATGGGAACTTTTATCCATGTTTTGATATCCCAACGTAGTTTGTTCTTTGTGGGGTTTATGATTTGAGGATGCCAATGGGTTAGTTTAGGATTCTGGAATCACTTATTTTGACTATATATGTATCAAACAAGTTAGTAGCAGTGGCTTAATTGTTAGGCAAAAACAAGGAAGAGAGAAGTTGATTGACATCTATTCAATATCTGCTTTTGAAATTCTCTTTTGGTAGGGGTTTTCTATATCCTAATACATGTCCTTGTTATTAAGATCATATATCAATTTCAAGTCCTCTACTTTCAATTTTTCGGTAGAACAGAAGTCCCCTACTTATTGATAAAAGAAGGCACCCCTTTGTTTTAGTTTATAACAAGGTCTCATTGAGTCATTTCTATTTGATAAATGCTATTCTAATTCAATTGGAGGCTAAAGTCACCAATATTTTTTCTTTTTTGGGTCACTATGAATTCTAAAAAGCCAGAAGGGCCAGCAATATGAAGAGCATGGGGACATACTTATTATTATCATAGACACGAGAGAATTTGATGCCACACTCAACAAAATTCTTATCACTTTTTGTTCCTTCCTTCAAGTCATTAACGTAGCCTTGAATTTTGGCCACTTTTTTTTTGCTCAACTACACTGCCTTCTTGTGTTGTGTCATGAATTTAATTCCTATATCCTATGCTTATTTATGCATGATTTACAGTTCTAATGGTTGTAATGAGATAGGTGTGGGTGTGGGAGGCATTCAAAAGTTAAAAGGACAGCACTATCATTTAGACTTTATTTGCTGCTTGATCATGAATGCATTACACAGATAAGTTGCTTAGGCTATATTAGATGCGGGTTTAATCATTCTTTTTTCAACCAGTTTGCATTGACGATTGAAATACTAGGGGTTACAGTATCGAAGTGGTGCCAAAATGCTCATAGATGGGCTTTGTTTGCGTATATTATGTAAAATCAAGGAAGTTGAACCTTGTTTCTTTAAAATTGAATTAGCACTCATGTCAATATGGTATATGCAAAGTGTGTCAGCTGATAAAATGTTCAAGAACTAGAAAAAAAAAAATTAAAAAAATTAATGGTTGCATGATCATTTAACTTCGACCTCAACTTATGTGTTGGGACTTTGGGATATTGTATAACCTACATATATCTAAGTACTTGAATTCTGCACATCTGGAAGAGTTAGTATGTGAAACTTGTTTTATCTGTGCATAATCTCACTATCTTTAGAAAATATCAATCTAACTCAAATAATTAAATCCCTACAAATCTAGTTTATCTTAGCTGTAATGAACAGTGGACACATCATTATTTCTGGGGTGCTGGAGTTATTTTCTTTTCGCTTCTGTTCTTCACTTTCATTGTTCTTTTTGTAAGAACCAACTTGACTTTTGTACTGAACTTGGTTTTTTTTTTTTTTTTTTTTTGGGTCTGGAATTTTACAAATGGTATAAGAGCAATGTTCCTTGGACAATTGTTGCTGTTGTATTCCAATTTTTATTTTGTGGTAGAGGCTTGAGTGAAGACTTTCGTCAGCTTTATTTTACCTTGCTTACTAGAGTGAGAGGCTTACACCACCTGCTACTGGTGGTGTGTTGTTAGTAAAGATTTTTCTAGCATTTTGGCTTGTGCTACTTTTGTTGTCTTTGTTTGTTTTGATATGATATGTTTTTTTTTTCTTTCTTGTTTGAGTAGTTATTTTTCTTTAATCTTAACTAAAACCAGAACTCCATGTATATTGTACTTTTGGTTTGGTATGTGTTCTTTGCACTCCTTGTTTTTGTTTGCATTTCAGTTTTGAAGATGAGCTAGCTGTTAATGTTAACCATCCCATCAACATACCCCTTTAATTATTTTGCAGCTGCTGCATAATATTAAATCTGCAGTAGCTAGCTAGAGCTCTGTGTTACTCTGATGACTAATTGCATATGGTTTTATGCTCCAATGTTTAATAATTTTATTTTTTTTTATTTTTTTTTTCTTAGTGGGAAGGACCTATGGAGACCACATATCTTCAAGAAGAAATCGATGAAGTCCGTGATGAGTGGGCAGAATTCGTTAGACTCCTCAGTTTTATGGTTTAACTACATACCTAGTGAAACTTCTTTAATTTGTTGCAAAATTTACCTTTTCCTCTATATGAGAGCTAAATACGTTTATGACAGCTAGTACTATTTACGTTTCTTTTACTTTTGTAAACTTCACTAAAAAAAATTCAACTGAGAAAGCATAGTAAATGTGATTACTTGAAGTACTTCTTTATATACTAATATATTACAATTTCATTTCAATTTCCTGTATTGATGCAGTAGATCATGGTTGAAAAAAATCGTCGTCTCTCTGGCTAGTAAACAATGGATTTATTCTAGAAATCGTTGTAATTTACTATCTTCATCATCACCGACAACGTTGTCAATTTAGAAACCGATCTAACAGTCTCTAAATGCCAACGTTTTTGACGAGAAACTATTGTCTAATGAAGTTGGAAAATATTTTTCAACTAAAAACCGATGTATACAATCCTCGAAGTCAATATTTTTTTGGTAACAACCGTTGTGTATGAAAGTTGTTGAAGGCCAAAAGTGATGTGTTAATTATATTACCGCATCGGTATCTGAGTGAAAACCGTTATTGAATAATTAAATACACAATGGTGTATTCAGTGCTAATGGTATGTGCTAAGTATATCTACAACGATTTCTAACTAAAAGCCGTTGTACTTTATTATGTTCAACATCGGTAAAGTACCGTTGTGGAGTGAAGCGTAAAAAGACAACACTCACCTAGACAACGAAAATATATTTTTTCAGACAACGGTGCGCAACCGTTATCTATTTTCGATTTTGTACTAGTGTGCCCAAAAGACTAGAACATAAATTGGACCTTCAAACCTATCAAAAAGTTGCTCAGGTAAGTTCTGACAGTCACACCTCTGTGCGTCAGCCCAGGTATGTTCATAACTCTAAAAGGTTCATTCCCACTTGTCATTATTGTGGAAAATTGGGACACATACGTCCTAGGTGTAATATGCTTTGCAGGGTTACTCAAAATTAGAGGAAAACGTTGAGAATTAACTCACCTGCTTCGCTACAAGCTGAGTTGAAAGAGGGTCTGACTCTGATCGCCAGGATTGCAAAGCTGGCTTCAATCCCCGTGGATCTGGAAACAAAAATGAAGCAGAAGCAAATCTGGATTAAAAAAGGTTCAAATAATTGTTTTTCTACTCACATGGATAATCTTGATAATATGCTTGAGCGTGTTTTTGTTCCTACTGATCACAAATTGGCTAATTCGTTTACTAGGCCTTTAGTCATAACTCAATTTGAATCACGTAGAAGCACCGTTGGTGGATGCTCTAAGTATTGATACTCTCACTTCGCTTGATTCATTTTGCATGCATTCATGGTGTGTGTCTTCATGATAGTATAGGTGCATTTTCTTTACGTTTCTGCATTGTTAGGTTTAGTTTCTGAAATTTTAGGACTGAAAAATAGTGGTTTGTATCCCCGAGTGTCTGACAGATTATTTGGAACTTAGATTGACAAGGGCCATACTCTTTTCTTTAAATGTGTGTGCAATAAGGTGCCTAGCACGTTTTGAACTTATACTTACGTCACTCTATAATTGTGAGCTTGAACAACATATTCTCTACAATCTTGAAACCTCACATGCACACATACTCTAAGTGGTGGTAAGTCTTAATTGATGGTTGGCTTGTTCTCATTGCTCATGTACGAAATTTCTCTTGTTGGTTGCTCCTTGATTAAAAAAAAAAAAAAAAAAAAATTTAGTTGGTTAATGGAGTATGGCCAGGCTATTCCCAAAGTAAACAGGCCTCGGTCGTGACGAACGATATGAGGATTGGGAAGAAACAGGAATGGTTTGGTCACCCCGGTGGATTGTGAAACTATTGACTCGAGTAGATGTGCTCTTTGGGATGTCCTTGTTACATCTAGTACCCTAAAGTCATCTGACTTGGGAGCTGCTAGCATAATACTCGTTACAAGGGTCGTAGTCTTCTTGAGCAAAAATGTTACTTTGTGTGAAAGGCCAAAAGAAAAAATCAAAATCATGCCCACACGGTGTTATAAGGGGGAATAAAGTTTATGTGCTTAAATCTATTTCGTATGTGAGCCTTGCTTTTCAGGTTTCCACAAATATTACCCACCCCATCTTGAGATATGTTCACTTTTCAACAAGAGGTATAGAATACTTGATCACCCTCTATCTTACCTTGTGATTGTCGGAGTAAATTCACTCGTGTGAACTTATTTTGTTGCACTCTTGTTTATGGTTAAGTGGTATTGCTCTTGTTGGAAAAGCTATGCGAATTAAATCTATTCTTAGCATTTGGATACAACCCACTCATTGTGTGTTTGCATTTCATTATTGCATCTTTCATAACATGATCACACTTAGGGGGAGTATTAATACTTAGACTATCTTCCTCTGATTGATTCGACTTGGGCTAGTGTCTATTGTGCACCATCTATTTGTGATCCTTCTACATTGCTTCTGCTACGTAAGTTACCTTTGTCATTCCTATTCAAAAAGGGGGAGAACTTAGATGTGTGAGAAATGCGTGACTATGATAATATTATTTTATCTTATGCATTTAACCAATGTGTGAGAAATGTTTCAGGAATGAATGGATGAAGAGTTGTGCGTTGTGATGCTCCTCCTGTACTTGTTGAGGGGGAGAGTTTGTCCTACTTTATGTTTTGTATAGGAATGCCAAAGGGGGAGATTGTAGGTACAAGTTTTGATCAACTTGGTGTGTTGGCATTCCCATGCAAAACGGGAAAATATCCTTGAGGTTTAACTTTCTTTATTTAAAGATATTTTTCTGTTTTATGAAATTGTGTAATTGATTTCCTTTAAGATTTATTGTATTTCTTATATGGAAAGTCTCTTTCTCAATTAAAGAGGAATTAGGTCAGAATCTTGGGATAGAGGTTTTGTGGTTGGTGCTTGATATATATTCAGAAAATATGCACGGCAAAGAGGCGATTTAGAAACGCAAGAATTGGTGATAGGGTCTTGCATATTTGTTTGAGTTTGTGTCTTCACAAAGATCAAAACACTTGGTCCATGTATAAGTGTTTGTGATCATACTTTCATATGCATAATACTCTCTCAAGATCAGTAGGGAGACTGTGAAGAAAGAAGAACAAGATTTGAAGATCGTTCAAGTGAAGGAGTTCTAGAAGGAAGACAAACTTTGTATTAGATTTTGTGTGAATCTTATAGCCGAGCTAGTGCTATTCAAAGTTTGTAAAAGAACATATCATTTTCAATATGATGATCTTTATTTTGGGTTCTCAAGAGTAAGAGCCCCGCAGTGTTTTTAATCTCATACTTGAGGTTTTCACTGCGTAACCAAAATCTGGTGTTTAGTTTGTTATTTTGGTTTCTGCTGCCCAGTAAGGATTGATCAGTGCACTGCAATCCCCGTTTTCCAGAAAATCATATTCTGTCCTTGTATTTTCACAAACTCATTTATTGATGAAATAAAGATAAGTCCTGTCATTCATCATACAAGTAGAATACAAAAGTTAGCGACATACCGATGTGATAAGGGGGCATTGCAAGTATTTGCTTTCAATGCTTTCCACAGCAACGTATTCACCTTGAGACAGTTTAAATATGTTATTTTTCCTGTCTATAACTTTCATTGCTCCATTAGGCTGCCATTCTCCAATATCACATGTGATCCATCCGTTCAAAATTAATCATCAACAAAATTTTTGAAGGCGCCCTCTTGAAAAGAAACCAAAAGAATGAGCATCAACCAAGAAAGTACTTCACTTCTAGTATTCTAGACATTTACCTGTATGGAACCACCCATCAATATAAACTTCTTCAGTGAGATCTTGTCGATTGTGGTAACCAGAAAACAAGGTTTTTCCTCCTAGGCAAATCTCTCCACGTGGCACACTAGAAAGTGCATCATATCCCTGTTCTGGACTGACTCAAGCCGGGCTTCAATAGTTATTGTTTGAGCCCAAAAGTAATTTTGGCAAGATCCTTTATTTGATTGAGCACAGCGGGCCGATACCTGAGGCCCAAAAATAAGCCTGCTTGGAATTGGGTTATAGCTTCGCCCATTCCGTGGTCCATAAGGGAAACGAAACCTTATTGGAGTCTAGTAGCAGAGATTGAATAGGAAACTTCAATCAATAATCCTTCTATACCAAGGAACAGTCGAAACCCTAGTTATAAATACCTGGTTTCAAGGACAAAGAAGGACCTCTCTCAAATTAATTAATCCCAGCGATTACAAAGTCTCCCCAGAGCAAACCTTCAACCTTGTTGAAACCCGGTGACCGCGCGCTAGTCCTAGTCTCTCCAAGAGCCGACTGTCAGCATCACCAGATCAACCCGGCGACCGTACTTCCAGTCCTAGTCTCTCCAAGAGCCGATTGCCAGTACCACTGCCACCGAGACTCTCTCAACTAGCGAAGCAAGGGTAACGCCCTCGCAACCCAGTAAAACTAAAGTCACGCTTTAGCAAAACCCGTGCTTTCTCCAAACTTCCCAGTGATTGCTCTGCTCAGCCTACAACGTTGAGTATCGATTCAGTGACGCGAAGAGATCACATCCAAAGTCCTTATCCGTAAGGCAAGAAGTCCTTTATTAGAAGGCTAGAGAAGAACCTTGTGGCGAGGTTGGTGCTCTCCTCATCCACAACACTTGAAGAAGAAGTCAGGTCAAGGGACTCCCCCGAAGACTGCACCCCATGGAACTGGCACGCCCGCGCAATCACATGCTCAAAAGAGACAGTTTGCACGCCAACTGGTTTTGGAGACAAACATTTTGGCACACCCTGTGGGACGTCAATAGTGTCTCTTCGTGAACGTAGCCATTGGGAAGTCAAGCGAAAACCCTTACCAAAAGGTTTACGCTAACTGCTCAAAGCATAAGACCTCCAGTTACGGACCGTATTCTCGCGCAAACTGTCATGGTCTTTCTGAAGAACAAGTGACTTAAAGATTTTCTCATCATTCCCAATCACCCGATATGTCAACTAGATGAGAAGAGAATCACCCGACCGCTACTGAGGGTCAGAGTGTCACTACTAATCAAGCCAGCGAGCCTGTTATCACTTCCGCTGTCTCCAATACAGTGGAAAGTGGAGAAAGAGAGGCTTTCATTGCGAAGCCTATCCCAGAGGGAGCGACCTCCGAGGTAAGGTTCGATCATCATGGAGAATATTGAAAATTACCGCAAGAAGATAGCCGCTGATTTTGAATGGGTAACCGCAAAAACAGATCAGCTCATACGCGAACTAGACCGGCGCATTACCCGACATGCAGAGGATATTAAGCAACAAATCGCACAATCAGAGAATGCATTAAGGACTCATGCCACAGGTATTGCTAGTGAGCAGAATCAGTGCTAGAAAGAAATCATGGAGGCTATCACGAACCAAACCAAGCAGACTGCGTCAGATATGGCGGGTCTTCGCAAGGATGGCGCTAACCTCGTAACCGAGGTGGCCATGCAAAGCCGAATTGAACCAGGCAAGAGAAGTGTTGAACAAAGCTTTAGGGGATCCTAACGCTATCCTTGGCTCCCTTGGTCAGCCGTCAGGTTCGGGCAAGTACATGCCACCGAACCAGCGAGAGAAGGTTAGCAGCAATACCGCTACACCTTCCGCAACCGTTGCTGCTACACCACTGAAAAATAAAGAGCAAGCTCTGGTTATCGGCGGTAGCAAAGAAAATGCCACCTCGTCATGCGGACAGACCACCAGACAGAAGCATCAGGCATCAAAAGTTGGTGGAGCTTCGTCCGACTCTGCTACATTCGTTTAATACAACAGCGATGGGGCAGAAAACATATACCAAGAACTGCCAGGAAGCTATTATGGGATTGACCAGGTTGGTAACCCGATTAAGATAACAGCCTTGGCAAAAGAGACGCCTATGCCAGCAGTGACTCTTCAGTAACCAGCTACAACCCGCGTTGTCCATGTAGGAGAAGGGACAGCGACTGTGAACCAAACAATACCCTCGCAGGCTGCTCGCCATACTGTGGTGACGCCCCCTCCTCCTCCTCCAGGCCCATAATATGTACGACGTGAAGAGGTAGAGGAGATGATCAGGCTGGCTAATCCTAGGGCCCACATGGATGGGGTCTATGAGGGACCTTTCCCGCTGCATATAATGCTCGCTCCCTTTCCTAGGGGTTATAAAAATATCATATTTTCTACTTTTTCAGGGGAAGATACTGAGGATGCGGCAACCCATTTGGCCAGGTTTAGGGTGTAATGCGACCAGTACCAGAATGATGATATCCTCAAATGCAGGATCTTTGACACTTCTCTTTCGGGAGCTGCCTTTAGATGGTTTTCCAAGCTTCGACCAGGAACAGTGGCGGATTGGCCCGCAAAGGAAATGCTTTTCAGAGAAACCTTCGGAGCCATTGAGCCTGAGGTTGACTTGGCTTCTCTCACTCAGATGGCCCAGCAGCCTACAGAGTCCGCTGTGGTTTATCTTCAGCGCTTCCAAATTCAGAAAGCCAAGCTAAACGTCATCTTGCCTGAGAAAGAGTTAGTCAAGCTAGCGGTCAAGGGTTTGGAACCTCGTCAGCGAAAGAAACAACATGGCAGCATGATCCAGTCAATGAGAGAACTCATCACAGAGGTGGGCAGCTTTGAACATCTCCTCAGAGAAACTGATGCAAGGAAGAATGTGTCCAAAAGGACATATGTACTAGGAAAACATCGCACCGTGGTGGCCCTGAGCTACCAGCCAGCTACTTATGACCCTTACTACCATCATCACAATGAAGAAGTGGTTCAGGATGACGATGAGGAAAAGGAGAATGATATCGCTACTTAAGAACTAACCGGGAGGAAGAATCCAGCCCTGAAGCAACTGAAAATTTGTCAAGCTCAAATCGATGGCCTTCACCAAACCCGAATTCGCGACATATACATATGATGCCAATAAGGCATATGAGATTCTGGATGAAATGATCGCCGCGATGATGGTGAAGACCGACTTTGGACCTTTTCCTCGACCAGACCAGCTGAAAGGGAAGAAGTACTGCAAATTCCATAACTTGTGGAATCATAATACCACGGACTGTGTGAAGCTCAAAGACCAGATTCAAGTATGGCTCAATAATGGCAGTTTGCAGGTGGAAGCTACAGTAACAGCGGCAGCGCTGGTAGACTTGAACCTTTTTCCTGACAGTGGGATCAATATGGTCGATGTGAATTGGGCCAAGCACAACCAGAGGAAACCAACCTTCGAGTTAAATACAAAGGGGCAAGAAGGAAAGTCTGCCGAGGATGAGACCCCTGCAAAGAAGGCCAAACTAGTTGGTCAAGCCTTACCTGTGGTCCTATGCTCGCGATGCAAAGAAGAGTGTGGCATCCAAGTGTCACATGAAGAGGTCGAGCAGACATTTCGTTTTGGCTCTCTCCCGCTCATCAAGTGGGCCTCGCCATCCAGAAACTATCAACCTTCTAGCCCAAGAGAAAAAGAGAAAACGGAGTCACCACCATCCCCAAAGGACTCCAATTTGTTCAAAAAGCTGAGAGCAGCCGCGATTGATCAGAAACAAGAGGAGAAGACTACGAACAAGCGCAAAGACATTCTGACCAAGCCCTACATCCCGCTACTCCAGTCGCCACCATCAAGGAAGGAAAGTGGTACACCAGGGAAAAGGGGAAGGTAGTGGAAATAAGCACTTCCAAGAAGAGGAAACTGCAGCCCAGGTTTGGGGAAGCCAAGCGCGCGCTAGAGGCTCTGGACCAGGGCCTGATCAAGCCTTCGCAATTGGTCAAATCACTTGAGCAGTATCAGAAGGAGATGGAGGCGCTAGCAGCCAAGCCATTAATGGCTCCCCGCAGCCTTCAAAAACAAGCGAGCTCAGCAACAGGAGCATCTAAGCCCAGTGTTTTTTGCAGGATCACTGAAGAGAGAACACCTCCGTTAGCTTGAAAGGAGAGTTCACCGACTCGGCGACCACATGTCAGGCGCATGTTGTTTCGCGAAGAACCAGAAGCTAAATCTTCGGTTTTTGAGAGATTGGGGGGCAAGGACAAGACTACCGATACTTTACAGTGGAGACCAAAAAGGGTCCAGAGTGTTGTGGTCGCTCCCCTAAAGGTAGGCATAGCAAGGGAACCAAAGTCAGACTCCCCTAAGCAGGCTCCTGTGATACAGGAGCATAGACGGTGTGAGGTAAAGGGCCTTACAGAGGAATCATTGGTAGACTGGTTGGCTAAGCAATTCAACACTGACACCCCTGTCAACGAACCCAAACTTAACCTGGAAGATGACATGGAGGAGACAGATATGACTGACACGTCTTGCAACATGGTTTACTTGCTCCCCGCGAGATATGCACTACCAGTCACCACTCAGGACTGCGTAGAAGCTGAGGAAAGTAGGGCACAACCCTTACAGATCACATCGGCGGTCACGACACCTGTGGAAGAAGCTGTCTTTCTTGAAACGGAGGATGCTCACAGCAAAGAATTCTTCATGAGCTTCACCAAGCCAACACTTGCTATGGTCCAACACATGAGACCTCTATATATCACATCAGAAGTTGGCAGCACCAAAGTTAGCAAGATCATGGTTGATACCGGAGCTGTCGTTAATGTCATCATTACCAGGACCATGCACTTGCTCGGAATCAAGAAAGAGAAAATCCAGTCTACGTCCCTCACGCTCAAGAACTTCGCGAGGACTGTAACAAAGACCCTGGGATTACTTTTCTTACGCATCAAGGTTGGCCCTGCAGAGGGAGTTTATGCTTTCTTTATGACAGATTGTTATGCGGCCTACAGTGCTATTCTGGGCAGAGACTGGATCCACCGGAGTTACTGTGTTCCATCAACCCTCCATCAGGAACTAATTGTGTGGAACAGGGAGACAGATAAAGCTGAGGTGATCAAAGCGGATCCTCGCCCATTCCCAATTTTCACGAATTATGTAGATGCCAGGTACTATTTGGAGTCTATCACTCCATTGCAGGTCAGTGGCATCGATGACAAAGGTCTCCCCATAGGGGTGACGGCCTCTGAATTGGCACAATGGGGGCTTACGCTTGCAAAAGAAGGCTTGGAAAGGCCTGGCCACGCTGTGCCCAAACCCTTAAACGATTACTGGTACAACCTTCTAGAGGAAGGGATAGAGGCCTTCCACTCGCTGTACGAAAGACTATCATCATACTAAGTGGAAAAATAGGCCTACAATCGAGTCGCAACCTTAGAGGCCTTCAATGAAGAACTCTCTGATCAGGAACAAGAAGATGCAGTAGATATCCAACTTGCTCCGGCAGCGCTGGACGATACACCTCCTAAGGTCAGAGACCCTACCGAGAAGATCAATCTTGGAACAGCAGGTGAGCCTATGGAAGTGGCTATCATCGCTTACTTAGAGCCTAGTGAGAAACAGAGGCTCATCGACTTATTACTAGAGTTCAAAGACTGCTTCGCAGAGAAGTATGAAGACATGCCCGGCCTGTCACCGGACTTGGTTTGCCATCAACTGCCAACACTCCCTGACAAGTGGCCGGTGAAACAAGAGCCACGAAGAATGAACTCAGAAACCCAAGTCCTCGTCAAGGAGGAAGTCGAAAAAATGCATAAATAAGGCATTATCAAGGTAGCCAAATACAATCAGTGGCTATCTAATATAGTGCCTGTTCGCAAGAAGAATGCAGGATGAGGGTCTGCGTAGACTACATAGACCTTAATATCGCTACACCTAAGGATGTCTACCCCATGCCGGTCGCGAATATGTTAGTAGACGTCGTAGCAGAACATGAATTGTTGTCCTTCATGGACGGCACCGCAGGGTATCACTAGATTCCAGTCGCAGAAGAAGACAGACATAAAACCGCGTTCCGGTGTCCTGGGTTCGCGGGCTTCTTTGAATATGTGGTTATGCCTTTTGGACTGAAGAATGCAGGAGCAACGTATCAGAGAGCCATTAACCTGATCTTCCATGACATCTTGGGGAAAATTTTAGAGGTCTACATCGATGACGTAGTTGTGAAGTCTCAGAAGAGAGGAGACCACATCACAGATCTCAGAAAGGTATTCGAGCGCATGCGGCAACACAAGCTCAAAATGAATTCCACTAAATGCATTTTTGGAGTTCAAGCAGGAGATTTTCTGGGATTCATTGTCCATCAGAGAGGGATTGAGGTCCCTGAAGACAAGGCAAGCACAGTCATCAATGCAACCGCTCCGCGAATTAAAAAGGAATTGCAGCGTTTGTTGGGTAAGATCAACTTTCTGAGACGTTTCATCTCCAACTCTGCAGGTAAAATCCAGCCCTTCTCTCCATTGCTGAAGCTGCAATGTCAGAATGAGTTTGTATGGGAGCCTAAACATCAAGAGGCTTTCGACAGAATCAAGGCCTACCTTGTGAGCCCGCCAGTGCTTGTTCCCCCGAGAGTTGGGTTTCCATTGAAGTTGTATATATTAGCAGCTGAGGCTTCCATTGGCAGCCTACTCACCCAGGATGATGAGGAAGGCATCGAGCTCGCCATTTTCTACCTCAGTAGGACACTTACAGATTGCGAAACAAGGTATACTCCTATGGAAAAGCTGTATCTTACATTGTACTTCTCAGCATGCAAGTTGCGACACTATATGTTATCCTTTACTACTTGCATCATTGCTCAAACCGACCTGGTCAAGTACATGTTGTCGCGACGTATTCTGAGAGGCCGCATTGGCAAGTGGATACTGGCCCTGTCCGAATTCTCGCTACAATACGTTACCCAGAAAGCAGTAAAGGGACAGGCCATCGCAGACTTTCTGGTACATCACCCTATGTTGGATATCCCCACAGTGAAGGAGTTAGAGATAGCGACCGCAACTACAACTCGACCAGATTTGGCGCGCATCCCAGAGTACTCCATATGGTATCAAGCCACAGTCTCCTTGCAGCCCTAGGTATTATTTTTTGATGGCTCAAGAACAGAAACATTAGCAGGGCAGGAATTGTTTTGGAGAACCCAGCGGGCGATCGTTTCTATTACTCTTTCCAATTGGAGTTTAAGTATACAAACAACCAAGCAGAGTATGAGGCCCTTATTATTGGCCTAGAAGTCTTACTGGAATTGGGAGTAAGAGATGTTCAGGTACGCGTTGACTCTTTGCTCGTGATAAATCAGCTTCAAGAGAAATACAGGTGTGCAAGCTGTTTGCTCGTACCATATTTGAATTGCTCCATTGAACTTCTGGATCAATTTGATGACGCGGATTTGGAGTACATCCCTCGCGAGCGCAATTTCGCGGCCAATGAACTCGCTCAACTGGCTACAGGCATTACATTGAAGTGTTCGCGAGCGCATTCTGAAAGTCGAGCGCCGCACATTGCCTTCATGGCTCGCACGGCCTAACCCGCCTGATGATCCGGTCGTCGCGGTCCTAGAGCCTATTGACATCAATTGGCGCATTCCATTTATCGATTACCTCAAACAACCAGATCCTACAGCAGACAGGAAGACTCGCTTTCTTGCCTTAAATTACTTCCTCAGGGGTGACGAGCTGCGATGACGTGGGGAAGATGGCATAGACTTCTGGTGTGTCTATGGCCGCGAAGCAAAGCGATTAATGTGCTAAGCACACACAGGAGTATGTGGAGCCCATCAAGCGGGACCTAAGATGCGGTGGCTTATCAGGAGACATGGGTATTATTGGCCCAGCATTTTGAAGGACTATATCTCATTCGCCAAAGGATGCCAAGACTGTCAGGCACACGGTCTAGTCCAGCACATTCCCAATATTCCCATGCAACCTATTATTAAACCTTGGCCTGCACGAGGCTGGGCATTGGACTTGATTGGGATGATTCACCCCCACTCCTCTCTCCAACACAAGTTTATCATCGTGGCTACTGATTTCTTCACCAAGTGGGTCGAAGCTGAGCCTTTGAAAGAGGCTTCAGGTGCCACCATTCGCCAATTCATTTTTCATAACATCATCTGCAGGTTTGGTATCCCTGAAGTGCTCGTTTCAGATAGGGGAGCAGCATTCATGGGAGGTGCGGTCGAACACCTTGTCAACGAATTAGGCATCCAGTTCATCCACAACACTCCATATTACACTCAGTCCAACGGTCAAGCGGAGGCCAGTAACAAGATTATTATTACCCTGCTAAAGAAGATGCTGGTTGAAAACCCTCGCCAGTGGCACGACACGTTGTATGAGACACTATGGGCTTATCGCACCTCCAAGCGGAATCCCACTGCTACAACTCCCTATGCACTAATGTTTGGCCATGATGCAGTTTTACCCTTGGAAATCAACGTTCAATCCTTACGCATACAAGATCAGCATCACTTGATCAGTGAAGATTATGTCTAGGCGATGTGGCAAGAACACGAAGATTTGGGCGAGCAGCGCTTAGCGGCTTTGGATAATTTAGTGATGGAAAAACAGCGTATCGCCCGCGCCTATGATAAGAGGACTCGTGGCCGTAGTTACAAAGAGGGGGACCTTGTTTGGAAAGCTGTTTTTCCCTTTGGCGAGAAATTGACCGGTCGCGGTAAGTGGACTCCACGATGGGAAGGACCCTTTGTTGTCCATCGTATTATGGAACGCGAGGCTTTTCACCTCAAAGATTTAGATGGTGACGTCCATCACAATCCCATCAACGGGCGATTTCTGAAGAAATATTACCCTAGTGTTTGGGAGTTCGAGGATCCACCGGATCAACCTTCTTCCCAGACAGGGGGCAACCATAGTCTTCATCGGCTCTCAGCATCTATCTATATTCAGGCCTTTTCATGTGGCCTTAGTCTCATGTATTTTCTTCACCTACGAATACTAGGGGGCCGACACTCTATACATCCAGGCCTTAGTTGAGGCCTTATTTTATAACAATTTCATCTTTTGTTTTTGTTGTAACTTTCTTTCTTTCATCGTCCTTGACAATGTGTGTTAAGAATAGACATGATGGCCTATACATGAGGCCTTATTTTATAACAATTTTTCGCATTGTGCTCGAAGAAACATTCATTCATAAAGTGGCTTTGCGGCCAAAGGCAGTACAAATCGAAACGGTTACATTCACAATTATAAGGCCAAAAGTGGCTTAAAAAATCATAAGGATTGCAGATCTTCTAAGAGTTTCTGGATCTTGTGGCGACAAGGGGCTGTGCTATGATCAATCATGCTCTTCCTCTCTTCACCCACGTCCCTTCTCCGATCTGAGTCGCAGCTGCTATCATCTGTACCGGAGGAAGAGGGAAGGAAATAATCCATCGCAACCCTCCCAATTGGTTATCCTCCGGGATGGAGATGGTCTTCAGAGAGAGCGCGACTCACAATCACATCTACCTCCAGGGGAAAAACGGAAGCCTGATAGTCAGACCCTGGAGGTAGGCTACGGAAGAAGGACGATAGGCCTCAAAGTGGCCTTCTGCCCTTCTCCCTCCTGCTCCACCCGAGAAATCTGAGGAGAGGGATCCCTCAGAATCTGGTTCTGCCCTGTTAGGAGCGCCGCGTGTTCTTCAGTCTAACTGAAACCTGTGAATCCCATCCGGATTTCCAGAGACCAAAGACATGCGGCTGGACCTGAGATTAGGCCATAAGACCTACCCAGGTTTTGAGATTAAGCCATAAGGCCTAGGAATTTGAGGCTAAGGGTGAGATCGTGAGGAGAAGATTTCAGAAATAGAAGGAAGAGAAGTAAGGCTTGCGAAACTATCTCTGGGAAAGCCATATTTGCTTGTGTTTATCACTTCTCCAAAGTACATGTATTTATAGGGCCAATCTCAGTAGCCTCAACCATGTGATGGGCAGTTGAAGTATTTTCAACGCCATCAATAAGAGTGTCAATGGAATTGAATGCTAGGATCTTGGAAATGAAGGAAATTGAAAACGCGTGGGAAGCGAGGCAGTCTTCAAGGAGGTAACCGCTCCATTTATAGGTTATCTTTTCAAATAGTTTCAATAGCAATAAAGGCAAATTAAACGCTGAACTGCTTGATAATTTGAAGCATATATTTGGGCCAAGCAAAGTGGGCTAAATATTTAAATTATGAATAATAATATTGTTCATACAAAATGGGCCTGACACTAGAGGCCTAAAGTTTTCAGCCTGCATGAGTTAAGCGAAGTAAATGTTCGTCCAAGCGAAAATTGGCATCGGCAGCGGCTCGCTCCGCTTGTCGGACAATCTCGCGAGCTTGAACTAGGTTCTGAGATAGTATTTCAGAGGCCGCTAGGGGTTACTCCAGCAAGGGCTCCTCATGCTCAAGCTGGGCCGTCACAGCAGTCAATTGGGCCTGAAGATCTTGGATTTGGGATCGGAGATGATTTTTCATGATCCGCAAGTCTCTAACAAGGGTAGCCCTATCTCCTAGAAAGTCACGAGAGGAGTCCATTTGTTAGGCGAGGCCCTGATAGTGGGCCTGGGCTTGTCTAGCTTGCACAGTCGCGGTCGCTATTGCATTAAGCTACTGGGGGACATTTTGTAGCAGTTCGTCTATCTCAATGAACTTGTTCTCCTTGATGGCTTGCTCGCGATCGAGAACCCTCAGATACTCCAGAGCCCTGACGGATGCGCCAGGAAGAAGGATATCAGGACTCAAAAGTCGGTGAAGCCCGTCCCTAGCTTCATCCAGGAGGAGTCACCTCAAGTACGCGAGCTAGCCTTTCCAGTCTGGAAGGAGGCACATGCAGTGGATTTGGGGCTGCAGCAGCAGGAGCTTCAAGAGGCTACAACAGGAACCGTTTCCAGCACCGGCCCGACGTTCACCCATTCTCCTGCTTCAGGGGCATGAGGGGCAGGCTCTTGGTTAACTACAGCTTCACCAGATGGGTCAGCGGGATTGGCGCCAAGTACTTCCACAGTGACAGCTACTTCCCCGACAGGACCAAGATTCTGGTTTTAAGGAGAAGTCATTAGAATGCCCAAAGAATAAGACAAGAATCAGGACATCATGCTTGTTAAAGAGAAACGTACCTCTGCAGCCGGAGGCTCGTGAAGGATCGCCACTGGCACGGGTTCTTGAAGCACCTCGCCAGGAATTGGGTCAGGCACTATCTGTGCCAGGACAGGTGTGACGTTTGGTTCCTCACGAGGTGCATCTGAAGGAGTCATTCTCACTTCCACTTCAGGCGAGCTATCATCTATGACCTGCACTGGGATCGGGGCCGATTGCATATTGCTCGCAACGCTGGCAGGAGATGGAGGATTATTAGAACCAGTAAGCGCTTGGGCCTGTGAAGCAGATGTGCCTTCGCTAGCAGCTGAGGGGCCTTCCCCAGTTTGTCTTGAAGACCTATAACGAACTTGCAAGCAAGGATTGTTATTTGGTCGCATGGAATGAAAGGAAGATTCCAATATACACTTTTAGTTTCTTACCAGTCGATCAGCGATAAGTTCATCTTCCGCCCACGGATCAGTTCGAGGGTCAGAACGACTCCGCTTGCGTGCCAAGATAGAGGCGATCTGTCGGGGTCAAAGGATTAGACTTGACTTGGAAAGAAAGCATTGGTTTCTTTTTTGGAAACAAGAGAGTTCTTACCGTTTGCGGGTTATCATCGTCGGAAGAGGAATCTTCGATTTCAGGCTCCGTTATTACTGTTTTTTGCTTCCCGGACTGGCCAGTGGCTGGGGAAGCATTAACTGCACTACTGCCAGAAGGTGGCACATTTCCCTGGTGGCAGCAAAGTTTGAGTTAAAAGGGAAAGAGTGAAAGAAGGAATAAAATATAAACCAAGATACTTACCTCTTGAGGGGGCTCGCGAATTACGATACCAGCCTGGGCCTGGTGCGGGTCTCGCACAGGTTGCAGGGCCCGCTCAGGAGGAGGCGGAGATTGTGCAGCATCTTCAGGAAAGCGATCAAGTAGCTCAATGGCAGCAGCATAGGGATATCTCAGTTCCCCAAAGATGGTCACGAAGAGTTCGTCATACCGTTGTCTCCAACAATTGACAGAAACTTCTGCCCACCAGTCCTCATATCCTTCTTCAGTCCCGTCCACGACATCGATGTCCTTAGCCCAATCAGGAAGATCAACCAGTGCAAGCATGCTTTGAACTGGCAAAGGCCCATAAGGGGGCCCAAATCTATGCCAAGAGGTGTTGTAGTTCCAGGCATCATACAGCGGGAATGGCAATAATTGGACGAGGCCGAATTGGGGAGCGAAATGGTTAGGATCGTAAAGCTTATAACTAAGTTCTTCGGCAGCAATCCTAATGTCTGAACAGGAGATCGCGCGCGCTTGGCTTCGCGATCGCTGTAGCGTGGAGCGCCAGGGATGAATCCGTTTTCAAGCGGAGCTGGGAATCTTCTACCCAGTACTAAGTCGCAGTAGGGTATCTCATGCAGAAGGTACAGATATGTGAAGCACTCGGAGTACGGAGGGGATGGGTACTTTTCCTCGCGGCTGAGCCATTGACCCAAGAGTTGGTCAGCCGGTGGATGCAGCGGGATGTCATTGGGACAAAAATATGGAAAATAAGTTTGGATCCAGAAGTCAAGAATCCAAAAAGGGCTAGAGATGCTAGTCTCGAAAGGATGCATAGTGGCTTGGTACAGAGTATGATAAAGGGCGCCCAACACAGGTTGTCCGAGCCCGACAAGGCGGCCGTTGTAGAGGGCCGTTGCCAGAAGAGTCCAAGCGCCAGTAGGCTTACAGGAGGAAGTGCAAAAGATGAACTTACAGAGCCAGTATTCTAAGAAAGCAATTCCGTCGGTCGCATTGTGCTCCCGGCTGTAATAAGACAGCCACCGTGGATAGGAGCCGATGTGTGAGCGCTGCGACAGTTTTGGGCCATAGTTGAAGTGAAAGTAACAGAGTCGAATTGGCCATGCAGATAAGGCTCGCCATCAATGGGTAGGCCAGTGATGGTGAGAATATCCAGTAAAGTGATACTCATTTGGCCAAATCGAAAATCAAAGGTGTTTGTGGCGGTGTTCCAAAAACAGAGAAAGGCAGCGAGCAGTTAGCGATTGCCACCGCGCGGAAGACGAAAACATAGATCAATAGTGTGAGTGATACCTGCCGCGTTCTAGCGAGCTAGATCTCGTGTTCGTGCGTCGCGATACCAGGAAAGCTCCGCCGCGCTGATAGAGGATGGTCAGTGCCCTATTTTTGCTCGATGATTCTGGGCACCTCAACTGTTGAAATCCCCAGGAGTCCTTCGGAGGACTGGGATGGGACGACAAACGGGCATGCCATAGAAGGCGATGGCGTCGGCCGGAATAGAGTCTCACGGTGCTGGGCCTAATCCGACATGTCGGTTTGGGAACCGGAGGAGTAGGGGTCTCTGGATAGTGGTATGGAGATGAATGCGAGCACCGATGCTGGTTCCCCAAGAATGGGTAACCTGTTCATTCAGTTCTTCTTCTTGATCGATGACTATCTTCTTTGGGGGAGCCATTTCTGGGTTTTTGTGAGGAAAATGTTGGCAGTAAGAGGGTTTCTGGGTTTTAGGAGACTAAAAGAGTTTCTGATGTAACAGATCTGAAGTGGCTGCGGGTTTAAATAAGAAATTTTATGAGGGAAACGATACGACAGAAAGGCGTTTTCGCAAGCGAAATGACGCGACCCTCATTAATGATATTGTATCAAGCAATCGGCGTGTCGTTTTAGCCCCCTTCAATTAGTTACATCTTCGCGGGCCTGATTTCGGGGTCTGGGGGACAATGTTTGAGCCCAAAAGTAATTTTGGCCAGATCCTTTAGTGGATTTAGCACAGCGGGCCGATACCTGAGGCCCAAAAATAAGCCTGCTTGGAATTAGGTTACAGCTTCGCCCATTCCGTGGTCCATAAGGGAAACGAAACCTTATTGGAGTCGAGTAGCAGAGATTGAATATGAAACTTCAATCAATAATCCTTCTATAGCAAGGAACAGTCGAAACCCTAGTTATAAATACCCGGTTTCAAGGACAAAGACGGACCTCTCTCAAATCAATCAATCCCAGCGATTACAAAGCCTCCCCGGAGCAAACCTTCAACCTCTTTGAAACCCAGTGACCGCGCGCCAGTCCTAGTCTCTCCAAGAGCCGACTGTCAGCATCACCAGATCAACCCGGCGACCGTACTTCCAGTCCTAGTCTCTCCAAGAGTCGACTGCCAGTACCACTGCCACCGAGACTCTCTCAACCAGCGAAGCAAGGGTAACGCCCTCGCAACCCAGCGAAGCTAAAGTCACGCTTTAGCAAAACCCGTGCTTTCTCCAAACTTCCCAGTGATTACTCTGCTCAGCCTACAACGTTGAGTATCGATTCGGTGACGTGAAGAGATCACATCCAAAGTCCTTATCCGTAAGGGAAGAAGTCCTTTCTCAGAAGGCTAGAGAAGAACCTTGTGGCGAGGTTGGTGCTCTCCTCGTCCACAACGCTTGAAGAAGAAGTCAGGTCAAGGGACTCCCCCGACGACTGCACCCCACGGTGCTGGCATGCCCGCGCAATCACACGCTCAAAAGAGACAGTTTGGACGCCAACTGGTTTTGGAGCCAAACAGTTGTCAAGGGGGCACCCATAGTTCCAATCATAGGATAAACATTGCCAATGGATGTAAAACAGCCACCACAACTTTCAGTAAGGCCTACAAGATTTAAAAAACTGATGAACTCTAGTTCTCTTCATTTCATATATATCTGCTTTTGATGTGTTGTGGTAGCTGATTTAATAGAAAAGAATACTTCAATTCAGGGTTAATTCGATGATTCTATTCATCTCACAATTAGGGTATATATACAAGTACAAATGAGTAGTCTAACTCTAATAGGAAACAATATTTCCATAATTACAGGATATCTTAATTAAATAAAATCCTAATTACATACAGATTTACAGCGATTCTACACTCCCCCTCAAGTTGGTGCATAGATGTCTATCATGCCTAACTTGCCAACTGAGCTGTCAAATACCTTTCTGCACACTCCTTTAGTAAGAACATCCGCTAATTGCTCCTCTGAGTTTACAAATGGAAAGCGAATAACCTTTCTGTCAAGATTTTCTTTAATAAAATGACGGTCAACCTCCACATGCTTTGTTCTGTCATGTTGAACTGGATTATGTGCAATCTCAATGGCAGCTGTATTATCAAAATGCAAATCCATAAGCTTTTTAAGCTTGTAACCCAGGTCTTTCAAGACATTACGAATCTACAACATTTCATAGACTCCGTGTGCCATACCTCGGAACTCAGCTTCTGCACTTGATCTGGCAACAACTTTCTGCTTTTTGCTATGCCAAGTGACAAGGTTCCCTCCAACAAAAGTGAAGTACCCAGATGTAGAACGTCTATCAGTTTTATCACCAACCCAATATGCATTTGTGTACCCAATAACTTCCAATTCATCTTTTTTCTGAAACAGTAATCTTTTACCTGGCGCCATTTTCAAGTACTTCAAAATACGAATGACTGCATCCATATGCTCTTCACTAGGACAATGCATAAATTGACTAACAACACTCACAGCATAAGCAATATCAGGTCTAGTATGTGAAAGATAAATCAACCTTCCTACAAGACGTTGATACCTCCCTTTATCAGTTAGAACTTGATCAGGATAAATAGCAACTCTGTGATTCATCTCAATGGGTGTCTCCATTGGTCTGCAGTCCAGCATCCCCGTTTCAGCAAGTAAATCAAGGACATACTTCCTTTGTGAAAGTAAAATCCCCTTCTTAGACCTTGCAACTTCAATACCCAGAAAATACTTCAGTTGTCCCAGATCCTTCATTTCAAACTCCTTGGACAGATAATTTTGCAATTTATTCATCACTTTCGAATTATCCCCTGTAACAATCATGTCATCAACATACGTAGTAAGAGCTGTACTCTTACCATTCTTGCGTTTGATAAACAAGGTATGGTCAGAATTGCTCTATCTGTACCCAAAGGCTTTCATGGACTTTGAAAATCTTCCAAACCAAGCTCTTGGAGACTGCTTCAGGCCATACAAAGACTTCTTCAATTTACATACCTTGCCACCGTCACTTGGGTAATTCTTAACACCTGGGGGCACATCCATGTACACTTCTTCCTCCAAATTCCCATTAAAAAACGCATTCTTCACATCAAACTGGTGCAAGGGCCAATCTTTGTTTGCTACAAGTGAGACTAGAATCCGGACAGTATTAATCTTTGCCACAGGTGCAAAAGTCTCCTCATAATCAATCCCATAGCGTTGTGTATATCCTTTGGCAACCAACCTCGCCTTGTATCTATTAATAGTTCCATCTGCATTAAGCTTCACAGTAAATACCCAACGACATCCTACAGTCTTCTTTCCAACCGGCATAGGTACTAGCTCCCATGTTGCATTCTTTTGAAGAGCTTCCAATTCTTCATTCATCGCCTTTGTCCATTTTGGATCCGTCAATGCTTCCTGCACGTTACTAGGAATAGATACAGTAGATAATTGATCAACAACAAGTGCATGTGACCCAGAAATCATATGGTTAGACATAAAATTGGCTATAGGGTATTTAGCTTTGGCTTTGATATCTGGTTCATATTGTTTCTTAGGAATTCCCTTGGTAACCCTTTGTGATTTCCTAGGTTCGACACTTTCCAACCCAGAAGATTTATTAAAGTTTAGGGGTACCTGAGGAGGATCATTCTGACCGGGATCTTCAGTCGATGATGCAGAAGGGGGAATATCTTGTGTGAGCTTCAGATACGTCTTGATTTTGATTCAAGCAATCCAGAAAAGTCATCTCTTCTGTCTCGGAATTCACAACACTCTGTTCGGCAATTACATTTTCTGTTTCGGAATTCACATCACTCTGTTCGGCAGTCGCATTTTCTGTTTCGAAATTCGCAACACTTCGTTCGGCAGTCGCATTTTCTGTTTCGGAATTCACAACACTTTGTTCGGCAGTTGTATTGTCTGTTTCAGAATTCACAATGCTCTGTTCGGCAACTGCATCTATCCTCCAAATTTTCCAATTCTTCGAAGACATCAAAATTGACATCAAAATCAATAATAGAACGAGGATTCCCTTCACAACCTCTCTCCCCCTGAAGGGAAGACTGAGAAACTCCCCCTGAGTAATAAGGCTCGGATTCATGAAAAGCAACATCAAGAGAGACATGTATAGTGCCAGTAAGGGGATCATAACATCGATAACCCTTCTGAAATTCAGCATAACCAACAAAGATACACTTACGGGCACGGGGATCAAGCTTGCTTCGTTGAGGCTTGGGAATATGAACATAGGTTGTGCACCCAAACACCCGGGGCTCCAAATTAGGCATAGAAGGGATGGTCAAAAGTGTATGAAGCTTCTGATGAGGATTCTGAAACTCAATCACCAGTGAAGGAGTACGGTTGATAAGATATGCTGCTGATTTTACTGCTTCTCCCCAATAGGACCTAGGTACATTCATGCCAAACAAGGAAGCACGAACAACTTCCATCAACTGCCTATTCTTCCGTTCTGCTAAACCATTTTGTTGAGGAGTATAAGAATTGGAGGTTTGATGACGAATTCCATGTGACCACCAAAACTCAATCATAGGGCCATTCACAAACTCTCCACCATTGTCAGACTGAAACACTCTGATGGATTGTTGATATTGAGTTGCCACCATTTTGTGAAATTCGGTAAACATTCCAAATACATCACTCTTATTCTTCAGCAATGACACCTATGTCATGCGAGTGCAATCATCAATAAACGTTACAAAATACCGAGCTCCAGAAAGCGAAGGAATTTTCGCAAGACCCTAGACATCGGAGTGAATCTTCATAAAAGGAACAGGACTTTTATTAAGACTTGGTGAATATGAAATTCAGTGACTCTTGGCCAGTTCATAGATGTCACAGTGGAAATCCAAATCACTAACAATCGAAAACAATTGAGGTTGTAGCTTCTTAAGATAACGAAAGGATAGATGACCTAAATGGCGATGCCATAACCATACAGCTTCCTTCGCATTCTCTACCCCGTTGATCTGATTAGCCTGTCCCAAATGATGCTTCTATTTCTTTCCAGTCTCTGTCAGATCTAGATAGTATAATTTCCCCCTTTTAACACCATAACCAAGAATCCGTCGAGTCAGAATGTCCTAAAACACACAGAAAGATGGATAAATGGTCACAATACATGCAAGAGCTAAAATAACTTGACCAACAGACAGGAGATTATAAGCTAGTGATGGAACAACTAAGACAGATTCAAGGGCTAAGGTATCAGATAAAGCAATAGAACCTTCTCCGGTGACCGGAGTTGGAGTACCATCAACAGTAGAGACAACGTCTTAAGGGGAACGTCTAAGGTTTTTCATAAGACTTGGGTCATTGGTCATATGGTTAGATGCACCTGTATCAATTATCCATGTACTATTAAAAGTAACCTTACACTTCATACCTGACTGCGCTACATTAGCGAAGGCATTGTCTAGGTAGACTTCCTCTTTAGTAGCAACAACGGCCTTGCCCAGATTCTTTCGCGGTTTCTTGGTGAAGTCCCACCAATAAGGGTAACCAATCACTTCATAGCACCGCTTCTTGCTATAACCTAATTCCCACAGATAACGCACCTTTTGTTTGCATATGGATTTGGTTTACCTAGAGGACGGTGTGGAGAAGGTCCGGAGAAGTCTGGAGGAGGACCCTGTTTGCGTTGAGCCATACCAGAAAATTCGGTAGTTACCGAATGCCCCATAGCCTGTTTCTCTGATTGCATCATTGAGGAATTCATGATTTTCGCAGGATTGGATTTTCAAGGGTTTCAAGATGGATATGAATGTTTTGGAAAAAGAAAAGTTTTTTTTTTTTGTTTCTTTTGTCCAAAAAAAAGGTAGGGTGATGGTGGTTTGAAATTTAGGATGGTTTGATTTCAATGGTGTTGGTACGCAGCGGTTTGTGGTGTTTTTCGGGATTCAGGATTTAGGATTCAAAGGATGCAGCGCGAGTTCAAAGGATTGAACCTGCTCTGATACCAAGTAGAAAAAAATACTTCAATTCAGGGTTAATTCGATGATTCTATTCATCCCACAATGAGGGTATATATACAAGTACAAATGAGTAGTCTAACTCTAATAGGAAACAATCTTTCCATAATTACAGGATATCTTAATTAAATAAAATCCTAATTACATACAGATTTACAGTGATTCTACAGATTTAGAAAATAAAGGTTATTTGAATGAGTACAAAAGCATCCATACTCGACATCTCAAAGGTCAAACATATATACCACGAATTAAGGTGAGAAAGCACAGTGAGTTGAACACTTGTGCTCATATAATTTCCTGAATCTTTACTATGATTTAACCGATTATATGTTATATTCATTATGATATGCAGTCAACCATACCATATCCTTGTGATAAAGTGCTGCAGCTGGTAACCCTAAAAAATTCCTCTACATGTCTGGGCAAAGACGCAGCACCAGACAACATTATACGAACTCGTCCTCCTAATGCTTGTTATATCTACCGCAAGTAACACAGTTTGTTAGAATGTAACGCATAAAATAGAGGCAATGCATTGTTCAAATGTAAAACCAGATATTTCAAGAATGAAAAGGTGAAGGATAGAATGACTGACCTTGTTAAACACAAGCTTGTCCAAGAGAAATGCCGCTTTTTCTTGTGGTAGACCCTTCTCCAGATTCGCCAACTTGCTGCCATACAAATATTAATTAGTTTATGGTAGGAATACTAATGCAAACAAAAAAAGAGGTCTTAGTGAGACATACTAGTTATATGCATACTGGAAAAGGGTCACCACCAGATGAAACTTTACTAGCAATACCTTCGGAAACAATATTTAAGCCAAATATTAACAACAAAGAAATTCAAGGACATACATGTATACAGTTCAAATTGATGAATCTGTTTTACCAGTGTATATACAGTCATAAACTCGAGGAACCCCACAAAACATAGTAGGCTTTAGCTCCTGAAGGTCATCCAGTAAAAGCCTGACATCCTGCATGCAAGTCCAACGGCAATCACATTGGCAGATGTTGAAGTTGGAAGTAAGGAAGAGAATACCAATCAAGTTTAATAAGGAAACTAAAGAAAAAGAACATAGCAAGAATGGCACATATACTTACGCCTCGCCAGAAGACTATTAAAGATCCCTTGTGATGCAATAGCTCTCGATTATTTGGTCCTATATATGGGCCACGGGAGAAACAAAAAATATGAATCTTCATCTGTACACTGTAATACAATTTATTTTATGTTAGTAGTCAATATTATTGCCATCAGGGAAATGTCAAATTGTTAATTGAGTTCAGTAACTAAACTTTATAAAAAATATAATCCTTAACCATCTATTGGTAATACTTCAACAGAGTTGCTTTGGAAAAATATGAACTATAAAATAAATTGGCAAATAAGCACCATTCAGAGCTTGACTTTACTCAAAATTGTATTAGTATCCTTAGTTTAATTAGATGGTTGAAAATCTATAATTTGATGGCCAACCACAAAGCTTTCAGCATAATTTGATCTAATATGGATCCAACTTCTGTCAAAATGAAATTTCCCCTAGTTGAGGGTTACGGTACAGCCCCCAACTTTTATCAATGATGTCTTGGCAATAGCAACACATCTTGAAGATGTTACAATAAACTATAACTGCTCGCTAAATTGGATTCTACAAGATTTAAGTTTTTGTCTGCAAAAATAGCATTTTTGTTGTAGAGAATTGGAAATTGATTGTATTGTATTCATCTCACCATGAGGTTTATATAGGGTTACATCATGTATACAAAAGGCAATACATAATTGCTATACTGATCAATCGCACATTACGAGTCTATCAATCGCATATTACGAGTCTGTCAATCGCACATTACAAGTATGTCAATCACATGCATCAAGCAATACCTATTGCATGAATATTCATTATCATTTACAACACTCCCCCTTGGATATTCCATGTCAATAGTGTTGCCTCTGCTATGCGCTTCTAAGTTGCCTCGTCAAAAACCTTGCCAAGTAAAAAAAACCATGTGGGAAAAAATAACCTTAGTCGAAGGAGAAAAAGAGCACAACGCGCGTGAATGTGGAGTCGTCGACATCCTTCAACACTCCCCCTTGTGCCGCTCAACCTCGGTGGTGATGCTTTGATCATTGCCTCACTAAAAACCTTGCAAGGTAACAAAAACCCTGTGAGACAAAAATAACCCTGGTCGAAGGGCAAAAAGAGCACAACACATCCTTCACTCTTCGAGATCGAACATGTAGACATCATGCCTCCCCTTGATGTCAAGGTCTCCCCCTGATTTCTACAATTATGGGAGTTCAGATAACTTTCTTAATCAGATGCTCTTCACATGTTTCTCAAATATGGATTTAGGTAACGACTTGGTAAACAAGTCCGCTACATTATCCTCTGAACGGATTTGATTCACTTCAATATTTAGAAGTGTTTGTTGTTGTTGATTGTAAAAGAACTTAGGCGATATATGCTTGGTGTTGTCACCCTTGATGAAACCTAACTTCATTTGCTCAATACAAGCTGCATTATCTTCATAAATGCATGTAGGTTCATCTGTGGTAGACTTCAAACCACAAGTTCCTCTAATGTGTCTAACTACAGACCTTAGCCATATGCATTCTCGCACGGCTTCGTGTAGAGCGATAATCTCTACATGATTTAAGGAAGTAGCAACAAGGGTTTGCTTTATAGACCTATAAGATATCGCAGTGCTTCCCATGGTAAAGACATAACCCATTTGGGAGCGACCTTTGTGAGGGTCAGAGAGATACCCTGCATCAGCAAAACCCATCAAGACGTCGTTGTCATTTTGATGGAAGGGAGGAGGAGCACGGAAGGTGGCGTTTTGCCTTGTGGAGTCCGATCCCACACTTCCGTTATTTCTTTTCTCTCTGTAAGGATAGAACAAGCCCATATCAATCGTACCTCTCAAGTATCGAAAGATTGTCTTTATGCCAATCCAGTGGCGGCATGTTGGCGCAGAACTGTGTCGAGCTAACAAGTTCACTGCGAATGAGATGTCTGGTCTTGTGCATTGAGCTAAGTACAATAATGCGCCTATTGCACTTAGATAGGGCACTTCAGTCTCTAATAAGTCTTCGTCCTCATCCCTTGGACGAAACGGATCTTTTTCAAGCTCAAAACTACGACCGATCATGGGAGTAGTCGCAGGCTTTGCTTTATCTTCATTAAAGCGCCTTAATAATTTTTGAGTATATGTTGACTGATGGATTATAATCCCATCATTACGGTGCTCAAGTTCTAGTCCGAGGCAAAACCGTGTTTTCCCAAGATCTTTCATCTCAAATTCGGATTTCAAGTATTTAGCAGTTTCCTTTAACTCATCTAGAGTTCCAATTAGGTTCATGTCATCGACATAAACTGCTACAATTGCAAATCCCGAACTTATCCTCTTTATAAACACGCATGGGCATATTTCATTGTTGACATATCCCTTCCCAATCAAGTAGTCACTTAGACGGTTATACCATATCCGTCCGGATTGTTTTAATCCATATAGCGAGAGTCTCAATCTTATTGAAAACGCGCTCCGTGGTTTAGAGCCACTTGACTTGGGTAATTGAAGTCCATCTGGAACCTTCATATATATATATATATATATATATCTCTCTCTCTCTCTCTAAATCTAGATCCCCATAGAGATATGCTGTAACCACATCCATAAGCTGCATGTCAAGTTTTTTGGAAACTACCAAACTGACAAGGTAGCGGAACGTTATAACTTCCATTACAGGAGAATATGTCTCCTCGTAGTCGATTCGAGGCCGTTGTGAGAAACCTTGCGCCACAAGGTGGGCATTGTATCTAACAACCTCATTTTTCTCATTACGCTTTCTAACAAAAACCCATTTATGGCCAACAGGCTTTATACTTGGGGGTGTCAGCGTTATAGGCCCAAATACCTGTCTCTTTGTTAGTGAATCCAATTCAACCTGGATCGCATTTTTCCATTTAGGCTAGTCTGTTCTTTGTTGACATTCTTCAACGGAGCGAGGTTTAATATCATCGTATTCTATAATTCCTTGAGCAATAGAATATGCAAACACATCATCAAGGATAATAGAATCTCGATTCAACGTCTCATGTACACTAGTGTAATTCATGGAGATCTCCCTATTCCCTGGAATTGGTTCTAACATTCGAGCTTCCCCCAATGATGTCTCTTGGACATAACCATAATCCGGAATATCTTCATGAGACGGGTTATTTATGTCGATGATTAATAGATCATTCTGTGCCAAACTCGCTTTCTTTCTTGGGCGAGAATCCATCGAACCTTTGGGCCTCCCACGTTTCCTTGCTGGGAGCCCGGCCTGAGCCACATTGCCATCACTATTAGTGGTGGCGGCGCCATGCCCAATACCCCTAGGGGTGGCACCATGTCCATGATTTTTAGGGACATCAACCTTTGCAGGCACGTTTGTAGCAGGTATATGTGATCTTGTCATTTTAGCGATATCAGAAAACGCATCAGGCATAGAGTCTGCTACGTTTTGAAGATTGAGAATTCTCCGCACTTTAATTTTGAACTGTGCGGTTCGGGGATCAAGATGAGACAAAGTGGGGACAGACCACGACAATTCCTGTCGTTCCTGTTCAACATTATTGTTCCTATCTCCCCCTAACGACGGGAAGACTGTCTCATCAAAGTGACAATCCACAAATCTAGCGGTAAATAGATCACCTGTCAAATGTTCTAGGTAGTGGATAATGGTTGGAGAGTCATATCCAACATAAATGTCTAATCATCTTTGAGGACCCATTTTGGTGCGCTATGGCGGCGCAATTGACACATAAACTATACACCCAAATATGGGTAAGTGTGAGACATCAGGCTCATATCCAGTAACCATCTGGGATGCAGAAAAGGGTTGAGTGGCAGTAGGCCTCAAACGAATGAGCACAGCTGCATGCAATATTGCATAGACCCAAGCAGAAACAGGGAGATTGGTGCGCATACCCAATGCTCTAGCGACCATTTGAAGTCTTTTAATGGCAGCTTCTACGAGACCATTTTGGGTGTGAACATGAGGAACAGGGTGTTAAACCTCAATCCCAATGGACATGCAATAGTCATCAAACGTTTTTGATGTAAACTCTCCAGCATTGTCAAGACGAATTGACTTAATGGGATGATCAGGGTGGTGAGCCCTTAATTTAATGATTTGTGCTAGAAGTTTAGCAAAGGCAACATTTCTTGTGGACAATAGCATGACATGTGACCATCTTGTCGATGCATCAACCAACACCATAAAATATCTAAATGGTCCGCAAGTTGGTTGAATAGGTCCACAAATATCACCTGCGATTCTTTGTAAGAATGGATATTTTCCTTAGTGTCCTTTGCATATGATGATCTCGATCCTAATTTTGCTAAAGTGTAGGCTTTGCAAAATGAAAGATGGGCTTTAGAAGTAATCATGGAAGTATCCGGTTGAGCCACGAAATCACAATTGACTTTAGAAGTAGAAAAAGGAACCAAGGAGGTATTGGTGGCGTCAATACCACTTTTGGGCCGCAGGGGGTAGGCGGCGCTATCCCTTCCTTGGACCGAATTTTGGTTCTGACTTCTTTTCGTTTTGAAAAATAGATGCCCGTGTGAAGTCTTTAATATACAAATCATCATATCACGACCTGGGTGTCCCAAACGGTCATGCCAAAGCCTATATGCAATGTCCGTAGTCATTAGAGGTGATGCAAAGGAACTCTTGTCCATTCTCACAATGTGTTTCCACATGAAAACCATTGGCTCTTATATCTTTAAAACTCAATAGGGTTCTTCCAACCCTAGGAGCATATAGAGCTTCGGTGACATTAATACTTGTGCCATTTGGCAACATAAATTGAGCTGGTCCTCGACCATGAATCAATTGTAATGGTCCAGCCATCGTAGTCACAGAAGATCGACTAGGCATCATCCATAGAAATAGTTGCCTATGTCGCAATATAGTATGTGTGGTGCCACTATCAACAAGGCATTCTAACTCTCCAGGAAACATACTGAAAAATAATAAAGTTCGGATTTAAAACATGTACATGACATTGAATAATAATACGATACTTTATTAATAAAGATAGCCAATGATTACGTCAAAGGTCCCAAAAAGTCTAATCCAAAATAAAATCAAACTAAGACACATTGTAGTCACTCTATCCGTTTGGTAACTCCAATCAAATATGACCAGGAAAGTAGAGAGATGTTGGTGGAGCGAGGCTCTCTTAAGTACTATTAATCTCAATGACTTTCCTAGACATCATATTTCATTGGGTGCACCACATAAGAAAGAGTTTAATACAATTGTCATTTATTGACTAAGGCATGTTGCCATTACAAAAATTCTTGGAAAATAAAAGGACTATTCTAATGAAAGTCTGCAGCATCCTTGTGCACTTCATCTTCAGCTTTGAAGTCCTCTATGGTGAGATTGACATCTCCACCATCTTCTTCTTCTGCAAGGTACACTTCTTGCTCCCTCAGGTCCCTGTATGCCCTGTATCCTGAAGCTAGTTGCTCACTTGCCTTGCATTGCTTGAACCAATGCTCACTTGATCCACATCGATGACACATGTCATTATGGTTGCCTCCCTTTAATTGAGGTGCACGTTGTGGGCGTTCCCTACGAGGGTTGGAGCCACCACCACGAGCCATGGCACCACCACCACGACCAGGGATACCACGACCACCTCTCCCACGTGTGGCATTGCCACCACGTGTATCCGCACCAAACTTGCGGTTTCCTTCCTTGTTAGGGCTGTTATATGGATCCATACGTCCCTCATATCCCTTATTTTTAGGGTTCCGCTCCTTGCGCCCTCTTTTGGGTGCATTATAATTCGCCTCATGAATGCTCTTAGTTCCAATGGGCCTTGAATTATAATTCCTCACGAGTATGTTATCATGTTTCTCAGCTACAGATATGAGATTTATAAACTAATGAAACCTCGTGATCCGTCTAACATTGACTTCAGTACGGTATTGCTTTGATACCACAATGGCTGAAGTGGGGAAGGTGGAGATAGTTTTCTCAATTAGCTCTTGCTCTGTGACAAGTTGTCCACAAAACCTCAACATGGACTGTAGGCGAAGAGCTTCTGAATTGTATTCAGCAACAGACTTGAAATCAGCAAAGCGCAGATTGTTCCATTGAACCTTCAAGTCAGGGATGAGGGAATCTTGGACATTGCCAAAGCGCTCTTCTAGCGCTACCCATAGCTCTCTTGCATCCTTGATCGACATATACTCCAATCTGAGTGCCTTGTCCATATGGCGTCGCATCAAGATAACTGCTTGAGCATGCTTTGTAGGTGTTCGCACGAACACCCGATCCGAGTTAGGTGCCTGGATTATGGGTGATATTCCCTTTGAAGTGAGGTGGTTCTCAACATCGGTTACCCAACTGTGGTAATCCGAGCATGTTGAGTCAAGCATGGGAAAGTCGAGTCTAGGTTCATTAGACATCCTGAAAATAAGAAGAGAAGATATATTAGTTTCGGAGCTAAACTTCCACGAAAACTAAAATAATAAGATTTCCGAGCTATGCTACCAAGAAAACAATTTCCAAGAATCTCTTTTGGATTAGACCAAACAATAATGTTTTAATATGGTCAAATTTGATGCTTACTGACGCTCTTAGTCCGAGTATTATGAACACTCTTAGTTCATACGAACATTCTTAGTTCGTTAAGCGTGAATCCCCACAATTCCGCTTTATTAAATAATCGAACCGATGTTCATATTTTTAAAATCCTGCAGAAAATAAAGGAATTTAAAAGACAAGAAAGCAGGAACATTAATCTTTAAAGCTTACTTGTTGAAATTCGGAGCAGATTCACTTCTGAACAGCTCCCACTTCAAATGGTGTACAGATCTCAAAATGACTCCAATAGGGATGAAATTGGGAGGTCAGATAGAAGAGGCAGAGACGAACAACTTTAATGAAGGAAGGATTTTAATCTGAGGTCCCGATCAAGACATTTCGGGGCGTGTAAACATACTGATATGCACAGGAACGAGCTTGTTGCTGTGCTGCAGGTGCAGCAGGTGTGCGACGATGCTGCAGGGGCAGTAGGAGGCACATGGGTGCTCAAGGGATGCAGGAGCAGTGCACGGTATGGCTAGCAAGGGCTAGGAGCTTGCGACAGTTTTTGGTGAAATAAATTTGGGGTGTTAGGGTTTTTTTTTCTGGCTAGGGCTTGGGTTAGAGTATCGTGCTGATAATGTGTTGTAGAGAATTGGAAATTGATTGTATTGTATTCATCACACCATGAGGTTTATATAGGGTTACATCATGTATACAAAAGGCAATACATAATAGCTATACTAATCAATCGCACATTACGAGTCTGTCAATCGCATATTACGAGTCTGTCAATCACACATTACAAGAATGTCAATCACACATTACAAGTATGTCAATCGCATACATCAAGTATGTCAATCGCATACATCAAGCAATACCTATTGCATGAATATTCATTATCATTTACAACAATTTTAAACAGGCACCGCATATATGTATGGAAACAGAATAAGGATTGCAATTTTCATTTAAGCATGAGGAAATAATTTCATATTGATAATGCTACAAAATTCAAAACAAAAATGAACTTGTATTGCCCTTTTCAGTGACAAAACTATTGAATCCCTATGACCAAAACATGTTCTCTGCAAGTTTATTTGCCTCTAACATATAAATGAGGTCCATTTATGCTTGAAAACTGTGCAATAGACCAAACATAGGTATAGGACCAGGTGAAAATTAATCACCAGATTGCACCCAAAACAACTCATGACAAGTTACAGGAGCTATTCTGCCTCATTGAAGTTCACTAGTTGCCACTGGAAAATGATACATGCACTTAAAATTCTAGGAAAGGAAACAAGCATACCAAGGGTGTCGTAAAGTGGAACATATGTAATGGCATGGCTATTACAGGCATGTAAAAAGAAAAACAAAAAACACACAAGCATAAGGCTAAAAAGTCGCAATCTTTCTAATAAGATTCAGTTGTTCAATACTTCAACTAGTCACAAAAATGGGCTCTCAACAGTCAACATGGCATTTCTTCATTCTAGTGTCTTCCAATATATGCAAATATATGAATAACAGTATTATTACCTCCATTGCAATAATCCATTGGTAGCAATTTAATCCATATATACCACAACAATCTCCCTGCAAACATTGAAACATATAAAAAAGCAATCTTTTCATAAGTTATCAAGGGGAAACCAACCGCAGCTTTCAGTAAGGTATGCACGATAATGTAGATATCTTCTTTTCATATATATCTGCTTTTGATGTGTTCTGGTAGCTGATTTAGAAAGTTAAGGTCATTTGAATGACCACAAAAGCATCTCATACTCGACATCTCGTAGGCCAAACACATCTATCATGAATTAAGGTGAGAAAGCACGTTGAGTTAAATACTTAACCTTGTTTAATTTCCTCAATCTTCACTTTGATTTAACTGATTCAAGTATATATTAGGGGAAGTCTAAGGTATGTTGATGTTTGTCATACATCAACTTTTTAATAAATATATATTAAAATAAATTAATTGGCGAAACCTGTTATTTAGGTCAACAAGTTAACCACTTATAATTTGACATGTGTACTTAAAAAAAATACCATAGTAAGTACTCATTTATTATTTTATACGTAAATCATTCAAAAACTTGTAATGAAGATCGTAAATGTAGTAATTACTTTGATTACAGCTATAATTATCACTAAATATGTTCAATGTGGTTGTTTGTTGTAAATTGTCTCATCGATGATATAATTTACAAAAGAAAGGACTCTAGTTACAAAAAGAACAATTAGATTACAAGAATAAGAACTTGAAAAGTTTTAGGTCTAATATGATTATTTACCATATAAACAAAGCATTTGTTGTAGCAATGGTAAATTGATCCTTTTTTTTTGTAAATAGAATCATATTTCAAGTAATTACCTTAGGTTCACAACAACACAAATCAATAAGCATAAAACAAATAAGCCTACAAGAAGTGGGCAAAAGAAAGAGATACCGTTTAAGCAGCCATAAATGCTTAACTGACACTATAACATACTAGGCAGTGAGTCCTAAACTATAGCAGAAATACAAGATTAACGGGTTCTAATCTTTATCGCAAACAATAGATATTGCCTAGACTATTATCTCCCCCTAAATATGATATAAACATTAGAACATGAGGTCATTAAGTTCTATGTTTGCCAAGGATGGAACCATGATGTCCACTAGCAGAAGCCATTGCCTCAAGCACGGAAAGGGCAAAAAAAATAAATAAATAAAAAAAAAAAAAAAATAAAGCTAAGGCCCCTGGTATCCATGAACTAAAATCCACCAAGATGTCTTATTCTTCAATCAAGTCAACAAGAACTGATCACCATTATCATCTAAATGATAATGGCGCAACCTACCAGCTAAACTTTAAAGTCTTATAATCGAAGGATTCCATCAAGCCTTTATCACTAATCAGCAATTGCTAATTTCATGGACTGTGCTCCAGACTATTTGATAATTTTGACTTGGGATAGATCATCTATTATGAATTTTTATGTACTTACAGGCTTGTTGCATAGAATATATAATCTTGGAGGGTGACAGCTTGTCTTTGCTATTCCCAAATATACTGAACGCAAAATCGAAGCAAACAAGGTTAATGAATCAAGATTAATTGAACATTGAAAATAGGAATTGAAGCATTGGGATGGACTCAGGTTTGATAAACTTGAGAATAGGAATCGCGATTGCATGGTGACGGTGGAAAATTGAACACCAAATTGAAGCAAACAAGGATTACTTGAGGATGGCAGGAAGCAAAGAAGGTTAATTGAAGAAAACTTACGAGTGGGATATGTTCCTCCTTCCTCTCGTATTCTCCTCTTCACTTTAGGATTTTTTCTTAGAACAAAACTAGACAAAAACTGAACGAATTTTATTACAAAACTGGACGAGTTTCTTCCTCTTTTCTTTGTCTTCTCCTTTTTAATTTAGGGTTTCTAAATTTTAGCGTGGATATGTGATTGAGAACTTTGAAAAAAAAATATAAAAAAATTATACAGGCTACCAAGTAAGCAGGTCACCACTATTGAATATTCTAGACTGTTAGATATATTCATATTTTAATTATATCCAACGACCTTAAATATTTGAAAGAGTTGATGTATGACATACATCGACGTATACTAATTATGATATCCAGTCAACTTAAGCAGAATCCTAACAATTTGCACCTCAAACATCAAGTATTCAAACAAATAGCTTATTACCTACTTTTGAAATGTGTAGAACAGTTTGGTAGGCAAGATAAAATCTCCAAAAAGAATACCACGTGATAATAGAAAACAAGAAAAGGAGAAGGAAATAACTTTTATAAAAACGGAAGTGACAACAGTAAGAACAGTAAAAATATTGCATGTATATCATGTTTAGTACAATTAATGAAATTAAATTATGAAGATTCTAGTACCACAGTATAAGACAACAGTGTCTTTAAGCATCTAACTAATTAAGATAATGTCAAAAAAGTTTATAAGATATTGTTCTCGTAAAAAAGCTAATGAAATTTCAGCACGGTTGAGGATAAACTCAATTGCATTTGAATGAGTGAATAGCAAGTTGTACAGAATGGATAGAGTCCAAGATTTTATGATAGTTCGGGACTAGTAATACATTATTACTCTACAAGTGAAAAGATATATAAAAAAAAGGGAGAATCTAAAATGTAATATGTATTCGCACTACTACAAAAAGGTCATCAGATGACGGTGAATTTCTGTTGTCTGATGACCAAGCTCACCGTGGTCTAAGTGAGTGTTGTGTGATTGAAAAATCAGACAATGGTGATTTCACCATTGTGTGATAAGAGTTTGCTCAACAGAATATATATTTCCGTTGTGTGAATTCTGCGCAGCATGCGCCTGACATGGCATGCGCGGGGATGCCTTGGCACATTCAAACAACAGAAAATGAAATTTTGCTGTTGTCTGAGATTCATAACACACAACGGATATAACTCATTCTTTGTTGTCTGAGATTCATAACACACAACAGATATAACTCATTCTTTGTTATCTGAAATCAATAACACACAACAGCTATAATTCTTTCTTTGTTGTCTGAGATAAGTAACACACAACCAAAGTGAAAGTGAAATTATCTCTGTTGTCTGTTGATCAGTCAGACAACAGAGATGATTTGATTTCTGTTGTGTGATATTAATCTCAAACAATAGAATTTGTTTTCTTTTGTTGTTGGTTATTGGTTCTCACAACAAATTCTTTATATCAACCATTGTGCGAGCATTATAAGGTTTGTTGTTTGAGCTTGGTTCTCACAACATTATTTTGAGCTGTTGTTTGTTCATTATGCAATTCATACTTGGAATCTCTTTCCAAAAATAATGCTCCATATTACCATATAAAACCACACTCTAATCCATATCATTCAAGTAGCATTTTTCAAACATTCAAGTTACTAGATAATATACCAAACAAGAAAGCATTCCTAGCTGCTACCTACACATTAATCAAAAGCATCCCTAGCTATTCCCAGCTGCTACCTAGATCTATGAATCAAACTTGGCAGCTCACATGCTGAAAGGAGGTAATCCATAGTACTTGCTTCTCGAGCTCTGAGATCCCACTCCAACTCATTTATGTGCACTATGCCAAAAAATGCTTCAGACCATACCACTCAGATGACAGAAGAGGTTTTTTCTGTTGTCTGATTTTTTTGAACGTCTTCAGACGACAGTTTTAACTATTTATGTTGTCTAAATAGTATCAAAATCAATACTAGATCAATTTTTTTTAAGTTTGTTGTAATTTAGAAAACTTAGACAACAGAATTCTGTTGTCTGAGTAAATGAAGAAATTATTTCTTCTTGTGTGGACAAAAACCTCTTTTTGGCTGAACTAAAACTTATTATCTTTTAATAGACCTAGACCCCCCCCCCCCCCCCCCCCGGTGCTTTCCCACACTTGGTGAAAAAAAAAATCAAAAAACTCATTTTCCATCTCCCAGACCCAAACCTAGCAGCACCTCTTCTTCGATGCTCTTCCACCCTCGTTGGTCTTCCATATCGGTCTACAAACCAACAACCAAAGCCGGGTCAAGTCAAGTTCTTCAAGGAAATAGAAATTGAAGCGTAGAGATGAAAGAAGACAGTACGAAGAGAGAGAAAGTAGATCTGGTTTCTCAATTCTCCATCTTCTACCTCCGAGCATCATCCGGTGACATCGCCACTACCAATGGACTCTTCGGCCTCCAATTAGTTGACCCAGGCTGCGTCATCCAACGATATCGAAAGTCAGCACCACATGCTTCCGACTGCGAGTCCGGATCTACACCCTCAGCCTCTATTCAAGATTTCGACTGACCCTGACCCTCAGCCTCTCTTCGACTCACTCCCTCTGTCCCTCAGTTTCAGTTGCCGCCGACCCACCGCAAAGTTCGACGGTTCGGCCTTATCTCTAAGCTAGCTCTAACCTCTCAGTTAGTCATCTCACTCCCTCAGCCTCTCAGTCTCAGTCTTCCTATTCGTAATCTCGAACCACTGAACCGCCGACCCACGGCTTTGCTTCGACCCACTGTAAGTAAACCTTCTCTCTATACTTCATTGTTGGGATGTTGGTCTCCGACCCATCGATCTCCAGTTAATAGATTTGATTATTTGAAATTTCATCTCACAACTCTCAATCTCCCTCAGTCCCTCATCTGAAATTTCATGAACCCAGTAAGTCAAGTAACCAATTATTTCAATTTTCAACCCAATCTCAGTAACTAACTCTCTGTTTTTGATTAAATAGTCTTAAATCTTACTCTTTGACAGTTGGAGTCTTGGGGAGAGCGGAGGCCGGAACTCAAGAAGACGAGCAGTCGGAGTAGACAGGAGGAAGGAGGTGAGAAACTGAGAACGTGCGGACTGTGAATCTGTGAGTCTTCATTTGAAAATTGAAACTGCTTTATGGGTTGTGGCTTCTTTGGTTAATTGATTATATATTTATATGCAGCTAAGCAGCTTGATCAGTTTTTTTTTTTAATTATAATTTATATGCTTGATTGCTTGGCTGCTTCGTTGAAAGACAGAGAGGGATGGAAATTGCTTTGTGGCCTTGTGGCTTGTTTGATTAATGAATAATGATTATATATTTATATGAGTCTGTGTCTCTGTGTATCAGTGTATGAAAGACACAAATGGTCAAATGGAATTGGTCAATTGGATTGGATAATTATGTTTGGTCATGGAAATGTTTGGTTAATTGGATTGGATAAAAATATATATATATATATATATTTCTGTTTGTAGTGCAATTCCATCAGGTTTTTCATTCCTTTTTCTGTAAATATTGTCTCCTAGAGTTCTCACACATATGATTTGTCAACAGAGGGAAACAACAAGATATTGTTAACCTTTGGGAGCAACCTATTCTGCTGTTATTTTCCTTGGAGTGGGAAATGCTTCTGCTGTGCAATCTGTGGTTGCGATTGAGAGAACAGTTTTCTACCGAGAAAGAGCAGCAGGAATGTATTCAGAGTTGCCTTATGCATTTGCTCAGGTAATCTATTCGAACATAGACTCACTTTTGTATTTGTTTTTGCCAAACACCAAATTATACATTCTGCTTTGTTATTTATTTATTAACTTTTTATGAACATTTTGTGATGAAGGTGGCCATTGAGACGATTTATGTTGCTATACAAACCATCATTTATTCCCTTCTTTTATTTACCATGATCGGCTACGAATTTAAAGTTGAGAAATTTTTGTATTTCTACTACTTTATATTCATGTGTTTTACATACTTCTCAATGTATGGAATGATGGTGGTTGCCCCAACTCCTAGCCATCAAATCGCTGCAATTGTCATGGGCTTCTTCATGAGTTTCTGGAATTTGTTCTCCGGTTTCCTCGTCCCCAGACCAGTATGTTATAATTTTTCACTTTTTTTGTTTGTTTGTTTTTTGTTTTTTTGTTTTTTTTAACGAAAGAAAATAGTAACTATTTTCATTGTCCTTACTCATACTTAAAATTAGCCTAACCCATTTTGCCATCCTGGTTCCGCCACTGTCTGTATACCGTATTTGATCAGCAAAAAAAAAAAATCAAATGCTCATGTTCTGTGGTTTATGCTCCATACCTTATTACGATTTTGTAAAACTGTATACTTGAGTCACTTGCTTATAGACTTACTCCACTGGTTTAGAGGGAGAGAAAAGAGTTTGTTTACTAGGATTCTTTTTGCGCAGAAATAGAGGACTTTGTAATATAACAAGAAGAGGATAAGGGCCTCTGAAGAGTTATTATTGTCTGTGGACATGGCAGCTCGGAGAGTCTCCTCCTTACTCTCTCGCTCTCTCTGCTAGGTCTGCTTCTAAGCTTCTCTCTCAAGGTGACACCACCTTTACCTTTGTATTCTTTACTTTTTGCAGTCTTTTGTTTAGCTCTCGTGGGTTTTTTCTCTTTCCTCTGTTTACCCTTCACAAATTTATGTAATGAAATTGTTTCTGATGTGATCTTCAGGGAGAAGTGTTAGTAGATTTAGCAATGCTGCAGTAAGTGAAGAGTTGATCACCCCACCTGTTCATATGAATTGGTTAGTTTGTTTCACTATACTTTTTATAGAGTGCTAGTTATCTTGGCTCCCTGTCTCACTTCTAAGGTTTTGGTTCAGCTTGGGAACAGAACAGATTGGCATCTAGCTGAATTAGGCTGAGATACATAATCGTTGCAAGGCTCTTTGGGCTGCTAGTAATGGATTTGCAGAAGAGATTAGGTTGGTGAGGATTTGGTCTTAACACTACATGTATTTTAACTTCGTGAATTTCATGTATTTGAATATTGGTGAATATGTATTAAATTGATATTGTTTTGTTTCCTTTTTCCTATAACTGAGTTGGCCTTTTTTGTTATATATTTCCTAAAAGTCATTCGTTGTTTCTTTCCATTTTGTGAATGTACAGATGGTTTCAACAATGAAGAAGTCGATCTTTGATGAACAAACTAACCAGGCCTTAAGGAAATTGCAAAAGAATGCTCAAAAGAAGAGAAGACATCATGATGTGGTTCGAGCTGAATGGGCAAATCATGTTATACAGTTCTAACTTTGGTTCTGTTTAAGGTAGATGAGTAGCACTTGGAACTGCTTTTGTGCATTTATATACAACTGATGGAAAGTGTTGATGAACTTAAATTATGCATGTAGTTGCTCTGTCTAGCTACTCTTTCTTTACCTTATAGGTTTTTGACTTGGTGCACTAGGTAAATGATCGAGATAAGATGGTTTTTTGGTTCTCTCGATCATAATGTCACTGTTGGCTAGGTTTAGAGTTGGAACTATGGATTGTATTTTGGATGATGTTGATGCAATTAATGAAACCTAGCCATCATTTTCAATGCTGGTTTTAGTCCAATTTTATGGTTTTGATGATTGTAAATGACTGATGTTGAAATGGTTGAAAGGCAATAGATATATGAAGGTTTATGTTATATCAAGAAAATACAGCACAATTTATGTTGTATCAAGAAAATAGAAACAACATAAACAAATGATCATCTGCTGTTTCTACCAAGTTCAAACAACAGAAAAGTAGAGTTCAAAGAGCTCTCAGACAACAGAAATAGGCGGTTGATATGTTGTTTCTACCAAGTTCAAACAACAGAAAAGTAGAGTTCAAAGAGCTCTCAGACAACAGAAGAAGGTGATTGATATGTTGTTTCTACCACGTTTAAACAACAGAAAAGTAGAGTTCAAATAGTTCTCAGACAACAGAAGTAGGTGTTGATATGTTGTTTCTACCACGTTCAAACAACAGAAAAGTAGAGTTCAAAGAGCTCTCAGACAACAGAAGTAGGTGGTCGATATGTTGTTTCTACCAACTTTAAACAACAGAATTATGTTGTTGCATACAAAATCAGTCAACATATAACTGTCATTGTTTTTCAAATCAGACGACAGAAGCATCAACTAAGCTTAATAATAGTTCAATCAAACGACAGAAACAACAAAAACTCCGTCATCTTACATTAACTACATCGACAGATATTTTTTGAATCCGTTGATGAAGTGAATTTCCAACAACATTAATATGTAGTTGTATGGTGTTTCAGACGACAGATAGACTCCAATTCTTCAATATTAGGTACTTCAGACGACAGTAATCTGTCGTCTGAGTGCATTATCAACGACGGAGAATATCTGTCGTCTGAATGGCTTAGAGACGGCAGCCACTTAGACAACAGATTTTTACTTCATCAGACGACAGATTATATCTGTCGTCTGAAGGCATTTTTGGCATAGTGGTGCTTCTTGAGCTTTGGATTATTACAGCAGAAGAGGCATCCTTGGTTATGGTTCTAATGTCTTCCTTCCCAGTCCTCACTCTCATATACCGGTATAGTCTTTGTGTCATATGAAAAAGGACTAGGAATAACCTTGCAAGTTGGACAACTCAAATGGGTTAGCAAATCAGTATGTGCTATAAAATAAAATAAAAAGAACAAATCAGAGAGAACACAAAGACAGAGGGTGAAAAGAGAAGAATCAAAGAGAACACAAAGAACCAATAAATAAATAGGGGTATACAAACTCTCTGTTTTGCCCCCTAGAAAGATGTGATCTTTGAAATCCTAACCTGAAGCAAGTAAGCAACTCCTTAATTAGGTGCGAATGAGAGATTTAGGGGTGGGTGGAGTCGTTAAATTCAGAGAGCAGCCCATATCGTTCGTTCCTCCACAATTCTTGCAAATGCACATATGGAATTAAAAAAACAAAAGCAGCCGTGATGTGAACTAATCAAGGAATCTAGTAGTTTCAATATAATCTCAGGAAAACTGCAGCAAGAAAATTTGATTCGGATAGGCAAGCAAGAAAACTCATCCCTGCTCAAATCATTCCCTAAGTAGCTATCACATAGTCAACAATACTGTGATACAAAAATTTTAAGATTTTACTTCTACATGAGTTTGATTAACTTGAATGATAGATAAGCCAAATGCAACAGGAAGCCACAATTTTCAAATAAACAACAATCGGGGCACCTGATATTTAATTCAAAAGCAGTATATAAACAATCAATGAAAAAACAAAAACAAAAACAAAAAATAGAAAGATAAATAAATCACAAGATAAGTGATTTATACAAAAACCTGTTTCATAATCTTTAACTCACATTTATCAGATTAAGGTGGACTTTAGGATTTTAAGCCCTAAATTGATATGTTTCATTACAAAGATACACAACCTGCAGCAAGCTAGAATGCCTTCTACGTTTATCAGAAACTCTAAACTGTATCAGAATTCTACAGTTTTGTGTTTTTGAATCCTAAAGTCCACCTTAATTTGATAAATATCAACGTGAACGATACATTTATCAGATTAATGTGGACTGAAAAATTAAGGTACATCCACCACAGTTTCCCGGAGGCTATAGCTGCAGCTTGTGTTTTTGGATCATATATTACACATTAATTCATATATAAAACAACTAACTTGAATCCTAGCTAACTTAGGAACAAATTGATGATCAACTACTTAATAAACTATGACATTGAGTAATTTGAACATTAAAGAGTTGCATATAAACAATATAACAAGCTAATACACTCACTTAGCTAGGGTCTGAGGCACTGCTTTAGCAGAATTAGAATCAAAATGATTTTTGATTCATAATTAAACAAAACCAAATACCAACAGCCATTATAAATAAGAAAAAGATTTGAAACAGCAGCTATAATATAAAGTACACTGACTAGTCTGTACATAAAGTACAATTAATAAGCACAGCATCCACATGAATGGTGAAAGTTATATCTTCAGTAATGTTAAAAGTGGGCAGTTATCATGCATATAAACTATTTTCTAATGTACTCTTCAAAAAATTGACAACTAATGGAATAAAATATCTCAAAATCCACAATCAACTAGATACAAACAAACTGAAATTAACCATACCGCCTCTTTGGAAATTACTGCTAGTTCGCCTGGCTTAACCCCCTATTTGGCAAACTCCCGAGCTGCATATCCCTATAGTATTTGGAAAACAAATAATTAATCATTCCACAGTGATCAAGGCTTTCACAACACTAACTATCCAAAGTGAAAACAACTTTCTGATACGTGATCGTATCATCAACTCTCATAATTAACCTAATTTTTGAACTAGAACAACTATAACAGCACACATTGACCTTAAGAACGATAAGTGCTAAAAATTTCATAGTTGAAATACATAGATCTATGTATAGGAAGATAACCATACTTATCTAATGCAGGACAACTTCCAAATGTGCAGCCAAGTGACAGTTCACAGAGCACATTATCTGATCATAGACTCTGATTCTCATACCTACACCTCCCTGCTTGACATCATAATGAGCCTGGTCAGTGTCATAAACTCATGGAACCATTTTTTTCTAGTATTTCATTTTGAAGAATTAATCACAACGGGTACTTGCAAAAGAGGCAATATCAAACTTAATGCATTAACCTCGCTTCTGGTATGGCAAATATAAACAGGTACAAATTGTTGACTACTATATATTCAACAGTGAGCAGTATGAATGTAGATATATGAACCTTCTTACCAATGGCAAGACAAAGCTTCATGGAACTGATAGTTAAGTAAAAAAGTAGTGTAAAATATGAGGACATGATCAATAAGGTTATGAAAACATGCCAACGAATTATATTAGGTGAAAGTCTAATTCCTAGAGTTTAATTCACGATAATCACTTACCAAATAGTTATGAACAAGCTTGCTAGCTGCCTAGAACCCATACATTCATAAGTTTTTCCTTCTTCAAAAGCCTTTCCTATATTATCCAGCCACCAATGTCTAACAGAACTTCTTTCAAGCCCTACCTACAAATGGAATAGTAAATGGTAAATAAATTGATGTACACACAGAGAATTAGAGACAATATCCATGTACATAATATAAATATCAAACGACGACCTTTTATTTGCCTACTATCTACAATATATCAATTTCCAGCACCCAAGTAATAAGAAAGCTAAAAGATACTTCTTTTCCCACCCAATTAAAGTGAAGGGTTATGTGAGGCATTCCATCGAACAGGTGGTGTGCGCTAGAAAAAAGAAGACCCAGTTCTAAAACAAGCAAAACATTATATGTATTTCAATTCTAGAAACTACAAATTTACAAATGATTCAAATCCCAATAATCAGGCCATATGAAAAGGATGTAATACCAGACTCATACCAGATATCACCCAAATTCAATGAAACTAGGCTGCAATACTGTAAAAGAAAATAAAAATTATAAGCATTTCTCAATTCACATTACCAGAAGCATTTCACAATTCAGCCTATTACCATATCTCAATAAACCAAATGAATGGGATCTCAATAAACCATATGCAGAATGATAAAGCATTTACCCAAGTAACAACATGCATGTTCTCCCTTATCCACTTGAAATCTATCGCTTTCCACTACGGTTTCATACCTACAATCCCCAAACAAAGAAAACAATAAAATAAAAATTTTAACTTAGCATAATCTAAAGAACTCTACTTTATTCAAAAACCCAACGAGTTTACGAAAAGAGAGAACCTTTCTTATTTGGGCTTGTTGCTTTTGGTGCTGTAGCGACAGTGGCTTATACGGCCGAGGCTGATAAGCCTTTGACGAAGAAGAGAGGAACTTGAGGTCTTGGTGTGTGGCTATGGTAGTAGAGGAAGGTTTTGGATAATGGTTTGAAAAAAGAGCGGAAAGAAGAAGACAAGTTGCGGTAAAGGAATTGCGTCGAGCATGAAGGTGTGTAAGGTTTGAACCCATCAGGGTCATCCTCATCGTCGTTAGATTCATCCTCGTGTGGCTCTTTGGTGGTTCTGAAATGACGATTTTCAGCAGCGGCGACACCGCATCCTCAACGCTAGAAGAATCGGGAATTGAGATAACAGCCTCAGCGCCGCCGTCATGCTCAAAAGGCTCGAAATTTGAACTTTCCATGTTGTCGCTCATCTCACTGCTACTCGATTACACGGAACCCTAAAGCATCAGTTCGAATCTGATTTTTTCAATTGAGGAAAAGTTTGGTATGGATTTTGAAAACCTGAGAGGAAAATGGAGGATACTGAGGGATTGAATTAGTGGTTTGGATTTAGGGATTTGGATTAGAAGTGAGGAGGGGACAGGATTTGCATTTTGGATAAGAAGGGGAAGAGAAGGTGACGAAGAAGATGACTGAGACTCTGAGAGGGTCGAGACGGGTCGACAGGTTCGAGAAGGTCAAGAGAGAAGTTTTGTTTTCTTCTCTTTCCACTTTACAATTAGGCTGAGATATGGCTAGGTCTTTGGGACACAATTAACTCTCGTTAAATTCTCAAGTCACTCCCACAACGTTTCTGTAACAATCTGTTGTAGGAGTGCAATACATAAAATCAAATGCCAAAATATGGAGGGAAATATGCCGCCTACAACATTTTGGCTCAAAATCTTGCCGCCTATGTTCCTACTTCACACAACGGAAAATTATAACTTCTGTTGTCCAATTTATACAGTTTGCACTAGGCTTATCTAAGGGAAGACATTCAAGCAAGCTTCCTCAAACTTTGATGCTTAGTTTTTCAATCACACAACGGAAAGAGTAAAACCCGTTGTCCTAGTAGCCTAAATTTCAGTGTTTCAAGAGCCAACCAAGACTCTAAAGTGGAGGAAAATATGCCGCTAAATTTTTTAAGACTCAGACAACAGACATTACTTAATTCCGTTGTGCAATGTTGTTCTGATAAAAAAGTTATCACTTTGTTGGCATTCACACAACTGAATATAACAAGTACTGTTGTGCAATAAAGCTGACATAAACACATAACAGATGATTTCTGTTCTGTTGTGTGATTAGTGTTGTGTGATTAACTCTTTGTAGTAGTGTCGTCACATTGGTCCATAGACAATGCTTTACAAACATTGCTGCAGAAGTACTAATTATGTACAGCTTTTCATTCTCCAGATGTGCATCAACATATGTTACTTTGCAATCGGTCACTGTTTGGGACGATAATTTTCCAGTAGTCCTGCAATAGCATAATTGTTCAGATGTCAGTCCTCTGTTGCTACAAATGTCTGTTATTATCTCTGAAACTACTGAAGCAAAAATGAGGAGTTTTCAAAAAAGGAAATGGTACCAACAAACAAAAATTCATATTAAGGCAAATACAGGAGAGTCCTTATTAACGCATACTATATGTATCATTTGTACTGGTTAAAAAATAGTAAGATACCTCATAAAAGTTATCAGAAAGTTCACTGTTCAGGTTTTCTGCATGGATTAGCTTCATACAAACGTCATCATGGGTGGCATTACAAGGTGGACACAACAGCTTTTTAAGGGCGCACCAGATTAACTAGATTGAAAAATAGTGACTCAACACCTAAAAGGTTGGAACAACGCATATAACCAAATCGCCACATTTGAGGGAAGGGTATGTATTGCAGCTACACTTCTAACAAGCTGTGTGCAGAGACGTGAAATAACTACTTCATTTAAGTGAATAAAGACCTGGAAAGAGCAACCAGTAGAAGAATCAACAGAACACAAAGAGCCAATTTTGTTCTCCCAATTGAAATTTTGAAGAATTTGAATAGAGAATCCAAACAGTCGAAACCACTTGAAATCCATTTGACAGTCGAACCACTTCAAAATTTATAGAAGTCAGGTTTCTGAAATCTGTATGGAAGTTAAAAAAGAACAATATGAATCAAAGTATTATGATTAAAAAAAAAAGTACCGTGAAAATGACCGTGATGCAATATTTCAGAATACCTTGAATCCCTCCACTCGTCGTGACATAAGACTTCCATGCATACTGATTTTAGACTAGAATTCAGCCAACTCAGTACTACTGAATGGTATCTCATGTGGTTTAGACCACTTCTTCATGATGTCTTTAGCTATACGTACTGCCTAATATGCAAAAGCAATAACATTAAGAAAGCAAGTTCTAAGTTATATAAAACTTAAAGTTTTCCAAATTCTAACTTTTTTCCAAATATACTTACAGAGTATTTCGGAAGATAAACGCAAAAATCCCTGAGGATCCAAAATTTGCTATCCTAAAGCTTATTTGCAGACTTTTGCCTGACTAACTCTGTAGCCATAACTTTTAGCAATTCATGCGTGATGGGTACATGACTTGCACCAATATTTATGAAGGCCTTCTCTGTCAGAACTTGGATACCATGCATAAGATTAGGGACAAAATGTGCTAGTGTTGTAAATGATAATGACTATTCATGCAATATGTATTGCTTTATGTATGCGATTGACATACTTATAATGTGCGATTGACAAACTCGTAATATGCGATTGACATACTCGTAATGTGCGATTGACAGACTCGTAATGTGCGATTGACAAACTCGTAATATGCGATTGATTAGTATAGCTATTATGTATTGCCTTTTGTATACATGATGTAACCCTATATAAACCTCATGGTGAGATGAATACAATTACAATTTTTTCCAATTCTCTACAACACGATATTCTAACCCAAGCCCTAGCCATAAAAAAATAAATAAATAAATAAAATAAAAAACCCTAACACCCGAAATTTTTTTCACCAAAAACTACAGCAAGCTCCTAGCCCTTGCTCGCCATACCATGCGCTGCTCCTGCAGCCCTTGAGCACCCGTGTGCCTCCTACTACCGCTGCGGCATCGTCGCACGCCTGCTGCCCCTGCAGCACGCTTGTTCCTGTGTGATGCCTGTTTGCACGCCCCGAAACGTCCTGATCGAGACTTCAGATCAAAATCCTTCCTTCATCAACATTGTTTGTCTCTGCCTCTTCTATCTGACCTCCAAATTTCAGACCTATTGGAGTTGTTTTGAGATCTGTACACCATTCGAAGTGGGAGCTGTTTAGAAGCTAATCTGCTCCGAATTTCAACAAGTAAGTTTTAAAGATTAAAGTTCATGCTTTCTTGTCTTTTAAATTCCTTTATTTTCTTCAGGATTTTCAATATACGAACATGGGTTTGATTATTTAATAAAGTGGAATTGTGGGGATTCACGCTTAACGAACTAAGAGTGTTCGTATAAACTAAGAGTGTTCATAATGCTCAGACTAAGAGCGTCCGTAAGCATCAAATTGTGACCATATTTAAACATTATTGTTTGGTCTAATCCAAAAGAGATTCTTGGAAATTGTATTCTTGGTAGCATAGCTCGGAAATCTTATTATTTTAGTTTTCGTGGAAGTTTAGCTCCGAAACTAATATATCTTCTCTTCTTATTTTCAGGATGTCGAATGAACCTAGACTCGACTTTCCCATGCTTGACTCAACAGGCTCGGATTACCACAGTTGGGTAACCGATGTTGAGAACCACCTCACTTCAAAGGGAATATTACCCATAATCCAGGCACCTAACCCGGATCGTGTGTTCGTGCAAACACCTACAAAGCATGCTCAAGCAGTTATCTTGATAAAACGCCATATGGACAAGGCACTCAGATTGGAGTATATGTCGATCAAGGATGCAAGAGAGCTATGGGTAGCGCTAGAAGAGCGCTTTGGCAATGTCCAATATTCCCTCCTCCCTGATTTGAAGGTTCAATGGAACAATCTGCGCTTTGCTGATTTCATGTCTGTTGCTGAATATAATTCAGAAGCTCTTCGCCTACAGTCCATGTTGAGGTTTTGTGGACAACCTGTCACAGAGCAAGAGCTAATTGTGAAAACTCTCTCCACCTTCCCCATTTCAGCCATTGTGGTATCAAAGCAATACCGTACTGAAGTCAATGCTGGACGGATCACGAGGTTTCATCAGCTTATCAATCTCATATCTATAGTTGAGAAACATGATAACATACTCGTGAGGAATTATAATTTAAGGCCCATTGGAACTAAGAGCGTTCATGAAGCGAATTATAATGCACCCAAAAGAGGGGGCAAGGAGCGGAACCCTAAGAATAAGGGATATGAGGGACGTATGGATCCATATAACCGCCCTAACAAGGAAGGAAACCACAGGTTTGGTGCAGATACACATGGTGGCAATGCCACACGTGGGAGAGGTGGTCATGGTTGTGGCGCCATGGCTAGTGGTGGAGGCGCCAACCCTCCTAGGGAAAGCCCACAACGTGAACAATGTGCACCCCAATTAAAGGAAGGCAACCACAAGGACATGTATCATCTATGTGGATCAAGTGAGCATTGGTTCAAGCAATGCAAGGCAAGCGAGCAACTAGCTTCAAGATACAGGGCATACAGGGACTTGAGGGAGCAAGAAGTGTACTTTGCAAAAGAAGAAGAAGATGGTGGAGATGTCAATCTCACCATAGAGGACTTCAAAGCTGAAGATGAAGTGCATAAGGATGCTGCAGACTTTGATTAGAATAGTCCTTTTATTTTCCAAGAATTGTTATAATGGCAATATGCCCTAGTCAATAAATGACAATTGTATTAAACTCTTTCTTATGTGGTGCACCCAATGAAATATGATGTCTAGGAAAGTCATTGAGATTAATGGTACTTAAGAGAGCCTCGCTCCACCAACATCTCTCTCTACTTTCCTGGTCATATTTGATTGGAGTTACCAAATGGATAGAGTGACTACAATGTGTCTTAGTTTGATTTTATTTTGGATTAGACTTTTTGGGACCTTTGATGTAATCATTGGCTATCTTTATAAATAAAGTATCTTATTATTATTTGATGTCATGGACATGTTTTAATTCCGAACTTTATTATTTTTCAGTATGTTTCCTGGAGAGTTGGAATGCCTTGTTGATAGTGGCACCACACATACTATATTGCGACATGGGCAACTATTTCTATGGATGATGCCTAATCGATCTTCTGTGACTACGATGGTTGGACTATCACAATTGATTCATTGTCGAGGATCAGCTCAATTTATGTTGCCAAATGGCACAAGTATTAATGTCACTGAAGCTCAATATGCTCCTAGGGCTGGAAGAACCCTATTAAGTTTTAAAGATATAAGAGCCAATGGTTTTCATGTGGAAACACATTGTGAGAATGGACAAGAGTTCCTTTGCATCACCTCTAATGACTACGGACATAAACGAGTATTAGAGAAACTTATATGTCACTCTAGTGGGTTGTATGCAACCACTATTCGAATTATTGAATCCAACTATATCATGAGAGATGACTTATGGGATTTTGACACATATAGGTTGTGGCATGACCGTTTGCGACACGCAGGTCGTGATATGATGATCCGTATATTAAAGACTTAACACGGACATCCACTTTTCAAAACGAAAAAAGTCAGAACCAAAATTCGATCCAAGGCAGGGCTCGGCCCGCCTACCCCCTGCGGCCCAAAAGTGGTATTGACGCCACCAATACCTCCTTGGTTCCTTTTTCTACTTCTAAAGTCAATTGTGATTTCGTGGCTCAACCGGATACTTCCCTGGTTGCTTCTAAAGCCCATCTTTCGTTTTGCAAAGCCTGCTCTTTAGCAAAATTAGGATCGAGACCATCCTATGCAAAGGATACTAAGGAAAATATTTCATTCTTACAAAGAATCCAAGGTGATATTTGTGGACCTATTCAACGAACTTGCGGACCATTTAGATATTTTATGGTGTTGGTTGATGCATCGACACGATGGTCACATGTCATGCTATTTTCAACAAGAAATGTTGCCTTTGCTAAACTCCTAGCACAAATCATTAAATTAAGGGCTCACCACCCTGATCATCCCATTAAGTCAATTCGTCTTGACAATGCTGGAGAGTTTATATCAAAAACGTTTGATGACTATTGCATGTCCATTGGGATTGAGGTTGAACACCCTATTCCTCATGTTCACACCCAAAATGGTCTCATAGAAGCTGCCATTAAAAGACTTCAAATGGTCGCTAGAGCATTGGGTATGCGCACCAATCTCCCTGTTTCTGCTTGGGGCTATGCAAGATTGCATGCAGCTGTGCTCATTCGTTTGAGGCCTACTGCCACTCAACCCTTTTCTGCGTCCCAGATGGTTACTGGATATGAGCCTGATGTCTCACACTTACGCATATTTTGGTGTACAGTTTATGTGCCAATTGCGCCGCCATAGCGCACCAAAATGGGTCCTCAAAGACGATTAGACATTTATGTTGGATATGACTCTCCAACTATTATCCGCTACTTAGAACCCTTGACAGGCGATCTATTTACCGCTAGATTTGCGGATTGTCACTTTGATGAGACAGTCTTCCCATCGTTAGGAGGAGATAGGAACAAAGTGACAAGATCACATATACCTGCTGCAAACGTGCCTGCAAAGATTGATGTCCCTAAAAAACATGGACATGGCGCCACCCTTAGGGGTATTGGGCATGGCGCTGCCGCCACAAATAGTGATGGCAATGTGGCTCAGGCCGGGCTCCCAGCAAGGAAACGTGGGAGGCCCAAAGGCTATATGGATTCTCGGCCGAGAAAGAAAGCGAGTTTGGCACAGAAAGATCCATTAATCATCGACATAAATAACCCGTCTCATGAAGATATTCCAAATTATGGTTATGTCCAAAAGACATCATTGGGGGACGCTCCAATGTTAGAACCAATTCCAGGGAATAGGGAGATCTCTATGAATTACGCTAGTGTACATGAGACATTGAATCGAGATTCTATTATCCTTGATGATGTGTTTGCATATTCTATTGCTCAAGGAATTATAGAACACAATGATATCAAACCTTGCTCCATTGAAGAATGTCAACGAAGCGCAGACTGGCCAAAATGGAAAAATGCGATCCAGGTTGAATTGGATTCACTAACAAAGAGACAGGTATTTGGGCCTATAACGCTGACACCCCCAAGTATAATGCCTGTTGGCCATAAATGGGTCTTTGTTAGAAAGCGTAATGAGAAAAATGAGGTTGTTAGGTACAAAGCCCGCTTTGTGGTGCAAGGTTTCTCACAACGCCCTGGAATCAACTACGAGGAGACATATTCTCCCGTAATGGACATTATAACATTCCGCTACCTTGTCAGTTTGGTAGTTTCCGAAAAACTTGACATGCAGCTTATGGATGTGGTTTCAGCATATCTCTATGGGGATCTAGATTCAGAGATATATATGAAGGTTTCAGATGGACTTCAATTACCCAAGTCAAGTGGCTCTAAACCACAGAGAGCATTTTCAATAAGATTGAGACGCTCACTATATGGATTGAAACAATCCAGACGGATGTGGTATAACTGTCTAAGTGACTACTTGATTGGGAAGGGATATGTCAACAATAAAATATGCCCATGTGTGTTTATAAAGAGGACAAGTTCCGGATTTGCAAATATAGCAGTTTATGTCGATGTCATGAACCTAATTGGAACTCTAGATGAGTTAAAGGAAACTACTAAATACTTGAAATCCGAATTTGAGATGAAAGATCTTAGGAAAACACAGTTTTGCCTCGGACTAGAACTCGAGCACCGTAATGATGGGATTATGATCCATCAGTCAGCATATACTCAAAAATTATTAAGGCGCTTTAATGAAGATAAAGCAAAGCCTGTGAGTACTTCCATGATCGGTCGTAGTCTTGAGCCTGAAAAAGATCCGTTTCGTACAAGGGATGAGGACAAAGACTTATTAGAGGCTGAAGTGCCCTATCTAAGTGCAATAGGCGCATTATTGTACTCAGCTCAATGCACAAGACCAGACATCTCATTCGCAGAGAACTTGTTAGCTCGACACAGTTCTGCGCCAACATGCCACCATTGGATTGGCATAAAGACAATCTTTCGATACTTGAGTGGTACGATTGATATGGGCTTGTTCTATCCCTACAGAGAGAAAAGAAATAATGGAAATGTGGGATCGGACTCCACAAGGAAAAACGCCACCTTCCGTGCTCCTCCTCCCTTCCATCAAAATGACAACGATGTCCTGATGGGTTTTGCTGATGCAGGGTATCTCTCTGACCCTTACAAAGGTCTCTCCCAAATGGGTTATGTCTTGACCATGGGAAGCACTGCGATATCTTGGAGGTCTACAAAGTAGACCCTTGTTGCTACTTCCTCAAATCATGTAGAGATTATCGCTCTACATGAAGCCGTGCGAGAATGCATATGGCTAAGGTCTGTAGTTAGACACATTCAAGGAACTTGTGGTTTGAAGTTTACCATAGATGAACCTACATGCATTTATGAAGATAATGCAGCTTGTATTGAGCAAATGAAGTTACGTTTCATTAAGGGCGACAACACCAAGCATATATCGCCTAAGTTCTTTTACAATCAGCAACAACAAACAATTCTAAATATTGAAGTGAATCAAATCCGTTCAGAGGATAATGTAGCGGACTTGTTTACCAAGTCGTTACCTAAATCCACCTTTGAGAAACATGTGAAGAACATCAGATTAAGAAAGTTATCCGAACTCCCATAATTGTAGAATCAGGGGAGACCTTGACATCAGGGGGAGGTATGATGTCTACATGTTCGATTTCGATCTCGAAGAGTGAATGACGTGTTGTGCTCTTTTTGCCCTTCGACCAGGGTTATTTTTGTCCCACAGGGTTTTTGTTACCTGGCAAGGTTTTTAGTGAGACAACGATCAAAGAGTCATCACCAAGTTTGAGCGGCACAAGGGGGAGTGTTGAAGGATGTCGACTACTCCACATTCACGCGCGTTGTGCTCTTTTTCTCCTTCGACCAAGGTTGTTTTTTCCTACAGGGTTTTTATTACTTGGCAAGGGTTTTGACGAGGCAACTTAGAAGCGCATAGCAAAGGCAACACTATGGACATGGAATATCCAAGGGGGAGTATTGTAAATGATAATGACTATTCATGCAATAGGTATTGCTTGATGTTTGCGATTGACATACTTGTAATGTGTGATTGACAGACTCGTAATATGCGATTGACATACTTGTAATGTGCGATTGACAGACTCGTAATGTGTGATTGATTAGTATAGCTATTATATATTGCCTTTTGTATACATGACGTAACCCTATATAAACCTCATGGTGAGATGAATACAATTACAATTTTTTCCAATTCTCTACAACAGACTTGAGTTTGTATAGGTCCGATCGAGCTAATATGGTTGCAGATCTGTTTCTTGCTCCAGGTGTGTGGGACTCTACTCTTTTATCTAATTTATTCCCTACACATATTGTTCAGAAGATACAGGCAATTCCACTTAGCCCTCAGAACCATGCAGACAGATGGATTTGGGATGCTAATAGAAAAGGTAGATTTATAGTGAAGTCTGCTTATCATATTGCTAGGTGTAGGATTCTTAAAGAGGAGCCTTCTAATCCTAACCCTAGTGCAACTCTTGGGAAACAATTATGGTATGCCCCTGTGCCAGGTAATGTGAAGGTTCGTGCTTGGAAGGTGACCTCTAATATTCTTCCTACACGAAGCAGGCTTAGTGATAGAAGTATTGATATTGATACCCAATGTCCGTTTTGTGGTGAAGAAGTTAAGTCCCTTATTCATGCCCTACGAGATTGTCCCCATGCAGTTAGTATGCTCCAGGTAGCTCATATTCCTAATCTCTCAGGTGCCTCTTGTGTTGCGGACTAGTTGGTGTCTATTTACTCACAGTCCCCTACAAATTTTGCTCCTTTATTGATGACCATCTGGGCTACTTGGCGTAACAAAAACTCCCGGATTTAGGATGAGGAGGGTAAGTTGGCTACTGATATTGTGCCAATAACGATGGGTTGGTGGGAGGATTACAAGGCTGCTCACACTCCCTCACCCTCTGTTCATAGATCAGGGTCTTTGACCCAATGGAAAAAGCCTCCTATTGGTTTTATTAAATTGAATGTTGATGCGGCTTTTTGTTTGGATTCGGGTATCACAGGATTGGGAGGTGTGTTCAGGGACCATGAAGGAGTTGTTCTGGGGGGGCGTTCGACATACAGTAATTGTGTCTAGTTCTGCTCGGCATGCGGAGTTGTTGGCTTTTCTTCCAGGAGTGCAGTTGGCTATTGATCAGCATTTGACACCGGTGATAGTGGAAACAGATTGTATGGATTTGGTTCAAGCTATCTCTGACTCATCCCTTGATCAATCGGAGTTGGGGTTCTTAATTGATGACTTGCGACACATGTTGCACAATGCTTTAGATGCTAGAGTGGTTTTTGGTAGTAGGCAAGTTAATCTAGTAACGCATACTTTAGCGTAGAAGGCCAAAGCTGGTTAATTTGGTAGTGATTTCTTTACCAACATCCCTCCAAGTATGGAAGCTCTTATACTCTCTGATTGTAATGATGTTTCATCAATGAATTAGTCTTTCATTTCCCTCAAAAAAAAAAAAAAAACATCAGTTACGTTTACTTTGCTACCTAGAATATTAGAAAGAAGGATGGTTTGTAGGATTGATAGGACTACATTAAGAAATTTCGTCCTAACATATTATTGGTGCCATGAACATTTGGTTTAATTTCCAATACTAAATATTTATATTTTTAGGCCACAAAATGAGTATATGGATTTTAATCTAGTAATTTGGGAAAGAAAAAAAAAATTAGGTGTATGGAAAATACCCGCTTGTGAAAGTCCACCCAGATAGATTTGCTACTTCCGACAGCGCTCTTGTCCATCTCAACACCTTATGCCTGTTATTCTTGAAGTTGCCATGTTTTGCTAGTGCTGCCCCAAAACATCCTATCTGGTGTTCTACCTCGAAAGGGTCTAACTTTTAAAAAATTGGCCAAACTAGTTAGTTGCTTAGATTTCTTGCACTCAAGGATGTGAACAAGTTCATCTAAAAAGCTCCCTGAGTAAGCATACTTTTCAGAGAGTAGGACAATAAAACTAGTTGATTCTTCAATTGCTTTTGCGTGTCCCTCTGGATCCTGAATGCGATGATTGAAGGTGTTCATCCCCTTCCCAACCAGATTTCTGTGTAATCTGCATGCGAATTTGCTGCCTCTATCCTCACTTCTAATACTCAAGAGCACATCGTATGTCAATGAATGGGAGGAAGAAGGTGAAGAGGAAGAAGAGGCCCCTTGAGTAGAAACAGAATCCATACTGAGTAACCTTCTTCTTTTTAGGGGCAGAGAATTGCTAATTAACCTTCTTCCATACTGGGTAGTTTGATTATCTTTTCTCTTCTTCTTTTGGTTCCCAGGATCCATATATGGCAGACTATAAAACAGGAACAGGGGGATGAAATGAAGATTTGTGACTTGATGGAAAGGTGATTGATCCGAGTATAAGACTCTTGTTACGTGTTCAAGTAAACAGTCCAGGCTCAGATTCTGACTTCACAAAACTAATCTCTCTCTCACTTTTTTCTTCTCTCCATCTCTCAAGAGAGGTTTTTTCGATGATGCAAAGGAGCTGAGAAACAGCCCAGATAGAGAGGGTTGGTTGGTTCCCCATAAAATGCCAATTAGCGGGTGGAATAGTGTGCATTGAAAGTGAGGAACCACCTGCTTTTTTTCTTACTTTTCAACGGGTGTGAATGTGTTGCGATTTAAAATAATAAAAACATCAGTCAGACTCCGAAGATTCTTCCACCCACCTGGGGTCTCTAACGGTGCGTGCAATACAAGCGCTGTTAGGATCTGTTAGGCCAAAAAAAAGGTCTAGGTCAGTAAAACTGATTTTACTACACTCACATGCCTTGCACGCGATATACAATGGATATAACCTGAAAAAAAAAAAATATGAATCAGCAACCGCATAGAACCCAAACGAGAGATCGAATCAGGCTGATTAACCTCAGCTTCGGTGCCTTCTGCCGATTCCCCCTATTTCTTGAAGTCAGCTCAGTCCCTGAATCAAGACCTCCCGTTTCCGGCTACTTCGTCATGAGTATTGGGCTAAGGGGCGGTTGAGCAACTCAAGCGAACCGCCTTTCTAGGCTTCGCTATTGCTCATAAGACAGCCTTTCGGTCTAGTGTGACCCGATGTCAATGGTGTAGTCGTCAGCAACAATCGCAAGTTAGCGAAAATTAAATCCGAGTGAGTTTCAGTCACTAGAATTGTGAAGGATTCCATTGTCTGGGTTACTGGGTTCTGGGCCATTTGATCTTTGGGATTGTACTTTCAGGACCAGAACAACATTAGCAGGTTATTCATCTGTGATTTTTTATTCCGGCGCATCATAACATTGAATAGTGAATTCGAGTTTTACCAAAATGTCTCACCATAATTTATGAACGGGTGATGGGCTTCATGATGGATTGATGAAGGAGCATAATTAGAAGAATTTTGAAGAGTCCAAGTCAGGACCAAAAGGGGTACATTTGGTGGATTCGGCTAATTTGGATGTCTCTTGTTTAGAAACAGAAATTGGGAGGTTGGCATGTTAGAACTACTCTCAGTTCTATTGCTGTAAATCTATCTTAGCATGAACACAAGTAAACAATGATTTCTATGTAAATATATGTAAGAATGCAGCAGTGATCATAATTAGCATTTAGGATTGAAACATCATGTATATCCTATGTATGCATATTGTCTAAACTGTATAATATGTAAAGCAACATAAATGAAATCACCGTGCATCATCAGATTCTGCATTCAAGCTTAGGATTGAAGTCGCTATGTCAATCATGTATCTGCAGAGTACATAAACACCAGAAAACAAACATAATAGACTTACTTGACACAGTTGAGTTTTCCATCCTGGTCTTCTTCTAATTTCACCTTTAGGATTCTCTTAGTGATGGGACTACTTGATGAGAATGAATCGTGCATCATCAGGGACCAAAATATTTGATATATAAAGCATTGTATTGTCAGTTTCTTCCATCAAGAAACTGATAATTCCTCCTAACTGCTTTTTCAAAAACCAAATAAACTCATAACTGTATTTATGAATTTCAAATTCTAACAGATGTGATAAGTTGGACCAAAATGATTTTCTTAAGTCCTTAACTTATACTTGACATTTGAATTCAAATCTAAATCATATATGAATATATACTTAGGTTCTATACAATTAATGTCGGGTTCATCAAATTTGCTCACATGGCATACACAGTTGATTGCATGGAACCCAAGCTGGAGGATTTAAGATTACATGTATTTAACTTAGAACGTGCGATTCTTGAAATATTGAATGGTGATTGCATTGAGAAAATTATTTCTGAGGTTGTGGGAATTGTGAGTTCAAAGGCCAATAAGACTCATAACCTGTTGAGTCGAACCGTTGTTATAACTATTGTGGAGCACATGGATGAGGATTTGTTTGGCGAACATGGGAGAAGCAATCAAGACCCACTAAAAAAATTGACCAAGTCACCAATGCTAGATAGCTATGCTGATGAGGGACCCCATGAGGAACTCGTACATGAGGAGGTAGTTTCATGAACACTCCCACCCCCTTGATAAACTGATTAATGTACAGAATGCTATATTCTTTTTAAGCTATTTTTCAACTAAAATTATATGATACTATTTGTATGTAGAAAATTATACTGTCACCACAATTATATCAACACCGCTCTAACTTGCAAACTGTATTTGTTGGTGAAAACAGATCAAACCTGACCCTGTTACGAGGGTTAATTAAATAGCAGCGACAAAAGACTCTTCATTCTCGGAACCAACAAAGGGGTTGACCGTTATGTTGAATGTCGAAATGACGACGGATCGGATTAATAATTTTACACGGTACCTACAAAGACACTATAAATATATGGGTAATCTCAACCACGTACATTATTTGATTATCATAGAGTTATATAAAATATTTAAAAAATTGAATATAGCGGAACAAGCTGATATTGCGTTATAAAGTAAAGAGAATAAATACAGAATAGGTGGAAGAAAGTAGATGTGTGTTTCATTCTCATTAGGCTCCTTTATATAGAAATTAGAATTTACATTATAACAACATAACTAATAAGAATTTACAACAAATGTATCATTTTTCTTTTTCATATTGGTCGTGGACTTGTCAGAAAATACGGTAGTATTGTTTTCAGACAGGCAAGTGGTAAAATTATTTGAAAGACTGTCTTCCGCAAACCAGAAAAAAATATCCTTGATGGTCCGAAATGTCATCCCGTCGTAGGTATAGTTATGATGGGCAGGAGCAATAGAGGTGCTTGTCTCCAAGTTTTTGCTAGAATCCGACTTTTCCTGCAGCTCCAATGCATCCTCAAGTTCTACCTCCACTTCACCCATTGTTGGTCGCTGGGCTCCCGTTCGACGCACACATCTCTCGGCAATGTCCACAAATTTTCTCAAACAGTCTGGAGCTATTTCGCCCTTCAAGTATGGATCAATGATATCAAAGAGTGAAGTCCCATCCATGCATTCTTTAAACTTTGCTGAACTTCTAACACACAAGACTTCAAATAACACCACTCCAAAAGCAAAGACATCAGATTTTTGCGTAACGTTTCCCGATTCCAGATACTCCGGATCTGCATACCCTAGTGTACCCGTCTTCCTTGATGGAGCTTTGTCGAGTTTATTTTTCACATTAGTACCGCCCAATTTGGACAGCCCCAAGGCAGAAAGCTTGGGCACCAAGTCTTTGTCCAATAGAATGTTGAAACTTTTCAGGTCTCTGTGGATAATGGCATGCTTAATCCCTGTGTGGAGGTAATGTACACCACGCGCGGCCCCGATGCAGATATCCAGCCGTTTCTTCCAGGAGAGTGGATCTCCGGCAGTCTTGCCGAAGAGATGATTAGACAAGGGACCATTGTCAAGGAACTCATAAACTAGCATACGGTCATCTCCTTCTTCGCAAAATCCAATGAATGAAACTAGGTTAGGATGGCGCAACTGGCAGAACAACAATATCTCTGTCTCAAACGCAGACTCTGGCTGTATCTGATTATCTTTTTTAAGGCACTTGATTACAACATCCATGTCGGTTCCGTCGGTAATAATATGCCCTTTGTAAACGTCGCAGAAGGCGCCACTGCCGAGACGCAAGTTGAAGTCGTTGGTCGCTGTTCTGATCTCATTTAGTGAAAATCGAATGCATTTTCCTTCGGTGAATGGCCAGTTTTGGAGTTTTTTTGGTTTTGTTTTCTTCCATGGAAAGAAGAAACGCGAGACTTGAGTCTCAGAAGGAAGAAACCCCATACTTGATGGGTTGATGAATCTACGATCTTGAGGATCCAATGATTAGAATCCAAACATGGCTAGCCAAATTAAATAAACTCCTGAATTAATAGTTAATCCAAGAACACAGAGAAAAAAGATTGGACAGCCAGACAATATACAGATGTATTTGAATTGAATTGTTTTTCTTTTATTCTGGTTTGATCGATGATATGTGAGTTGATATATACTAACATCTACTGACACATACAATAATAATTAAATGAAACAAGCAACCTCTAAGTCTCTAACAACCCCCAATTGCAGAAAAATATCACGCACACCAGATTGGACCATCCCGCCTTCGCAGCTGCATGTTTCAGCCTATTGTTTGTTTATTCAATTTTCTAGATGAAGGCGAACCACTGAAAACTACTTGAGAAAAGATTTTTAATAAGCTTTTGTCGTAAGTAACGACGCTGAAAGCAGCAAGATATGAGGGAGATCGAACCCTACCAAGTTTTGACCAGAGAAAAATGAAAAGACAACAAAATCCATGGCATCGTTCAGTGAAACAAAATTCAGGACAGTTACCTATCTGAAATTCCACAACTCCACAGCATCGGATCATTAATTCCACACAAACGACACAATTAAACGAGAAGATTATTTTCCAATCGGGCCATCAGGTGTGAATTCAAATTTCTTTTCTTTGACAACAAGAAAAATCCCATCCTCAATCCATATATGGTGCCGTCTAAATAGACCCGCGATTTTGTTCAAAAATAAAAATAAATATATATAACCATCATCGTTTGAATTGTTCCAAGTAAAGAAAAATAAGAGAGAGCAACCAGAGGAAGGATCCTGTCACTGATGATGGGTAACATAGGCAGAGAGGATTAGATCAGAGTGTTATATCTGGATACATTGACACGCAATCTAGGTCGATGCGGTGGTGTTGGAAAGTCTGGATGGCCACAGTACGAGAGAGATCTTCTGTCAACCCAAAAATCCAAATCAATTTCTTCAGAGAATAGTTAAATTTTTGAACTACTATATATGTCCTCACATAATATAGATATTAATAAATAAATTATTTCTATATAAAGATAAGATAGTTAATTGACTATATCATATTTCAAAATATTGCAATTACCTCCCATGAAAAAAAGAGAAACTTCCTCAAAATCAGGAGAGAAACTGCTGTATTTGATTTTAATTTAAAAAAATAAAATAAAAGCCAATTGACATGTGCGGAGCACATTTTAAGGGGCTAGTCTAAACGAAAAGGAAAAAACACGAGTTTCAATTTTTCTCTTCACAGAATTTTGTCTCATTGATTTAAGAGATTGAGATCCCAACCTTAGCATGCAGGAAAAAAGAGAGAGCCAAACTGAAAATCTAAGATTATATCCATGGACGAATTAGAACCTTAGATTTGTTAAGGCTTTGTAAAACAATAAAGTAACAATGAAAAAGAGACTGAGAATCAGTGTTTTTTTTTTTTTTAAAGATTCAATGGACTTATTGGAAATGGATAATAAACGGATTACCAATACTTTTATGGCACGTTTACTTATTTGGAATGGAAAATAATCATGAATCAGAGACAACTGGAATGGGAGAATAAAGGAATCGATATTGATTCCGAATGAGTTGATTCCTAAACCCATCTCCCCCCTTCGTAATCAAATCCTCAAATTCCTGAGTATTCATGAATCAATTCTTTATAAAGAGGTGGGACCTACACTCATTCTGAATCCTTCAGGTGTTAGTAAACCTAGGAATACTTTTACCCGGAATCATTCTGATTCCTTTATGTGTTTGGAATCATTCTGATTCCTTTATGTGTTAGTAAATGTAGGAATAGTTTTACCCCGTAATCATTCCCTCCCATTCCAAGAAAGTAAACGCACTACACCAAAAATGGTTATAGATACCTCTCACTAGCATGACTAATTTGCTATCTCACCAAGAATAAGTAACACCTTCTTAGGGGGCCCACAAGCTATGGTAGGGCCCAACCGAGACATGCATCCCGTAGCTCGATGTCCGAGCTACACCACGGTAGTCGGAAGCGGCCAATACCTCGCAGGGAAGCCACCTTCCCGGCCTTGCCAATATGCCTCCACAATATGGCTTTCTAGACTAGAATAGTGGTTTCTTATCCCACATTGGAAAACATGTAGAGGAAGGAGCCTCCCCTATAAAAGGAGACTCATTCCCACTTACTCAACATCCCATTACATCTCATGTAATCCTCTTGGGCCGCAAGGCTCAACACACATAGTTAAGCTTTCAAGTGGACCTAGTCTCCCGCTAAGGCGAGAGACGAACCACTATACTTCTTGTGTGTGTGTGTGTGTCTCTCTCTCTCTCCCTTTTTATTTAGGGCTAAATACTAGTTACTACCTTGTGGTTTAGGTCCAAAATCAATTCAGTCACTGGACTTCTAATTTCATCAAAAACACCCCTTCACTTTCAATTTGATCTAATAGGTCCAATTCGTTAATATTCTGTTATGAGTTCAAGTTATAGTTGGATTATGTGTTAAAAAACTATTTATTTTATAGTAGGACTCACTCCTAAATTGACTATGCAGACCACCTCGACACCACATCATAAAACATAGGCCATATATGAGCCACGTTAACAAGTTAAATAACTTCAATTATTGGAAAACTAACAAATTGGACCTATTATATCAAAATTGAAAGTACAGGGGTGTTTTTGATGAAATTAGAAGTTCAGGGACTGAATTGATTTTGGACCCAAACTACAGGGTAGTAATCAGTATTTAGCCCTTTTATTTATCGTTAATTAGACCCTTCGGTCACATACATTAACATTGGCGCCATCTGTGGGAAGCCAACACAAAGGCTTCGTCACGTACCGTGAACTTTTGGTCCGCTAGAGAGTCCAGCGGCAACATCTTCCGCTAGCTAGTGTGTCCGGCGGCGACATATTAATCCAATGAGGCTAGCGTGTCCTGCGGCGACATCTTCTGCTAGCGAGTCCGGAGGTGACATTTTCCGCTAGCAAGTCCTGCAGCAACATATTCCTCCAACAAGGCTACCGTGTTCGGCGGCGACATTTTCCGCTATCGAGTCCGGCGGCGAAATTTTCCTCTAGCGAGTCCGGCGACCACATATTCCTCCAGTGAGGCTAGCGTGTTCGGCGGCTACATCTTCCGCTAGCGAGTCCGCGGTGACATATTCCTCTAGTGAGCCTAGCATGTCTGGCGGCGACATCTTCCGCTAGAGAGTCCGCAGCGGCATATTCCATTCGTGAGCCTAGCGAGTCTGGCGGCGACATTTTCCACTAGTGAGTCCCGCGGCGACATATTCCTCCAGTGAGCCTAGCGTGTCCGGCGGCGACATCTTCTGCTAGCGAGTCCGCGGTGACATATTCCTCCAATGAGCCTAGCGTGTCCGGCTGAAACATCTTCCGCTAGCGAGTCCGCGGCTGCATATTCCTCCTGTGAGCCTAGCGTGTCCGGCAGCAACATCTTCCGCTAGCGAGTCCGCTGCGGCATATTCCTCCAGTGAGGCTAGCGTGTCCGGTGGCCACATCTTCCTCTAGCAAGTCCGCCGGCGACATCTTCCGCTATCGTGTTCGGCGGCGACATATTCCGCGAACGAGGCTAGTGAGACCGGCGGCGACATTTTCCGCTAGCGAGTCCTGTGGCGACATATTCCTCTGCTAGAGAGGCTAGGACAACTCCAACATAATTTGGGCACTTACATCAATTCCAACTCCTACTCGCTCGAAATCGGCATAAGATAAGTGACTATATCTTCCTTTGCTCTTTCAATTTGAGCTAGTGCCATGCCAATGCCATGCTTTTACTACTTCTAAGCATGCCTACAATATATCACACTTGATATGCATTTACATGTCTTCGTGATCCTTAAGCATGTTCACAACAATAAAAAAATGTTATTAGCAACTTTACTACAAGTACATGCTATACAAATATGCATGCTTCTATTTAATTGCAACTCAATTAAATAAACATGTGACACTTGCTTAAACAAACATGTGACACTTGCTTAAACAAACTATGTCATGCTTATTTGTTGTTCATACAATTAGCAAGATTTACATGTACACTGTGTAAATACTTTGTCTGCCACTTGGCCACCATATGTTGTCAAACCCTCCCCATGGGAAATAGACCTAAACAGGTCTAGACTCCATTGGTCTATGGTTTACGACCAACAGCCAAGCGGTAAGGCAACACCTCATAATGACGATGACCGCTACGCGGCATTACAGTCAAACTTTTCTCCTCTAGGAAAGAGTAAAGGGACCGGTTAACACAGCCCGCGGCAGCCATTGATCTGGCAGTTAACCCCCGACACTTGAGTATCAAAGATTAGGTTACCTACCTAACGCCCACCGCCTCCGTGGAACCCCCGAGCTCCGCGCTCACGCCTTCGTGGCACTCCCTAGCTCCCCTTTCACGAGCTCTAACGCTCATGCATCTGCGGCACTCCCGAGCTCCGTCCTCACAAGCTTTAACGCTCATGCCTCAACGGCACCCCCAGCTCCGCGCTCACGAGCTTTAACACTCATGCCTTCGAGGCACCCCCGAGCTCCACGCTCCCGAGTTTCCCGCTCACAAGCTTCCTCTCACGCCTTCGCGGCAACCCCGAGCTTCCCGCTCACTCCTTCGCGGCACCCCCAAGCTTCCCGCTCATGCGTTCTCGGCACCCCCGAGCTTTCCGCTCACCCTTCACTGAAACCCCGAGCTTCCCGCTCATGCCTTCACGGCACCCCCGAGCTTCCCGTTCATGCCTTCATGGCACCCCCGAGTTTTCACGCTCTTACCTTCCGGCATTCCCAAGTTTTACACTCACATCCCCTTGACATAATACACATTAATGGAACATTGAATTCTTCTACCATTCGTCCTTTGCAACAAATTGAATTCTTTTCGCGTTCCATTAATACGAGCGAAAAACCAAACAAACACAAGCGTTCGCATATTCATCATTCACGAATTACAAATGCTTGCCTTCAGGGCACTCATGCAACTTACACCGAGCGTAACCTCGTCAACTTGACCACGTTCGTTCTCTCGCAAGCACCACGCGCATCATATGCAATCCGTATACTCATTCTTGGTATGCTCAAACAACCGTATGCGTTCTCGAGCCTATACGTCATATATGATCATACTCAACGGCATTCTCATGTATACATCAATATGTATCATGCACCTCGTACATTCACATATGTCAATGCATATCAATGCAACTAACATACGTTTCCCAATACAACAAGCATTCTACATATGCGCATTTTTTGTCTTTACAGGTTAACGAGTCCCTTCTTGCTTACCGAGTTCAGGGACTTGTAGGGGCTGGACGCCTCTCGAGTGTTACTTATGCTTGATGACATCATGTTTATAACTCTCCAACCAAGAAGCTCCTCTTACTTGGGGACTTCGGGGACTTGTAGATACCTCTCACTAGCATGACTAATTTGCTATCTCACCAAGCATAAGTAACACCTTCTTAGGGGGCCCACAAGCCATGGTGGGGCCCAACCAAGACATGCATCCCGTAGCCTGATGTCCAAGCTACGCCACGGTAGTTGGAAGCGGCCAATACCTCGCCGGGAAGCCACCTTCCCGGCCTTGCCAACATGCCTCCACAATATGGCTTTCTAGACTAGAACAGTGGTTTCTTATCCCATATTGGAAAACATGTAAAGGAAGGAGCCTCCCTCCCCTATAAAAGGAGACTCCTTCCCACTTACTCAACATCCCATTACATCTCATGTAATCCTCTTGGGCCGCAAGGCTCAACACACATAGTTAAGCTTTCAAGTGGACGTAGTCTCCCGCTAAGGCAGGAGACGAACCACTATACTTCTTGTGTGTGTGTGTGTGTCTCTCTCTCTTTCTCTTTATTTATCGTTAATTAGACCCTCGGTCACATACATTAACAGTGGTATTTTACGGCCCACGACGCTATAAAAGCTCGCGCCGTAAAAGACCACATGTCTTTACAGCGTGCAAAAATGAGTCATAAAAGAACAATTAACGCACCGTAAAAATGGTTCCACAAATGTGACTGAGATCATTTACGGCCCACATTGCACGCCGTAAAAGACCTCCTATTTAAGGCATACCCCTGCACGCCGTAAAAGAGTGACTGAATTCCTATGTAAGGTGTACTCTGCGAGCCATAAATGAGGACTTTTCAAACAAAAAAAATTAAATTGCTCAAATGTCATATTCATATTACCCTCATATCATATATATAAGAAGCTGAATGTAAAAGAAACACTTCATAAAATTTTCATCCCTAACAGATGCCACTACATATATCTCTTACACTTAACTAGATAAGACGAGAACAAAATCAAATCTGTAAGACTTAGTATCACACCACTAAAGTCATTCATTTATCCGTGCTTTCAGCAAAGGGTTGAAGGTAAAGCTGGCAACAAGATCATCCTGTAAAGAAAAAATGGTGAACAAGTATTTCAACTATATCAGATTCAAAGATCTTATGTAGTACAAGTTCACATTCAATAAACTGAACTTCATATTCAATTTTATAGATTTTAACTACCAATAAATGCAAAAAAATGAGCAACTGAAATTTAGTACAAGTTTGGATTTACCCTTCTCCAAGTACATGGAACTGCTGAAGCATTTGGTGAATCACTACTCCCACTTACTCTTCTTAATATGCATCTCCCTAATATCAAATAGGAGTTCATATTAGAGCAGAATCAGCAGATCAAATGATCCTATACTAAACTGATCATAAGACAAAAACTTCAAACATACTATAACATCACTTTATCCTATTAACTATCATCTGGTACACAGAAAAATCACATGAAAACTATTTGACTTGGAGTAATATATTCATTCAAGGATAGCATATACATATAGCTTCTGGAACATCAGCTTCCGTTCCCATGGTACCGAATTCTAACTCGCATCAAGAAACTTTGCCCATATACTTTGCCTATGTTTTTATGGTCTGTATGCTGACAATCTTTATAGAGGGAGGCTTATCATTCAAATCACAATGAGTGTATTGTGATCATTGGATATGTGTAGTAATCAAGCTCTTTGATAGTAACTGCTAAAATAACAATTTAATTAAGATTAGCAAACAGGAATACTCAAACAAGAAAAAAAAACAGAAAAGAAGGATAAATCAATGTCCATTAAGAAATAAAGTGTTTCCATTACCTGGTTCGAAGATCTGTGCAAATCTGATCCCAAAGAACCATGATCTCCCTGCTGTGAAGATGCTTAGAACCTCCTATAAGTCCATTGATGCATAACAAATGCCCAATGCCATCACAATATATCATACCATATAACAGATGTGTTGTGTCTTCTAAGATACTATCATTTAGAGGCTTAGTCCAACGATCATCCTTGGGACATGGTAATTTCTCTTCGACACAAAATGGTTACTCCAATCTAAACAACAAGAACAACATATTGTCACACCGCAACCACAGAAAAAGCTAAGAAATAAAGCCAAAGATTGCAGAACATAAGCTGGAATGACAGTGGTATAGTACGTACAAAGAATCAAACAGCAAGTGCTAGTCTAGTCAGTACACTCGGTTGCTTTTCCTATGAGACCAAGGTAAAGCTCTTTGATAACTAAGACACTGAGAGACTAGTACTATCAAAACCTCAAATTTCCGGACATATTTGCTACAAATATTAATGTAATCCAAGGGGTTTTTTTTTAGTTGAACATTGCTAGAGTTAAAAAATTAAGAATGTTCCTAAGGTCTTGGATTACAAACTTCCCTAATTCCTAGACAGAAAACTGCAAACTTCATAACCAAACTACTATGTCTAGCAAGCGACCTATTATTCAAGTACTCTGATTCGAGTACATCAACTTCGATTGAAGCACATTCCACAACAACAAGCAAGAAATAGACAAATTGCAAAAGAATATAGCATAAAATGATACAAATCAAATGCACACAAACCCCAAATTAGATCATAGGTTCAAAATCTCAATTACCTCCAACACATTGTACACCACATACAATTTGATTGTTCCTTGACCACGAATCATGTAATATATTAAGCTGATTTCCATAGTACGGTTAGTAACTTCTGGTCCGCTCTTAATTTTGTGGGATGCCCGATGTTTGTGCTTTCCTCAAACTCCGGGCATTGAAAAATATGCTCAAAGGTTGGAATGTAAATACTTTGGGAATGTACATGATAACTCATAACTTCATACATTTTTATACCCTTAAATGTAGGATTCTAGGCTTGGTTCTTGTCATTTTTGAGTCATTTACTTTGTGTTTGTGTTTTGTAGGTTAAATTGGAGAAAACAAAGATTTGGAGCTTAGAGTCATGCAGGATTGAAAGGATGCTGGCCATCCTGGTTTTCCAGAATTGTCTCTGTTTTGCGTCAACTTCAAGTATTAAACTGTACCTTCTCACGAGGAACTAGCAGGCGAGCCTTATACCATTGGAAAGATACGGATGTTAGCTTTCTGAGGAATTTTATGGAAGTGGATTCGCATTCTTCAGGAGGAAGTTATGTTGATTTAAGTGAACCTAGTTTGGGAAGGCAGATTCTGACGGATTTTGCATATCTTTTCGGAATCTGATTTGTGAAGCCCAAGTCCATGGCTCTTAGCACTTTGACGGGATAAGACTGAACGTGTCTTACATATTTGGAGTAGTTTCTTGCATTGACTTTAATAACCCTGCGTTCTTTGGAGAGAAGAAAGCCACTCCAAGTTGGACTACAAAACCTAAGAAGCCCAAGTCAAGTAGGAATTGAAAAGGAAGATATTCGGCAGAAAACCTAGGACGTCTAGAGACACAAGACACAGCATATTCAGCAGAGAACAAGGAGAAGAAAAAAAGCTCTCACCATCACTGGTTCCGAGTTCCTCAATTCTTCCATTGTTTGTTTCATGTTTTCTTTGATTCTAGTCATGTTTTCATAGTTATGGATTGCTAAACTTCTAAGCTAGGGCTGAGATGAAGCCCCTAGTATGACTATTCTACTTATTTAGTTGGTTTGCTATTGAATTTCTGGATTTCTATGTTAAACTCTTAATCACAGTTTCAATAGAACTTTTATTCAAAATCTTTGCTTGGATCAATAAGACCTAGGTTTGTTTATGAGTTATTTGGTTGGAAAATATGATGCTTGATCAATGAGTAGATGTTTCTAGGGTGCCAAAAGATAAATCAATCTTGTGATTAAAGAGTTGTGAATTAAGAATACAAGTGCTTGATCATAGTCGGTATTCTTGTTTGCATGATTTCCTAGTTCTTTGTGCTTAATGGAGTTGAACATGTTTGCTTGAACCTGATCATTAAGTGGAGTGAATTATAGTTTGGCTACTTGAGTTCTATACATGATCAATAGGTTGGAATTCATAGGTTAGAAGAACTTGGCATATGTCTGGGATCAATAAGGCTTATGTACGGAAATCTTTAGCATGATATCTAGGAATTCAATGGTTATCAACTAGAGAATCGGATAGAAGTATTAGGTGGTGGATTCAATGCTTTAGCATCTTCATAATCTGCTTTCTTTAGAGTTTAAATCTCATTGCTCATTCTTGTTTTTAATTCAGTTTTCCTTTCTTAATTAACCTCAATCACATCATAAAAAATCAGTTGGTTTCACTTAAGTAAAGCACACTTGTCATTGCAAAATTGTTTCAATCAATCCTTGGGGGAATGACCTTGTGCTTGCACATCTATCCTACAATTGAATCGTGCACTTGCGAGTACTAAATTAAAATTGACAACAGTACATCAATCAGTTAATTCCTCTGAGGCTACACTAGACATGGTTCAGCATGAGATTTCCTTCTTGGGCCCTTCCGAAGACCGGATACAGAGAGAGGCACAGGCTCATGTGCAATTTCAACGAGCTTTGGCAATGCAAGATACATTCCTTAGAGACAAAGCTAGAATCAGATGGCTACGTAAGGGAGATAGGAACACCTCCTTCCTCCATAATACGGTTAAAATCCGTAGGCTACACAAGTCTTTGGTTTCCTTGCGTGTTGGTGGCACGCTATTGCAAACTCATGAGTGATTACTGGTCATATTGTTAATTATTTTCATACGGCTTTCACCAAGATGATAATCTTGAGGACACTGGCCTTGTAGAAAGAGTAATCCCAAGTTTGGTAACGGCCTCAGAGAATACTGCTCTTACTTCTCTGCCATCTTCGGAGGAAGTACATGCTGCTGTTTTCTCCATGGATGAGTTAAGTGAGCCAGGGCCAGATGGGTACAGCGGCTGTTTTTCAAAAAGTGTTGGAGTGTTGTTGCTTCTGATGTAGTTTCTGCAGTTCAGAGCTTCTTCACTACTGGTTCGTTCTACCACACTTTAACTCAAATGCAATAATCTTGATTCCAAAGAAGCCAGAAGCTGATTGTGTTACTGATTCAAGCCTATGCACTGCTAATTTTGCTTTCAAAATCATTACCAAAATTATTTCCACACGTTTCTCTCCAGTTGCAGCTAGAATCATCTCCCCACATCAAAGCGCTTTCATCACAGGGAGGTCTATAGCGGATCCTATTGTTCTAACCTCTGAATGTATAATATGTTAGACAACCACTGCAAAGGGGGTAATATTGCTTTAAATTAGATATCAGTAAGGCTTTGATACCTTGGATTGGGATTTTTGTTCAGGGTTCTCAAGTCTTTTGGGCTCGACCTTATTTTTATTAATTGGGTTCATGGCATTCTGAGATCTGCTTATCTATTTGTGTTGGTGAATGGATAGGAATGTGGTTTTTCACTTGTTCTAGGGGGTGTAAGGCAAGGTGATCCTCTGTCTCCGCTCTTGTTTTGCATTGCAGAGGAGGTACTTAGTCGAGGTTTGAGCAATTTGGTTGACAGAGGAAAAATTACTCGTTGGCTTGTCCAGGTAAAGTAACTCCCCCTCACATGTTCTGTTTGCAGATGATGTTATGATTTTCATGCAGGGGAGTTCCCGTGATATTCGTGCCTTAATGCGGTTTCTAGATGAGTATGAACTTAACTCTGGCCAAACTATTAACAAAGCAAAGTCTTCTGTTTTATTGTAAGCATGCACGGTCTAGAAAGTTATTATCCAGCGCTTACTTGGGTGTCGTGAGGGTACTTTGCCCTTCAACTATCTGGGTGTGCCAGTGTTAAAGGTCACCTAAAGCAGTTATTTCAGAACAATTGCTGATAAGATAGGTGTAAGCTTTCTTCTTGGAAAGGCCTTCAACTCTCTCAAGTAGCGAGGCTTCAACTATTTCTGCCACCATTCAAAGTCTTCTTATCTATAGTTTCCAGGTGTATGAGTGGCCTAATTCTTTGCTTCTTCAGGTTCAAGGCTGGATGCGAAATTTTTTCTGGACATGTGACCCGTTAAAAAAGGGTTCAAACCTTATAGCTTGGTCTAAGTGCTGCTCACCAATTGATCAGGGAGGTCTTGGGTTAAAGAATCTATTTCATTTAAATAAATCTCTTTTGCTTAAGCGTTGTTGGGAGGTCATGGAAGGTTTATCTCCATCTGCTAGCTTTCTAAAGAGTAGATTCTTGATAGCAGGGTTGACTCCATGCTCTTCTTACAAAAATCATCAGTCTGGACAGGTTTGAAGAAGCTATGGCCCTATATTATTTCTAATGTTCAGTGGCTGATTGGTGATGGAGAAAATGTGTCTTTTTGGAAAGATAACTGGTTGGGTGTTTCTTTATGCACAATGTACAATCTGGGCCAGAGTTTTGGCCTTTTCTCAATGATCAAGTAAGTAAGTTTATTGTTGATAAAGAATGGGTGTTACCTCCTATCTTCTCTTCTTTTTTCAAGGAAGCATCGGCAATGGTCCTGGACACTGCTATCCCCTTAGATGATCTACCAGATAAAGCAGTCTGGCTTCACAGTACCTCTGGAACATTAACTGCTAAAGAGGCCTACATGTTTTTTATCTCCACATGGTGAGACTGTTGATTGGGGAAAACTAATCTGGCTGACTAATCTGGCACGAGTCAATTCAGCCAAGGAAGAGCCTGGTTGCATGGCATGTTTTTAATAGGCGAGCAAAGACTGACAGTTTTTCTGCAAAAAATTGGAGTGCATCTTTGCTCACGGTGCTCCTTTTGCCTAGTAAGCACTGAAACCCTTGCGCATTTATTCTTGGAATGTGCTGTTATCAAAGAGATTTGGCTTGGGTTTTTTCTCTTTTTCGTCTCCCTCCTTGGCAGGAACCAGACCTGGACTTCTTGTTTTCGGCTGCTTTGCTTTAGCGCCTGTCTCCTGCTTCGAAGCTGTTGCGGAGGCTGGTTGTCTGCAGCCTGCTTTGGTTTATTTGGAATGAACGTAATAGCATCAACATAATGTAGTGTTTTAATTTGGGCGCTTACATAGCGTTTCATTTTGGTTCTAAAGGAAGCTACCCACCTAGTTTTTAAGCCTTATACAAATTCTGCTTCTGCTCTTCTAATTTTCTATTGCTGGAAATATCACATTGAGGTGCAGTGCGCAGTCTTTTAAACCTGTGACATGGTTGGCTCCACCGATCATTGGCTGAAAGTGAACACAGATGGGTCCTTTAGAGGCACTACTAGGGCTAGATATAGAGGTATTTTTAGGAATGCAGATGGAACTTTTATTGGTGCTTTCTCAGCCAGAGTTGATGTTCCTAGTGCTATTGATGTTGAGGTGCTTGCTGTTATTGAAGCCATTCAAGTGGCTGGGGTTAGGCGTTGGACTCACATATGTTGAACAGACTCAATGCTGTACTACACTATTTCCGTGCCCCTAGTCTTATCCTTGGAGACTTAGAACTCGATGGTACAATTGTTTGCTTCAAGCTAGCCAACTACTTTTTCATGTTTCCCATATATATAGAGAAGGCAATAGTGTTACAGATGCGCTAGCTAACTATGGCGCTTTAAATGAAGGATCTGTCTGGTGGGCTTCGCTTCCTTCGTTCATTAGTACTCAGTATAGTCATGATATAATCACGTACTACTTATCGAGTCTCTTAGATCATATTTTGTTTGGGCTCTTTTGAGAGTTCCAAGTTGTACAAACTTTGAACCTCTCATTCCTTTGCTCTCTTTGTATGGCACGGGGTCAGGTTTTATGTCCTCTCCGTTGCCTCATTTATCTATAATAAATGGAACCGGGCGTGGGGCTGAGCCTCCCAGCTAGGCTGGCTTCCAACCCTTAAAAAAAAAACTGATATATGAAACAACCCAATGAATAGATAAAAAGACCAGTTACTACATTCTAAGAATTCCGGCGAACTGGCTTTAGTTAGATACTACATGAATATTTAAGACTATTATTTTGGAAAAAGCACGTATTAAGTTCTTCCTAACCTGTTTGCTGCAGAAGAATAACTCCACAAGCCATTATTGTAAAACACCCAAAATCAAACAGCTCTACTGCAGATGGCCTCTTAACTGCCTGCCAAAGTATGGTTAGGTTTTGTTGCAAATTTCACAATTATTGTCATTTAACCACGAAACAGGCCCAACAGCACAGCAGTGACAATTGAATTCATAGCAGTGGTTCAAGCTCGAAAGCACCCAATTTTGATCGAAAGACTAAATGAAGCAAGAAAAAGTAACCTTGTTATGCATAAGCCTCCACAGGGTAATCAAAATTTTGTTGGCATGATAGTCAACAGCGGGAGAAACGAATCAAAACACATGAAAAGGCCAACATCTATCAGCTGCAACAAATTTTGGTCATTGGTCACACTCTGAAATCAAAGTTTCATACACACATTTTTTCCTAATGGGGTCGTAGCTGCTGAGATTACCAATTCACATCTCCAAGGTAAGATAAAGATAGTATCATAAACCCTCTCTCTTTCTTTCTCATTGCCAAGGGTTGTAGTGCTCCGTAATGAATTCCCATTAGACATCTCTTCCATGAGTACTTCAATGGAGACTTATCCACTGAAAACATATCTAAACCAAAAACAAAACAAAAAATATATATTTGACGAACTAGTATGGAACAAAAATTAAAGATACACACATTGTATGAGTAAGAAGACTCACAATTCGGATCTCTCGGGCATGACGCGCTGCCAATCTAATGACTCCGCGCTCTGCAATTTCATAACCAAATTGTCGTTCAGCTTCGCCATCGGAGCCGCTGCCGCTCCACGCCACTCTCCTCCTTGACATTGGCCTCACGCACCAGACGGCGGGCTTGGGATAGTCGGCGGTGTCGTGGCTCTATTGGATTGGATCTGAGTTGGATCGATGGAAGAGTCCGGCTTTTTTTCTTTAGGGGAGCTTTTCTGCTCAAAATCGCGAATGAGAGCTTCCAGCCACCCGATCTCAACGCCATGAACACAACAAATGAAGAGTCGATAAGGGAAATATTGGAAAATTAGAGAAACACTAGAAATTGAGGAACTGAAATGTCGGAGAATAAGGGGTTACTGTGCATGACCATCGCGGGCAAGGCTATGTCTACCCTGCGAATCCAAGTAGGGGACCATGGTGATGGACTCACCCTTCTTGTGCTACCTTACTAAGGAGCCAAAAGCAAAATCAGATTTCTTGTCGATTCACCTTAGATCTGATGTTTGGGAGAGAGAGAGGTATTCACCCAGACGACTGGATGATTGGATTAGTTTGAGCAAGGATTAAGAGAAAAGGGGAGAGATATGAGAGTGGAAAGGATAGCTGTAACGTCCCGTACCTCAATTTACCAGTTTACTAGTCATTGGACGGTAAACGACAATTACTTTCACTTTTTACTTTGTTTCAATACTTTTAGTGGCCCTAAAAGTTGACTTTTGTTCGGGTCAAAATTTGAGAAAATGTTCTTCATGAAAGTTGTAGAGAACGTTAAACGAGCGCGTGCATATGTGGTACGTAAAAATCGGAGCTCGTATGCGAAAGTTATAAGTGAAAATGTGAATGTTACTGTTCATGGTAACTTTCTATATATATAGAAAGTTACTGTGGTAGATTTCCATTTCCGGAAATCTACCTTCTCTCTCCTCTCCCCGACCTCTCTTCTTTCCCTTTCGGATCCTTCTTCTTCCCTTCGATTGGCCGCCGTCCGGCCATCACCCGGCAGAAAGCCGGCCACCACAGGGTCGCCTCCTCCCCCTGGTCACGCTGGTGCCCTTAGTTTTCGACGATTTGGCCGGAAAAGCTCGGATCAAAGCTAGGTTTGCTCCGGTTGCAGTTTTGGGGTTTCGCCGATTTCCGGCCATTCCGGCCACCTCCGGCCACCAGGTTAGCATCGAAGGTTCGGTTTTTTATGGTGATCATTTCCCCTAAGGTAGTTCAATCCAATTTGCAGTGTAGATATCGAATTGACAATTTTCCATTTTTTAGGGTTCTTGAAGTTTCGAGCTTTTCTTCACCAGCTTGATTCGACCACTTCGAGGTAAAATTGGATGATGTTGTAGTTGGGAAGTTGGTTGGGCTTGTTGTGTAGATGCTAGTTCCGGAGTTTGGTGGCCATCGGAGGTGGTGGCCGCCGGCGCGTGGGGCCCACGCGCTGCCACTGTTGGTGGCGCGTGGAGACTTATATGGCAGTGTTTTAATTTCAGTTTTTAGCCCATTTAATTGTATATTGTTGTAGAGCTTGTATGTGAAGTTTGGTGAATTTTGGAGGAGTTTGGAATTGTTTGTGAATTTCCGAAGTTTGGAGTTTTGTGATGGAATTGTGGGAAATCAGGCCGTCAGATTTCCCTCGTTTTCATTGTGGAATATATAAATTGAGGAAGTAGTGTTGTGGAAGAGATTTGGGTGGAATTTGAGAAGTAATGGAGATAGGGATTTTTCGAGTTTCGTTTAGGTTCGTATTTATTTTATCGGATTGCCGTTTACGGAAACATAATTGTGTACAGGAGACCTACCGAGCTATTGCTCGATGAAGGAACTCGTTTGCGTGGTCGCCCAATAGTACTGTGAGTGGACTTTTGTTTTTTTAAATAAGTGATGCATGCATTTATTTACTAAAGTACGTTCTATTTAATTAACGTATCACTTTCCGAGCATATGAATTGATTTTTGGAATTTAATTATGATTTATTTCGGTATGACTTTCGGAATTGGTTTTGGAATATATGATTATTATTTGGAAATATGATTTACGAGATTTTTCGACGACTTATTTTACCGAGATGATTTTTGGATTACATATTATATTTAGTAGTCAAGTTAGAGATATTCTGGAATATTATTGGAAATGAGATTTTTCCGAAGGAATTTGGGCTCGTACTAATTTCCGGGTTTGGTTCTGAATTTGAGAGTATTTGGCGTGCGGGGTCACGTCATTGGAATATTTATTTGTTTTCTCGTGAGATATTGGGAAAGCCTTTCGGATTTTATGGATTTTGAATGATTTCCTCACCATACTCGGGTCATTCGATTAGGTCTCCTCCTCACTTACTTTGCATTGTGAGTGGCAGTTGAGGTAGCTTATTCTCCTCCTCACTTACTTTTGTTTGTGAGTGGCAGTCGAGGTGATTTATTCTCCTCCTCACGTGGGTGGCAGTCAAGGTTATTAGTTCTCCTCCTCACACAATCTATGTGTGAGTGGTAGTCGAGGGTAGGTTGAGCCTAAGGGGCTCCTTTACCCGTATGGTGACGTCCCTTCCCCATATTCTACTATTTGTTACTTGACTAGCGGGGCTAGTCCGATTCTTTTAGCCAGCGGGGACTGGTATGTTTTCACGAGACTCCGAGTTTTAAAGACATACGTTTTATAAATGTTGCATGCATCGGGAATTTTTTAAGAAATAAATGTGGGAAAGTATGAAATCTTTTTCTTGTTAATTTGTTTATTTTTGTCCACTCACGCTAACGTTTTTCATCTACTTTCCCCTGGGCCTTTCGGTTTCTAATGCCCCAGTTTGCAGGCGTTATTAGTTGAGGTCGTGCGTAAGTGGTTCGAGGCATAGTTGACGAATAGCTTCCGCACTTCTTTGTTTGGCTCTGATCTATTGTGGTTACTGTTTTGGGTAGTCCACTTTAGGGGTGACTCGACCAGTTCTCGGTAGAGTTATCACTAAGGTGGGCCCGCAGGGCCGCTCCAGATTTCAGGGTGAAATCCGGGCGGGTCCTGTCAATAGCTGATAGAGTCCGGCATTTGTTTGGCTTATTTTAGTAAGAGATTGGGTGGGAGATTAGAGCATCTTTAGCAGACTCTCTATTATGGCTCCTTAGCTATTTTGGAGAGCATGTTTAACTTTTATCTATTTTAGTAGCTGCACCAGACTCCTAAGTGGCTCTCTATTATAACTTTTAGCTATCTCGCTCCTAAATATAGAGAGCGAGATGAGGCTCTCTATAATTTAAAACATTCCTTTCAAGTTATTTTATGTAGTTTATAAATGCATTTAAACTATTTAATCTTTATTTAAAAAATAAAATAAATTCAAAACTAACTAAAATAGAGAGCATTGATGCAGACATATTTCTAAAGTGGCTAGCTAAAATGACTTTTAGCTATTTTGGCTAAAATTTAACTAAAAAATGGCTAGCATTGCTAAAGATGCTCTTAGAATTTAGCGAAAAAAATGTGAGCGGGATCTCAAAATTTAGGCACATTTATAATGCTTCCCCACCTTATTTACAGAACATTATAATAGAACGCCGTAAATGTATAGTAACATTTACGACACGCAATAAAAGCATGCCATGAAAGACCAATAAGGAAAAATCTTTTACGGCGCTCATTCAAAGCACGCCGTGAAAGATCAACAAGGGAGAGTCTTTTATGGCGCGCATTCAAAGGACTCCGTAAATGACTAATAAGGAGAGTCTTTTACTGCACGCATTCAGAGCACACCATAAATTGCAGGCGGTAAAAGCCCAGATTTCTTGTAGTGACGTGCCCTTACATCAATCAGATTCATTCAGGTATTTCACGAAGCAAACTTTGGTCTTAAGATTAGTGGTGATAGAGGTTGGGAATATCAGCTTCCACCTAATTTCCTTGTTATTCTTTAGTCTGTTCTTATCAAAAAATTGGAAATGGATAATAGCAACTTGTTTCTTTTTTATTAGTGTGATGATGATTGCAGGGATGATTCTCTTCTAGTTATACATACATCGGGTGTGGCACTGTCCATCTTGGCCGGAAATGAACTGACGGTTTTGCCCTGGCACTTTCGTCAATTACAGTTGCCCATGCTTTGATGATGTTCTTATGCGATGGTGTTCTTATTTTGAGAGTGATGTTTTAAATGGAAAAGATTGGACAGATGAAGACGATAGGAGATATTGCATTGTTGGGATTGAAAAAAGTGGAGAAGAGGTATCTCATCGAAAGTGGTGTTTATTGATATCTATGTTTTTTGGTTTTTACTGGGTGTTTTTGTTGTGGTTGGTTTTCAATTGATCTGGTGTTTTTGTTGTGGTTGCCTTTCAATTGATCTGGATTTCGATGTTTTAGGGTGTTGTTTGTCTTCCGGTATATGGACTAAAAATACATTTAAGTAATTCTCAAAAAAAAAAAAAAAACATACATTTAAGTACTTTTAAGAATTAACTTAAAGAAATAAGGTGTCCACATGTCGCGCATTGACATGAGTCTAAGAATTCTGAGACATGATATGTGCCTATATGTAGCACTTCCCAATACTGAATTATCGTATAGTTTCGAAATCCAACGACTTTTGACAATTCTACATCTTCAATCAATATGTCAAATTGGAACCATTTGCTTTGTTTACATAGATTAAAGTCATCAATCAGTCAGTTTTGTTTTTGATTATGCATATACTAAAGTCGCTAGAGCAACACTGTTCATAGCATTGTTCACTGAAAATACGGTTTTACCCCCAGCTTCTATTTTTTTTTTCTTTTTTACGATTTTGCCATATGACCATATCCTTTCAGGTTTTTTATTTTTTATTTTTTTTATGGGAGAATAATTATGTTTTGTATTTGTAAATTTATACAAATCATGAAAAAAATTTATTGTTTGTTGTATCTCATTTGTTGCTAATCTATTATTAACAACAAAACACATCATAGTCTGTGAAACTTGGAAAAAAAAAAAAAAACAAGCAGCATTGCGCGGGTCAATTTGCTAGTTGTTTACTACTCAGGTCCCAAAACCATAATAAATTCAAAAGGAACTAATATAAATAAAGTATAGAAAGTGAAAAAGATGTAATAAAATACTAATTAATTGACAATAAAAAAAGATACTATTTAACCAGTATCATTTGGTCTAGTGATATAAGTCTAACAAAATTGGATGGAAGAGAGCGAGAGCTTTTCTTTGTTCTAAACCCTAGTGTCGTCGCTGTTAGGTGGCTTCTCTGGAGGCTTCATGTGCCTCCTCTCCAGCGTCTGCTCAAGCACACGAGCTTTCCCCACCAAGGCTATATGCCGCTCATCTTTCAACAGAACTTTCTTCCAACGGTGGTCAGTGATCTGATAGGCTGGGTTTTCTTTGCTCTATTGCTTCAGGTCTGGGGCTGTCTGAGGTCATGGGCTCCAGCTGGTACTTTGATTGGTGCCATTCCGATTATAGTCAGCAATTGGTGGAAGAGAGATTGGGTGTAGGCACGATGGGGATTGCTTCTGCTGGGATTCACTTGGATCTGGTTCGGGCAGCGACATAGATATCAAGCAAGACTGGCTTCTGCTTCCTTACATGGTGACAGCTAGGCTTTAATTTGGTGGCTGATTTTGTTGCAATCATTGTCGAGATCGGAGATGGCAGAGCGTTGGGTGCCAGAGTAATCTAGGTTTTCCAAGTGGGCTGGTGTTGGGCTTACACCAATATGTTGGGCCAAACTTTCCCATGGGTCTAGATTTGGGACCCGAGTGACCCTTTGCCTGACTCTATGTTATATTGGATTATCCCTGTCAGTGTTCCGCGTTTATTTTCAGGTGGATTAAGCCTTTCTAGATTCTATAAAAAGTCTCAGTATAGTCACACTGTGAGTACCACAATTGCGTGCATTAGCGAGTAGTATCCTTTATGCTAGGTCGAATTTAGGTTTGATTGGTCTGCTGATCTTCTGCATGCCTGGATATCAAATGCTGATTGTTGGGTCTACAATTTCAAGGTCATGACAATGGTTCCGTTGTTGGTAATTATCTTGAGGATGATGAGGATTTACCTTATGAATTTGGTAGTATTTCTAGAAAAGTTTCAGAGCAGAGTTTTATTGTCCAAGAACAATCGATTGATGTAGTACATCTTCTAGTTTGTTCTATTTTAGCACTAACACCTAGACGTTTCTAGTCTTTGTATGCTTCCCATTGATTACATGCATTTCTATGTGTGTAATTATATCTAAAATACTATAACTAAGCTAATTCTCAAGTTAATTATTATGTAATTAATATATTTTATTTATTATGTAGGAAATAAACGGAATTACAGAAACAAAGTAAAACGGAGAAATTAGAGCAAAATGAAGTTTACGAGAAAATGACAAAATTATAGATGTAGTCAACTTTGATCAACGTCAACATAGAGAAGATGAAGGAAGAAAATGAAAGAAAGAAAAAAAGATTGTGGAGAACTATTAATTAAAACAAAATTTTAATTAAAAGCATGTTGCTATGGGTGTGGCGCGTGCTCTGTGCTTTTCTTCCAATTTCCTTTTTCCTTTTCATTCTTTTTGTTCTTCTATCCTTGTCCATTCACATTCTGCACGTGGCAGTCCATCCCATCTCAACATTAGCAGCCACACACCTTAATTGTCCTTTCTTCTTTCTCACGAAATGATCATCCACAATAAGTCAGTCTCTCCTCTCTCACAAACAATAACTAAAATATCGAATATCGAGATAATATAATAGTCTAAAAATTAGAAATTTTGGTAAAAATTTCTAGGAAATTTCGATTTAGTAAATTTAAAAAAAAATTGATGGAAATTTAGAAAGTAACATGGAAATCATTAATAAATTTCATGATCTGTTATCTATAGTATTTCAAAAAAAGTGTTTGATAAACTTAATTGTATAATATTATAGTAATTATATTATAATATGATATACTGACAAGACAAATAAATAAAATTCTACATGAGAAATCTCAAAATGACTTAAATAGGAGATGAGAGTTAATTATCAATTATAATAATATTTTACAATTAAATAGATATGTTAAAATGAATATCGGTCTTCAAACAAACAGGAAAAGAAGTAGAAAATGGTCCATAGAAATACATAGAAAAGCTTCTTTTTTTAATGGAGCCAAATGTTTACTAGTTAGCAAATTAGATAATCAGAAGATTTATAATCATGGAGAGAAAAGACTCAAAGCGTGATACATGACCCTATAAATTTTAAAGTTTTCCTCTTTAGATGTTATACAGTCTAGTCGGATTGGATAAGGATAATGGCTAGTTTTCATGAGTATTAGGTTCGAACCCCAACCTCGTCAAAATTTGGCTTCAATTTTAGTCAAAATACTTTCTGACCAACCCACATATCTCGAGAGGTGACAAAAATTTCGGAATTTAAGAGAATATCAGGAATTTCGTGAAAATTTCCAATATTTCTAGAAATATCGCGAAATTTTGAGATATTTCTCTTAGTAAGTCAAAGATATATCGAGACCCTAAAAAAAACGGAAATATCGAGAAAATTTCAAGGATATTATCGATTTTTCAATCCTTGCTCACGAATAAACACAGAGACCACGACCTATTTTTCCATTCTTCTACCCTACAACACCGCACACCACCTCTAAGACCCCATCCCTCTTCTCTCTTCTCTAAACCCACCGAGAACCATACCACCACACCCACTTCTTTCTATTCACTTTCAATTTTCACTCACTCCACCATCAAATCTTCATCAATCTTTCAAGGAATTTTCAAAGAGCATCAAGGGCTTCAAAATTTGAGATTGGGTAAAGTGAGAAGTCATAAATCAAGGCTTGTCATAATTGCTCCATAGCAATTTGTGACTTGTTCTTATTACTTCCCACTCCTCTTCACCTTTACCTCTTTAATTGATGTATATTGTTGTTGATTTGTTGATGGATTGTGAGTAGTCTATTTAGGAAGCTAGGGTTTGAGCCCTAGCATGGATTTAATGTAATAAATATGTTTTGATTTAATGGTTTCAATTTCGTGTTTGGCATGGACAATTCTTAGGTTCACCCCTTGGGTGAATGAACATATTCACCCTCACTTGCGATTAACACATAATGACGTTATAATTTTCTAATCCAACCATTCATGTTGTATAACGTAATATAAAGACTAGCTCTGTAAAAAATAAATCAAAATTGAAGACCATTTAGTTATTCATTTCTATAAAATATATGGACGGTTCATCATAATAGTAGCAAGTGTTGTTAGAATTATCCATTTGTTTGATTTAATTAGATATTTAAACGATTTCCGATTCGATTGATTTTTATAGAGATGATCTTTAAAGGCTAATTTAAGATATGGACCATTGGATTATAAATTTATTAAGTAAAAATATGTTAATCGACAATGGGGTGAATATGCTCGTTCACCCTAGGGGGGAATCTGAGAATTGTTCGTTTGGCATATGTTCTAGCTATTCTATAATATTTGGCTTAGATGCATGCTTAGGAGCTTGATTAACTCTTGAATATGTAGATGAGCATGTCCAGAACAAATTAGGGGACCTAATCACTTCTCTAATTTATGGCTAGGACATTAGTTTAGAACATAGTTAGTTACAATACCAATTTCAATTGCCATATTGGCTAGCTGGGGAACCTTGATTCTAGGACTCTTCACCTTTTGTGCTACTAGAGGCCCTAACAAGGTTCTAGATTGTCCCAATTGAGTTTCTACGACTCTTGATCCGGAGTAGGAATACTCTTTAAGGAATCTAATGACCCATGAGCCTTGAAAAGCCTTGGGTACGGTTTTTTTAATGCTATTATGAATTGAATGACCATTGTCGGAATATATTTGTGCATTAAATTTGGTAGGAGAATACCCTAGTGACCTAATTTCCATTTCTTGATTAGTTTATATTATCTTAATTTTTAGTTGCAATTTTATTTAGTTATCTTAATTTTTAGTTGCAATTTTATTTTTCAATTGTAAATTTTATTTTTCGCAATCAAAATCAATTTTCACAAACCACTTCCCTTGTCTATACCACTTGGTTGTGAGCTCCGCATTCACTTGTGGTTCTCTTGACCCATTTTAGGCTTGGTAGTTCCGAGCCGAGCATGTAAATAGCTTGGTGCTATTTTTTTAGGTTTATTTGTTAAATTGTTAGTGACTTAGTAATCCGCACAACCAAGGGTTGCAATTAGCTTTTCAATCCCCATGGTACGATAATTTCAAGTCTAAATACTTCTCAATTCTTTCATGACCATGCCCTTATTGAGCTTAAGTTGCATTTAAGCACCAAATCACCCATTGGGATGCCCTCTTAAGGGATTTCAATCTCTAATTCAATGAACTTTTCTTTTCGGGTTTTTTACTTTAACCATGTCTAAACGCTTCGAGGACTTTTGAAATGATACCTGAACTTTCAAAGTTATCAATGTGATACCTGAACTCATTTTTTCGTATCAACGTCGTACCTGCGGTCGATTTCCGTCACAGAACCGTTAACTATGACCACGTGCCCAGCACGTGAGACACAAATAAGGGTAAAAATGACCTTCCCACTTCCTTTAGTTCTTTACGGGGTTTTTTAGTTCAACAGTGTATGAACTCTTCGAGAACTTTTGAAATGATACCTGAACTTTCAAAGTTATCAATGTGATATCTTGACTCATTTTTTCGTATCAACGTCGTACTTGCGGTAGATTTCCGTTACAGAATCGTTAACTATGACCTCGTGCCTAGCACGTGAGGCACTTAATGAGGTTAGAAGACTAATTTACCCTCAAAAGTATTGTTTTTTATTGTTTTTTTTGCTTTCTTTCTTTCTTTCTTTTTTCTTTCTTGTTTTTCTTTTTCGATGTCTTCTTCCCTCTGATTTGTCCCCTCCGATTGGAAGCCATGGCCGCAAATCAGATCTTACCTTCTCTCTCTCTCTCTCTCTGATCCCTCTGTCTAAAATCTCAGATAAATTCAAAGTCTCAGATCTGGAGGCCAAGAGTCTTGAAACCGTCTACACCGCTCCGCCCTGCAATAAATTCAGAGAAGCAAAGCCATCGAGCAAGTTGTGCTTGGAGAACTCCGACGAGATGGAGTCCCCGATGGTATCTGTCCATCAGAGAATTGGATTCAAGTTTTTCTTTGGGTTTTGCATTTTGCTAGGAAATGTCATCATCCCATCTGATTGCATTTTGCAGATGAAAAAGGAAATAGAAATGGAGAAGAAGAACTGAAGGTACGACGGGACATGTGAAGAACTAAAGGAAGTGGGAAATGTCATTTTTACCCTTATTTTGCTCCTCACGTGCCTGGCACGTGGTCATAGTTAACGGTTCTGTGACGGAAATCTACCGCAGGTACAACATTGATTCGAAAAAATGAGTTCAGGTATCACATTGATAACTTTAAAAGTTCAGGTATCATTTCAAAAGTCCTCGAAGAGTTCAGACATTGTTGAAGTATATACTTTTGAGGGTAAATTAGTCTTTTAACCTCATTAAGTGCCTCATGTGTTGGGCACGTGGTCATAGTTAACGGCTCTGTGACGGAAATTGACCGCAGGTACGACGTTGATACGAAAAAATGAGTTCAGGTATCACATTGATAACTTTGAAAGTTCAGGTATCATTTCAAAAGTCCTCGAAGAGTTCAGACACTGTTGAAGTAAAAACTCTTTCTTTTCAAACAAAAAGTGACATAAGTCTTCCTTTGTAAGTGGAAGATTGTGAATTTGACTCATGACAAAGGTTTAAAACTCCAAATGGTAACTGGACTATTGTGAAATGTATTTTTTGGTACCTATAAATTTTTTTATCCCAAATGGTACCTCAAATATTGCTTTGTCACCAAATATAGTACTTCCGTTAGCTGTCCGTTAAAGTAGCATACGTGGCATGTATTTGGGTTATGTTTTGGATTTTAAGTTTGTGATCAATATGTATTATATGTATGGGAGTTTCATCTTAGATTTGTGATCAATATGAATCATATGTTCTGTAGCTTTCAAAAAAGCAACCATGTGATTATGATCAATATGTACACTAGATTCATAAACATATTATGATTATAATCTAGAAATATTTTTCTTGGAAAAAAAAATTGTCTAGAAATCTGTTCTATTTATCCCTAGTGAATTGCTTATGCAATTTAGTGGGGAAGTTGTGAAAATTCTTAGGAAAAATAAGTTATGAGAATTTTGGAGGGAAACTCTGTCATTTTGGAGGGAATGATGAGTTGGTTAAGGACAGGCTAACTTGGATTAGTATGTGTGGTAGCACAGATCATTTTGCCCCTCCAAATACATGTCACGTGGGCCGCTTTAAAGAGAAATTTAATGGAAGTATTATATTGTAATGATGCAATACTTGAGGTACCATATGGGGGGGAAAGAAAATTGTATGTACCAAAAAAATACATTTGCAATAGTTTAGGTACCATTTAGAGTTTTTAATACATCCACGTAGGACCCAAAAAAAATTGTAGATACCTAAAATTACCTTTCGCAATAGCTCAAGTACCATTTAGAGTTTTTACCCCACGAAAAAACTAATTGCAATTCTCAATTGTTTATCTATCTAATCAACAAAAACAAACTATTTGATTTGCCGATTTTCAGTCCCTCTCTCAACATGGTGTAGTGAGAGTTAGGGTTTTCTTGTGTAGCTTTCTCAGGCCATAGAGGTGTCCTCGTGACGGTTCATTTGTTCCTTGTATGTCGTGGTACCCTCAATGGGTGCTTTACGGGTCAGTGTCTTTTGTCTCCTTTTTTCGCTGATGGAGGAGGCTATTGGTGGCTTAGTTCAAAGGATGGCTATTGGTGAGTCTACGGCTGTGGAGGTGGTCTTTCCATTTGCGGCAGAGGAGAGTAGAACAAGGAGATTTATCTGGTGGGGGACTCATGAACCAAAAACCTTACAAGAATGAGGCTCTAATCAACTTGCTTTGGACTTTATGGGTTCCGGTTGCTGAGAATGCGGATTGATCTACTCTCACGGTGTGCCCCTTAGAGAACAGTAATTGTAGAATCGCTGTAAATCTGTATGCAATTATGATTTTATTTAATTAGGATATCCTGTAATTATGGAAAGATTGTTTCCTATTACAGTTAGACTACTCTTTTGTACTTGTATATATACCCTCATTGTGGGATGAATAGAATCATCGAATTAACCTTGAATTGAAGTATTCTTTTCTACTTGACAATGGTGGAGAGTTTGTGAATGGCCCTATGATTGAGTTTTGCCGGTCACATGGAATTCGTCATCAAACCTCCAATTCTTATACTCCTCAACAGAATGGTTTAGCAGAACGGAAGAACAGGCAGTTGATGGAAGTTGTTCGTGCTTCCTTGTTTGGTATGAATGTACCTCGATCCTATTGGGGAGAAGCAGTAAAATCAGCAGCATATCTTATCAACCGTACTCCTTCACGGGTGATTGAGTTTCAGAATCCTCATCAGAAGCTTCATACACTTTTGACCATCCCTTCTATGCCTAATTTGGAGCCCCGGGTGTTTGGGTGCACAGCCTATGTTCATATTCCCAAGCCTCAACGCAGCAAGCTTGATCCATGTGCCCGTAAGTGTATCTTTGTTGGTTATGCTGACTTCCAGAAGGGTTATCGATGTTATGATCCTCTTACTGGCACTATACATGTCTCTCTTGATGTTGCTTTTCGTGAATCCGAGCCTTACTACTCAGGGGGAGCTTCTCAGTCTTCCCTTCAGGGGGAGAGAGGTTGTGAAGGGAATCCTCGTTCTCGTTCTATTATTGATTTGATGTCTTTGAAGACTTGGAAAATTTGGAGGATAGATTTGAAGGTAGAAATTCGGAAACAGACAATGTGACTGCCGAACAGAGCATTGTAAATTCCGAAATAGACAATGCGACTGCTGAACGAAGTGTTGCGAATTCCGAAACAGAAAATGTGACTGCCGAACAAAATGCGACTGCCGAACGAAGTGTCGCGAATTTCGAAATAGAAAATGTAACTGCCGAACAGAGTGTTGTGAATTCCGAGACGGAAGAGACAACTTTTTTGGATAGTTTGAATCAAAATCAAGACATATCTGAAGCTCACACACAAGATATTTCCCCTTCTGCATCACCAACTGAAGATCCGGTCAGAATGATCCACCTCAGGTACCCCTAAACTGTAATGAGTCTTCTGGTTTAGAAAGTGTCGAACCTAGGAAATCACAAAGGGTTACCAAGGGAATTCCTAAGAAACAATATGAACCAGATGTCAAAGCCAAAGCTAAATACCCTATAGCTAATTTTATGTCTAACCATAGGATTTCTGGGTCACATGCACTTGTTGTTGATCAATTATCTACTGTATCTATTCCTAGTAACGTGCAAGATGCATTGGCTGATCCAAAATGGACAAAGGCGATGAATGAAGAATTGGAAGCTCTTCAAAAGAATGCAACATGGGAGCTAGTACCTATGCCGGTTGGAAAGAAGACTGTAGGATGTCGTTGGGTATTTACTGTGAAGCTTAATGCAGATGGAACTATTAATAGATACAAGGCGAGGTTGGTTGCCAAAGGATATACACAACGCTATGGGATTGATTATGAGGAGACTTTGCACCTGTGGCAAAGATTAATACTATCCGGATTCTAATCTCACTTGCAGCAAACAAAGATTGGCCCTTGCACCAGTTTGATGTGAAGAATGCGTTTCTTAATGGGAATTTGGAAGAAGAAGTGTACATGGATGTGCCCCCAGGTGTTAAGAATTACCTAAGTGACGTTGGCAAGGTGTGTAAATTGAAGAAGTCTTTGTATGGCCTGAAGCAGTCTCCAAGAGCTTGGTTTGGAAGATTTTCAAAGTCCATGAAAGCCTTTGGATACAGACAAAGCAATTCTGACCATACCTTGTTCATCAAGCGCAAGAGTGGTAAGATTACAGCTCTTATTGTGTATGTTGATGACATGATTGTTACAGGAGATGATCCGAAAGAGATAAATGAATTACAAAAGTATTTGTCAAAGGAGTTTGAAATGAAGGATCTGGGACAACTGAAGTATTTTTTGGGTATTGAAGTTGCAAGGTCTAAGAAGGGATTTCACTTTCACAGAGGAAATATGTTCTTGATCACTTGCTGAAACGGGGATGCTGGACTGCAAACCCATCAAGACACCCATTGAGATGAATCACGGACTTGCTATCTATCCTGATCAAGTGCCAACTGATAAAGGGAGGTATCAACGTCTTGTAGGAAGGTTGATTTATCTTTCACATACTAGACCTGATATTGCTTATGCTGTGAGTGTTGTTAGTCAATTTATGCATTGTCCTAGTGAAGAGCATATGGATGCAGTATTTCGTATTTTGAGGTACTTGAAGAGGGCGCCAGGTAAAGGGTTACTGTTTCAGAAAAAAGATGAATTGGAAGTTGTTGGGTACACAGATGCAGATTGGGCTGGTGATAAAACGGACAGACGTTCTACATCTGGGTACTTCACTTTTGTTGGAGGGAACCTTGTCACTTGGCATAGCAAAAAGCAAAAAGTCGTTGCCAGATCAAGTGCAGAAGCTGAGTTCCGAGGTATGGCACATGGAGTATGTGAAATATTGTGGATTCGTAATGTCTTGAAGGACCTGGGTTACAAGCTTAAAAAGCCTATGGATTTGCATGATAGAACAAAGCATGTGGAGGTTGACCGTCATTTTATTAAAGAAAATCTTGACAGAAAGGTTATTCGCTTTCCATTTGTAAACTCAGAGGAGCAATTAGCTGATGTTCTTACTAAAGGAGTGTCCAGGAAGGTATTTGACAGCTCAGTTGACAAGTTGGGCATGATAGATATCTATGCACCAACTTGAGGGGGAGTGTAGAATCGCTGTAAATCTGTATGCAATTATGATTTTATTTAATTAGGATATCCTGTAATTATGGAAAGATTGTTTCCTATTACAGTTAGACTACTCTTTTGTACTTGTATATATACCCTCATTGTGGGATGAATAGAATCATCGAATTAACCTTGAATTGAAGTATTCTTTTCTACTGTAATCATATCCTCTTTTCATTTCATAGGGAGGGGGATCTAAAGTGGGTGGTGTTGCTCCGTGGTTGTTTGAGTACTCTCTATTTATAATAGTTGTAACTGATGGTTTGGATGACCCTTTGAAAGTCTCTCTTTCCCAACAATTCTTTTGGTTCAGGATCTGAGGATTGCCTCCCTTATCCGTGGATGGGGAAAGAGGAGAAGAGACTGGTAAATACATTAACAAGGTCATATGGTTCCACGTGAGAACTGGCAGGTGCAGGGAGGTAGTTTATAGATAGCTATCTCAGAATTAGGGTTGGTATTGATGTGAGCGAACCACTAAAAAAAAAGATTTCCTTTAGGCCAGCCGGTGCGGTGACGAGCACGTGACATGATATTGAGTATGAGCACCTTCCTTTCTTCTAGTTTTTTCTGTGGGATGCTGGATCACACTGGGAAATGCTATCCTCGTTGAGAGGACGGGGATTGTGGAACCATGCTATTCAAACCTTCTTAATGCTGAGAAGAAGGAAGAGTGGTTATGTAACCAGAGAAGGCAGGAGATGGAGAATTATGAAAACTTGATAAGGAACCGAGGATTTGGCTTACACTCTAAGAAACAAACCGGTTGGCTAGGTAATGCAAGCCCCTGAACTCACCACTACAGGGATGATTTGTTCACGTGAGGAGAAGGAAGTTGGTGATACGCCACAGCTGGTTGCTACTATATGGAGCTTGTTAGGCAGGAAGATAGGGATGAATCCCAGGTTGGTTTGATTGCAAAGAGACGCAGACTTACCTGTACTAAAAGTGGGAACTTCTATCCAGTGACGGCGCTGAGTGGCTCAAACGATCTCAGGGCAGTTCCAATTTTGGAATGCTCCTCCCTAATAGAAGCATTAATGGGAAATGTGGATTTCAAGGGAGAAAAAGGAAAGCAATGCATCAGGAGTAATGTCGATCTTCCATTGTCAACTCCAGTAGTGCCAATTGAGGGAACGATTTTGGGTGATAAATCTGGGGTCTCATGGAGTAATTCTATTTCCAAAAATAAACATATTATTCCTGCTTCGGTGGAAAACCCTAAGGATTTAAAAAAGGCTGACGTGAGGTACAAGGTAAGTGTGATAGTGGGTTGGGAAGTGAATCATGGGCCGCTTCTACTGATCCAAACACTCCAGGCCCATTATTCCTAGCCTATCCCAAAGAAAGAAGGGTTACTCAAATGGACGGTAAGGCAGGTTAAGGTGCTGATTAAATCTCCAAAGAAGAGTGTAAGGTGTACTCCTAAACGTCCCTCCGTGATGGGTCCGGCTTCGACCCATCACAAGTCATGAATGTTCAATGCTGGAACTGCCAAGGGATTGGGAACCCTCCTTGGACAGTTAACGGGCTTAAAGGGTTGATCACCCTTAACATTCCCAAACTTATGCTCTTGAGTGAAACAAAGTTTACGGTGGATGAGATGGTTGGTGTTCGGAAGCAGTTGGGATGGCGTGATCCATTTGTAGTGTCTTGTAAAAAGATAGTTAAGACAAAGGGGAAGATATCTCATTAAAATCTTATTCAAAGTATCATATTGATGTCATACTAGGGAGGGTGCACATAGTTAGAGATTCACTGGTATTTATGGTCACCCCAAGGCTGAGCTAAGACATATGACTTGGAACCTTATTCGGAGTTTGCATGGGAAGAGTAATTTGCCTTGGGTCCTAGGAGGTGACTTCAACGAAATTGTTGTCTTGCATGAGAAGAAAGGGGATCATTCATAGGGGGAGACAGATGGAGGCTCTTGGTAATTTCTCCTTATCAGACTTGCACTTTATTGGGCCTTGCTTTACTTGGCGTGTGGTTCGACATAATATGGAGGTTAAGGTCAGGTTGGACTTTTTTGTGCCTAGCTAAGAATGGAGAAGCTACTTCCCCAAATCTAGAGTGCTGCATCTCAATCCGAATGAGTCTGACCATTTACCAGTCTTATTGGAGGTTAGAAAGCATAGGAGAAAGAATAAGTTGTTTCACTGGGAGGAACTTTGGTTATGAGATAAGGACTGTAGGGCAGTAGTATAGTCCAGTTGGGAGAGCACCATTGATTTGAATCCGTTCTTACGGGTTAGCAAAAAGATTGCAGCTACCTGAGAGGCCCTCTTAGCGTGGAGTAAAGTGTGTTTTGGGGGTTTAAAAACAGAAATTGAAGAAGTAAGATCAAAACTGGCTGCTTTCAATGACAGTACTCTTTCAGCGTGCCCTAGCGCTGACAAGTTGTCTTTTGAGTCACAGCTGCAAGAGCTTCTTCAACATGAACAGGTGTTTTGGAAGCAAATGACGAGGGTTCTTTGGCTTTCTGATGGAGACATGAATACAAGCTTTTTACACCAAAGCAAAACTAAAAGAAAGAAGAAGAATCTTATCAAGGGTTTGGGTGACAAGTCTGGTGTGTGGCATTCTGAACACAAGGAGGTTGTGCTTTCATATTATACGGATTTGTTCCAGTCATCACAGCCTCAGAAGTCAGAACATTGAAGAGGTGGTTCATGTGTTGCCTCAAGTTATTACCGCAGATATAAATGATGTCTTGTGTCAAGATATTATTGGTGAAGAGGTATGGCTAGCCATCAAAACATGAAAGCTTCAACTGCCCCAAATTTGAACGGATTTGCCCCATCTTTCTATCAGCAGTTTTGGCATGTAATAGGTGGTGATGTAATGGAGGCAGTCAAAGATTTTTTTAAATCTAACCATTACATGCGAGATTTGAATTGCACGTTTGTTACATTGATCCTCAAAGTGAGGTCCCCTGAGAATGTCAGCCAGCTGAGGCCCATTAGCCTGTGCAATGTGCTCTATAAAATAGGTTCGAAAGTTTTAGCTAATAGATTGAAGCCTCTACTTTGAGAAGATCTGATCTCAAAATACCAAAGTGCTTTGTCCCGGGTAGGCTAATCTCAGACAACTCACTGATTGCATTTGAGCTTTCTCACTTCTTGAAAAGACTATGTGGTGATGGTGTGGGTTTTGCCGCCTTAAAACTCAACATAAGTAAGGCGTACGACATGGTAGAATGGAATGTTTTCTTGAGGCTATTCTACGACAATTGGCTAAAGGGAGATGTGGATTGGAATGATTATGAGGTATGTGACTATGAAATACGGGTCCCGTTCCCCTGGTCAGCAGTTGACCAAGGATTTTGTGCTCAACTACCGTCCGATTGAAATCGGACGGTTGACATGTATCATCTCTGAAAAATTTAAATACATGTCAACCGTCCGATTGAAATCGGACAGTAGTTGAGCACAAAATCCCTGGTCAGCTGCTAACCAGGGGAACATCTCTGATGAAAATACAAGGACAGAATATGATTTTCTGGAGAATGGGGATTGCAGTGCCCGGATCAATCGTCACTGGGCAGTAGAAACCAAAATGACAAATAGAACGCCGGGTTTTGGTTACGCAGTGAAAACCTCAAGTATGATATTAAAAACACTGCGGGGCTCTTATTCTTGAGAACCCAAAATAAAGATCATCATATTGAAAAGGACATGTTCTTTTACAAACTCTAATACAAAGTTTGTCTTCATTCTTGAACTCCTTAACTTGAACAATCTTCAAATCTCGCTCTTCTTTCTTCACCGTCTCTCTACTGATCTCAAGAGAGTTATAGGCATATGAGAACACAATCAATGACACTTATCCATGGACCAAGTGCATGACTCTTCTGTGAAGACTCACGTTCAAAACCACACTAACAAGCAAGACTCTATCAAAAATTCTTGTGTTCTAGAATCTCTATCTTTGCCCGTGTATAATCCTCAATGTATATGCAACTGACGGCCACCCACCTCCTATGAAAAGATGTTACCCTAATACACATTAATTAGGAAAGAAACTTCCCTTAAAGGAACTCCACAAATCTTAAGGAAAAAAAAACAATTAGGAATAGGCACGGCCTGACAAACCCTAGGACGTCAATACTATGAATTTAACTATCAGAAGACCATTTAAAAACGTAATATCATAAAATCAAAAACCTACTTTCTAAAATCGGACTCCACAATAAACTGTCTACAGACTCGGGGATTGCAACAGGTGTTGAAATCCCATGCTTATGCAAATGCATTTACCTGTTTTTCCTGAGATCAGTAAAGGGACTCTTTGTATGGGAATGCCAATACGACAGGTACAAGAGTTGTACCTACAATCTCCCCTTTGGCATTCCTATACAAAACAACTTTACCGTATGAAAACTCCCCTCAACAGGTACTTGAGAACTTTCCCTTGTGAACAAACCTGTCAGTCCTGAAACACTTATCACACACACATTGTGAAAATACACAAGATAGAATAATTATATCACAATTATGAATCTTCTTTCTCCCCCTTTTTGAATAGGAATGACAAAGGTAACTTACATAGCGGAAGCGATGTAGAAGGATCACAAATAGAAGGTGCACAATAGACACTAGCCCAAGGCGAATCAATCAGAGGAAGATAGTCCAAGTATTAATACTCCCCTAAGTGTGATCATGTGATGAGAGATGCAAGAATAAAATGCAAACACACAATGAGTGGGTTGTATCCAAATGCTAAGAACAGATTTAATTCGCATAGCTTTTCCAACAAGAGCAATACCACTTAACCATAAACAAGAGTGCAACAAAATAAGTTCACACGAGTGAATTTATTCCGACAATCACAAGGTAAGATAGAGGGTGATCGAGTATTCTATACCTCTTGTTGTGAAGAGTGAATATATCTCAAGATGGGGTGTGTAATATTTGTGGAAACCTGAAAAGCAAGGCTCACATACGAAACACATTTAAGCACATAAACTTTATTCCCCCTTATAACACCGTGTGGGCATGATTTTGAATTTTTCTTTTGGCCTTTCACACAAAGTAACATTTTTGCTCAAGAAGACTACGACCCTTGTAACGAGTATTATGCTAGCATCTCCCAAGTCAGATGACTTCAGGGTACTAGATGTAACAAGGACATCCCAAAGAGCACATCTACTCTAGTCAATAGTTTCACAATCCACCGGGGTGACCAAACCATTCCCGTTTCTTCCCAATCCTCATATCGTTCGTCATGACCGAGGCCTGTTTACTTTGGGAATAGCCTGGCAATGCTCCATTAACCAACTACATTTTTTTTTTTTTTAATATCAAGGAGCAACCAACAAGAGTAATTTCGTACATGAGCAATGAGAACAAGCCAACCATCAATTAAGACTTACCACCACTTAGAGTATGTGTGCATGTGAGGTTTCAAGATTGTAGAGAATATGTTGTTCAAGCTCACAATTACAGAGTGACGTAAATACAAGTTCAAAACGTGCTAGGCACCTTATTGCACACACATTTAAAGAAAAGAGTATGACCCTTGTCAATCTAAGTTCAAAATAATCTGTTAGACACTCGGGGATACAAACCACTATTTTTCAATCCTAAATTTCCAGAAACTGAACCTAACATTGCAGAAACGTAAAGAAAATGCACCTATACTATCATGAAGACATACACCATGAATGCATGCAAAATGAATCAAGCGAAGTGAGAGTATCAATACTTAGAGCATCCACCAACGGTGCTTCTAAGTGATTCAAATTGAGTTATGTCTAAAGGCCTAGTAAACGAATTAGCCAATTTGTGATCAGTAGGAACAAAAGCACGCTCAAGCATATTATCAAGATTATCCGTATGAGTAGGAAAATGATTATTTGAACATTTTTTAATCCAAATTGCTTTTGCTTCTTTTTGTTTCCAGATCCATGGGGATTGAAGCCAGCTTTGCAATCCTGGCGATCAGATTCAGACCCTCTTTCAACTCAGCTTGCAGCGAGGCATGTGAGTTATACCCATCGTTTTCCTCTGATTTTGAGTAACCCTGCGAAGCATATTGCACCTAGGACGTATGTGTCTAATTTTCCACAATAATGACAAGTAGGAACAAAGTTTTTGGAGCTGTGAATATACCTGGGCTGACAAAGTTCGTCAGGACTTACCTGAGCAACTTTTTTATAGGTTTGAAGGTCCAATTTACGTTCTGGTCTTTTGGGCAATTTGGGACCATAATCAATGTCTTCTGAAGCATGTGATTGACCCAGCGAATTTTCACCTTCCACACCTTTTACAAAGGTCAAAGGCTTGCACAACTCACCTTCAAACCCAACCCTTCTTTGTTGCCGTGAGTTTTACCAAATCCTATCATCTTGGAGACCTTTTCAGACCCTATGGAGAACTTGTTGAAGCTTTCCTTGACTTTAAGTAACTCATTCTGCAGTTTCTCATTTTCAAGGGTTAGTGAAACATTTAAAGTGGATTGAGCCTTGACTTCACCTGCAAAATTTTAATTTTATTAATGAGATCACCATGTTCCTTGTCCCCAACTACAGACTTAACCTCATCCTGCAAAACTTTTATCTTATCAACAAGGTTAGTACGCTCAACATCCATTCTTTTACAGAATTTTCAAATTGTAGCTCAATTTTCTCTTTTTTTTCTCTTAAAGAATCAATTTCTTTCAAGTGTATAATTTTTCCGAAGAACAATTTTCGAAGCATGATATAATTGCTTACACTTGACATTTGTTTCTTCATCAAGGGTACCATCTTCTAAGTCAGAATCATTAGATACAACAATATTAAGAGAGGAAGTAAGAGCAAGATTTACCTCTTCACCATCTGATGAGAGCCTTCATCACTATCACTCCAAGTAGATTTTAGAGCCTTGTTTCCACATAAATTATACCTTTTATTGCCACAATCGGCAGCAAGGTGACCAATTCCACCACACTCAAAGCATTTACGTTTGTTAGGCAAAATTTTCGAAGAGTTTCCAAAAGATTTTTGAACTCTTTGTCAACAATGATAAATCCACATAATCATCATTCTTTTTAACAGAAGAGAAAGCATATTTTTACCTTTTCTCGGGCTTGATCCTCATCTCAAAGGTTTTGAGATTACCTATCAGTTCGTCAAGAGAATAGGTGTCCAGTTCTTGAGTCTCCTCTATGGCAATTTGCTTGGCTTGAAATTTTGAAGGAAGAGCCCTGAGAAATTTCTTGACTATTCGATGCTCCTCAAATGGATCATCAAGACTACGACATTGGTTTGTCACATTGAGAAGTCGAGTGTGAAAATCATCAATTGATTCATCTTCCCCCATGGTCATGTTCTCAAATTCCAATACGAGTCTTTGAAGCTTCTGACCTCTAACCTTCTTGTTTCCCTCATAAGTAACCTGAAGTAGATCCCAAGCTTGTTTGGCTGTGTCACAGTGGCTAATTCTCATCCTCTCCTTCTTGGACAAAGCTGTGAATAGTGAATCCTTGCCTTAAAGTCACAAGTTCTATCACGAACTTCCACTTCTGTCCATTCCTTCCTAGGTTGAGAACCCTTGCAGAGGACCCTTCTACTTTCTTTGATTCTTCTGCCTTGGTTGGGTGTTCCCATCCATTCTCAACTATATTCACATGTTTTCATCTTGAGAGTAGAGAAAAGCCCCCATCATAATCTTCCATTGTGAATAGTCTTCACCATCAAACAAAGGCGGGCAATTTATAGAACTAGAGGCTCTGTTATATTCATGTTCCATCCTTGACCACGGATCAACTAAAAAAGCTTTAGAACCTGCTCTGATGCCAAGTGAAAATACAAGGACAGAATATGATTTTCTGGAGAATGGGGATTGCAGTGCACGGATCAATCCTCACTGAGCAGCAGAAACCAAAATGACAAATAGAACACCAGGTTTTGGTTACGCAGTGAAAACCTCAAGTATGAGATTAAAAACACTGCGGGGCTCTTACTCTTGAGAACCCAAATAAAGATCATCATATTGAAAAGGATATGTTCTTTTACAAACTTTGAATAGCACTAGCTCGGCTATAAGATTCACACAAAATCTAATACAAGTTTGTTTCGTCTTGAACTCCTTCACTTGAACAATCTTCAAATCTCGCTCTTCTTTCTCACCGTCTCTCTACTGATCTCAAGAGAGTTATAGGCATATGAGAACACAATCAATGACACTTATTCATGGACCTAGTGCATGACTCTTTGTGAAGACTCACCTTCAAAACCACACTAACAAGCAAGACTCTATCAAAAATTCTGCGTTCTAGAATCTCTAGCTTTGCCCGTGTATAATCCTCAATGTATATGCAACTGATGGCCACCCACCTCCTATGAAAAGATTTACCCTAATACACATTAATTAGGAAAGAAACTTCCCTTAAAGGAACTCCACAAATCTTAAGGAAAAAAAAACAATTAGGAATAGGCACGGCCTGACAAACCCTAGGACATCAATACTATGAATTTAACTATCAGAAGACCATTTAAAAACATAATATCATAAAATCAAAAACCTACTTTCCAAATTCGGACTCCACAATAAACTGTCTACAGACTCGGGGATTGCAACAGGTGTCGCAATCCCATGCTTATGCAAATGCATTTACCTATTTTTCCTGAGATCAGTAAAGGGACTCTTTGTATGGGAATGCCAATACGACAGGTACAAAGCTGACCTACAGACTATAGGTCTTATTCTTTTTGATAAATGGGGAAGCCAAATGTGTTGGAAACCCTCAAGAGGATTGAGGCAAGGAACTATATTTCCCGTATATTTCTTATTTTGTGCTGAAGCCTTGTTAAGACTAATTCTTATGCTGAGATAGATGATAAGCTGCATGGTGTCACGATATGTAATGGGGCTCCTACCATTAGTCATCTATTCGTTGCAGATGACTCTTTCATTTTCTTCAAGGCAGAGGAAAGCGAATGCAATGAAGTCAATAACCTCCTGTTGAAATATGAAAGAGTTTCCGGCCAGCAAGTCAATTTCCAAAAGGCTGTGTTCTTTTGGTCGCAATGTTCCACTCTATGGCAATTTGAGTTGGATTGAATGGTTAGGGGTGTTGCGTGTAGCTAAGCATGATAAGTATTGGCCTCTCGATAGAAGTCAGCTAGTCCAAAAATAGAGGCATTCAGTTTATCACTGAGAAAATAGAGAAGATAACCTAAGGATGTGTGATAAGACTCACAGTGTAGCAGCAAAGAAACCCTAAAAAAGGCTGTTCTCCGAGCCATCCCTAATTACGTCATGTTGATCTCCCAAAACACTTGTGCCTCACAATGCACAAGCTCTTGGCCAATTTTATTGAGTGAGGTAATAAAGGTGAGACAAGGGAAGATACATTGATTGGCTTGGGAACGTTGTGTTGTCCAAAGAGTAAGGGTGGAATGGGATTCCAAAAACATGATTCATTTTAACAAAGCCTTTCTAGTTTCTACCAAAACAAGGCTGGAGGCTTATGATGAGGCCAGACTACTCAGGCAAGATATTTCCCTTCTTCTGATTTTTGCATGCTCTATTGGGTAACGATGCATCATATGCATGAGAGTATCCTTGTAGGTCGAGACGGTACTAAATCAAGGACTTTGTTACCAAGTTTGGGATGGTAGGCGTATAGCAGTCTGAATTGACCCATGGCTTCCCCTCCCTCACCAATTTCATCCTTCTCACAACCTATGGATGCATGAGGACTGGAAGGTTAACAATTTAAATTTGATGAAGAGATTATGGAATAGAATATGCAGCTAATTGAGAATTGTCACAGTGAGGAAGCCAATATTATATCACACATCCCTCTCAACCTCAGAGGAGGAAGTGATAAGCTGGTTTGGTACTTTGATCGACATGGTTCTTATACAGTCAAGACTGGGTATCATACGGCCAGGAGTGCAGATCAACTAACAGTGCATGTGTTCTCTTCGGGCAGCGATAGTAGACCGGCTAACAAGTTTTGGAATAAAATCTGGAGAGTTAGAGTTCCTCCCAAGGTAAAGGGTTTTGTTTGGAGGTTGTGTCGAGATATTCTCCCCACTCGAGCAGCTCTTTGTAAAAGGATTCCTATTCCCAATAAGAAGTGTGTTTTCTGCCATGATGGGGTTGAGGGTAGCTTGCATATGTTTCGGGAATGTTCAGTAATCTGGTGTTTCTGGACACACAGCCCTCTCAAGCTACGTCCATTGGCGTTCCCAGCTACAAAAATGGTGGACTGGGTGTTTCTTTCAATGGATTCTCTTCCAATGCAGCATCTGGTGATCTTCATTATGTTGCTTTTGGCCATTTGGTGTGAACGAAATAATTTGGTTTGGAGAGAAGTGTAAGATTAAATATGGACATAACACATATCATCATAAAGTAATTGATGATTAGCTTAATATCAATCCTAGTTTAACATGGATACAAACAGTAAATCAATACTTGTAACTTAATGAAGCAGTGTATCTATTCATTAAGGTAAGTAATCCTATTCTTAGTCTGCAAGAAAGATTACAATGAAGTGTTACATTAAGAATCTAACTAGGAAACCTAAACCGATATGGATACCTTTAATGGGAAGCTTCTTGAGGGTTAAGTCTCCTATATATACAGATGAATTGGTCCCTGATTACTACAGAGGTTTTGCATATTGTTCTGTCCATTGAGAAGCAAGTTGGTAAGTAACAGAAGGCCATATTCAGTGTTCGTGTTTATGCATAAGATGGAATCCATGCCAGTGATTGCTGAAGGTAAGCCTTAATCCCTTTTATGATTGTGTGCATATATTGTGAGCATGTATATGGTTTTTAACAATTGGTATCAGAGCATAGGCTCACATATATCAAAATCGTTTTAGGGTTTTGCAAAACAAATACAAAAAAAAAAAAAAAGGTTTTTGCTTTACGGGTCAAGTAACTGACCATGTAACTGGTCATGTAACTTATCAAAGTAAGTTACTTAAGTCGATTGCTGCATCTGGTTAATTATCAAATTCACGCTTCCGCTGTGATTTTTAGCAGCAAATTGGGGAAAAGCAAAAACAGGTTTTTCTATGGAAATTGATTTCGATTCATAGCATGATAATTGAATTTTGATTGTGCTCAAGAACACTAGTTGCATTCCCGGCGTGCGTTAGGTTAGAGTAGATGGTGACCGGATGAAATTTACAATTTCTTGATTGTTCTGTGGTTTCTTGGAATCGAAACAATTTTGATTGTGCTTGAATATGCATGATGAATTGATTGATGATACGGTATTGTATCTGTGATTGTGTAAAATTGCATGAAGAACAAAAATCTCCCAGAATTTGTTTACACAATTAAAATTGACAGATACGAGAGCTTAATTTTCTTACAAGGATGAATCTGGGTAGAATATAAAGTTAAAAGCTCATGAGTTTTGTGGTTTTCTGTTGGCATAAGTGATTATGATGCACAAAGCATTCTTCATTGATGTTGGCAGAAAAACAATGATCAGTCACTGACCATGTAACTGGTCAGGTCACTGACCATGTAACTGGTCATGTCACTGACCACGTAACTGGTCATGTCACTGACCACGTAACTGGTCAGGTCACTGACCACGTAACTGGTCAGGTCACTGACCACGTAACTGGTCAGGTCACTGACCACGTAACTGGTCAGGTCACTGACCACGTAACTGGTCAGGTCACTGACCACGTAACTGGTCAGGTCACTGATCACGTAACTGGTCAGGTCACTGACCATGTAACTGGTCAGGTCACTGACCATGTAACTGATCGAGTAACAAAACTGAAATTGTGTTTTGTGTTTTAAAACTATGCTTCAGTTTTATCTTCCAAAGAAGTGGTCAAGTATGGTTTAGAATACAAAACAGCAATATGTGTGCTTGATGAAAATAATACGGATACTTAGAAATTTTCTTTGTCTAAAGATGTGGATAAATTTCTTTGGATAACTTGTTTTCATTGAACATGGTTATATTATAAAGAACTCCAGGATGTTATGCTTCTGCTCAAAAGTGTTGCTTAACTTATTTTTGTTATGGACTGATATGAATGCAAGTATGGATTGTTTAGGTTTTCTGTATGTTCTTGTTTTGGTTGCTTAAGCTAAATAAAACACAGAAAACTTAAGTTAGTTTCTTTACAAATTGAGAACTCACCGATTTTTTGTTTTGCTCCTTAGGTAACTCTTACATGAACTTGAACAGTGTCTTGATGCTAACTGGAACCAACTATAGAGCTTGGCTAGATTCTGTAGAGAACTATATGGGAATGCATGAGAACATAGACTATTGCTTCACTGAGGACAAACCTGCAGAGTTAACTGAAAAGAGCACTAAGAAGGAAACTGATCTTTATAAGAAGTGGCATAGATCCATAGAATGGCTAAGAACCTCATTTGTACCTCTATGTCCAAGACTGTCAGAGGAAGTATAGAAGAACCTGAGCTAGCATCAGATTTTTTGGAACTCATAGGTGCTAAGTTTAAAGAAAGTGAAAAGGCAGAAGCTGCTAGGCTAACCAGGAGTTCATGATTTGAAGTACATGGGTTCAAGGGGAGTTAGAGAGCATATTATGAAGATGATCAATATAAATGGTAGACTCAGGAGCTCTTGATGGGCTTAGGGCATGAGCAAGTAGTGCATTATGCACTACATTCCTTGCCTAATAGTTTTAGTCATCTTAGGACCAGTTACAACTCTCAAAAGGGCAACTGGACTCTAGATGAACTTATATCCATCTGTGTGGATGAAGAATCTAGATCAAGGAAGAAAAGGAACCTGCTACAACCATTAACCTCATTGAGAAGCCTAAAAGGAAAAAGCCCCAGAATAAGCTCAAGCCTATCAAAGTCATAACTAAGAGTTCAACAGCTGCAGTGGCCAAGGAAAACAGGCCATTTAGGTCAAGTGCTACTTTTGCAAAAGAGTAGGACACATGAAAAAGGACTGCACTGGCTATAAAAATTGGTTAGCCAAAAAGGGTAAGATTTTCTATACAGTTTTTTCTTTAGAAATTAATCTATAAATGTTGAACCACAGTCTTGGTGGATAGATTCAGGCTCACCTATTCATATTACTAATTCTTTGTAGGGATTCATAAGGAGGAGAATCCCAAAAAGTGATGAAGTGAACCTGTGTGTAGGCAATGGCATGAGAGTGGCAGTCAAGGCTATTGGAACCTTAAAGCTCGATTTAGGATTAGGAAAATTGTTAGTTTTGGACAATGTTTTTTATGTACCTTCCATGAGAAGGAATTTGGTTTCGGTTTCTCTTTTAGTAAAATCTGGTTGTAGACTTGTTATGGATAGTAATGGAATTCTTATTTCTAAAAATTCTGTTCAAATTGGTTCTGGTGTTATTATGAATGATTATTTACAGTTAAATTGTTCAATGGCTCAACAAGAAATTTTACTTGTTGAAAATAACACAAACAGTACTAACACTTTAACAGGTGTTAAAAGAACCAAACTAAATGAAAAGTCTGCATTTTTATGGCATAGAAGACTCGGCCATGTTTCAAAAGAGAGACTGAAAATTTTGGTGAAAAACAACATCCTAAATGAACTTGATTTTTCTGATCTAACAGACTGTGTTGAATGCTTTAAGGGAAAAATAACTAATACTAGAAAGAAGACTGCATATAGAAGCCAAAATTTATTAGAACTCATACACACTGATATATGTGGACCATTTAGGCATCAAACTATCTGTGGGAATGTGTATTTTATCACATTCATTGATGACTTTTCTAGATACAGTTATATTTATCTACTTTCAGAAAAGGCACAAGCATTGAAAGCCTTTCAAATCTTTAAGTCTGAGGTAGAAAATCAACTGGAAAAGAAAATCAAAACAGTGAGGTCAGATAGAGGGGGAGAGTTCTATGGAAAGTACACTGAATCCGGCCAACAAAATGGTCCATTTGCCTTGTTTTTGCAAGACAATGGAATTAAAGCTCAATACACAACACCCTATAATCCACAACAGAATGGTGTTGCAGAGAGAAAGAATAGGACTCTTTTGAACATGGTTAGATGTATGATGTGTACAACTGGTTTGCCTAAATTTCTGTGGGGTGAGGCTTTAAAAACTGCAAATTATATTTGCAATAGGACACCTAGCAAAGCCATAGAAAATACTGCTTTTGAGCTTTGGTGTGGCAGGAAACCTAGTCTTCATCACTGTCATGTTTGGGGATGTCATGCAGAAGCTAGGATTTATAATCCAAGCTTGAATAAACTTGACCCCAAAACTGTTAGTTGCTATTTTATAGGTTATCCAGATAAATCTAAAGGCTATAAATTATATTCTGCTCATCATTCACCTAGAATTTTTGAAACACATCAAGTAAAGTTTCTAAGTGAAAAAGTTCACAATACAAACCTTGAGGATTTAACATCAGATTTTGAGGAAATTGTGTCAGATGAGAATATAAGTGTAGCATTGCCTTTAGAACAAGATGTAACTGATCATGTCACTGGTCACGTAACTGACCATGTCACTGACCGAGTCACTGACCAAGTCACTGACCATGTCACTGTGCCTGGTCAAGTCACTGCCCATGTCACTGACCAAGTAACTGTGCCTGGTCAAGTCACTGCCCATGTCACTGACCAAGTAACTGTCCCTGGTCAAGTAACTGACCACGTAACTGGTCAAGTAACTGAACCTCACCATCCTCCAGTGGCTCAGCCTAGAAGATCACAGAGAGCAAGAAAACCAACTTATGGGGGGAAGAGAGTGACTACATTGTTTATCTGCAAGAAGCAGAAATTGAAATGGACTGTGCAGAGAACAATGATCCAACTACATTTAATCAGGCCATTGGGAGTAGTGAATCAATCAGTGGCAGCTAGCAATGGAAGCAGAAATTGATTCCATGAGCCAAAATGCAGTTTGGGAATTAGCTGAACCTGACCCCAACCCAAAAGCCTATAGGTTGTAAATGGGTTTTCAAAACCAAAAGCGATGCAAATGGCAACGTAGAGAGACATAAAGCAAGATTAGTTGCCAAAGGTTTTACACAGAAGGAGGGCATTGTTTTACTGAGACTTTTCTCCAGTTTCTACAAAAGACTCGTTTAGGATAATCATGGCTTTGGTGGCTCATTTTGATATGGAGCTGCACCAGATGGATGTTAAAACAGCTTTCTTGAATGGTGAACTAGATGAAGTGATTTATATGAGGCAGCCAGAAGGTTTGTACAAGCTGGAAGTGAAACTTAGTGTGTAAATTAAGAAATCAATTTATGGCCTAAAACAAGCTTATAGACAGTGTACAAGAATTTGATTCTATGATTTCTACTTTTGGATTTACAGAAATCTTGTGATGAGTGTGTTTATTTGAAGACTGTTGGGAACAATTTTATTTTCTGGTACTCTATGTGGATGATATACTTTTGGCTAGCAGTAACATTAAATTGCTTAAAGATACCAAGAGTTTCTGTCAAGGAATTTTGACATGAAAGACTTAGGAGAAGCATCCTATGTACTAGGTATTGAGATTAAAAGAGATAGAGCACAGAGACTACTTGGTTTGTCTCAACAGAATTATGTTACCAAAATTTTAAAGAGATTTGGTATGGAGAAGTGTGCAGCTGGAGAGTTCTCATGCCAAAGGAGATAAGTTAACCAGAAGCAAAGTCCCAATAGTGATGTTGAGAAAGAAATATGGAGTCAAGCCTTATGCCAGACTTGTAGGAAGTCTCATGTATGCACAAGTCTGCACTAGGCCGGATTTGTCTTTTGCAGTAGGGATTTTGTCAAGATTCCAATCTAATCTAGGCCATGAACATTGGGTAGCTGGGAAGAGAGTGTTGAGATACCTGCAGAGAACTAAAAACCACATGCTAGTTTATAGGCAAGTGGAGGATCTGAAACTCATTGGATTCTCAGACTCGGATTTTGCAGGGAATTATCCAGACTCCAAGAAGTCCACTTGTGGATATGTGTTCTTGCTTGCAGGAGGTGCTATTGCTTGGAAAACCATGAAACAAACACTTGTTTCAACTTCTACTATGCAAGCTGAATTTATTGCAGTATATGAAACTGTGTGTGAAGGATTTGGATTAGGAATTTTCTCATGCAGACCAAAGTATTGAGTCACATTGTGGCTGGAACACTTGTAATTTATTGCGACAATGAGGCTGCAGTTTCTTTAGCAAGAACAGTAAAAGGTCAAATAATTCCAAGCATATTGATCTAAAGTATTACAGTGTTAGAGAAAGAGTAAAGCATGGTGAAATAGCTGCTTTGAGATTGACACAAATTCACAACTAGCAGATCCTTTCACCAAGGCATTGTCAGTAGCAGCATTCCAGAAACATACAGCAAGCATTGGAATTTTAGCTAATTTAGATGCTTAGGTTCAGTAGAGAGTTAGTCCAGTTGGAGCATTTAAAATTCTAAGGTTTTTTGAGTTCTTGTGTTTTAGTTGTAATCTTTTATTTTGTTTTTCACAATTGTTTGTAATGACAGATTTATTATTAATAAATTTTGAGGTATTTTCAGATTTTGGTTATTACTGCAGTTTTTGTTGAATGTTTTAAAAATTATCGATTTTGTGTTTAAAGTTATACTTGCTATCAGATGGCTTAAATCATGTGAAGCATGATGTTAAGGTTCAAGCAATATCTTTAAGCCATCAGTGTTCAGTAAATTTGCTTGAGTTTTTGGTTTAGAAATAAAGTGGACCTATATATGTTTACTTGTTGATACACATTAACATATATTGTATCACTTATGGTTTGACATATGTGGATTGCAGGAGCTTGTGTTTGTGGTTTTGAACTCTGCATTTTTGTTAAAATGTATACTGTTTCTTGCTCTGCATAAGTAACTGTGATCTGACCATGTTGGAATGGATTTTCGATTTAAGTTTGTTATCTGGCGCGCACTTCAGTAAGTTAAGTAGGTTTGATGTTCTCTGGTGCAAATCATCGAGCATGATATGTGTGAGTCCAAGGGGGAGATTGTAAGATTAAATATGGACATAACACATATCATCATAAAGTAATTGATGATTAGCTTAATATCAATCCTAGTTTAACATGGATACAAACAGTAAATCAATACTTGTAACTTAATGAAGTAGTGTATCTATTCATTAAGGTAAGTAATCCTATTCTTAGTCTGCAAGAAAGATTACAATGAAGTGTTACATTAAGAATCTAACTAGGAAACCTAAACCGATATGGATACCTTTAATGGAAGCTTCTTGAGGGTTAAGTCTCCTATATATACAGATGAATTGGTCCCTGATTACTACCGACGTTTTGCATATTGTTCTGTCATTGAGAAGCAAGTTGGTAAGTAATAGAAGGCCATATTCAGTGTTCGTGTTTGTAGCATAAGATGGAATCCATGCCAGTGATTGCTGAAGGTAAGCCTTAATCCCTTTTATGATTGTGTGCATATATTGTGAGCATGTATATGGTTTTTAACAAGAAGATGACTGCAACCTTTTCCATATGTCCACCTGGGCTCTCCACTTCTAGAAGATTATCAGAAGGTTCATCCCAAGTTAGTTCACAAGGTTAACAGACCCAAGACTAAATGGTTTTGCCCACCTAGTGGAAGACTCAAGCTCAATATAGATGGGGCGTATTTGGCCGATTCTGGTAAGGGTCGTATTGGTGTGGTAGTTAGGGATGAAACTGGTGTTTGTGTGGCTGCTTTTGCTCGACACGTGCCTTATGCTCTTTCTGTGTTGCATATGGAAGTGGAGGCTATACGTGTCAGTCTGCTTATTGTCATTGATCAAGGTTGGACTGCAATTGAAGTTGAGAGCGACTGTGTCATAGCTTTGAATGCCCTGACTGATGAGAAAAATGATGTGTCAGGCTTTTCATTTTATTCTTCTCAGGCATATCTTAGCGAAGCAAAGGGGGTTGCAAATAGACTTGCACAACTTGCTAGGTCATTCTTGTTGGATGTGTTTTGGGAGAATGAAATTCATGATATTATTCAGGATGTGCTAATAGAAGATAGTTGTAATGTTTCACGAGGTTTAGGTCCTATGTCCCTCTCGTTGTACTCTCTCTCTCTATAAATAATAATAATCTATGCGGGAGTAATATAGCTCCAACCTAGCGGGTACCTTTGCCCGTATTCTCAAAAAAAATATATATATATCTATTTGATTTGGCATATCTACTGAAGCTAAGACATTAGAAGTAACAATATTATCGTTCTTCAAATTCAGATTGGCCATACATAATGGAGATGCTCTTAAGAGAAAAGAAGGAATTAACGAGCTAAGACATTTGAAGTAACAATATTATCGTTCTTCAAATTCAGGTTGGCCATACATAATGGAGATGCTCTTAGAGAAAAGAAGGAATTAACGAGCTAAGACATTAGAAGTAACAATATTATCGTTCTTCAAATTCAGATTGGCCATACATAATGGAGATGCTCTTAGAGAAATAAAGACGAAATCAGACCCAATTGAATCAAAGGTTGGAACACACAGTTGGCGTCTGATTGGGGAAATGATAGGTATCCCGCAAATTAGTGGAAACGAAGATTGAAAGAAGAGGAGAAATTGGTAAAAGAACAAACAGCGGCCAGCAGAGTAGAAATATTCTGTTAAGTTTGGCTGATATTTAACTAAGGTGATAGAAGTAAAATAAATTTACACAGCAGACTAAAATCAACTCAGGATCATCCATCTGGGTCTATAGTTGGTGAACATTAAGAACCAGCCAACAACAGATAGGGAGTGGTGACTACAATAATCAGCATCTAGGTTTCCAGTGGAGGCAAGATCCCTTCTCTCTTGGACATTTCATAGAGGGCAATGGCTGCCAAAACCTTTGCATCAGCTGTCATGCACCAGAGCCTTTCATAAGGAACCACATGAACCTTAATCAGCTCTCCATGTTCACGAAGACCTGTTTCTTTACCTTGCAGCTGCTCAATAATCTCTTTACCCACCTTCCCTCTGTATAAAAAGAGGCCAATTTCTTCATCACAGCCTCCCTAACACGAAAAAAACGAGAAAGAGTGACCAACAGTCAAGGGGAACAAAAAGAGGTCTCATACATTTGAGTTTCAAATGACATTCCAGAAAATAAATAGAGCAGCATACTGGCGAAGGAAATATTCTGCACCCAGTGGATTGGTCGAGGAAGGATGTGAGGTTCACCATGTGATCTTGTTTTAGGTGTATACCAGTCTCCTCCTCAACCTGTCGAAGTGTTACGTTACTAATCATGCATTAACTTTGTGTAAATTTGTGAAACTTGCAATTTGTCAGTTTACACTATAGTCGAGTGACACAGAAGTTGAGACATAACTCAGCCACAAATAAACATAGTGGAAACTGTCCATTTGCCACAGCGTATATACATGTATAGAAAGTACAGTGACAATTTAGAGGAAAGATATAACTCAACACTGAACTATAATCAACCACTATATAATGGAACAATTATCTGCTCAAAACCAAAAACTGGAATCATAGCTTGTAAACATAGAAATATGTGTACATCATATTACAATTGAGAAAGTAGAGAGAGAGAGACCTCACGGATTGCAGCTCCAAGAAAATCACCGTTGTCAACATCCAACATTCCAGCGGGCAACTCCAATATAAACCTTCCCACAGGGATTCTAGCCTTTGACATGCACGAATTTTAACAGAGTTTGAATAGATGGAAGTAAAATGTAATCATTTCTGCCATATATTACGGATGATTGAGATCATCAGATAAGTACCGCATTGTAAAGCTTGTTGTAAAAACCAAAACACAGATCTACCTGCTCAGTAAGAACAGCATACGTCTTGTCCTCTGACTCCAAAAGGATAAGCACAGCTGCAGCTGGTCCTCGTGCAAACACAATACCTGGAACCTAAGTATGTTTAAGTTCATACGGGAGAAGGAAAAAAAAAATCAAAAATAATAGATGAAGCAAAGTAGAATTTCAAGACAAGCCACGCAGCTGATTGACATTGATGGATTACCTTTATCCCTGTTTGTTTATCGAATACATCTGCTTGAAATTTCAGAAAACCGATGTGCTTCCCGAACATATCCACTCCCTTATCCAAAATATCAATCAAAGATTTAGAAACGACTAAAGTGATATGATATATAAGCCCCCTGTTACTAAAACCATATTTCAGATTCTACAACAGGACAACTTTGTCAACTGATGAGGAAATCATAATAATCAATTAACCCACTTGAATGGAATGAACTACCTGAATTAAAACTCGTGTAAGAGACATGGAACCGCCGTGTAAAAACCCATTTTCACTCTGGGTGTTCTTCAGCCACTGCTGAAACAAGGAAGAATCGATAGCACTCCTGCAAGGTGCCATAGACTGTAAACTACTTCAACATCTCTATTTATAACTGGGTCTTAACAATACCAAAAACCAGAACATTCTAAAAACAAAGTGCGACTATGACTCGCCTGAAATCGGGATCGGAGATATGGGGGGCAGCGATTATCTGGACGGGTTGGGCGGGTTGACAGGACAGAGTAATGGAGTGAGTTAACGGTGGTGACGAGTCAGACGACATTTTGCAGCTGAAGGATCCAACCTCAGCGGGACTAGACGAAAGGCGGAGTCGTTTTGAGTGCTCGGACATAATAGTCTCGAGTCAACACTCAAAAGATTGGAAGAGCCGACCTCGCTGCGCAGCGCGCGGGTGGAGCAGTACTGCTCGCTCCAGATGCAGAGTTACCAAAATGCCCTTTTAATTAAGTGGGCTGTTGACCCATTGACCCTGAAATACTGAAACCATTATGTTGAATTGTTGATGTTGATTTTATTTAACATTTGGAGTTGGTGACGCCATTCGCAAGCAACTGACTTTTCTTGCCGCGTTTGTTTGATTTTTTAAAATTAGGCTTTTGTTCAAGTAAATCCAGAATTTGTGTCTAGGCCAAACTCGAGGTTACTTGCTCTAGTTGAAATAGGGTTTATATTAGAGATATTCTCGGAGAATCTTAAGAGATATCCAATCAATGTACGATTATGTTTCCATGTACAACTCTATCTCTATGCTTGTAATCCTCTATATAAAAAGACCCCTATTATCAATGAAAGTACGACTCAATTCTCTCCCAATTCAGTTTTCCTAAAACACGTTATCAGCACGAAGCCCTAACCCTGAAACCATAAAATCGTAGCTCTTAAATCCCGAATACCTCCGCCTCCCAACTTGAAGCCCCAAACTCCAGGAACTCAGAACCGGTGGCGCCACCCCCAGAACCGGCCGGAATCAACCTAAACCGGACGTTGGAAGTGACTGAACCTGTCCCAAGAAGAATCCGTTTGGACTCCTGCCTGGTTCACATTCTTCCCATCCACTTTTCACCACCATATTTTGACAAAAGCTGTAGCCCTACCCCAGAATCCCGGAAATGGCCATCAAGACCCTAAACCGACTAGTAAATTCTCTGAAGTTCCTAGCCGGTCTGCATCTGCCAGATTTTGCATATTCACCACCGAGCCCAGAAACAGACGCAACCCAGCCACAGAAGCCAGCCTCGGCCCAAAAGAAGAAAGCAGACCAGCCTCAGCCCAGAAGAAAGACTCAGGCCCAGAAGCAAAGAAGCATGCCCAGAACTGAGAAGTAGCCTGCCACGTCAGCACCAAACTGCCACGTCATCATCCGGTGCCACGTCAGCAGCCCGGTCAACCTTTTTCAGGCGACTTCCGGCCAATTTCCAGTCAACTTTCTGGCGACTTTTTCCCGTCAAATTTTCCAGCAACCTATTTCGAGGTATTTTTACTAAAAGTTTCCGTTTTTGAAGTTTTAATTCTTTTTCTCTTCTTTTTCTTGGGGACTTGCAACATCTCTTCTTCTACCCCCCTTTCTTCATCATAGGAGAGACCAAATTAAGCCGAACTGTGGGGGTTCGTGCTCACTCCAAACTTAGAGTTTGTTGAGATCTCCAAACTTAGAGTTTGTAGAGAATTTATGATCGACCACTTACGTCATTGTTTCTATCTAATCCAATACCTCTTGGAATATAATTTCTTGGAAGCGATTACGCTCAGAAATTCTTAATTTCTTGGAAGCGATTACGCTAAGGAATTTTATACATTTTCATGGTAGCCTTTTATGCTCTGAAACTAACCCCTTTTTTTTCCTCTTGTTCTCTTTCAGGATGAGTAACCTGAACAAATTGGACTTTTCTCCATTGGGAACAACTGGCTCTGGATATCACAGGTGGGGTTCGTGATGTCTGCCAGCATCTTAAGGCCGATGGAATTCTGGTTACGATTCTCGAGCCTAGCCAGGACGTGCTAACTGTTGAGCAAGCTTAAGATTTGGAAGCAAATAGAGCAGCCTTAGAGGCAAATAAGGTGAAAGCTATCATCCTAATGACTCGTCATATGGATGATTCGCTCCAGTATGAGTGTATGAATGAAGAAGACCCCAGAAGGTTGTGGGTCTCACTTGAAGAAAGATTTGGCAACGTCCGTGACTCCCTCCTTCCTGACCTAGAAGTGAGATGGCATAGCCTCCGCTTCTGTGATTTCAAGTCAGTTCTTGACTATAACTCGGAAGCACTTCGCATTAAATCCTTAATGGAATTATATGGTAAAGAGATCACAAATGCGATATTGATTGAGAAGACTCTCTCTACCTTCCCAGTCTCTGCATTCATGGTTGCTAAGAACTATCGAATCGATGTTGTTGCAGGACGGATCACAAGGTTTCATAAGCTCATTGGAGCTATGAATATCACTGAAAAGCATGACAATATCCTTGTGAAGAACTATAATTCGAGAACCATGGAAATATAGCATATTCCGGAATCCAATTATAGCGCGCCCCTAAGAGAAAGCGCCAAGAGTGAAACTCCAATCTTAGGGATACTTCTGGACGTTCTGGTCCATATAATCGCTCTACTTGGGAAGGTAACCGCCAAAATAGGGGAACACGGAACCGAAGAGGTAAACGTGGAAAGAGAGAGGGAGGCAACGCCTCTGACCATGTTGCTGGCGCCACCAACACTAAGAGCTATCTAAATGCGCTTTCAAAGTGCCTCAATCAATGGAGTTTGAGCAAAGAGATGTATGTTCTCGATGTGGAGTGTCTGATCATTGGGCACACATTTGTAGAGCTCGTGAAGAAATCGTCACCACCTACAAAGCATATTGTGAAGCAAGAGAAGCTCACTATATGGAACAAGAAGATCAAGAAGATGATCTAGAGTGAAAGGTTGAAGACTACAAATCTAGCTGGGATCAATAGATCGCCAATTCTGTTTAAGTCTTTATTTTTCCAAGAGATGTAATAGGCAATTGCCATATATTTTTGTAGTAAATGCCAATGGTTTATTTTTTCTTCAAAGTAGGCTCACTCAAAGTAAGTGTGATGTCTAGGAAGGTTCTGAGATTAGTGGTACTTAAGCGAGCTTTGCTCCACCGACATCTCTCTACTCACCTGGTCACATTTATTTTGGAATTACCGAAAGAAGTTAGACGACTACCATTGTTTTGCATTAGCTATCATTTTGGATTAGATTTTGTTTAGTCAAAGAGACAATGATGTAACTCCGTTGGCTTATGAATAAAATTTCGAGTTCTTTATGACAACATTTTGATTCTGAGCATATGACTTTTGTGACTACGATGGCTGGGTCATCAATATTAATTCAAGGACATGGAATAGCCCAAGTTCCACTTGCCAAATAGCACCTTAATTACTGTCACAGAAACTCTCTACGCTCCTAGGGCCAATCACACCTATGAATAGCCAACAGATTCCATGCAAAAATGCATGTAGAGAACGAAAATGAGTTCCTTTGCAATATCTCTAATGATTGCGAACAAAGGCGCATCTTAGAGAAGTTTATGCGTCTCTCTAGTGGACTCTATGTCACTATTCGAGCTATAAAATCTAATAAAGTTATGAGAGAAGATCTCTTGGATTTAGCCACATATTGGTTTTGTCACGACAGGATAGATCATCTTAGTCATGATATGATGATCCATCTACAAAAGACTTCACATGGACATCATTTCTTTCGAGCGAAATGAAGCATGAATCAAAAGTTGATCTCTGGACTAAGTGTGACCGACGCAGCTGGCTAGGGCACCGCCTCCGTCCACCACCAGCCTAGGGCTGGCGCAGTCCCTATCCATAACGCCATGGATAGCATCCATCATGGTGATGGCGCCCTAGCTGATGCTGCAATCACCAACTTGCTTCAAATAATGTTTCAGACGCTCAGGTCCAAACCAAAATTCTCATTGGTTGCTTCTAAAGCCTCTCACTCGTTTTACAAAGCCCGTTCCGTAGGAAAATTAGGACTGAGATCGTCTATGCAAAGGATATGAAAATACTCATTATGTTCTTACATAGAATCCATAGAGATTCTATGGACTGATTCAACCAACTTGCGGACGTTTAAATATCTCATGATATTGGTTGATACGAAAACACGCTGGTCACGTGTTTTGCCATTGTCTACTTGTAATGCTGCCTACTTGTAATGCTGCTTATGCTACACTCCTAGCAAATATCATATGACAACGGGCTCACTCCTCGGATCATCCTATTCCGTCAAATGGACTTGACGATGCTAGCGAGTTTATCGAAGACTTTCGATGGTTATTGCATTGGGACTGATGTTGGACATCACATTCCCATGAACACATGCACCCAAATGGTCCCGCGGAAATGACTACGATGGTAGTCCGGACATTGGTAATGCGCACCAATCTCCTTATATCAGCTTGGGGTGATGCAATATCGCATGCAGCTATGCTAATTCGTCTACGACCCACCGCCACTCAATCTACCTCTGCATTACAGCTAGTGACTTGGTACAAGTATCGTACTTACGCATCTTTGAGTATGTCATTTATGTGCCAATTGCGGCGCCACAGCGCTCTATGATGGGTTCGTACAGACGAATGGGCAACTACGTTGGATTTGAGACTCCAACAATCTTCCGGCACTTAATGCCCTTGCAAGGCGATCTCCTTACCGCTAGATTTACGGGTTGTCACTTTGATGAGACATTCTTCCCATCGTTAGGGAGAGATAAGAACATGGATGTTCAGCAGGAACGAAAGGAATTGTCGTGGCCTGTCCCCACTGTGTCTCATCTCGATCCCTACTAAAGTGACGAAATCACGCATCTGCTGCAAATATGCCTACAAGGAAGTACGTCCCTCCAAGAGGACGTAGCACCACCCTACACGGAGGTAGGCATGGCGCCAACGCCAAAGAGAATGGCACTCTAGCGTTACAGGCCATGGCCCCAGCTAGGATGCGTGGAAGGCCCATAGGTTCGAAGGATGCTTTGGCACACTCCAATCCTTTGATCATCGACACTCAAAATCCGTCTCATGAGAATCTTCTGGGTTATGATTATCGTTGGGGGAATCCTAAACGTCAGAACCTATTCTTGAGAATATAAAGTTCTATGAAAATTACACTAATGTACATGAGACGTGGGATAGAAACTCCATCATAATTGATAATGTAGTCGCACATTTCGTTGCGCATGAGTTTATTGGGTCAGATGATATCGGACCACACTCCGTTGATGAATGAATGCCAACGTAGAGAGATTTGGCCTAAATGGAAAGATGCGATCCAGGTTAAGTTGGATTCTCTAACGAAGGGGAAGGTTTTCGAGCTAGTGATGCCAACACCTCCTAACATAAAACCTATTGACTAATGGGTCTTCGTTAGAAAGCGTGATGAGAAAAAGAGATGGCAATCTCACCTTATGGCGAGATTGCCATCTCGCCTTATGGCGCAAAGCTTCTCACAAAACGCCCTGGAATCTACTACGATGAGACATATTCTCTCTTAATTGATGTCATTACACTCCACTACCTTGTCAGTTTGGTAGCTTCCGAATAACTGAACATGCAGCTTACAAATGTGGTCACTACGTATCTATATGGGGATCTAGATACGGAATAAATATGAAGGTTCATGGTGAACTTCATTTACCAAAGTCAAGTGGCTCTAGACCACGGAGCGCGTTTACAATAAGGTTGGAACGCTCACTAAAGTGACTACTTGATTGGGAAGAGATATGCCCACGCGTTTCCATAACAAATTTCGGATTCTATCGCGGTTCATGTTGGATATGATCTTCATTAGAAGCCTTAAAGAGTTAAGAGAAACTGCTGAACACTTGAAACCCGATTTTGAGATGAAGGATTATAGGAGAACACGATTATGTCTCGGTTTGGAACTTGAGCATTGTGTCGATAGATGCTTAGGCATTTTGACAAGGTCAAGCCTTCAAGCACCCCCATGATCATCCGTAGTCTTGATCCTGAAAATGATCCTCTTCGTTGAAAGGATGATAATGAAGATGTGCTAGAGGCAGGAGTGCCTTACTTGAGTACAATAGGCGCATTATTGTACTTAGCTCAATGCACAAGACCGGACATCTCATTTGCCATGAACTTGTTAGCTAGATATAGCTCTGCGCCAACGCGACGCCATTGGATTGGTGTAAAAGATATCTTTCGATACTTGAGATATATGATTGATATGAGCTTGTTCTATCCCTACAAAGAGATGATGGATTAGGACCCATCACACACCAGAACGCCGCCAACACTGGCCTGCGTCCACTATCCCCATCCCAAAACGACATGTGTTTTGGAAGGTTTTGTTGATGTTGGGTATCTCTCTGACCCATACAAAGGTCATTACCAAACTGGTTAAGTGTTCACCATGGGTAAACACCGTGATATCTTGGAGGTCTACAGAACAGACCCTAGTCGCTATATCTTTGAACAATGCAGAGATTATTGCTCTTCACAAAGTGGTTCATGAATGTATATGGATTGAATCCATAATTACGCATGTTCGAAACAATTGTGGTTTGAAGTCTACCACAGATGAGCCTATGAACATATAGGATAATGCTGCTTATTTTGAAGCAAGGCTACAACAAAAGCGACCACACCAAGTATAATCAGCAACAACACACTCTTCTCAATATCAAAGTGAACTAGGTTCAATCTGAGGACACTGCGGCAGGCTTGCTCACTAAGTCATTGCCTAAATTCCACTTTCGAGAAACATGTTGGTAGCATCGTTTGCGGAAGTTATCCGAACTCCAATGACCGTAGTCATCAGGGGGAGATGCAGACATCAGGGGGAGGTGTCTACATGTATGATCTCGAAAGGGTGTGTTGTGCTCTTTTTCCCCTTTGACCGAGGTTATTTTTGTCCCACTGAGTTTTTGTTACTCGGCAAGGTTTTTAATGAGGCAACGAGAGGAGCACCACGTTTGGGCGACACAAGGGGGAGTGTTCAAGTAAATCCAGAATATGTGTCTGGCCCAAACTCGAGATTACTTGCTCTAGTTGAAATAGGATTTATATTAGAGATATTCTCGGAGAATCTTAGGAGATATCCAATCAATGTACGATTATGTTTCCATGTACAACTCTATCTCTATGCTTGTAATCATCTATATAAAGAGGCCCCTATTATCAATGAAAGTACGACTCAATTCTCTCCCAATTCAGTTTTCCTAAAACAGGTTTGATATTGGGGATTGCTTGCTAAGTTTTTTTTTAATCAAAGATTGCTTGCTAAGTTTGGTATCTGAAAATTAATTATATAGATTTGTGAGAAACAAACTAAATACTGAAGAAAATAATAATAATAATAATACTTGTCTAAACATTAAATTGCAATTTGCAGCTGACAGTTTACAAAAGTATCCTTGAAAAAAGGGCACATGACAATCCATGATTTTGTTATTGACCAAGGTATCAATGTGAAAGATGAATATTCAATTGAGATACCAATTTGATAGTTTTTTAAACTTAAGGTATCAAAATGTCAAATAGCCTAAAATTAGGGTATTATATATGACTTTTTTCCAATTTTATTATAAGACATTTTGTAAGTATTAGAAATTTCAAATGAACCAGGTAGTAATATGAAATATTTTGGTGGTTTACGCTGTGGAGGGTATAATACTAGAAGAAATAAAGATGTTGATGGAGCTGTTGCAGGTTTCTTCTCTTGCTTCCATTTTCCGTGATGGGAAGTTGGAAACAAGGCTGCACGTCTGTAGCCCGTATAGGGCATTTCTCAGGGTCAGAAGAATGGTCTCCTTGACTCATGTAGGTTTTCACTAGTGATAAGAATGTAACAAATATATTTTTTTTTTTTTTTTTTTTTGGAAATGCTTGAATACCTTAATTTTAGGGAAATTAGTCTTATTTCCCACCAAATTTATGAATTTCCCCATTACCCATAAAATAATTGATTTTGTTCCCTAGTACCAATTAAGCTCTTTTTTTTTTTTTGAAGAAGAAGAAGAAGAAGAAACTGTCAGCTCTTTTATAATTCGACGAGATTACACATAACGACCCACCCTCCCGGGCCTGACAAAAGAGTCATGATCTAAGTAAACCCATCTTTTGAAGCTATTAAGCCCAGACAGAAAAGCAATTACAAAGCCCATGAGAAATCAATGGAGGCAAAGGAAATGCGGGCTAGTTTGCGACATCTCTTCTAAGCAAGCAGAGAGGTCGCAGACTCGACATCCATCATGACAAAATACAAAATAAAATTAAAATCTGCAACCCAACTCCAGATACAAAAACCCAAACCCTAGCAGATGTAACCCTGACCCAAAACAAGGATCCTAAGCCCAAAGGCCACATCCTATGTGTAAGGTCAAGTATCTTAAATTACCCATTTACTAGTCATTTGGATGGTAAACGACAACTACTTCCACTTTTTACTCTGTTTTGATACTTTTAGTGGCCCTAAAAGTTACCTTTTTGTTCTGGTCAAAATTTGAAAAACTTCCTTCATGAAAGTTGTAGAGGACGTTAAACCGAGCGCGTGCATATGTGATATGTAAAAATTGGAGTTCGTATGCAAAAGTTATAAGCGGAAAATGGAAGTTACTATTCATGATAGATAGTATATATTTGAATTTTTCACGGTGACCGGTAACTTTTTCTTTCTCTCTCTCCTTCCCCGCGTCTTCCCTCTCTCTCTCTCTCTCCTTCTGCGTCACACTCTCTCTTCGGCCTCACCTCTACAACTTCCTCCTCCGGCCACCTGGGAGCGTGTGGCTGGCACCGTTCGACTCCTCTTCCAGTACCCGACCTCCCCAATGTGGTATATCACAGCATCTTGGCCGGAAAATGAAGACCCAAGGCCGAGAACACCACTGTGCCGATTTCGGTGAACGCCTCATTCTCCAGTTTCCAGCCACCACAACCGGCCAAACTTAGCCGATCAGAAGTGGCTTGAGACGTAGACCATCCTCCCCAAAGCTTTTGCTGAGAATCGAAACGTGGAGGAAGAACTGACGGCTGGAAGCTACGGGTCACTATTCACGATTCGGGTTCAAACTTCTCCTTAATTGTTTAGGTACTTCTAGTCGTTTTCTGGATTTGTTGTAGTTGAGAAAGTTGTTCATATGATTCAGACAAAGCTATTGCCAAAATTTGGTGGCCATCGGGGTGGTGGCCGGTGGCGCGTGGACGCCACTGTGGGTGGCACGTGGAGGCGCATAGGCAGGCTTTTAATTCCTATTTTTAGCCCATTTAAATCCTATAATTGATGTAGAAATTTTTTATATGAATTCGGTTGGAATTGGAGGAGTTTTGTGTTGATTATAAATTTTTGAAGACTTAGAATTTCAATTATCAATTTACGAGAATCCGACCGTCGGATTTCTCTTGAATCTGCCTTAGAACTTGTAAATTAATGGAATGGTGTTAGTGGTAAAGTTTGGGTTGGATCGGAGAAGGAAATAGAGACGTTGGCTTGAGAGGATTGATTTTGGGATTCGTATTTAATTACCGAATTGTTATTCACAGAATATAATTGTGTACATGGCAAAGGAACTCGTATGCGTGATCACCTATATAGTACTGTGAGTGGACTTTTATTTTCAAAGAATGATGCATGCCTTTATTTTTCCCAAAATAATAATTTATCTATCATTTTATTTTTCGAGCATAAAATTTTGCTTTGGATTATAATTTTGGCGTTGTTTTTCCATATAAGTTTTGGATACGAATTTATTATGCTCGGATTTGGAGTTATGATTTATTTTCGGGAATATGATTTAATTTTTGGAGATTAATTGTGATTTATTTCAATTATGTTTCGGAAATAGATTTTGAGCCTTCGATAGTTTATCTCCGATATATGTTTTCAATTGAAATCATGATTTATGTGATTCTCGACGAATTATTTTCTGAGGTGATTTCCGGAATTTAGTAATATATTTTATTCGTCGATTTTGAGATTTCTGCCATATTATAGGACTGGAGGTTTTTGTAAGGATTGTTATATTTATTATTTCTCGCCTATTTGTTTATGACTTCGAGAATGTTTTGGCGTGCGGAGCCACATCATTGGAAGATATCTTTTTCTTGTGAGATATTGGGGAAGCTTTATGGATTTATGAATTTACTGGTTTTCGATTATTTTCTTCACCATACTGGAGTCGTTCTGTAGTGTCTCCTCCTCACTTACTTTGTGTTTGTGAGTGGCAGTTGAGGATTCTCCTCCTCACGTGAGTGGTAACCGAGGTTATTAGTTCTCCTCCTCACACAATCTATGTGTGAGTGGCAGTCGAGGGTAAGTAGAGCCTAAGGGGCTCCTTTACCCGTATGGTGATATCTTCTTGCCCATATCCTATTATTACTTGACTAGCAGGGCTAGTCCGATTTCTCTTAATCAGCGGGACTGATATGTTTTCATGAGATTTTGAGTTTAAAGAAATACGTTTTTTTTAAATGTTGCATGCATCGAGGTTTTATAAGTTTAAATACGTGGGAAAGTATTCAAGTTTGCTTCTTTAAAATTATCTTATTTATTTATTTTTATCCACTCACACTAACGTGTTTTTCAATACTTTTCCCTTGGGCCCTTCGGTTTCAAATGCCCAGTTTGCAGGCTAGATTAGTTGAGGTCAGGCGTGCATGGAGTTGAGGCATAGTTGTCATTGCTTCCGCATTGTAGGATTTATCGATCCTTACCCTCTTTACTTTTTATTCTATTACACCTTTTGTTTTATAATTGCTCTGATAACCGTGGAATTAATGTTATTAAGTCGAGATTTGTACTTGTAAATGGGAGATGTTGAGATTTGGGCAGCATGGTGGCTCTAGGAGAATAAGGATGGATGGTTTAGAAGTATAAAATGTCTTTCTACTGGTTTTGAGTAGTCCATTTTTAGAGGAAGTTCCGCTAAATTTTGATAGAATTTCTTCTAAGGTGGGCCCCGCATGGCCACTCCAGATTTCAGGGTGAAATCCGGGGCGGGTCCTGTCACCATGAACTTTGAAACCCTAGCCCAACCCAAGGCCTAATATGTTGCAGCCACCGTCAAGTCGTCACTCACTGTCGCTGGGATCAGCGCCACCACTGGGACCAGGCCAAGAACTTCGACAGCAGTGCTTGTGTCACCACCTTCAGAGTCGCCTCTTACAACGGCACCACCACCAGCTTCGGCTTCACCAGACCATAGAACTGGGCAAAGCACCACGCCATCGCCACCCCTAAAGTGTGCACAAGCCCATCAACCTCCAAATGAAAGTCAATCAACGACCTCGATCCCCATCAAAATTGGATCACCCGTCCTGCACCTTGAAAAAGCTAGCCACCAATCAGTACAATCGCCAACAGCAACACCAACAAACACCACACTGCTACTTCCAAAATCACCCGCAACATAACAAAAAGCATCATCAAAATTACTCCCATCACCGCTAAGGACAGCAAAGAAGAGGAAGAGAAGTAGGCAAAGGCCTACAGGGTTCTGCATCAGCAAGAGCAGAAGATAAGAGATCGAGACTATAGCCAAGCTACTCAGTTCCCAAACCCTAGCAGAGCTAGATGAAAAAAAAAATCTAGTACTTATTAATTAAGCTTTTTTCTTCTTCTTTTTTGTTGAATTATTTTACCTTTTCCCCCTTTGTCACATATAGAAGAGAGAGAGAGAGTCATTAGAGACTTTGTCAGAAATCTCGTTACACGTTATCGAACTTCTCGGAGGGTCACGAGGTTGCCTGAGGTCCCCAAAGAGAACGTCGAAGATTTCATAGGTCATCAAAGAGGTCATCGGAGATCTCACCAAACCTTTATTGACCTTAGTAAAAAGGATTTTATTGACCCCCAATAAAAGCTCAGTAATTACTAATTTGTGTTTTCCTCTTCATTGAAATGATTCTTTATTTTATTGAGGGTCAATAAAACTTTTAGGGGAAATGATCATTTACCCAATTTTAGCTTAAAAATTGTCCACTTACCTAAACACTCTAAGAGATTATTTCCCTAATACCCAATTAAGTATTTTTTTAATTCCTTTTTATTTATTTTTGGGACAATTTTGCCCTCTCATTCTTTGTCACTTAGTGAGAGAAGTCATCGGAGACATTGCTGGACTCCGGTGACCAGTGGCCGGCCGGGGACTCCGGTGACGGACTCCTGCGATCGGAGACCGGAATCAGGTGACCTGTCACAGGAATCCCGAATCCGGCTACCAGACTAGTGACCGGATTCCGGCGTCTGAATTTATTGCCCCCTAATAATACCCAGTTACCATATTATTGCCCTCCAATAATCATATTATTGCCTCTCAATAATCACCGGAATCCCGATTTCGGCTATCGGACTGGTGACCGGATTCCGGCATATGATTTTATTTCCCCCTAACAATACCCAATAATCATATTATTGTCTCCCAATAAACATATTATTGCCCCCCAGTAAACATATTATTGCCCCCCAATACTCATATTATTGCCTCCCAATAATCATATTATTGCCCCTAATAATCATATTATTGCCATCCAATAATCATAATTGCCCATCGGTGAATTGCATATACTCCCAAAATCAAAATGAATACACTACAGGCACAATTGATCAATTTATATGTTCAATTTTACATATTCACTCCACGTGTTATCATAAGCATTCATTTTTTTCCCCTCTTTTCTTTCATTATTGGCCTTCTGCCACCATTTACCCAAAAAAAATAAATCAGAACTATGCGATTTCGTGAGCTCCGACCCTGAACAAAGCCCCAACTAGAACTCCCGTGCTGCAGGACTTGCAGAAGCAGAAATTGCAAACATCCGGTCACCTGGCGGAGGTCGATGGACGTATTACGCACGGAAAGTTCAAAGCATCAACGAGATCGACGCCCACCAAATCCAAAGACTTCTCTCAAAGCAGCCCCACTGCGTCCTCCACCTCAATGACGTCGGCAAGCTCCACCGTGAGCTCGACTTCCCGCGCAGCCGCAAGGTCTCCCAGTCTCTCCAGTGCCACCCTTGATCTTCGAAACTTACCGGCAACGACAATAGGCTATGGATTGGATTCATGGAGTTCATGGAATGTTTGATGGAAGAGGAAGTGGCGGTGAAGGAGGCGATGGAAGCTTTCAGGTGAAATAGAGATCTGAGGCATAGAGAGAGAGAGAGAGAGAGAGAGAGAGAGAGAGAGAGAGAGAGAGAGAGCAGATTGGGGAGAGTGGAGAGAGACAAGGAGATGCACATGTAATTAAATAATTGAGGTAAGGGCAAAACTGTACTAAAATATTAAATTAGGTAAATGGGAGTAAAAAACTCTTAGTGGAGTAAGTGGGAGTATATTGTCCCAAATTTGGGTAAGTGGTCACGGCCCCAAACTTTTATTGAGGATTTATTGAAGTCAACTTTTATTGGGAATCAATTAAATAAAACTTTTATTGACCCTCAATAAAATTTTTATTGACTTTCAATAACTTTTGATTGAGGGTCTTCCCCTTATTATTGGCTTCAAAAAGTTAAATTACAGATGACGATGAAGAAAAAACAAGAACTTAGTTCACCAACTGTAACAACAAGATCAAGAAAAACTGAGCCGTCCAGGATATAACAACAAATCAAAAACTGTTTTAAGCGTTTTTCATTCGCCTATAGCGTAACATTCATCACGGTCATCAAAGATGGGAAGTATTTACGTCCCGGTTTATCATACCTCAGGGATTATGAGCTAGCTAAGAATCATATGGTTCTAGGTCACCGAAAATCACTTGGACAAACAAATAAAAAAAAGAAAAAATGCTAAATAAGGCACCGAGCCTCATTCAAGCGTGACTTTGCATCACACAAAGTCACATAGATGGCCTTGCACCAAGCAATACCTAGATAGGGCCGTGAAACATACAAACTTGGTTGTAATGCTCACGCCCACATGGATTTACAAATGAATGGTAGTGGGAAAGTCACAATATTTTTTGGATTTTCATAAATGATAAATAAACTAACTAACTACAACATAAAAATAAGATATATAGAAGGATGGGATGCATCGCATCAAGGGTCACCATGGAATTCAAGGTTCTTCACACAAATCTAAAATCATATGGAATGACGATGATTGATTCAAATGATGCTTCAAATGTTTTGTTGGATTTCCATTTAGCATTAAGAGGTTGAAAAGAAAGCTAAATTGATTGTCATAAAATAGTAGTCAAACCCTAAGCAAAAAAAAGATGAAGAAAGAATACTTAGGTTTTGGCTACTCTCTACTAGTCTCAAACCTTATGCCTTGTAAGGGCCATAAGTGCTCAAAACTAAATGTTTTAGGTTTCGACAATCGATTGTAACACACTCTAGCAATCATCACCACAAATAATAAGGTCGAAAAGAGTACTTGTGATAACAATTACCCTACCCAACAATTCTGAATATTATTCCGACAATCAAGGGTAATACTACTCAAAATTGGGTGATTGGAGAACCACAATCTAAGAAATCCAAATGGAAAAAAGAGATATGCAATGGGCAAATTCCACCATACTCATGCCATAATCTAAATTGAAATATAAATTCCGCAAGTTAATATTCCAATTCCCACACCAAACACAGATTAAGGAAGGAAAAACCTAAACCATACATCTAGAGTGAAGAAATTAAATGAAGAGTACAAAAATCATATGAATAAACATCAATTTTATTAATTCCTCATCAAAACCATACAAAACTAAACTTGGGTTTCAAAACCCTAAAACCATGAGAGGTCATACACAAGTATATATCAATACACATCAAACAACAACATAAGCAATAAATAAGAGAGAGAAAGAAGAGGGAAAGAGAGGAGAAATCCGTGAAAGTCAAGACAAAGCTTGACACTAGCTATTGCCATAACTTCATGACTTCTCTTGCTACCCTTATGAAGCCATGGTGTAGAGATGGTGGCCTAGATACCAGAGATGTGTGTGCCTCCTCCTTGTGCAAGCTTACATGTGAAGAATGGGGGATGAGGAAGAGAAGAAGAGGTGAGAAGGGACAGATCTCCCAAATTCGGCCAAAAGGCCTAGGGTATTGAAAAATGGGTCTTAAGCTTGTGAAATGTGTGTGCAAAGGTGCTTAAATAGCCCATTGGGTTCAAGGGCTTGGGTCTTCACTTGTGAGCTTCTTTAGTCTTGAGCCTTAGACTTCTTGCTATTGGGCCAAATTGACTTGGTCGACCTGATGGTCAATAAGTTGACTTTTCGTCCTTTAGTTGGAAGTAGACTTTTTGCTCGAATTCGCCATTTCTTTCTTCTTTTCCCTTTCTTGATCATAATTTCCTACAAATGAAGAAAATAAAGTAACACCACGAAATAATACTCAAGTATTCGCTAATTTCAAGATAATAATTAGGGCTAGAAACACATGTAAATTGCGTATGAATTAAAAATCAACAAACATTTGCTTCAAGATCAAATTAATAACTCAAATGACCAATGTAATTTTCACAATTCTTCCAAGACTGTTGGTCTATTATAAGCTACCCCACTATCAATGTCATGTGAGACCATATGACTGAATTTCAACAAGTTATGGTGGTGAGTCACAATTGAAGTTCCAAACAAATCTGGTTGTGCACAAAATCAAGCTCAAAACAACTTATCAATGCTTGACCCATTGGAAGCTCTTCTTTGCCTTTGCTTTTCCTAGTTTTTTCCTTCCCAAAACACGTGAGTCCCTAGTCCCTAGTCCCTGTCCTGTGATCGACGAAATTGTTAGCCAAATAGCTCCCTCAAATATAAGGGCCAAGTTATAATGTAAGAATTATGAGTAGGGGATATCGTACCCAAGGGATTTGAAAATTCCACCTAGCTAGGGAAAACCTAGAGGATGCTAGATGAATATGTAAATGTACAAGTCATAAACAAGAGCTCACAAGTGAACCAAAGTTCATGGTGAATATATGCAAGATGGTGTAGCGGATTGATTTTTGGCTTTGGAAATGGTTTCGAATCAAATTGGCACAAAATGAAACTTGAAAGTTAGAGCTTTAGGTTGTGATAAAATGAATGGAAGTTAGAGCTTTAGGTTGTTCACTATTCACTATAGCTTCCTTGCATGTATTGATGTTCAAACTATAAGTAATGCAATCCCAAGTATCTAATTACCCTCTTAGCATCTGGATAAGATTACTAAGGCCTAACCTCCTTTGATTTTATCAATTTCCACCGGATAAGTGCGAAACTAACTACCCAAGAACAAGTTATACTATTGAATAAATATCAATTCCTTACTCCTAGATGCATAGACGTTTGAGTTTAGATAATAAAGCAAGCAAACCAATCCTAGATCTAGGTGATTTTAACTCACTACCCTCACATACACACCTAGTGTGCTATCATGCTTTCAATGTCCAAAGTTAGCTATTATCTAAACATGTTCATGTAATGACAAATGTAAAGTATTCAAATTAGCAAGATTCAATTACAAGCATTCACTTCTTGAATTAGCATGTGAAGATGATTATGGAAATTGCATAAAATAAGACTCAAACATCAATTCATTACAAGTTTGGCTAGGGTTTTCAACCCTAGCCCCAATAGAGTACTACTAACTCATAATTACATATAATAACTTCATAATCAAATTAAACACCAAAATATAATCTAGAGTAAAAAGGATAAAGTTGACTTAGTAGCGGATGGTCCCCAAGCTCACGTCTTGGTGGTGATGGGGGTGGTGGTGGTGGTGATTCCCTCTCCTTCTTGCTCTTGAAGATTTGATGATAAAAGCTTGAATTATGTATTGCATAAATATATAGGTGGAGTAGATGGAGAAAATGATGATAGAAAAGAGAATGGAGAATTGACGTGGTAGTGGTGGTGTTAATGGAGGTAGAGGATAAGAAATGGCGGTGGTGATGGAAGAGATAGAGTAGTATGGATCATGAGTTTGGATTTTGGGAGGTGAATATGGAGGTTTTGTGGAGAGATGGGCATAGAAAGGAGATGTAATAGGTGGTATGGGTCATTCTCTTGCTTGTAGGGGTATGTGATGCTAGATAGAGAGAGTGGTGTGAAATCATCACTAGAAGCAAAAGGAAGCAGTTGTAGTCTTGTAAGAAGCATGGAGGAAGAGTGTTTGAGTGATAATAGATTCCAAAATCAAGAAAAAAATGTAAGGAGGGAGTTGTGCAGATTAAGGTAGGTAATGATGGAGAAAAGATGGTGATTACACCCTAAAACATGGAAGATTTTTGGGTGATGATAATGATGGACTTTTGGGTAATAGGGAGTAAAGATGGTATAGGAAAGATGGAAGAAAAATAAGGTTGATTTGGAACCGAAAATTTTTGAAATTTGGTTAAGATAGAATGATGGTGAATGGATGTAATGGAATAGGTACAATGTTACTTCTCCTCCTTGCTCCTCCTTGAAATTAGCCGGAAAATACATGTCACCACCATGAGTGGTGGGCTGTCATTTGTGCCACCATTTATGGTGGTTCGCCAGAATTTGGAATTTAACACTTTGCTCCATGTTTGACAGTCATTCTTCCTAGCTCCAACTCTCTACTTCAAAACCCAAAATGGATGTTTTCTTCACTCTTGCAATATTCTCAAATAAATAAATAATTTAGTGAAAGCTCAAAAATAAGTTAAATTCAATATTTAAGAAAATACGTACATATATATATATATGTAAATTCTAGTTTACCAGAAACCCAATTCCCCAATTTCCTGTGGTCCAAAATGAAGAAAGTCAAATGCATGGGAAAAGAATCATGACATAAGAGGAGGCCCACGGATCCAACCCCTAGCCGCCTCCGATGGAGAGAGAGAACACGAGAGAGACATTTGACCAAGAGATAACCACCTCTTTTAGTCAAAAATCATAAACAAATAACACATCAAAAAATCATACCAAAATGTCATTTGAATATCCAATTATCTTGCTGTTCAAAAATCTTAACTTGGGCTGTTTTAGAGGTTTCTTTTTGTAATCTTCATTTTTCCATCAAAAAAAAAAAATCCAATTATCTTAACTTTGACCGATCAAAACACTCCAACCGGCATTCGTCCCCACCCATTTGTCGCCTGCATTGCTGTAAGATTTCATTTTGTTAATAATAATAATAATGATGATGATGATAAGTCGCCACACAAGACACGACATAGCAAAGAAATAATTAGAACAAGAAAAAAGAAAGACACATAAATACGTTATAGAGAACTGAAATTAGATGTGAGAAAGATTGAATCATGAAGCAGCTGTGACAACAAAGTATTCAGCAGATGGGAGTGGTAGAGTTCAGAAGAGTTGGATAGCAGGGCTACTTTACCATAGCCAGGAAGAAGACGGAGATCGAACACCACACAATCTGATTAGTGATAACACATCAGGACTCAGGACCAGGTAACATGTTCTAACTCCGACCAGTTGTGATTCATGCGACCAAACGCTGGTCATTAGCGCGCAAAATCAAGGATCCCGTAATAATAGTCATGTTTTTCTCTTCTGTTTTTTGGTCTGGTACATGTTTCAAATTTTAGCAAGAGTGGAGTCATGACTCGTTCATAGTGATAAAAAGTTTATCAAACAGGAAAGTTCATCGTAGAAAAGAATGTTCTTGACACTTTTCTTCTGAAGGTAGATAAGAAACAATTAAAGTTTCTTTGTGCACAAGAAAAAGAGAAATTCTCAAAAAAAGAAAAAGAAAAAAGATATTTAGTTTCTATGAACTTTCATGTATTAATTTGAACAAGCTAGATAAGAAAATTATTCAATAAAAGATTTTAATTTGCCTTATCTGTAATCAACAGGAAACCATGGCAGAACTTGTGGTGTCCGGCGTTGCTAAAAGCCTTGCTGACCTGCTCAAGGACGTGCTCGTGGAGGAATCTAAACCCCTGCTAAGGGTGAGGCAAAACGTTAGGGATATCCAAAAAGAATTGACGCTGATAAATTGTGTCTTGAAAGATGCCGACGAGAAGCAAGGGCAAGATAATAGCCTTCAAAATTGGGTTTCAGACATACGAGAAATCGCTTATGATGCTGAGGATGTCATTCGAACGTTTTCCATCAGACATGTAATGCGAATCTCAAAGCCAGTCAAATGGTATGCCTGGTTGAATCTCGGCCAACTTCGACACCGTTGCAAAGTTGGGTCTGAGATTAAAGCCATAAAAGCTGAAATCTCTAGGCTTCGCATATCTTCCCAAACCTATAACTTGATTTCTGTTGGACAAGGGCCATCCAGCAATGCTCTTGATGATCGGCAGCAATATTCCCATGAAAATGAGGATATTGTTGGGTTCGAAAGTAGCATAAATGAAATAGTGGATGATCTTGTGGATGATAGTCGACCTGGTTGGGTCGTGTCAATTTGGGGCATGGCAGGTATTGGAAAGACAACTCTGGCCAGGGAACTTTACCGTAATGGTCGAATTAGGCACCATTTTGATGGTTTCGGATGGGTTTGTATATCTCAACAATTTAAACCAGAAGATGCTTGGGAACAAGTTTTGTTCAATCTTGTCGCTCCATCCAAAGAGGAGAGGCAAAATATTAAAGAGCTGAGACAGAATGAGCTTGCAGAAAAGCTTTATCAGGTTCAGATAGAGAAGAAATGTTTGGTGATCCTTGATGACATTTGGAAGGCCGAGGACTGGGACAAGCTACGTCACGCTTTCCCAACTGCCGGAAAAGGGCGCAGCAGGGTATTGGTTACAACTCGTTTTAGGAATATTGTAGTTCCTGATTACAGTGGTGGTCGTCTTCCTCATGAACTAAATTTTTTGTCTGTAGAAGACGGATGGGAGTTACTTCGGAGGAAGGCATTTCCAGGGGCGAAGAATAATCCAGGTACGTACTTTACCATGTTATTCATTTTTCTTTTTTCTTTTTTTTAGCAAATGATGAGCAGGTATTTCACATTGTAGTATATTTGGGTTTAGTACAGGAATTTCCCTAGTCTTTTTCTCAAAAAAGCACCTTATAGTTTCCCAACTTCTTTTCTTCTCTGATGCGCAGATTTTACCGTTGGCGAAGTTAAGGAGAATTTAGGGAAGGAAATAGTTGAGAAATGTGATGGCTTACCATTGGCTATTGTTGTACTCGGAGGACTCTTAGCAACTAAAGAATCAGTACACGATTGGGAGAGGATGAATGAAGATGTGCCATATTTTTTACAGCAATCCGACGGTCACAATAATATACTACCAAAGGTTTTGGCTCTAAGCTATAATGAGCTGCCACACAAATTGAAACCTTGTTTCCTTTATTTGAGTCATTTCCCAGAGGATGCTGCAATACCTAAAAAGAAATTGATTCAATTATGGATTGCAGAGGGCATTGTATCACTTGAACAGGAGACAGATAAAGTGCTAGAGGATGTGGCAGAAGGCCACTTGGTATCCTTGATCAATAGGTGCATGGTTCAAGTGGCAGATTTTGGGTCTACTGGAAGAATCAAAACGTGCCGCCTCCATGATATTATGCGTGATTTTTGCTTGTTAAGAGCCGAGAAGGACAACTTTCTCAAGCTTGTTCGCTATTCAAATGGAAGTGATGCTTCTTTTTTAAGCCTGCCATCAGGTAAAACGCGTAGACTTGCTATCTACTTGCCTGAAGATGTTGATAGATTTATCTCATCACCACGCAAACAATATTCCAACCTCAGGTCACTTCTGTATTTCCATGGGAAAAGGTGTAGAGTGGAGGATTGGCACCTCATTAAAAAGATTTTGAACCTCAAAATTCTCAGAGTCCTAGATCTTGAAGGGGTTAATGGACCTTATGGACAGCTGCCAAAAGAAATTGGGGACCTCATCCAGCTGCAGTTTCTAAGTTTAAAGAAAACATATATTGGAGTTCTTCCACCATCCATTGGTAATTTGATCTTCTTGAAAACCCTAAATTTGCAGACTATTAGTAAATTTAGTAGGGATTCAACAGTACAAATTCCAAATGTGATATGGAAGATGACGAATTTGACCCATTTATATCTTCCCAAGTGGTGTGGCGACATGGTTAATGAGCTGAAGTTGTCCAATCTTCACCGCTTGCAGACACTAGTGAATTTCCCTGCAAACAAATGTGATGTAAAAGATCTTCTGAAATTGACTAAACTGAGGAAACTGGTGCTCAATGACCCAGCGCATTTCAAAAGTTTAGTAGCAATTTTCAGTCCCCCAAATGATGTCACATTAAGATGCCTTCAGTCCTTGTCCTTTAAAAGTGACACACTTGCATTCCCCGATGAGGTAGTAGATGTCAGGCCATTGCTGTCAAGCTGTTCAGCTCTTCAGAAGTTTCATGTGGAAGGACGAATAGAAAAGCTACCAGAATACCTTCACTTTCCTCAAAACATTGCCAAGTTAACTTTATGGGGTTCTGATCTTGTGGAAGATCCAATCCCAATATTGGAGAAGCTGCCTAACTTGAGAATTCTGAGCGGATGGCAAATGTTCATGGGGAAGAAAATGGTTTTCTCTGATCAAGGTTTTCCTAAACTCAGAAGTCTACTGCTTCGTGGCTTGAAGCATTTTGAGGACTGGATGATGGAGGAAGGAGCTATGCCGAGTCTTTATCGATTGGAAATCTCAAATTGCATTAAACTGAAGACAATTCCTGCTGCAGTAAGTTCTGTCAAAACTCTTCAGGAATTGGAGATATGCGGGTGCCTATTCAAGATCAAAGAAGAGGACTTTTACAAAGTCCAACATGTGCCCTCCGTTGTGATTCGGAATTGAGGTTATTTAGTGTCAAAAGTGTGATGATCCTCAGGTAACAATTATCCAAAGTTCATACATTCCCATTTTAATGTTATGCAATGTAACTTATAATATAACCCTTGTCATTCTAGAACTTTAGGTTGAATCTATACCTGTCGACAGAAATAGTTTCTTTGATTATCTTCACTACTTTTCTATTCCCTATTCCCAGAAAAGGCTACATTCCTTGCTTTATTAATGGTGACAGTGGATATCTTATGGCGTAGACGACTAAAAGCACTTTCATGTACTAACAGTGGATATATATCTTACCGGGCCGCAGGTTTTGCTGCTTTACTGGAAGGCCAACTGATAATGCAGTTACAAACCAAGTTACCACAAGATAGCTGCTACATGTAAAATATGAAACTTCATAATAGACAATGTTGAAAGAGTTGCATCACTTTGTTTGTTTTTTTATTTCAATCATACTACAGGCGTGATGGCCAAGCCTCCCTTCTTAGGGTTACAGCCATCAAAAAAAAAAAAGATTGTATGTTTTCTAATAGACAATGTGCCTTATTTTTCAGTACGTTTTTTCCGATTGGGTGTGTGTATTGAACCAGGCTCTGTCGTTATATGAAAGGAAAATTTGGTCCAGTGGCTCAAGTACTAAAAGCAACGCTTGCATGATCACTAAGGAGGGAAAGAAGAAGAAACTACCTGTAGAAAAGCTCTGCTTTAGAAATTTCAAAATCCATCACACACAGCTTCTCAGATCCATAAATAATGCCATTCAGATAATAACCATTTAAGACTTTGATGATTATATGAACACTAGAAGTCATTAAATGACTAACTGAGAAACAGAAAAAATTAAAATTGAAATGGCTTTGCAATAACCAAACACTTGATGTTGTAATCTTGCAAGAAGCATGGCCTTGGGATTCTCTCTATTGCTGACAACCATTGCTTGATCTGTGTCATCTTTAATGATTTCAACTAGCCCACAAACAGTTAAAAATAGCAGCTCTGGTTTTTCGAGATCAATCAAGAGAATAACTTATTCATATGAGTGAGACTAGTTCAAGTTTTTCACCAAGTTTAATCAATACATTTGTTTTCTACTAGTTGAACTAACTACACATTATTACAAGTTTACAACCAAGTATATTTCAGCAATGGTGAAGATGATTTACAGGTCATGCTCCTCACTGAGAGAAACCATCTCCTGCACAAGAAGAGAACCTAGCACTTATCAAGAGTGAAATTTCAAATTTCTGTCTTAAACACAGGTGACCTGACCTGTGACAGGTCACTGATCAGGCTATGAAGTCACAATTGAAAAACAAAGTATATCAAAATCAAATAAAAAAGATGAATCAAATTAGACCGCAGATCCAAACGTTAAATTCACATCAGATATACAAGGTACATATTTGATTAAAGGAAATCCGATGCAGAAATTTACAAAAGAATGGAACGTATCAATTAATCTTCATAGTCATATAAACCAAAGTGCGATATAGTGAAACGAAAATCAATCAATGGTAGGACCAAATTCAGAAACAAAAAATACCAAATTATAAGCATCACCTGAATCTAAAAAAGCTCCAAGAAAGTAATGCAGCACTTGATCCCTGAACATTGTTTTATATACTTTCAAGTATAATAATACGCACAAGCAACCTCTAAAGAAAAATGTGTGATTCAACCTTGCCTTTGTTTCCATTCTATGAATTGAACAAGTAAAATTGTCCAATATATTGGAGAGAGATGTGATTGACCATAGAAAAAGAGCTGCAGTCTTGAATTTTATGTCCACCCCAGAACTTTATATCCATGTTGATGACAGAAATCATGCCATGAAATCATATAACATGAAAAACCCTTTCCAATATGAGTTTTACTGCTCATTCCTATCATCAACGAGGATATGAAGCGCTTAAAGATTGGACAAAAAGTTGAAGAAAGCAGCTCTTGTTTTGCGATCAGACACAGATCTGTCTTATATAGTGAACATTATTTTTCAAATTCATACAAGTGAAACTAGTTCAAGTCTAACCAACACATTTCATCCAACAAGTTTGGCTCCTGCGGATTATTACACCCTTAAGTACAGTACTTTTATTTCCAGTAATGGATCAAGATGATTTGGATCACAAACCCACTCCATAAATTTCAAAACCTTCATGATTTGACATCTAATTAAAAATAATAATCAGATCCGCAAACAAGAAGAACGAAATTAAAGTTTAAACTGATTGAAACCCATCAAGTACACACCTTTCTTTGAATCCTTGAGGGATTATGGCAGCGGAGATGTGGCGCAGAAAGAGTGAGTGGAAGATTTGGTGAGATTGAGATAGGAGGAGGGTGAGACTCAAGAGAGACTGGGATCTGGGAGGCGTGCGAAGCGAGTGTGGTGATACTTATAGCCCCCATCAAGCCCTACGCCTACGGCGTGTTTTAACATTAAAAGTAACTTTTTGACTTGCGGTAACCGGAGATATTCACCATTACAGCGTCGTGAGAAATTCAACCGGCCCTTGAGGCCGGTAAGTCCTCAAATCGACCTCCGGCGATCGTTTTCAACATTTGGAACTGAAAACTAACTACATTGTTCCCTGTTATGAGAATTGACAAGGTCTCATGCAGCAGCAAATTCAAAAGCACAAAGTAAAATGTTCCAACACCCACGATCCATTATAAGGTGGAGAGCTGTCGATTATCAAAATTGAAACGCCAATTGGAATGACTTGGTGTTCATGAAACAAAGTGTCACCATTGTGTCACAAAAGCCCATCACAATATTGAATCAGTGTTCTGAATGGCTAACTCCAGATTCCAAGCAATTCCAAACAAATAATCACTGTTCCACAAATTTACTTCAAAAAGTTCGAATGTACTGCTTGAATATCATCTCTAATTTTTTGTTTTTGTTTTTTCTGAGAAAAAATATAGCAACTCCAATTGTTCAAAAAATACAACGTGGAAAATAAACAGAATTTGTTAATACAATGTGCGAACATGAATGCACACAAACCCAATCGCATGGCTTGAATTGAAGTTGTCAAGTTTGAGCCAAGAAACAACAGCTAGAACCACAGAAATCAAAAGGGAGGGGTCAATAGGGTGAACAAAACCATAGGTTGTTCGAGCCATTCATCCTCAAACCAGTAATTTATATAGAGTAAGACAGCAAGTAATAAAGCTAATAGATAGACAACCAAATCCAGTAATCCAACAGGGCTACTTAATCCATGTTCAACAATTCAACATCTGGCCGAGAAGCTACAACAAACATGACATTGCATCACACTAAGACTATATCCAAACCACAACACAATACCAGCGCGCAAGGGAGCATACCATAAATTGGGATCTATGTTGTTAAGAAACAATAGAAATTATGCTGCTGTTTGTCATAGCAATACCCATTAAAAACTTCAGGTAGACAACAGGGCTGTTTAAATGTGGACTTCAAAACATGGATTTGTATTTGACAACAAAAAAAATATTTTATCAAGAAAAACCACAAATCTTGAAAATAGACTTAAAGGAGCAATTTTTTCCTTCTAAATTCAAATGGTGACACATAACCAGATTAGTCTAAACCTCACTACCAAAATTCCAAAGCTGAAAAATTGACAAATGAACAGAACACCCTAAACAACAACATAACCAAAAGCCAATTTGGAGCCCTAAAGGTTCATCAATTAACAGCAATCACCAACACATCTAAAAGAAAGCAAATTCTATTTACCAGTCAAAAACAACCAGCTTAGCTGCCTAATTTGTCTCCACCCAAAAACCAGCAACAACAACATGCGAGTACACTGGGACATACACAGACTTGCAAAGATTTCAGCATTTCCAAGTAGTAAATAAATTCAACAAACATACGGCAAGAAACAAATGAATCAATCAGAAACAGATATAGCCGAGAAATAATGATATAGAAGTAATGACAGCAAATTGAGAGTGATTCTAAATATTCCCAGAACAAAACAACAGTTAACAAAACCCGATAAGCTAGAACCCTCATACTACACAGTCGAAACACGAAAAGGAAAGCAGTAGAGACCATCCTAGGTGTTGGTTGCCCTAGTGTAGATCTGCTGGCTTGCGTGAGCAGAGACCATCCTGATGGATCCCCTAGCCATCAAGTCCTTGATTGCCCTCCTGGCCAGAGAGCCGTTGATCCTGAGACGATCGGAGAGAATGGACGGTGTGATCAGCTTGAACTTGGGGGCCTCAGACAGCAGCTTATCGTAGGTGGCCTGGTCGAACAGCACCATGTTGTTGACCTTCTCCTTCTGCTTTCCTTTGCTCCATTTCTTCTTCTTCTGCTTCCCTCCGCCGGACTTGGCCGGCTTCGACGACGGCGGCGGTGCCTTTTCCTTCTTAGGAGCCTGAAATTCAAACCAGGGTTAGTATCGGATACATGAGTAGATTCAAGATTTTGGGGAAGGAGACGGAACGAACCATTGGATTGGATTGGATTTCTTGTGCGAGTTTGAGAAGGAGGGGCTTTTGGAGGCAGCGAGTGACTGAGCCGAGAGTTGGAAAGGTTGAGAGTATTTATATCTAGGGTTTCGTCGTCTTGGGAGTCTTTGGGCCGTTTTATAATTTATTGTGCTCTCAATTTTGAGCTGGATCGGTCACTCTCTTGGTACATGCATGACCCAAAAGCCCAAAGCTCAACTATGTGAGGTAAGCCTAGAATATAATGCTGTTTTTTTTTTCTTTTTAAATAAAATTGATCAGCTATTCGCCAATAATTTTCGGCAAAGTGATTTTGTTTCGAGTAAGTTAATCTCCGATAATACTCTAGTTGTTACAGAGGTAGCTGATTTTGTGTATAAGCTTCGAAAACAAGAAGAATGTTTTTTCTCTCTCAAACTTGACATGAGCAAAGCTTAGATGTAAGTTTCTTGCAGGCTATGTTACTAAAACTGGGTTTTGATGTTCAGTGGGTTAAAATAGTTATGTCTTGCTTGCGTGAGTAATGCATTCAATCTTGCTCGATGATGAAAACAAAAAGGGACTAGTTTAGCTTTTCTAGTGAGAGAAATTCTCACTTCTCTCTAAACAAACCCACCGTTTAAGTTTTACTCCTCCTCCTCCTCCCCCCCTTTTCTTGCCAGATCTAGATCATTCTGATCTGGATCTTTGGCTTGAAAGTCGGGGGAGGTACTGATAATCAATTTTCCCTCTTCGTGAGGCTTTATGTATCTATGCTCGGCTTTTTAATTTCTGTTTTCTTTCTGTCTGTTGTCCTGGGCGATTTTACTCAGAGTTTGTCTCCGTTTTGGCCCTGTTTGGTTCTTGTTGTTCCCAATCTTCCTTTTTCCAGTTTATTCAGTCTTCATCCTCTTCCCCTCATTCATCTTTCTTCTGCCAAGATTGGTTCTCTCGCTCTTCGGAGCTTTCAAAGTGGGGTTTACCTACTATCGCACTGGGTGATGCTACGAGATCCTGTGTACCCTGTGGTGCCTGTTTCTTTGATCCCTTACCGGATCTCACCCGATCCTTCCATCCGGTTGTTTATCTGGTTACTTTGTTCTTGGCAGATTTGGTTTGATGTGGTGGAGATGGTGTTGGCTTTGATCCTTGGAAATCTGATGGCTTGGTGCATCGAATTCTGCATGGGTCACACTCCTGCGCATTCGACATGGTTGGATTTGGTTGCTGACTTCTTTGCCTTGGCTCGGTTGCTTCTTGTCGGTGGTTGCAATTAGTTGGTGGCTGTTGTTTGTTTGTTTTGTTCTTAGTTTGGGCTTTTTTGAGCCTTGTTGTTGGTTGTTGCTTCCTTTGGGAGGCTGTTGTCTCACTGTAATATTTTTGTGTTTCAATAACACCTCTTGATGTTTAATTGCCAAAAAAAAAAAATCTTGCTCAATGATGAACCTGTAGGGAATATTTCTCCGATAAGAGGCAATAGACATGGAGATCTCTTATCTCCTTAGTTGTTTAATGTTTATTCAGAATCATTATCTGCAATGATTTCTAATGCATTTGATAATCAATTACCGAAAGGTTTAATAATGTGTCAGGTAGCTTCCACTTTACATCATCTCTTCATTGTAGACAATAGCTTCCTTTTTGATAGTGCCACAGCAGGGAAATGCTTTCAATTTAGAGCCATTCTAAACGTCTATGAGAAAGCCTCTAGTCAGTGTAAGAATCAAATGTGGACTTGCCACAAATTATCATAATGTATATGATGATTAGCTTGATATCAATCCTAGTTTAACATGGATACAAACTGTAAATCGATACTAGTAACTTAATGAAGCAGTGTATCAATTCATTAAGGATAGTAACTCATTGCTTAGTCTACAAGAAAGGCTACAAGATTGTGATACATTAGGATTCTAATTAGGAGACTTGTCCCTTAAGAATTACCTTAATGGAAGGAATATAAGTGTTAACTATATATCCTATATAAATAGATGAACTTGGTCCTTGTGACTACCACGTTTTTGCATATTGTCTGTCCATTGAGAAGCAAGTTGGTAAGTAACAGAAGGCCATCTTCAAGTGATCATTGTTGTGCAGCTGCAGAGATGGAATCCATGCTAGTAATTGTTGAAGGTAAGTCTTGATTCTTGTGTGATTGTAGTCGAGCTTGTATGCATATGATTGTGAGCATGAATATATGGTTTTAACAATTTGTATCAGAGCATAGGCTCACAAACATGAATTCAGTTTTTGCTTGACATGAAAATCGTTTTAACGTTTTGCAAACAAACGAACAAACAAAACAAACCAAAAAAAATATTTTGCTTTACGGGTTGTTAACAAGCTCTAGGCCTAGTCACAGCAAGCGTATGCTTCACGACCAAAACCTCAAGAACAAGTGACCGTTGTATTACAACGGTTAGTTTTGACCAAGAACGAGGTTTGGGACTGGATTCAGAAACGCGCGAGATGTTTTCATCTCGAGAGGGGATACAAAACCCCGATTGATGTGAATCAAGAAGCCAATGGAGTTGATTGCTGCATTTAAATATCAAGTTCATGCTTCCGCTGAGAATTTTAGCAGCAAATTGGGGAAAAAGCAAAATCAGGTTTTTCTATGAAAATTGGTTTCGATTTGTAGCATAATTGTTAAGTTTTTGATTGTGCTCAAGCACCCTAGTTGCATTCCCGGCGTATGTTAGGCTAGAGTAGATGGTGACCGGATGAAATTTACAATTTCTTGATTGTTCTGTGGTTTCTTGGAATCGAAACAACTTTGGTCGTGAATATGCATGATGAATTGATTGCTTATATGGTATTGTATCTGTGATTGTGTGACAACGTATGAAGAATAAGAATCTCCCAAAAGCTTTACACATTATAGAAATTGACAGATGCAAGAGCTTAATTTTCTTATAAAGACAATATGGTCTAGGTAGAATATAAAGTTAAAGGCTCATGAGTTTTGTGGTTTTCTGTTGGCATAAGTGAACATGGTGCATAAAGCATCCTTCATTGATGTTGGCAGAAAGCATATAGAATAACAAAACTGAAATTGTGTCTTGTGTTTTAAGACTATACTTTAGTTTATCTTCCAAAGAAGTGGTCAAGTATGGTCTTAGAATGCAAGACAGCAGTATGCATGCTTAATGAAAATATATTTGGATACTTGGAAATTTTTCTTCTGTCTAAAGATGTGGATGAATCTCCTTGGATAACATATTTTGATTAAGCATGGCATATTGATAAAGAACTCCAGGGTATTAGACTTCTGCTCAAAAGTGATGCTTAATATTGTTTTATGTGTGGACTGACATGAATGCAAGTATGGATTGATTAAGTTTTTTGTATGATGTTGTATTGGACTGTTCTTGTTTTGGTTGCTTAAGTTCATAAAAGATATAGAAAACTTAAAGTAACTTCTTTACAAATTGAGAACTCACATGAATTTTGTTTTGCTCCTTAGGTAACTCTTACATGAACTTGAACAGTGTCTTGATGCTAACTGGAACCAACTATAGAGCTTGGCTAGACTCTGTAGAAAATTATATGGGAATGCATGAGAACATAGACTATTGCTTTACTGAGGATAAGCCTGCAAAGTTGAATGATAAAAGTACTAAGAAAGAAACTGATCTTTACAAGAAGTGGCATAGATCCAATAGAATGGCTAAGAACCTCATTCGTACTTCTATGTCTAAGACTGTCAGCAGAAGTATAGAAGAGCCTAAGCTAGCATCATATTTTTTGGAACCTATAGCTGCTAAGTTTAAAGAAAGTGAAAAAGCAGAAGCAGCTAGGTTAACCAAGAAGTTTCATGACTTAAAGTACACGGGTTCAGGGGGAGTTAGAGAGCATATTATGAAGATGATCCATATAAATGGCAGACTTAGGTAGGGGTCGTCAACGGGCCGGGCCGGGCCCGGCCCGGCCCATTCATAGCGGGCTTGGGCCGGGCCGGGCCTTGCTATATTTTTAAATAATTACGGGCCTGGCTGGGCCGGGCTTTATTAAAAATCAAAGGATCCAAGCCCGTCCATATAAAGCGGGCCTTGTGGGCTTTTTCGGGCCGGGCCGGGCTTAGCCTTGCGGGCTTTTTTGGGCCGGGCCTTGCGGGCTTTATTTATAAATAAATATTTAAAGACACAAGTTTTTTTTTTTTAATCAAGCTTTAGAAATTCAATGGATAATGATCAAATACAACCAAAAATAACAATCTATATAACTATATTGTACCAAAAAAAATCTATATTTATATATAGATACTAATTTGTTGATAAATAAATTTTTAAAGACACTAATTTTTTATAAATCTATATTTATATGTCATACACTCCAAAGAGCTACATATAGCAATTCAAAGAAAATGAGAAACCGACCGTTGGATGAGTTTATTACAATAAATTATGAGTGTGGTAAAAAATTTAGCCAATTTCACCATATTTTTGAAACCGATCGGATTGGTCAACCGTAGTCACTTATATGTTTTATTGGTTGACCGATGGCGTGGCAACCGCGAAACGTGCTTATTTTTTCACATCACGTTTGTATATATTCCATCGATGGATGTGCGTGGACAAAGATAAACAAAATTTAATTTTAATTACAAACACATTGGACTATACTAATTTTATTCCTAAAGTTATATGACTTATACATTGCATTTAAATTGTTTAAGTTCATTCTAAAGCAACCATGAAGTGGAAAATGAATTCGGAGAAACCAACCGCTTGATGGAGAGATTGTAATGTTTTATGGTGGTTGTAGAAAATCCAGCCAATTTGGTTCACATTTCGAATTCGATCAACTAGGTCAAACGTAGTTACTCTTATAAACCTATATATATACATCATACACTCCAAAGAGGAACCCCTATCAATTCAAAGAAAATGGAAAAACCGACCGTTGGATGAGTTTATTACAATAAATTATGAGTGTGGTAAACAATTTAGCCAATTTCACCATATTTTCGAATCCGATCGGATTGGTCAACCGTAGTCACTTATATGTTTTATTGGTTGACCGATGCCGTGACAACCGCGAAACGTGCTTATTTTTTCACATCACGTTTGTATATATTCCATCAATGGATGTGCGTGGACATAAGATAAAAAAAATTAATTTTAATTACAAACACATTGGTCTATATCAATTTTATTCCTAAAGTTGTATGACTTACACATTGCATTTAAATTGTTTAGGTTCATTCTAAAGCAACCATGAAGTAGAAAATGAATTCGGAGAAACCAACCGCTCGATGGAGAGATTGTAATGTTTTATGGTGATTGTAGAAAATCCAGCCAATTTGGTTATCGTTTCGAATTCGATCAACTAGATCAAACGTAGTTACTCATATAAATCTATTTTTATATATCATACACTCCAAAGAGCAACCCCTATCAATTCAAAGAAAATGGAAAAACCGACCGTTGGATGAGTTTATTACAATAAATTATGAGTGTGGTAAAAAATTTAGCCAATTTCACCATATTTTCAAATCCGATCGGATTAGTCTACCGATATGTAGAATATATATATGCACATATTTTATATAGAATTATAATAGTATAAGAACTTCCACACACACACACACACACACACACACACACACACACACACACATATATATATATATGTACATACATGTACATTTGCAAATATAATTAGCTATAATGGGCCACGCTCATTGTACCGCCAAAGGTACTAATTCCAACTAAAGGAATGACACGCAGACACACCGCTAGGCAAGCTACAGCCTCAGCGTCGGACCACCTCCAGATCACCGTCGACGCGCCGCCACGCGCTACGCCAAGATGGCATCAGAAGCTTCTGAAACTGGGAACTGAAGCATATCAGTCCCACATCGAAAACAAAGAGAAGATCAACCTCTTCCTCACCTATAAAAGGTTCTCTCCTCTCTCCTCATTAAGGACGCATTCAATACTTATCTACTGTTACTTTGTCAACACAAATACATTGACTAACTTAGGCATCGGAGAGCAGAAGACTGCCCGGTGCGGTCTCCCTCTGACGTCCGTTGTATTTCACTTGACAGGTAACGGGAGCTTCGAGAACAACACAAGTACCGATCCGCCCATCGGATCAATGTTAGCTAGGGTCCAGCTACCGCTGGACTTTCAGATATCAACAATATATCTCTATATATATATATATATATATCTCTCTCTCTCTCTCTCTCTACACACACACATATATATTAATATATATATATATATATGTGTCTATATATATATAAACACGCACATATATATTAGTATATATATGTATATATATATATATATATCTATATATATATATATCTCTATATCTCTCTCTCTATATATATATATATATAAACACACACACACACACACATATATATATCTATATATATATATATATATATATATATATAAACACACACACACATATGATATATTGATATATATATATATATATCTATATGACTATATATATATATATCTATATAAACAGACACACAAATATATATCTATATGTGTCTATATATATATATATATTTATAAACACACGCACACACATATAGATATATCTATATATATACCACACACACACACACACACATATATATATATAAAATATTTTGCGGGCTTTTACGGGCCGGGCCGGGTTTTTGCGGGCTTTTTTGCGGGCCTCCATCGGCCCACCAAGGCGGGCTTTTGTTGGTTTTTTGACGGGCCGGGCCGGGTCAAAAGCCCTGTGGGCTGGCGGGCCTCCATCGGCCCACTTGTTCTGCTGGCTTTTTGATGAGGCCTAAACTCAGGGAACTCTTGATGGGAGTTAGGGATGAGCAGGTAGTTCATTATGCACTGCATTCCCCACCTAATAGTTTTAGTCATCTTAGAACCAGTTACAATTCTCAAAAAGGAAACTGGACTCTAGATGAACTCATATCTATCTGTGTGGATGAGGAAGCTAGGATCAAGGAAGAAAAGGAACCTGCTACAGCCATAAATCTCATAGAGAAGCCTAAGAAGAAAAAGCCCCAGAACAAGCTCAAGCCTACCAAAGCCATAACTAAGAGTTCAACAGCTGCAGTGGCCAAGGAAAACAAGCCATTTAGGTTCAAGTGCTACTTTTGCAAAAGAGTAGGACACATGAAAAAGGACTGCATTGGCTACAAGAACTGGTTAGCCAAAAAGGGTAAGATTTTTTCTAATACTGTTTTTTCCTTAGAAACTAATCTTATAAATGTTGAACCACAATTTTGGTGGATAGATTCAGGCTCACCTATTCATATTACTAATTCTTTGCAGGGATTCATAAGGAGGAGAATCCCAAAAAGTGATGAAGTGAACCTGTGTGTGGGAAATGGCATGAGAGTGGCAGTCAAGGCTATTGGCACCTTAAAGCTCGATCTAGGATTAGGAAAATTGTTAGTTTTGGACAATGTTTTTTATGTATCTTCCATGAGAAGGAATTTGGTTTCAGTTTCTCTTTTAGTCAAATTTGGTTGTAGACTTGTTATTGATAGTAATGGAATTCTTATTTCTAAAAAAATTCTGTTCAAATTGGTTCTGGTGTTATTATAAATGATTATTTACGGTTAAATTGTTCAATGGCTCAACGAGAAATTTTACTTGTTGAAAATAACATAAACAATACTAGCACTTTAATAGGTGTTAAAAGAACCAAACTAAATGAAAAGTCTGCATAATTTATGGCATAGAAGACTTGGCCATGTGTCTAAAGAGAGACTGAAAATTTTGGTGAAAAACAAAATCCTAAATGAACTCGATTTTTCTGATCTAACAGACTGTGTGGAACGCTTTAAGGGAAAAATAACCAATACAAGAAAGAAGACTGCATATAGAAGCCAGAATTTACTACAACTCATACACATTGATATATGTGGTCCATTTAGGCATCAAACTATCTATGGGAATGTGTATTTTATCAAATTCATTGATGATTTTTCTAGATACAGTTATGTTTATCTACTTTCAGAAAATGAAAGTTTGAGGTAGAAAATCAACTAGAAAATAAAATCAAAACAGTGAGATCAGATAGAGGTGGTGAGTTCTATGGCAAGTACACTGAATCCAGCCAACAAAAGGGTCCATTTGCCCTGTTTTTGCAAGACAATGGAATTAAAGCTCAGTATACAACACCCTATAATCCACAACAGAATGGTGTTGCAGAGAGAAAGAATAGGACTCTTTTGAACATGGTTAGATGCTATTTTATAGGTTATCCAGATAAATCTAAAGGCTACAAGTTATATTCTGCTCACCATTCACCTAGGATTTTTGAAACTCATCAAGTAAAATTCCTAAGTGAAAAAGTTCACAATACAAACTTTGATGATTTAACCTCAGATTTTGAGGAAATTGTAGGGGCGGGCGTTTTCAACCGAGAGTCCGAGAAACCAGCTCAATCCAGACCTAAACTGACCATTCGGGTCAGTTTTCAAAGCTGATTTCCTCGGGTCGGGCTAAACCGAACCAATTAAAGTGTCATTCACTTCGGTCTCGGTTTCCGTGTTTGTAGAACCGATCCGGACCTATATTTGGTACATGTTTGCATTTCTACATTCCTACTTGTTTAGTTTCGATAGGTTTATGTTTAGTTTCTGCAATTCTGCATTTGTAGTTTGCAGTTTTGCTTAGCTTATGCATTTCTGCATTTATACTTTACAGTTTTGCTTTCAATTCTGCATTTCTGCATTTTTATGTTTACAGTTTTGTTTTGTTTCTGCATTTCTGCATTTGTAGTTTACTGCTTTACTACTTTAGTTTGCAATTAGTAGTCTTTGAATATGCAATTCTGCAGTTTGCAGCTTCAGTGAATCTGCAATTCTGCAGTTTGCACAGTTCTGGAAAAATAGTTTTCTTGGCCCGAAACACCGGACCGATTCTGTTCAGGTCAGTTTCTCATCGGTTTCAACCTGCTCAACACACCGATTTGGACCGATCCGCCAGTGTCGGTTTCGGACTCGGTTTTCAGCTTTTTCTGACCGAACCCAGCCCTAGGAAATTGTGTCAAATGAGAATATAAATGTAGCATTACCTTTAGAACAAGAACCATTAGCAACTGAAACTGTTACAGAAAATCAAGATGCATAAGATCAAGTGCCTGATCAAGAAATGTATCTTGATGATCATCAAGCTGAACCAAAAATTTTACCTGAACCAATCCCTGATGTAGAACCTCAAAATCCACAAATAGCTCAATCAAATCCTGAAAATCCTCAGCCTAGAAGATCACAGAGAGCAAAAAAATCAAATTATTGGGGGGGGGGGTGGGGGGGAAGAGAGTGACTACATTGTTTATCTGCAAGAAGCAGAAATTGAAATGGACTGTGCAGAGGACAATGATCCAACTACATTTAATCAGGCCATTGAAAGTAGTGAATCTCATCAATGGCAGCTAGCAATGGAAGCAGAAATTGATTCCACGAGCCAAAGTGCAGTTTGGGAATTAGTTGAACCTGACCCCAAACAGAAGCCTATAGGTTGTAAATAGGTTTTCAAAACCAAAAGAGATGTAAATGGCAATGTAGAGATACACAAGGCAAGGTTAGTTGCCAAAGGTTTTACACAGAAGGAGGGTATTGACTTTATTGAGACTTTTTCTCCAGTTTCTACAAAAGAGTCATTTAGGATAATCATGGCTTTAGTGGCCCATTTTGATATGGAGCTGCACCAGATGGATGTTAAAACAACTTTTTTGAATGGTGAAGTAGATGAAGTAATTTATATGAGGCAATCAGAAGGGTTTGTACAAGCTGGAAGTGAAAACTTAGTGTGCAAGTTAAGAAAATCAATTTATGGCCTAAAACAAGCTTCTAGACAGTGGTATAAGAAATTTGACTCAGTGATTTCTACTTTTTGATTTACAGAAAACCTTGTTGATGAATGTGTTTATTTGAAGATAGTTGGGAACAATTTTATTTTCCTAGTTCTCTATGTGGATGATATACTCTTGGCTAGCAGTAACCTTAAATTACTCAAAGATACCAAGAGCTTTCTGTCAAAGAATTTTGACATGAAAGACTTAGGAGAAGCATCTTATGTACTAGGTATTGAGATAGGGCACAGAGACTACTTGGTTTGTCTCAACAAAATTATGTTACCAAAATTTTAAAGAGATTTGGTATGAAAAAGTGTGCAGCTGGAGAAGTTCCCATATCCAAAGGAGATAAACTGACCAAGAAGCAAAGTTCCAAAAGTGATATTGAAAAACAGAATATGGAGTCAAAACCTTATTCTAGACTTGTAGGAAGTCTCATGTATGCACAAGTCTGCACTAGGCCAGACTTGTCTTTTGCAGTAGGGATTTTATCAAGGTTTCAATCTAATCCAGGCCATGGGCATTAGGTAGCTGGGAAGAAAGTGTTGAGATACCTGTAGAGAACCAAGAATTACATGCTAGTGTATAGGCAAGTGGAGGATCTGATACTTGTTGGATTTTCAGATTTTGATTTTGTAGGAAATTATCCAGACTCCAAGAAGTCGACTTGTGGATATGTGTTCGTGCTTGCAGGAAGTGCTATTGCTTGGAAGACCATGAAACAAACACTTATTTCAACTTCCACCATGAAAGCTGAATTTATTGCAGTGTATGAGACTGTGTGTGAAGGACTTTGGATCAGGAATTTTTTAATGCAGACCAAAGTGTTAAGTCACATTGTGGCAGACACACTTGTGATTTATTGTGATAATGAAGCAGCTATTTTCTTTAGCAAGAATAGTAAAAGATCAATAATTCTAAACACATTGATTTAAAGTATTACAGTGTTAGAGAAAGGATAAAGCATGGTGAGATAACTGTTTTGAGTATTGACACAAATTCACAGCTAGCAGATCCTTTCACCAAGGCATTGTCAGTGGCTGCATTCCAGAAACATACAGCAAGCATTAGAGTTTTGGCTAGCTTAGATGTTTAAATTCAGAGAGAGTTAGTCCAGTTGGAGCATTTTTAAATTCTGAAGTTTTTTGAGTTCTTGTGTTTTCAGTTGTGATCTTTTAGTTTTGTTTATCACAGCTTATTTGTAATGACAGTTTAAAGTTATCAATGAAATTTTGAGGTATTTCCAAATATGGTTTTGCTGCAGCTTCATTATTTTATTTTGAAAATTATCATCTTGTTTTTGAATATCATACTTGCTATCAGATGGCTTAAATCATGTATAGCATGATGTTAAGGTTCAAGCAATAATTTTAAGCCAACAGTGTTCAATAAATTTGCTTGAGTTTCTAGTTTAAGAAAATAAAGTAGGACCTAGTATATGCCTTCTTGTTGATACACATTAGCATATATCGTATCACTTCTGGATTGACATATGTAGATTGCAAGAGGTTGTGTTTGTGGTTTTGAAACTCTACATTTTTGTTAAAATGTATACTGTTTCTTGCTCTGCATAAGTAACTGTGATCTGACCATGTTGGAATGAATTTATGATTCAAGTTTGTTAGCTGGCGCGTACTTTGGTAAGTTAAATTAGTTTTGATATTATCTTGTGCAAATCATCAAGTATAATATGTGTCAGTCCAAGGGGAAGATTGTAAGAATCAAATATGGACTTGTCACAAATTATCATAATGTATATGATGATTAGCTTAATATCAATCCTAGTTTAACATGGATACAAACTGTAAATCGATACTAGTAACTTAATGAAGCAGTGTATCAATTCATTAAGGATAGTAACTCATTGCTTAGTCTACAAGAAAGGCTACAAGATTGTGATACATTAGGATTCTAATTAGGAGACTTGTCCCTTAAGAATTACCTTAATGGAAGGAATATAAGTGTTAACTATATATCCTATATAAATAGATGAACTTGGTCCTTGTGACTACCACGTTTTTGCATATTGTCTGTCCATTGAGAAGCAAGTTGGTAAGTAACAGAAGGCCATCTTCAAGTGATCATTGTTGTGCAGCTGCAGAGATGGAATCCATGCTAGTAATTGTTGAAGGTAAGTCTTGATTCTTGTGTGATTGTTGTCGAGCTTGTATGCATATGATTGTGAGCATGAATATGATTTTTTACAGTCAGAAGATAAATTATCAAAAAGGAAGTGTAGGTTTCGGCTGCAATGTGAATCCCCTTTTGCAAACACATTTGGCGTTGATTCCGGAAGTTAATTGTGTTCGGAAGCATGAACGACAATTGAGATTACCCCTACACATTGGTAAGTCCAAGACTGCAATCTTTTAATACATAAAAGATAAGTTGACAAACAAGCTGATCAATTATTGGAAGTCCAAAATCTTGAGGTTAGCAGGGAAAGAGATTCTTATAAAAGTGTTTGCTCAAATCATGCCTCTTTATACAAAGAATTGTTACTTGCTTCCCAACGGATCAAGTGATGATCTTCATCAGGTTTATGCTCAATTTTTGGGGGGATATAGAGGAAAATAAGAAAACTTATTGGATATCATGGGACAAGATGTGCCTAACTACGAAAGAAGGTGGTATGGTATAGGATTCAAAAATTTATACCTCTACAATCTAGCAATGCTTGCTAAACAATGCTAACCACAAATGTAAGGACGGATTCGACCTCACTGATCACACAGAGGCAAAGCGAAGCAACTTGAACCAAGACGAACAAACTCGATTATGACCCAAGACCAAACAAACTCGATCAAGACTGACAAATAAGAAGAGACCTCAGACATGCGCCTAAATCCATCAACCTGTAAAAAGATTGTTGAGCCAACCTATGTGTTAGGTGCCCGCGTGAATGATGTGGCTTTGTTGCGCATATACAAAGGTATTTTAAAATTTAAATACTCATATGTGAAAGTTCAGGAAAAGCCGGTGAGCTGTGAGTCATGTAACCTGTTAGTAAATTATAATTCCAACATTGTAAATGTCATGGTTCGATTCTCATTGACATATATAATGGTGAGGTGGACTAAGTTTCTTATTATTATTTTTTTTTAAAATTATATTTAAGGGGGGAAAAAAAATAGGCATCCCAATAAATTAATAAATTTTTGATCCCTTGATAATAATTCCTAGTCCTACTGGGAGAGGGATGTCAAGCTCTGTATAAATAGGCATGTTCAATTACATGATTAGCAGCGGGTGTTGATTATAACTGCCCACCTCAGACAATGATGACTGATGTTTCATCCTCATTATCCTTCAAAAGAAGGAGGCTCCCCTCCAATCTCGATCGTATAGAAGCTCACATTTTTGAAGCTTCGGCATTTTCTTCAAACTATCAGGAGGCTGAGGACGATGAAATTTTTGAATTCACCGCAGAGGATTATTATCGGGTTTTGAATTCCCGGAAGATGAGAGGGGCAGAAGAACAGGTGGCTTGCAGGTCAAGGATCACGAAGGTAGTGAATAGGGTTCGATGTCCTGATGATGAGACATTGTTAGAGTCCAGTTTTCATCCATCGGAAAAGATTCAGAGCTTGCTTGATCTTCTCAACAAAGTGGTCGCTCGCCCGTTCCAGATCTATACTACTCCTCCTAATTAAGAAGCTGATAAGAGACATGGCACAGGATTTTTACTCTGCTGGGTTTGTTCCTGGTGCCATTGTTTATTTATCATACCAGTAATCAACAGAGCCGCATCTAAATTGCTACACAAGATTTGACGACCTTGTTCTTTGAGGAGATCGAGAAAGAACAATGCAAGTTTATATTAACATACTGTGTGACCTCAACATTATTGACAATATGTTTGTGTCTTTCTGATGTTTTAGATTATCAATTAATGTGCAGGTCTCGAAAACAAATTTTTTTTTTTTTTTCTCTTCTTCAACATACTATAATAATAACTTCACCAAGTTTTAAACCCTATATTCTGGACCTGTTCAGCTCCAGCAAATAGAATCGTATCTAACATAATCAAGGAACGTGTACAAAAGTTAATAATTTTAAAAGAAGAGCAGTTTAGGTGTTCCATCAACTAAAAAGAGAACTAGTTTTCTAAGAACAAGTAATTAGTTAATCAAATATCTGTAGCTTTGATCAAGTACGCAGCAACCTTATCTCTTCTCAAAAAGCCTTTCCAGGAACCTTTACAGGCAAGAAAGAAGAGAGAAGCACTAACCACAAACGAAGCTTGTACCTGAATCAACTCGAGGATTCCAAAGAAAAGAACAATTTCCATTGCTTTGCAGGAGCAGGATTGGGCATTAATAATTAGATTCTGAAGGCTTTTGTCTCTCTCCTCTCTAGTCACTCACACACACACACAATTAAATAATTCCAAATTGCATAAAGAAAATGGAGCCCAGATATCAAAACCCGTTTCAATTGAAAGTGGCAGCCCAATGATAAATAAAATTTGTCTGCCTAGTGGTCACACAGATTGATTATGTATTAGTATCATATAACTATAGGATATTTATATTAAATGTTAATAACTCACCTAAACCCATTAAGGTGGGCAGTGGCCAGTGGGTTGAACTGCTTTCGATCCGTTGGTTTATTCAATTCGGTAAAATTGAATTAAATACGTTCTTATATCATCAATTTAGAATAGTACGTTTTCTGCCTAATCAATAAAGATGAATAATAGCAATGTTTCTTACGATACAAAACAAAACCCTAGCTCTCTCTCTCTCCCATAGCTGTCCAGGTCTTCTCCTCTTCTTCTAGTGTCGCTCGTCCGGCGGCGGCCCAGCGTCGGTGTCAACCTTTGTTGCGCTGATGCTATAGAGCTGCTGCCGGACGGGTGGTGTTTTGGGCTTGCCTTCGGACCTGGAATGGGTTTGCTTGGAGGCGGATCAATGGTGGTGGTCAATCTGTGTCTGGTCTCCCTGCAAAGCTTGAGGCGGTATGGTCATGATCGTTTTCATGGGTCGGCGCTAGGTGGCGTGGGATGGTTCTCACCAGACGGCAGCGGCTGTGTGTTGGCGTAGGGTGGTTACCAGATGGCGGCGGCTGTGTTTGGTACTACGGAGGCGGCGGATCGGGGTGCTGTTTCTGGGAGGATTGTTGTGGCAAGCCCTCTGAAGATGGTGTCGAGGTTCGTCTGGCTCTGATGGTATCCGGTCTGTGCGACGGCGGCGGCGGTCGTTGGGTCTGATGATGCTGCACAGCGAAGCAGGGCTGGGCTAGGCTGGGCCAGACTTTGGTTTGCGTCTGGGTTGGGCCTCTCTTGGGCTCTTGGGCGGCTGCTCTTAATTAATGTTGCTTGTTTTTTATTTGTCAATAAACCCCTTGTTCTATAAGGGATTGTTTTAGTGGGCTTCAGCCCGATCTAGGCTTTTTTAGTTCTTGAGTCGTCAGTTAGGTGACAAACCTCGATCATTTTTAGCTCGATTGGGTTTGTCTTGTCTATGCTCGTTGAAGCTCCTCTAGGAGCCTTTGTAGAAGTACTTGATTTCAACGTACCACAATTGCGTGCTCGGCGTTTGGAGTCAGGTAGATTAGATTGCCTACGAGGCGAGGTGTTTTTTGCTAGCATAGACTACTCTACGCTATCAATGTGTATACAGAGTAGTCTTTAGTACTATTCTAACCCATGATTCAGGGTCATATTATTGCTATGAACTCTTTATATCAAAAAAAAAATAAAGATGAATAATAATAAGACATTTGACATTTGACATTAGCTCAAGTGTCTCTCTTTCATTAAGTCTTCTCGATTCGGAAACCTAAACTTAGGTTTCGTGAGTAGTGCGGCGGCGTCCCTTGGCACCGATCTGCAGCAGGGCACTCCAGCGTCGTTTTCCAAACAAAGGAGAACGAGACTTCGATCTCGGGTTGAGTTGTGGTCGAGTTCGGTTTTGGTTCTTTCGGGCTGAGTTGTGGTCGACGGCCGTAGTTGGCATCAGGCTTGCGGGGGAGGCTCTTCCTGCATAATCGGTTTTCCACTCGGAGTGAATTGGCGCTGATCTCTGGGCAGCAGGCGTCTGGCTTCGAACTTTGAAGCGGGTCGTCCGGCTTCGGACTTTGACGAGGGTCGTGTTTTAGGGGCGACGTATCTTTAACCGGCTTAGACCAAAGGCAAGGTCTTTTCCAACTCTCATGGGGGAGGGTCGCTGGCGGCCGCCTGAGCGGTGATGGGCGGAGGTTGCCGCTCGGACAGGTCAACTCCCGGTCAACTTGGGTGTGGGAGACGATGGGTGATAGGAGCAAAAAGTATGACGATATTATTGAATATGTGCCCCATTTTTGCCTTGTTTCTCCCTTAGTTTAGTGTTTTGAGTCATTAAGTCATTTTGAGAGTCTTGTTGTGTGTTTGGAGTGAAATAGGCGTAAAAAGTAAAATTCATGAAAAATCCTAGCTGGATCAGGATTCCTCACTGTCGACTGTTTTTGCGGTCTTTACATTTTAATTCCCTTTATTTTCTCTAGAAAATTCTGATATTCTCCTGCTTGTTGTAGGAAACCTTGCCTGGTGGAACTCTTGGAAACAATGAAGGAGTCATAAAATAAAACATTTAAGATATTTGACCAAGCAATGAAGAAGGGAAATAAAGGAGAAAGATGTTTTCAGTTGGGGAATAAAGGAGAAAGACGTTTTCAGTTGAGGAATAAAAGAGAAAGATGTTTCAACTGGAAAATAAATAAGAGAAAGACGTTTCAGCTTGGAAATTAAAGGAATTGCCACATTATGAGAGGAGTTAAGGCCATAAAGGAGATGTTTCAGTTGGAAAATTAAAGGAATTATGATGCAATCCCATCTGTCCAATGATGAAGGGTATGATCGACAAAAGCCAACCAATGTTCCCCTATAAATAGGCAACGTCCAAAGCAGAATTTTCATCACTTCCCAGCCAAGATCACTTCCTGACCAAGATAATTTCTGGCCTTCACTTCCTGGCCAAAAACCATTCCAAGACTGCCCAATTCACTCCTTAAACTTCCATCACCTACAAGACCGTGACACCATCCATCCATCAATCTACAAAGCTCTTAGGAGCTGAGTCAATAACGCTCCACCACCATAGCAGAGACAAGTTCATTACCGTGTTGCTAAGCCACTGAGGAAAACTTCAACGTGTAACTATGACTCTACTTACAATTTTTATTTCGGTTTTGTGTGTTTCGATTTGAGAGTTGTGTAATTGGAGACGTGAAATTTTTAGAATATTTTTATTAATATTTTTGAGATTTTCAGTTTATTATTGAGTTAATTTCGAGAATTCTTTTATGATGCATGTTACAATCTTGTGCCCTTTTATGTGTTTAGGGAATTTCCAAAGTTAGGTTAATAAGTTTGCATGCTAGAATAACGGTGAGAGTTCTTGTGTGTTTTCTTAATTTGCCAAGAGTAATTGTTATTTGTTAAGGCGCCGAGTTAAACAAGTAGCAATTAGTTCTAAAAAGTGGTAAAAACTATGTTCAATGGTTAAACGATTCTGGAAATTACGTGTTAAATTCTATGTGTAATGGTTAATTTGCACGTGTGAGTTGATTCGAGGGTTAGATAATACTACTAGTTAAGAGAACTACACTGAGTGTTTTCAAAAATTAGTAGTATTAGGCTTGGTAAGGATTTTTCTGATCCAAACCTATATTAGAATGAATCAGATAAATGGATTGATCCACTGAGGCTTTTCATTTGGGCTCTTATCTAGGCATTTAAGATGGGCACATTTTTGTAGCATGTTGAAATGGATTTTCTGTTTTTACACTTAGTAATTTCCTAGTGGTATTGGTCAAGGTTAGGGAAATCGATCATTTTATATAGTTTTATTTGTTTTGTTTTTATTTTTAGTAGATTAGAAACCAAATTCCAAAACCCCCATTTTATTCTTTTATTTGTTAATTGACCTTTTTGTGTAGGTGTACTCTACAATCCCCTAACTGAACGATTCCTGCTTATCCTATTCTGACAACTACATTTTGCAGGGTTAAATTGTAAGGCTATTTCAGCCCCATCAATGGGTTGGGTAGTGGGCTTTTGTGCCTCTGCCTATCTGGGCTGCTTTGCAGTCTGGAGAACTGGGCCTGTGGTTCAGTTCCCCTTTTCTTTTACACTTGGGTTGGGCTCGGGGTTGGACATTTTGGGAGGTAGCATGTCTTGCTCTTTTACCCCGTACTTGTTCCTACAATGTTGCTATGGCTGGGTTGAGTGTTGCGACGTACACCAAAAGGGTCTTAGGCGTCAAGATATTCAGACCAGTGGTTCCATCCTAGGACAGTGTAGGGTTATGGAGTTTTTTCAATTCTGTATTTGTTTTTGGCAGTTCCTTTAGGATTTTAGTTTTCTGGATTTTCTGTTGGATTTCAGTACTCTATGAGCTTGCATTGTAATATGAGGGGTGATTGTACCCTTCATGCTTGACCGAGAGAGGTCGTCATGATTTCTATCAATGGATTAGTTTTCTGTTTGTCCTAAATTTTTTTTTTTAAATAAAAATAAAATAAAGATGAATAATAAATTTGAACTATTTTCTTTATTCAATTTAAGTGTCAATCGATTAATATCGATATAAGTATTTTCATCCATTTTCTTAACGAACTGTGCTTTGTTAAATACAAAACCCAAGCAGCATTCTTGCAGGCAAGTTGTGCAAGGGTGCTCATCAAAGTCCTTGGTCAGCACTAGTGCATGTGTACAATATTGTCAATTTGTTAGCCGTTGAGTACCTAGCTACTTTTTACTCAAATCTACCTCAAATGGAAAAAGTGTCGTCAAGTATATTAGATATTAGGACTTAATTTAAGGTGGATTTGGAAGTTAATTATTATAGGTGATTGAGTTGGTAAGAACCTCCAGCTGTGAAACATTTAAGCTCTGGTTTGAATTTTGTCGCGCTGATTGAAGTTTAAATCTCAATCTATTCTTAGTGACAAGGGAAGATGAAGCGTTTTGACATGACCTCCCGACGCGAATTAGTCTCTAGGCCTATAAAATTTTTCAGGATACCGTGTAAAAACTGTAATCTCAATTAAAAAAGGTGGACTTCAAAGTTTTGCTATCTTTTTAAAATAAATCGGTTTATAAATTCGCCAACGCCAACCAATCTAATAGTGTGGGTTCAAACTTGCTAATATCAAATCGTGCCACGTTGAAAATTACCTCCCCAAGAAACCCTAACGTGCCATAGGACTCAACCTCAAATTCTACCTTTACTCGAGTTGAGATCGATTTATGAACTTCCTCATCTCATTCCAGTACACGATTGTGGTTGATATTTCATCCAGGCCGAGTTCCATGATTGATGGAGAGGTGCTTCTCTTCTTCAAGCTCGTAACGTGCCACATAGCAATTTTGTACCCTAAGTGAAAAAGGCTGTCTACCATTATTGGCGTGAGTCACTCAAGGCACAGAGAGCAACTGAAACCAGATAAAGGAGAAAGATGGTGCCAAACAAAAGAAGGAATTGTCATTTAGAAATAAAAATTGAAAAGCAAATGAAAGTAAGAGAAAGTAGTCATACTTGGCACATTCTTAGTGAGTAAGAAACTGAGCCTTTTGCCACAAGAAAGAAAAGAAAAGAAGAAACTGAGCCTGGAATCTAGATGACAGTGATGTTACCGTATCAAAGCTTGCCGCCTGGCTCAATATAGTGGGACTCTAAAGCTACTACCAATACTATCTAGATTCATCTAAACACTTTCTTCCTTTCTAACCATTTTTAGGTCTATTACCAAATCACAATTCAAGAGAATAGTTCTGTGATGACATTTCTGGAGGTCTTTTGTAATTAGGTTCTGTAATTCTTCTAATTAAGAACTATAAGTAAATTACCAGAATTGAACATGTTGATTGGATTTGTTTCTAATATCTAATAACATACCAAAATGAGAGTGTTCTTCGTGCTAAGGCAGTATCGAATAATGTTTTAAGCTTATAGTTGATTTGTATCTCGTCCGCACAAGATTTAGAGAGTAGTAGGAGATATGTTATGTCTTCAAACATTAATCAATTGGAGAAAAGTTTCTTGTCATATGTTTAATTTCTTCATGTCTTAAATTTAAATTCTGGTGCATAGTACAGCATATTCCATGCAATTATGGAAAAACTGTAATGGTGCTTGGATAGACCCTCAAGTTGCAAATTTGAAATAAAGCATATTAATGGAATGGAATATATTACAAAGTAAAAGGCTATTGTCTAAAATTTTTAGAAAGAAAAAGAAAAAGTTCCATGCTTCATGGCCTATAAATAGAAAGCCTGCACAATTTAAAGGTTTCAATTCAGCATTCACATTCCATACCAACACAACACAACACAAACGACTGATATTACTCTTTACTATCTCCATTTCATCTGTCTTAAAACAGAGCTCATTCAATTGACTCTGTTTCCTCTGTTTTCATGCTTCCTATAATCAAATCCCTCGTAAAATCTGCTGCTCTGATAGTAGTACCCCTATTGCCTCTGTTGAGAGACATGGTGGGCTACGAAGCTTTGAGCAAATTCGAGTGAGAAACGCACAATTCTCCAAAACCTTTTTCAAGAGATTCTTCTTTGATTTCTCTCAGGTTTCATAAAACAAGATGGATTCAATCAATTTTTATGACATCAAAGCTGAGAAGGCCAACGCCATATTGAGGTACCGCCAGCTTAGAAAGATTGGAAACTTTTTTCGATTACTGGAAGTGTTTGTTGTTCTGCTCCTGATTTCCAGACTTTCTCTTCAACTCCCTAATGCTGTCAAGAACTCTGGCTTCTACTTCCGAGACATATCAGGCTTCATGTTCAGTCCTCGCTTTGTGTTCGTCGTTGGAAACATTATAGTCATCATTCTCTTTGCCAAGTCCGGTGGGTTCTCAGCTAAGGATTCAAGCACAGCTGGCTCAGGAGGTGATTTTTATGATGAGTTTGTTCGGAGCAGTGAAAAGAATCAGAAGATTCGCCGAGATGAAATCGAGTACAAGGTCAATCAGAGCACATGTGATGGTGGTATAGTTCCTGTGCAAACTCATAGCTCCTTGGTAGTGAAGAACTACACAAGGAGTCAATCAGAGAACTTGAAACGCGACGTTTGCCAGAACTCACGCCGTGTATTGAGGCGTTCAGAGACGGAGAAGTTCAAGAAAAATGTCAAGTCTGGTGAGAAGAAATTGCCAGAAACTATGTTCCCAGAAGATGGCATGAGCAACGAGGAGTTTCGCTGCAAGGTTGAGGCTTTCATTGCCAGGCAGCAGAAGTTTCGACTGCAAGAAGAATACTCTGTAATCTAAGATTTAAGTATTTGAAAATCTCAGTTTCTACTCTCTTCTTCTCTGTTTTAGCTTTTTGGGTTTCTGTATGTGTGTGTGTATCTGTACATTGCTATATATACATTGCTATATATATATATATATATATATATATATATATATATCTGTACATTGCTATATCGAAATTGCAATGTAAAGTTTTCTGGTATTTTCTGTTCATACATGCTCAAAAGTACTACTGATTTGCAGTTTTTTTTAGCAGAACTACAAATTATGTAATAAATTTAAGATTACTCTTAGCTCTAGTGGTGAAGAACTCTTAACCCAACATTTCTAGATTAACCCTACATTGAGCACAGGATTTCGATTCTCATCCTCTCCCTTCTTCCTTGTTAAAAAAAAAAGAACAATAATTATATATCTGACATGACCGACAAGTGTTTTAGGACAAAATTCCAAGCATATGCCTATACGCCAAAAGCAAATGGGTAATTCAATCTAAGATAATGCATCATTTAAAGAACAAATCCGCAGATAAGAGAATTTCCCATAGATTTTCCCGTTATTGCTGAAACAAATGGCACAATAGCAAAGAATGTATTCTAAATTCTCTTTACACATTATTATGCATCAATCCCAAATTTCCTTCTTTTTTGGGTAAGAATAAATCGGCAGTATAAAGTCTGAGGAGTTTCCAATTGCATTGAAACAGATAGAACAAACTATAAAGCCTTCCAGCAGAGCAGTTTAATTTCGAAAAGTCAGTTTTCAGTCATTTGATGTAAGATGAGCATCTATACCCTTCCTCAATTGCACAAACCAGATGAAGAGGGACACTGAGGCATACAACTATACAAGCACTACATGATACTCACTGAATCCGAGCACTAATATCTATTGCCTTTTTCACTAGCACTAATTCATGTATTTTACTTATAATTTTGTGGCCAATACATGCTATTCTAATTTGAATATATTTTATATTTTGTGGTAGTGTAAATCACTATAGCCACTACTCTACAACCCCATTGGACTCCTCTCTACATCTTAAGATTCAGTGCAGGAAAAGATTAGTTGTATATTATTTTAGAAGGAAAAATTTTAAGAACTATACATGACATATAGGCCGTTCTGAAGTTCGGTGTATTTGGTTTTAAAGAATTAACTTTGGTACATCAAGTTGCAATCCCGACTCAAAATCAGTGTATGTCGTTACGGTCCCCTTTAGTCAGTGTGATTTTGGTCAAATTTGTAAGGGCAAATCCGTCTCTTCATAGATTAACAAAAAAAAAAATTGCAGAAGAAGAAGAACAAAAAGAAGGAGAAGGAAGAACCGAAGGAGAAGGAGAAGGAGAAGGAAAATGAAGAAGAAGAAGAAGGAAGAAGAAGAAGGAGAAGGAAGTAGAAGGAGGAGGATAAGAAAACCAGATTTGGGTGTCCAAATCAAACCTTGATATTGGGGAGGAAGAATAAGGAGGAGGAGAAGAAAATCAGATTTGGGTGTCCAAATCAAATCGAGGAGGGAAGAAGAAGGAGAAGAAGGAAAAGGGTACCCAGATTTGGGTGTCCGTATCACAGATATATATATATATATAGAAGCCCGTTCCAAAGCAGACGTCTGCACTTCGCTAAAGTGCGAACGGCGACGGCGGCACGCGGCTTGCAGGAGGGAGGCCGGAGGCATCTCGGACGGTTCTGGGCAGCGTTCGAGGTCGGAGGAGGTCGGGGTTGCAGGTTCTGGGTAGCAACCCGACCTGTGACTGCAGGTTTTCTGGGCAGCGCTGCAAAGACGTCGCCGACGACTCCCCCGACTGCAGACCTCTCCCTGCGACCCCTGGCATCCTTTCGGCAGCCCCCGTCCCTCGGTCGGGCCCCGAGCCGAGCTGCAGAGTCGCCATCCGCACTTTAGCGAAAGTGCAGCCCAAATGATGATCGTTAAGGCATTGATAATTGCCTTAAAGGTAGTACAGTTCAGGTTGACATATTCAGTCCGTCCATTGGTTTAAGTGAGTTAGATACCTAAACGATCATCAATTTGGTTAAAAATTTGCAGAGATGATCTATACACTAGTACCTAAAAACTGAACGGTCGAGATGTGGATATGCGACCGAAAGTGACCCAAAACTCGAACTTCACATGTTAGTTTCAAAGTGGAGCTCCACTCTAGATAAAATATGTATATGTGTATGTAAATATATATATATATATATATATATATATATTATCCAGAGCGGAGCTCTGCTTTGAAATTAAAGTGCAGATTTAGAGTTTAGGGTCACTTTTCGGTCGTATGTCCACATCTCGACCGTTCAGTTTTTAGGTATGATAAGAGCATTTTAATGCAATGTTTTAATAGTTATTTCATCATATTTTACTTAGTTATACTTATTTCCTTAAATAAATCAATTTTAATAAAGTTTCTATTTTTAGGTACCTTGGAACAAATGGAGAAGAAATCAGCTTAAAGGCACTTGAGAAGCAAGGAAACGTTGGAAATGATAGAGGCAAGGCACGAGGGCTGCAGAAATAAGCTGAAACGAGGAAATGAAGTTTTCCTGGTCCAGCCAGGAAACCCAGTCAAAGTAGGAATCTTAGGTCAACTAGGAAACATGTCAGAGTCCTAGTTAGACTAGGAAACCTACTCCTACCAGGAAAAGGAATCCTAATGACACAAGGAGTCCCAGTTGAACTAGGAAAGCAAAAGAAGATTCTAGAAGGTTCAAGAACATTTCATGTGAAGAGCCCTAGTTGGACTAGGAGTCCTGATGACACTAGGATACCTAGGTGGACTAGGAGAGCCCAAGAACAAGCTCAATACGTCCTTTACAAAAGTGATATGGATTGAGAGTCATTTTTGACAAGAAAAGATGGTTAAAAATCAAATTTGGAGTCCATATTAGACATATATTGATTTTGGCCGGATTTTAAGAATATATCTGGATAATGACATCTCAATTAAATCCTAAATGCATCTAGACATGATCATGACCAAAGGGAGATTTCTACAGATAATGAAGGAGAATTTTAAGGGATTACAACATGTAGAAAGGTTGAAAACAGGTCCAGATATATTCTTTGAAGTCCACATTCATTTTTGGCCGAAATTGAAGAGATAAATCAGAAATTATTCATTTAAATTCGGCAAAAATAGGTCAATTTCTCTCTCATGACTTAGATAATCAACAATAGAAGTTGTAATTGAATTCAATCATATGAGTTTGGTTTTATCCTTTGTACCTAACGTCCACCTTATTTTGTATATGTATTTTATACTTTTGTTTTATTTCTTTTTAATTTTTAATTTTCTAATTCTAAAACCCCCTTTTTTATTCTTTATTTATTTTGTACATATTTTGTAAATATCATACTTTCTACTTATATTAATTCTTTATTTTTTTATGCAATTACAGGTGTATCCTCAATCCCCGGCTTGAACGATCCCTATTTACCATATACTAACTATGACATTTTGCAGGGTTAAATTGGGTGCTATTTCTAGCATACCAATTTTTGGCACCATTGCCAAAGATTGAAAAATCACTTGTTTTTGTTTATAATTGTTGTTTATAAACTGTTTGAAACTTAGTGTAAATTAACTAGTTATGATGTTATTTATATTGTTGAATACGAGTTTTAATTGTAAGTTGTAAATTAAATGGAATAGGTGAAGTCTCTTTTGTTAATATTGGCCTAAACCCCTTATTGGTGCCTAGTTCAAGTCCCTTAAGGTTGAGGGCGGCATGTATTAACACTTGTTGAACTGTCTTCACACTTAAGACATTTTTCATCTTAGTAAGTGTAGTCTATGTGGAATGGTGTCTGGGAAGGGGACAACGTTCATGACTAGTTTTTGAATCCAGAAGTGCTATCAAATGGGCCTAAACTACTATGTGGGAGTAGTTCATGCCGAAATGGATTCTGCCTCTCGTGTTTGCCCTCCCCTACCTGGCCATTTCAGAAAGGTTACCCAAAGGATTTAAATTGGAGTTTGTGTCTAGGCAACTATACTTGGGCTGCATGTCCACCTTGATTTACCACTTGCAATTAAGGGATTTATATTTTTGTCTTTTATTTTGAGTCCTATATATTGAAAATACAAAAAAATGGAAAAACGTCAACAAAAAAAAAATTTGTTTTCTGTTCAAGTAAATCTCTAATTTGTGTTTGGCCCAAACTCTAGGTTACTTGACCTAGTGGTAATAGGGTTACATTAGAAGGATCTAGATTCCTATTAAATGTACGATTACTTTCCTTATATGATTTAGATTCTATGCATTCTAATCCTCTATATAAATAGGCCCCTATTATCAATGAGTACACACAGTGATTTTCTCTCAGTTTCTGATTCGCTAAAACACGTTATCAGCACAAAACCCTAACCCTAGCCTTAAAAACCCTAAAGGCTGAAAAAATACTTCACTGGATTAGCCTCGCCGGTGCTACCACCTTCCTCGCTGCATCTCCGCAGCATCCTCGCGACCTCGCGACATCCCCGCAGCGACCCAGCAGTTTCCCTGCACAGCCCAGCCACTAGATTTCGGCAACTTTTCAAGGTAAACTTTTCTAAAAGATCCCGTTTTTGAAACTTTTCATTATTTTTCTTCTTTTCTCGGGGACTTGCAACCTCCCTTTCTTCTTCATAGGGGAGACCTAAAGCCGAACTGTAGGGGTTTGTGCTCATTCCAAGCTTGGAGCTTGTAGAATCCTCCAAACTTAAAGTTTGTTGAGAAGAAAACGATCGACCACACACATTGTTGTTTCGATCTAATCGAAAACCCCTCTTGGAATTGGATTTTCTTGGAAGCGACTACGCTCAGAAAATCCCTAATTTCTTGGAAGCGACTACACTCAGAAAATTTATAGTTTTTCGTGGTAACCTTTTTCACTCGGAAAGTAACCCTAATCTTGTGTTGTTTTTCAGGATGAGTAACCTGAATAAGTTGAACTTCGTTCCACTAGAGACAACTAGCGCAGGATACCATAGGTGGGTCTGAGATATGCGCCAACATCTTAAGGCTGATGGACTTCTGGAAACCATCCAAGAGCCTAGTCAGAACGTGCTCTCCATTGAGCAAGCTACTACTTTTGAAGCAAATAAAGCTAAAGCCATAATTCTCATGACAAGGCACATGAATGACGCGCTCCAAAATGAATACCTCAATAAGGAAGACCCCAGAAAAATATGGGTGGAACTTGAGCAGCGATTTGGCAACGTTTGTGACTCCCTGCTTCTTGATTTAGAAGTGAGATATCATAGCCTCCGTTTTTGTGATTTCAAGTCTGTGCTTGATTATAACTCAGAAGCTCTTAGTATCAAGTCTTTGATGGAGTTTTGTTGCAAAATCATAACTGATACGATGTTGATCGAGAAGACTCTCTCTACCTTCCCCGTCTCTGCTCTGATGATTTCAAAGAATTATCGGATTGATGTGAATGCAGGACGTATCACAAGGTTTCATGAGCTCATTGGCACCATGAACGTAGCTGAAAAGTACAGCAATATTCTTGTGAAGAACTATAATGCTAGACCCGTGGGAACTAAGTCTATTCCGGAGTCTAACTATTGTCGCGCCCCTAAGGGAGGACGTAAGGCGTGAAACCTTAAGAGTAGGGACAATTCTGGACGTTCTGGTCCATATTCTCGCCCTAAAGAGGAAGGAAATCGCCAAGAGAGGCGGAGCCTCCGACCATGGTGGTAATGACACTAAGAGCAATGGTCGTCCAAATCGCGCCCTAAATGCGCCTCGATCAAGGGAGCCTCACCATAATGATGTTTGTCTTCGATGTGGATGAACTGGACATTGGGCCAAAGCGTGTAAAGCATCCCAGAATATTTCAAACGCATACAAGATGTATCGTGAAGCAAGGGAGGCAAACTACATGGAACAAGAAGATCAAGATGGCGATCTGGATCTAAGGGTGGAAGACTACAAGGATCAAGACCCAGAAACTGGCGATTTTGATTAAGTCTTTTTATTTTCCAAGAGATGTAGGCAATTGCCATATTATTTTTGTAGCAGATGCCAATGGTATTAGTCTTTCTTCAAAGTAGGTGTACTCAATGTAAGTGTGATGTCTAGGAAGGTTTTGAGATAAGTGGTACTTAAGCGATCCTGCTCCACCGACATCTCTCTACTCACCTGGTCACATTTTCATTGGAATTACCGAAAGGAGTTAGACGACTACCATTGTTTTGCATTAGCTAGTTTATTGGATTAGATTTTCTTTAGTCAAAGAAACAATTATGTAATTCCATTTGGCTTATTAATAAAAGTTGAGTTCTTTTCTTTATGACTCCTTTTTAATTACGAGCTTTTTTTTAGGAATGGATTCTAGCGAACTACAATGTCTTGCGGATAGTGCGACTACGCACACCATTCTACACCATAGGCAATTATTCTTAGAGATGTTGCCTACACATTCCTCTATGACTACGATGGCTGGGCCATCAGGTTTAGTTCAAGGACATGGAATGGCCCAATTCCTATTGCCAAATAGCACCTTGATTAAAGTCACTGAAGCTCTCTACGCTCCTAAGGCAAATCGAACCTTATTGAGCTTTAAAGATATAAGAGCTAACAGATTCCATGAGGAAACGCATAATGAGAAAGGAAAAGAGTTCCTTTGCATTACTTCTAATGATTGCAGATGAAAGCGCATCTTAGAGAAGCTTATGTGTCAATATAGTGGACTTTATGTCACTACAATTCGACCAATTGAATCCAATAATGTCATAAGAGAAGATCTCTTGGATTCCGACACATACTGGCTTTGGCATGCCGACTAGGACATCCTGGTCGTGATATGATGATCCATATACTAAAAACTTCACACGGAGATCCATTCTTCAGAGTGAGAAGAAGCCAGAATCAAAAATTGATTCCCGAACTTAGCAAGACAGCAACAATTGCAGCATCTGGTGCTGCAGCCTTCTTGGGGCGCCATAGGGCCGCCTAAGTCCCATGTGACAACTCTATAAATGGCGCCAATCGTAGCCATGACGCCATGGATGTCACTTTTCATGGTTCCAACACTATGATGGGTGATGTAGTCACACATTTTGCTTCTAATAGCGCTACAGACGCTCAGGCGTAACCAAAATCCTCATTGTTGCTTCTACCGTCACTCGCTCATTTTGCAAAGCCTGTTCCTTCGGGAAATTAGGACCGAGACTGTCCTACGCAAATGATCCTAAAATACTCATTCCGTTCTTATAGAGAATCCAAGGGGATATCTGTGGACCAATTCAACCATCATGCGAACCTTTTAAATACACTGCAGGAAAATATGTCTTTCACGACGTTCAAAGCACGCCGTAATTATGTCTTTCACTAGTGCAAAAGCACGTCTTTATAGACAGCGTCGTGAAATTGAGTTCCATTTTTGAATTTTAAGGCGACAAAAAGCACGCCGTAAATGAACCCAAAGCACGTCGTGAATCTATTCCAGCCAATTAGAAAATGTTAAACTCACGACACCAGTGCACGCCGTAATCAACACTTACGCACGCTGTAATTTCACATTGTGTGCGCCGTAAATCAACAAATGTATGCCGTAAATTTACATTTTGCACATTGTAAATAAACATTTATGCACGCCGTACATGGACAAATGCGTGCCGTAAATTTGTTTGTTTTTCCTGGATATTTTCCCCATTTCAATGAGCTATTATGTTAACTTTTCTTTACATTTCCACAGTACATTAACTCAAGCACCCAAAAGTAAAGTAGACAAATTAAGAAAATGTGCATTTTATAAAATTATCCATTATATTCAACAACTCAAATTAATCCAATGTTGAGAAACTATTCTTCAAGCCATAATGAAAGAGATCTTCAAGATGAAATAAGAGGCAAGAATGAAAGAGAGGTCTAAAACTTGCCAATCCTTGAATCTCATATATGCTCTTCCTATCTTGTTTTTGAAACGATCAAACATCTTATCGGTGATGCTCTTGATTTGCCTTCAGCTCAATTGCTTACCTGCAAGAAGGAAACAATCATATAACTTACACTTCACAAAGTATACAAATAGAAAAAGAATGCTAGCCAAACAAAAGAATACTGTATCTGCATTGGTCCAAAACTAATATTTAGACACCATACTAATAAATGGCAGCATACTTGAGATATGATACTTCTAGGACTTTACATGAATGCTAAACAAAACCAATGCTCAAATGATTACAGAACTAAGTGAGGGGTACACAAGACCAATGCTCAAATCACCAATGCTCAAACCAATTACAACATGCATTTACTATCTTCAGTGTCTTCACTATCTTCATCAGTCTATATCATAGATGAAATCAATAAATCAATAAAGTACTACTAAGCATAAAATTGATATTAGCACTCAAGTAACAACTAAAATATCAGCACACAACCATTATAGATGAAATCAGTAAATCAGTAAAGTACTACATACTAAGCATAAACAATGATATCAGCACTCAACTAACAACTAAAATATCAGCACACAACCAGAATATCAAAACCAAGTCAAAGATCGATTTCATATCAAAATTATAAAACACAATGATATACAGGCACTATTGCACATTCAAGCAGATATTACCGAAGCATTATTATTCACATCCTCACTATCACGTCTCAGACAATCGTCATCATCAAATTTGTGGCCAAGTTGTGATACATCAAATGGAGCACATGGTATGTACTCAACCTCATTAAGGTTCTCATTCTCATAAAACCCTCTTGAAACTTAAAACTTATGGCCTAAGGTTTTGAATATAACCTGGGATAATATATCCATTCTGTATCCATGGAAGCTTGCCTAGGTGGCTCCAATTGTCTTTTAATTATGAGCAAACTGAAATGAAGGGGAGCTTGATTTTAAAACAAGTCGTTTATTGTGGATGAAAACCATAATAATGCTACTGTTCTAGTAGTGCTAATTGACCCAATTCATTTCATAAAAGAGGACAACATGTATGGCATCTTAACTAGCTAGAGATTTTATAAGCATAGAAAAGAAGTCATTGGAAAAAAAAAACAGTAACAAAATCAACAAATCAGAGAAAAGAAGTCATTGGAGGTAAATAATATGCTTGCAGTGAATGCTAAAACATAAATCAAGTATTCTTTAAGGGGTCAAAAAGTAATCTAAATTGGATAAATGTCATAAAGAAAGTAGCCAACCTTTCCAGCACGTGTGTATATGTAAAGCTTCTCAAGTTCCTGATGTCGCACTAGTTCTGCCTCATCACTAACTAATTATCTGAACATCCATATCCTCCAGCCCCAAACTGCTTGAGGACAGCCTAAAGTAACACGAATGTAATCAGTATGCTTGTTTTTTCTCTCATAAAAAATGAAATGAAAAAAGTGAATTTTTGTCACGACAACTAGCCACGCAATTTTTCTCACCATGGAAAAAGGCATACGAGAACACAACTACCTGTACTAAAAACAAAGCATTTACATTTCATTGGGGAACTAGCCTGCCTTGAATCATTATATGTTTTGGGCAATACAGTTGGAAGGTTATGAACATCTTACTGCATACCGTTATAACTGAGCTACAATGTATTTGTTAGCATACAATACGCTGACATATAGCCAAACTGAAAATGAGCTATTTTTGTCAAAAACAAAACAAAACAAAAGGGAAAATATAAAGAAGATGAAAACAGAGTCTCAATGAGAATTTGTGTTGTCATGAATTAAATAACTAATCACCAATTTTACACGAATTAAAACAGACACCATATATACATATCCGAATCATATTATATATGCCTCCAAAAATATTGTATGGATAAATTTTGGTGTTTCTTGCTGGTAGAACTGAGGCCATGAATGTAGTTATAGCATTAGAGACAAACTACAAGAAGTTATAAGTTTCAGACGGTGGATACAAATCTTAAAATAGATTGTGTAAAGCAATTAGTTCCAACTTTCAAACCTACTTATGTCGAACTATTAGGCGCACATTTAGTACCTGACCCTTTACACAATGGCATTATATAAAAGACTACAAAACCAAAAACCCAAGATAGAAACGAAAGCAGAGTCATAGCAGAAAAGAACAACAGAAAACAAGAAATGTATGTATATAAGAGGTTCTTCATTACCAGAAGCTTCTGTACTAACGTGCACGTTTCTTGATAGCAACACTTCAGCCTTACTAATATGAATAATGTGGCATAACAGATAATGGTCTGTAAGGTATCGAACAATTGGCGGCAATCAACAAAGAATCAGTGAATTGCAGAGTAATATTGTAACACACATCAGCATACACCTAGAGATTTTAATTATAAGCATAGAAGGCACGTTATCACTCTATATCCATATATTCAATGCCTTCCTATCAAAAGCAAATACCAAATTCCAAAACACTTTCGGGTCCATGTATCCCAAGTATATCATGCTTCAAACCCAAATACCACCAGGCATACAAAATTGTCCAGAAAACTCAAAAGGGTTTGAAGCTTAATGAACATTGCTCAGCTCTAAGTCCTAATTCCTAACCATGAAGATGAGCTGATCTAATTGGATTTTGTGCATTTCAAAAGGTTCAAACAATCGATCCTATATATATATACACAGGGAGACTAGCTATTATTTGCAGAACCACAAATAGGAATGTACCAGGAAGAACTGAAACAAATTGAACAAAATCACAGAAGAACAAAATCATAGAACAAGATCCAGAAATGCATAGAAGAAGTGAACCCTTACACTCGACGAACAAAATCAAAGAGAAATAGTTGAGCTGAGCGAAAATCAGGAACGCACACCAAGTGTTCGACGAAATGACTATAACAAAACTTCAAGAATCAACCGCAATTACTTGTAGAAAACCACAATCGAACACCAAGTATGTAAAATCAAAGCTTCGAAGCTAACAATCACAAAAAATTTCAGCAACAATCACATAAGAGTTGTGGATGGGAGAGAAGAAAGTACCTACTGTGGTCGGAGCAATGGGAGAGCGGAGGAGGCCGGAGCAATGGGAGGTAGGAGAAGGTCACTGCGTTTTGAGAGATGAGGCCGGAGCAATGTACGTTGTGAGGAGAGTGAGAGAGAGACGAGGGAGAAGTTTGAGTTTTGGAACGGGCCAATTTTATAAATGGGACAATTTTTTTGTGGGCTGAAATCACAGCGTGCAACGGGAAAACGCCGTAAATTTGTGATTTTACGGCGTTCTTTACAAACATGCCGTAATTTTCTTTAAAAATTTGCAAGATTTACGGCACGCATTTAATACACATCGTAAATGATACTTATTCATGGCACGCATTTGATGCACGCCGTAAATTTTGCGTTGTGAATAATCAATTTTCCTGTAGTGATATTTTATTGTATTGGTTGATGCGTCGACACGTTGGTCACATGTCGCACTGTTGTCTACTCTAAATGCTGCTTATCCTAAACTCCTTGCCCAGATTATCCATCTACGGGCTCACTACCCTGACCATCCTATTAAGTCAATTCAACTTGATAATACTGGGAAGTTTGCATCGAAAACGTTCGATGACTATTGCATGTCACTGGGAATTGATGTAGACCATGTTCATACCCAAAATGGTCTCGCAGAAGCCGTTATCAAACGACTACAGATGATAGCAAGGACAATTGTTATGCGCACCAATTTCCCTGTTTCTGCTTAGGGATATGCAATATTGCATGCAGCGACGCTAATTCGTCTAGGACCACTACAACTCAATCTTACTTTGCGTAACAGCTAGTGATTGGGTACGAGCTTGATATCTCGCACTTATGCATATTTGAGTGTGCCATTTATGTGCATATTACGCCACCACAGCGTACTAAGATGGGTCCACAACGACGAATGGGCATCTATATTGGCTATGAATCTCTAACTATCGTCTGCTATCTTGAACCCTTGACAGGCGATCTCTTTACCGCTAGATTTGCGGATTGTCACTTTGATGAGACAGTCTTCCCATCGTTAGGGGGAGATAAGAACACAGATGTTCAACATGAATGACAGGAATTGTCGTGGTCTATCCCCACTATGTCTCATCTCGATCCCCGTATCGCACAATGTTAGGTCCATAATTACCTAGTAATTATTCCCCTAATCTGGCAGTTTTTCTTAACCTTTGTGTTTATTTTTATATATTTATTATTTTTTCCTCATCATGCTAGGAAATGATGGAAAATCTTGGAAATGCACTAAAAATTCAATCTTAGCACATTTCCTGCTCCGGTTAGGAGAAACTGAGCTAGGCAAGGAAGGAGGAGCGGAAGACTAACCAAATGAACTCCAAATGAGTTGAAACTTTCCAGATCTAATCTATATATCCTAAGGATCATTTCTTATGAAGAGTGAGAAGTGGAAGGCCTTCAAAAGTTTGGCCCAAGTTTCTGACTAGAAGATGAAAACTGTAAAACCGGACCTGTACGGATTCCGGCAGTATTTCTGGCCAAACCACGATTAATTCAGCTTTGAAATTTTACCAAGATGATATAAACATATGTATGAACATTTGTTATGAAGAAACAGAAGGCCAATTCCTAAGTCTCGGTGGAGATTCAATTGAAGGAAGAAAGGAGAAGAAAGAGCGCAAATGGACAAAAAAATGGGTCAATAGAGGTCAATGCCGAATTTCCAACCATTTCCAGCCAAGGACATGTGTGGAGGGCGTGGAACAGCTGTTGACTAGGGTTAGAGAGTCTAGGTGGGAAGACTTTAGGTGTAGGTTATTTTGAAATCCAAAATTTGAAGGATGACAAGTGGTCCTCCTCTTACATCTTATCGTACACCTTTGTCTCCCAATGACCCTTCTATTCTTACTTTATCTCCTCCACCAAAATATATATGGGCTTCCTAAGTCATTTTCATGTGGAGTTAAAGATTAGATCCACATTTTGTGCTTACACATTTGTTCTTTACATCTAGCCCTTCATTTCCTTTGATCTCCACCCTCCATTCATCACTCTTGGCCTATAAAAACACCCTCCCCTCATGGTGGACGTTTTTCATGTCATTCTCTCACTTTCTCACACATCTTTTCACATATTTCTCTTAGTTTCATAGCTTTAGTTCATAGTTTCTTAGTTTTGTGTAGAGATAGGTGTATAACTTCTTGGGTTCTTGGTTTTTCCTTACCAAAACCGAAGTATCTATACACTTTGATCAATCACAACTCTAGTTTCACATATTCGAGTCTTGCTCATCATACTTCTAAGAGACTTTGTGGAGTTGCATGGTGTTTTTGGATCCTTTCTCTTATTAGAAACCAAAAATATCATGCTAGGAAACATTTCTCACCTTATTTTACATCTTGGAGGGTAGAAAGTGTTCTTAGAGGTACGGTTTGGTTCTTTTTGGGTTTAGGGTTTAGGGAACCAAACCCGTGGGTATTCCTTCCTTTGTCTACTATTTTCTCTCTTAACTTAATTTATGGAACTATGAGTTGTGAGTAGAATAAATTTGGGGCTAGGGTTTAGCCCTAGCCTAATTTGTGAACAAACTATGTAGTTAAATAATATGGATCATGCCATGAATTTTTACTTTGCTAGTTTAATTGTTCATCATTTATGCTTCTTACATTTGTCACCTAAGGTTGGTAAATGTTGATAATTTCATGGAAGTATGCTAGGCTTGACAAACTTAGTAAACTAAAGCATGTTGCAAATGTAGAAATGGTAATCTTGTGATAATCAAATAAGGTTGCTTGGGTCCTTACAATTGAGCTTATCATGTAGATGTGGCTTAGGTGTCCGATAATCAAGGGATCTTAGCTTGCATCTACATAGGTCTACTTGTGTCTGATAATCAAGGAATGGGTAGAAACTAAAAGGATTGTAGGAGAGTTATGTCCGATAATCAAGGGGTAGCTTTGATACATTCTCTAGTATAATTGTTTCTTAGTTACTCGATAGTCAAGAGAACCAAGGGGGATTCCATCTTGGCATGAGCATGTTGGATTTGGTTACTTAGAATTTGCACAAAGAAGGTTAGGTGTGATGCCTTACAACCCCTTTTATCTCATTTGATCAAATCTCTTACACTTTGTTACTTTATTTTGCTTTATTTGCACTTTAATTTTAATATAGTTAAAATTAATTCAAAAGCCGATTCACTACTATCCATTGTTAATATCACTTTTGGTAGTTAGGCTTCCAAAGGGCCAAAACTACTGAACTTGTAAAAAGGTAGACTTTGCATGTGTTTTCTAGGTTTAATTTCGCGGTGATCTAGGTAGGGTAGAGTTACTCAATCCCTTGGGTACGATACTCTTTACTTTTTCCCTTTACTAAAACTTGACCTCCTATACTTGGGAGTAGGGAACATCTCACAAATTTGCACATATTTTCACACTGAATGATGTCTCCAACACACAGTCCGAACTTGAAGTGCGACGAATAATCGAGCTCCAGAACATAGCAGATACTCTGCCTGATGCATTTTCTGATATTGCCAAAGTGATAAGATCACACATACCTGCTGCAAACGTGCCTGCAAGGATTGATGTCCCGAATACTGGACATAACACCATACTTGTGACACCAGGAGATGGCCCCATTGCCCAGAATGGTAATGATGTGGCATCTATGGCCGCAGGTCCCGTATGGAAGCACGGTAGACTGATTGGTTCGAAGGATTCTCGCCTTAGAAAGAGAGAGAATGAGGCACAAATAAATCTTTTGATCATCGATACTCAAAATCCGTCCCATGAGAATGTTCCGGATTATGGTTATGTCCAAGAGACATCATTAGGGAATGCCTCAATGTCAGAACCTATCCCTGAGAACATAGAGATCTCTGTAAATTACACTAGTGTACATGGGACGTGGGAAAGAAGCTCCATCATCATTGATGATGTATTCGCGTATTCAGTGGCGCGTGAGATTATTAAGACCAATGACATCGAACCACGCTCCGTTGATGAATGCCAACGTAGAGCTGATTGGGAAAGATGTGATCCAGGCAGAACTTGATTCTCTAGCGAAAAGAAAGGTATTTGGCAAAGTTGTACCAATACCGCCCAACACCAAACCAGTTGGTCACAAATGGGTATTCGTTAGAAAGCGTAATGAGAAAAACGAGATTATAAGGTACAAAGCTTGCCTTGTGGCGCAAGGCTTCTCACAACGCCCTGGAATCTACTACGAGGAGACCTATTCTCCCGTAATGGACGTCATAACGTTCCACTACCTTGTCAGTTTGGTAGTTTTCGAAAAACTGAACATGCAGCTTATGGATGTGGTTACTGCATATCTATATGGGGATCTAGATACAGAAATATACATGAAGGTCCCAGATCAAGTGGCTCTAAACCACGGAGCGCATTTGCTATAAGATTGAAACGCTCACTATATGGATTGAAACAATCTGGACGGATGTGGTATAACCGTCTAAGTGACTACTTGATTGGTAGGGGATATATCAACAATGAACTATGCCCATATGTGTTCATAAAAAGGACAAGTTCCGGATTTGCAATAGTAGCAGTTTATGTCGATGACATGAACATAATTGGCACCCTTAAAGAGTTAAGGGAAACCGCTGAACACTTGAAATCCAAGTTTGAGATGAAAGATCTTGGGAAAACATGGTTTTGCCTCGGTTTAGAACTTGAGCACCGTAGAGATGGTATCCTGATTCATCAATCTACTTATACCCAAAAGATGCTTAGGCGTTTCAACACTGACAAGATTAAGCCTTCAAGCACCCCCAATGGTCATCCGTAGTCTTGATCCAAAGAAGGATCCATTTCGTCCAAAAGATGACGATGAAGAAGTGTTAGAGGCAGAAGTGCCCTACCTAAGTGCAATAGGTACATTATTGTACTTAGCACAATGCACAAGACCGGACATCTCATTCGCTGTGAACTTGTTAGCTAGATATAGCTCTGCGCCAACACGACGCCATTAGACTAGTGTTAAAGATATCTTTGATACCTAAGTGGTACGATTGATATGGGCTTATTCTTTCCCTATAAAGAGATGATGGATTCGGACCCATCACACATCAGGAACTCCGCCAACACTGGCCTGCGTCCTCTATCCCTATCCCAAAACGATATAAGTGTTTTGGCAGGTTTTGCTGATGCTGGGTACCTCTCTGACCCACTTAAAGGTCGCTGCCAAACTGGTTATGTATTCACCATGGAAAAGACTGCGATATCTTGGAGGTCTACAAAGCAGACCTTAGTCGCTACCTCTTCGAATCATGCAGAGATTATTGCTCTTCACGAAGCAGTTCATGAATGTATATGGCTTTGATCCATAGTTACGCATGTTTAAAGAAATTGTGGTCTAAAGTCTACCATAGATGAGCCAACGAGCATCTATGAGGATAATGCTACTTGCATTGAACAAATGAAGCAAGGCTACATCAAAGGCAACAACGCCAAGCACATATCGCCTAAATTCTTTTACAATTAGCAACAACAGAAGCTCCTCAAGATCAAAGCAAACCAGGTTCGATTAGAGGACAATGTGGCAGACTTGTTTACTAAGTCATTGCCCAAATCCACGTTAGAGAAACATGTGGCAAGAATTGGCTTGCGGAAATTATCTCAACTCCCATGATCGTAGTCATCAGGGGGAGATGTCTACATGTTCATCTCAAAGAAGGGTGTGTTGTGCTCTTTTTCCCCTTCGACCGAGGTTATTTTTGTCCCACTGGGTTTTTGTTACTCGGCAAGATTTTTAGTGAGGCAACGAGAGAAGCATTGCGTTTGGGCAACACAAGGGGGAGTGTTCAAGTAAATCTCTAATTTGTGTTTGGCCCAAACTCTAGGTTACTTGACCTAGTAGTAATAGGGATACATTGGAATGATCTAGATTCCTATTCATTATACGATTACTTTCCTTGTATGATTTAAATTCTATGCATTGTAATCCTCTATATAAAGATGCCTCTATTATCAATGAGTACACACAGCGATTTTCTCTCAGTTTCTGATTCCCTAAAACATTTTCATTATTATTTTTGTTTTTGAGTCATAGAATGTCTTTCAACTGTCTAGAATGATTCAATATCTTTGAAATTATGGCTAAAAGAGGATCACAATATTGAGATTATTTTAAATGTTATTCTTTGGTTAATTGAGATATATAAAAAGCATACATATGTAGTGGATATGGATTTCGTGACTGTTTGAGACCAAAAGTAATTTTGGCAAGATCCCTTTAGGGGATTTAGCGTAGCGGGCCGATACCTGCTGCCCAAAATTAAGTCTACTTGGGTTTGGGTTATAGCTTCATCCATTCCAAGATCCATAAGGAAAACAAGCCCTTATTGGAATCAAGTAGCAGAGATTGAATAGGAAACTTCAATCAATAATCCTTCTATGGCAAAGAACAGTCAAAACCCTAGTGTATAAATGCCAGGTTTCAAGGACAAAACAGGACACCAACAACTCATCAAACAATCTCAACGATTATCAAAGCCTCTCCGAAGCAAACCTACCTGCAACCTAGTTGCAACTTAGGGAAGGAAGGGTAACGCCCTCGCAACCCAGCGAAGCTAAAGTCACACTTTAGCAAAACCTGTGCTTTCTCCTACTTCCCGGTGATTGCTCTGCTTAACCTACAACGTTAAGTATCGACTCGGTGACACAAAGAGATCACAACACAAGCCCTTACCCGTAAGGCAGGTTCGTTTCCCGCTTCACCTACAGCTTCTTGTTCAGCGGGATGCTCACTGGTCATCTCCTCAGAGCCAATAGCCACTTATGCGCCCCGAACAGAACTCTAACCCTGAAAAGGGATGTTAGAATCATAATAAAAATCAAAACGGAGTAAGTTAAAACAGCGGTTGCTTTGAAAAGAGGTACCTTTTCCGTAATTGGTCGCGGGGAGTTCCTGAAGCACTGAGAGGAATTGAAGCTTCTGTTGCCACTGATTCTTGAGAGACCCCGATAGTATCTAGAACTGAAACAGGGCCTACTTTTTCCAGGAGATTAGTCACTACTGGTTCACCGCGGGGAATGTCGGGAGGCGGCATTCTGTCTTCAGCCTCAGGCTAACTGTCATCTAGAATCTGTACTGGCACCATAGCCAGCTGCGAATCACTCAAGGCATTGATCGGAGGTGGAGAGCTGGCAGAGTCTGGTGGTATTGAGGCTTGTGTGGAGGATGCTTCACCGCCGGTATTGGACGGTCCTTCCCCACTTTGCCTTGAGGGATGTTATAGGATAGGGGCCAAAAGGGAACAATAAGTTTATTGCTTTACATAATCATATAATACCAGTCGATCAACGATCGGTTCATCTTCTGCCCAGGGGTCTGTCCAGGGGTCTGTGTGACTGCTCTTGAGGGTCAGAGCAGCGGTGAACTATTAAGGTTGAGGTAGTTAGATTAAATTTTGAAAGAAAGCATCAAGGTAATAAGTCCTATAATGGATTCCTTACCATCTGTGAGTCTTCATCATCAGAAGAGTCTTCGACTTCAGGCTCTGTCGCTATAGCCTTCTGCCTCCCAGCCTGACCAGTGGCTTAAGGAGTGTTAGCCGCTTAACTGCTGAAACAAAATAGAAGTTAAGACAGCAAAAGTAAGAGGAATAAAGTAGAGAACATGAGAAAATTACCTCTTGTGATGGTTCGCGGATTATGATTCCGGCTTGAACAGGATGAGGGGCTTGCGTGGGTCGTAGAGCCTATGCTGGTCGCGGAGATTGTGCCTCATCTTCAGGGAAGCACGCGAGCAGTTTAGCATCGGCCTCGTAAGGGTACCTCAAATCTTGAAAGAGGGTCACGAAGAGCTCGTCGTCTCGTTGCTTCCAGCTGTTAACAGAGACTTGAGACCACCAAGGGTCGTAGTCCCAGACGACTCCGTCGACGGGGATAATTTCACCAGCCTCATCGGGGAGATGGATCAGAGAAAGCATGCTTTGGGCTAGAGGAGGTCCAGTCGCGGGGCTAAATCTCCACCAGGAAGTATTGTAGTTCCAAGCACACAGGGGAAATTATATTAACTAGGCCAAACCGCGTTGGCGAGCGAAATGGTTGGGAGCGTAGAGCTCGTGACTAATGTCGTCAGCCGCAGCCTAATATCCGAACAGGAGTTCGCGCAGCGAAAAGCCAGGCCTGCGCGATCGCTATACTCAGGGTCCCTAGGAAAAAACCCAAGTTCGAGTGGAGGCGGGAAACTTCTACTATACACTAATCCTAAGTCCGGCATCTTGTCCAGAGGGTACAAATATGAGAAACATTCAGAGTATGGTGGCGAAGAGTACCTTGCCTCGCGGCAGAGCCGTTGACCCAAGAGTTCGTCAGCTGGGGGAAGCAGTGGAATGTCCTCTCGGCAGAAGTGTGGGAAATAGATTTGAATCCAGAAGTCGAGGATCCAGAAGGGGCCAGAAACTCCAGTCTCGAAGGGATGCATCGTGGCCTGGTAAAGGGTGCGATACAACGCGCCTAGTACAGGTTGTCCAAGACCTACGCAGCGGCCGTTATAGAGGGCTATGGCTAGAGAAGTCCAGGGACAGGTGGGTTTGTTAGAAGAAGTGCAAAAAAAGAACTTACAAAGCTAGTACTCCAGAAAGGAGATGCATCCGGTCGCGTTGTACGCCTTGCGATAATGGGCCATCCATCGAGGGTAAGAGCTGATGTGGGCACTGCAACTTGCCTAAACCATCAGCAAAGGGAATTTGACGAAGTCAAATTGGCCATGCACGTAGGGCTCATCGTGAATTGGTAGGCCGGTGATGGTGAGAATATCCAGCAACGTGATGCTTATTTGTCCGAAACGAAAATCGAAGGTGTTTCTGGAAATATTCCATAAACAAATAATCGCGGCCATTGGCGAGCGATTACCACCACACGGAAGTTGGAAACACAGATCGATGGTGTTGGTAATGCCCGCCGCGTTCTAGCGAGCCAAATCCCTTGCTTGAACTTCGCGATACCAGGTCCCTTTCTTGAACTTCGCGATACCAGGTGAGCTCCGCCGCGCTGACAGTTGGCCAAAACCCTATCTTGGCTCTATGCAGATGCACAGCCCAACTGTTGAAATCTCTGGGGGGTCCTTCGGAGGACTGGAATGGGGCGGCGAATGGGTAGACCATAGAGAGCGAGAGCATCTTCCGGAATGGAGCCCCGCAGAGTGGGGCCCAATCTGACATGAGAGTTGGGGAGATCAAGTAGCAGAGGCCTCTGAACGGTTGTTTGGGCGAGACAGCGAGCACTGATGCTAGTTCCCCAGATGTGGGCAATTGTCTCGTTGATTTCCTCTTCTTGGTCGATGGTAATTTTCTTGGGAGGAGCCATTTCTAGGTTTCTCTGAGAGGACAGTACGAGACAAGGAGATTTTCTGGGTTTAGGAGACTGGAAAGGTTTCTGGTGTGACAGGTTTGAAGTGGCTGCGAATTTAAATAAGAGATTTTGTAAGGGAAACGATGCGACGAAAAGACGTTTTACATTTGAATGGACGCGAACCTTCATTAATGACCTCGTTTTAGTCATAAGGCATGTCGTTTAAGTCCCCTTCGATCAGTTACAGTTTCGCCGACCTAATCTCGAGGCCTGGGGGGCAATGTTTGAGCCCAAAAGTAATTTTGGCAAGATCCATTTAGGGGATTTAGCGTAGCGGGTCGATACCTGTGGCCCAAAATTAAGTCTACTTGGGTTTGAGTAATAGCTTCACCCATTCCAAGATCCATAAGGAAAACAAGCCCTTATTGGAATTACGTAGCGGAGATTGAATAGGAAACTTCAATCAATAATCCTTCTATGGTAAGGAACAGTCGAAACCCTAGGGTATAAATGCCAAGTTTCACGGACAAAACAGGACACCAACAACTCATCAATCAATCTCAACGATTATCAAAGCCTCTCCGGAGCAAACCTACCTGCAACCTAGTTGCAACCCAGCGAAGCAAAGGTAACGCCCTCGCAACCTAGCGAAGCTAAAGTCACGCTTTAGCAAAACCTGTGCTTTCTCCTACTTCCCTGTGATTGCTCTGCTTAACCTACAACGTTAAGTATCGACTCGATGACACATAGAGATCACAACACAAGCCCTTACCCATAAGGCAAAAAGTCCTTTTTCGAAAGGCATAGAAAAGAACACCTTGTGACGAGGTTGGTGCTCTCCTCGTCCACAACATTTGAGAAGAAGTCAGGTCAAGGGACTCCCCGATGACTGAACCCCACTGTGCTGGTACGCCTGCGTACGCTCAAAAGAGACTGTTTGCAACCAGACTGGTTTTGGAGCCAAACAGTGACCTTGGTACAAAATATGAGCATGTTAAGATGAGTTTTGATTCATAAAAGCCCATGTGAGATATTTGAGCTCATGCCCCTTTTTCTTGGAGTGATAAATGAAAAATATATTCTTGTTTTCTTGGTGATATTATGATGATCTCATTATCCTTTCATTTGATTGAGTGCTTCACATAGATTAAGTTTAATGGACTAGAGAATGCTAGAATTCACTCTTGTGCTTGTTGAGACTTTTATCAATACATGTCCCTGATTCTGGAAAGGATAAAGGCACCCTAGGAATTACCACCACTGCCAGATAAGCCTGTGTCCCTATTTGTGTACACAAGATGTGCACCTAGATAAACCCCTTTGAGCCTAAAATTAAAAGCATTTTCTTTCATCACCCTTAAAATCCTTGACCCTGAACCGTAGTATAGTTACAATCCTACAGTTTGTTCTAAAAACTTAGTTGAGCCATCTTTTGAGACTTACTACATGATGGCGACAAGGATGGAGATTGAAAAAAGGTGAAAGTTCAAGTGTGGGGGTAGACTTGTCCATGAGAAGAAAATATTATGTGAATGCCGAAAAATAAAAATTGTGTACGGCAAAAGAAGAGAAAAAGAAAAGTATTTATGGATTTTAGCCCCCCATATTTTGTGGATTTGGAGTTTACTTTGAATTGAAGGCCCAGTACAGAAAAAATTAGTCTTTGTCCAGTTTACGAGAGTTCAAGTGAAGTTTAGAATGAAGTTTGGGCCCAACATGAAGACATTAGGCCCTTTTATTTTGCCTCTATGGGTTATGAAGTTTTGTATGCCTTGGTGGATTTCTAGAAGTCTCTATACATCTACATGAACTCTACTAGATTTTTAGGATACTTTGTTAAAATTCCTTACCTTTCATTTCTTAAAACCTTGAGCCTTGGCCCCATTACAACCCTTTATAAGACCTTTTTGATCCTTAAGATGGGACAACCTTTGATCTGTGGAGATGAGTTATAAGAGTTGAACCTATAGCTTGGGTCCATTTGTGCAAGTAGTTAATATCTTTCATGAGATCTTTGAAAAATTATATTCATAAAGTGCTTTTCGTTTCTTATATATGTGAGCTATTTGATTGCCTCAGAATATTTTCTCTCACATGTAATTGAGTGATTATAAGCTTTTAAGCATTGCCTTGATCTGAGTGAAGAAATAGTGGATATACCTTGTGAGGATATGAATTATATTTGTCAGAAACATGCTGAGATCTACCCCATCACCATTGTTACAAACAAGTCCTACGTATCTATATGTGGATTATATGTTTAAATTAACTCTCGAATGTTTAAATATTGATTCTTGGTTGAGTGTTAATCTTGATGTTATGAAAGTAAGAGATTTATTAGACAAAATATTGAAGGGCAATAGAGTCATTGTGTGTAACGTCTTTGTTTTTTTTTTTTTTTCTTTAAGTTTTCGTTGAGTCTAAGTTGTGTCTTTGTTTTGATTTTGCTAAGGGACTAGCAAAAGCTAAGTGTGAGGGAATTTGATAGAAGCATTTTAATGCAATGTTTTACTAGTTATTTCCTTAAATAAATCAATTTTAATAAAGTTTCTATTTTTAGGTACCTTGGAACAAATGGAGAAGAAATGAGCTTAAAGGCACTTGAGAAGCAAGGAAACATTGAAAATGATAGAGGCAAGGTACGAGGGTTGCATAAATGAGCTGAAACGAGGAAATGAAGTTTTCCTGATCCAGCCAGGAAATCCTGATGCAAACAGGAAATCCTGGTCCGACTAGGAAACCTAGTCAAAGAATGAATCTTGGGTCAACTAGGAAACATGTTCGGAGAAATGGTGAAAAATGCAGAGTCCTAGTTGGACTAGGAAACCTACTCCTACCAAGAAAATGAATCCTAATGACACAAGGAGTCCCCGTTGAACTAGGAAAGCAAAAGAAGATTCCGGAAGGTTCAAGAACATTCCATGTGAAGAGCCCTAGTTGGACTAGGAGTCCTGATGACACTAGGATACCTAGGTGGACTAGAAGAGCTCAAGAACAAGCTCAAAACGTCCTCTACAAAGGTGATATGGATTGAGAGTCATTTTTAACAAGAAAAGATGCTTAAAAATCAAATTTGGAGTCCATATTAGACATATATTGATTTTGGCCGAATTTCAAGAATATATCTGGATAATGACATCTCAATTAAATCCTAAATGCATCTAGACATGATCATGGCCAAAGGGAGACTTCTACAGATAATAAAGGAGAATTTCAAGGGATTACAACATGCAGAAAGGTTGAAAACAGGTCCAGATACATTCTTTGAAGTCCACATTCATTCTTTGGCCGAAAATTGGAGAGAAAAATTAGATTATTTCTTCATTAATTCGGCAAGAATATCTCTTAGAAAAATCAAGATGTTATTTTGGAGGCTTCTGATTGGTTGGATGACATAGCAAAACTGACGTGGAATTAATGGATTGGTTGAAGCTATGTGGCGCAAGCAAATAATTCCTAGAAATTAAAAGAAGGATCCATAAGCCCTAGACGTCTCCTATATATAGATGCACCCTGCAAACCTTATTCATTCATTCTTTCATTCTTTTTAACATCAAAAAAATTCTCTCCATTCTCTAGACTTCAGAAGCTCTACGTCTCAACCAATGAGGAGGAGAAGTGATGCAATACATCAAGATCCTAGCAGCCATCCACCCTTGTGTAGTCCCTAGAAGATTGCTTGCTTTCAAGGATCTTCAAGTTCTTCGTCTCAAGGCTTTGTCATTCATCTTTCACGGTGTCTTTCATACTTTCTTTTGTTTTCCTTTGTTTGATTCGTAGAGTTATGAATTCTAGTTCACATGACGTTAAGGGAAAAGTTTAAAGCTCGTCTCTATGTTTGAATAAAAGTTTTGAATTCTATATGTTGGTTTTTATGTTACTTATGTGAGATTGCTTGATTGATTTTGGATTATAGAAAACTTTTATATGTGTTCTTTGGTGGCCAACTTAGGATATATGCATGTAATTGGAGCTAGATTTAGGTTAACAATTCATCTAATAGTTTTGTGACCCTAAATCAAAAGTAGTAAAGGCTTTGGACAAAAGTCGAAATCAGTTGAGGAGTATTGCAAGTAAATGAACTTATTCATACTAGATTGTGCACTCAAGTTGACATTCTTTCTTTGTTCTTAATGTGTTGAACATATTTTGATTAGCTAACTTTTTAGACTATGATTGCATGTTTGATAGGATTAATTTAGGTGCTTTCACTTAGATTAATTAATCAAGGAAAGTAAAATATAGGAAATCGTTTGCTTTTACCGTTTCACATGGTCAATTTCTCTCTCAAGACTTAGATAATCAACTATAGGAGTTGTAATTGAATTCAATCATATGAGTTTGGTTTTATCTACACGTCCGCCTTATTTTGTATATATATTTTATACTTTTGTTTTATTTCTTTTTAATTTTCGATTTTCTAATTCTAAAACCCCCTTTTTGATTCTTTATTTTGTACATATTTTGTAAATATCATACTTTATACTTATATTAATTCTTTATTTTTTATGCAATTACAGGTGTACCCTCAATTCCTGGCTTGAACGATCCCTATTTACCATATACTAACGATGACATTTTGCAAGGTTAAATTTGGTGCTACTTCTAGCATACAAATTTTTTAGCGTATCAAGGTACTAATGTATAGTTCATCTCTGCAAATTTTCAGCCAAAATTGATGATCGTTAAGATATCTAACTCACTTAAACAAATAGATGAACTGAATCTGTCCAACCTGAACCGTACTAGATTTAAGGCATTGATAACTTCTTTAACGGTCATTAATTTGGCTGAAAATTTGCAGAGATGGTGTATACATTAGTACCTAAAAATTGAACGGTCAAGATGTGAATATGCTACCGAAAAATGACCCTAAACTCTAAATCCGCACTTTAATTTTAGAGCGGAGCTCCCCTCTAGATAGGATATATATATATATATATATATATATATATGATCGGAAAGTGGTTAAAATATGGAAAGCCGTTCCTTAAGCTAAGTTAAGGACCTCTTCATATATAACTTAGCTTAAGGAACGGCTTTCCATATTTTAACCACTTTCCGATCATATATTCACATCTCAACCGTTCAGTTTTTAGGTATATATGAGTAGATCACTTCTGCATATTTTCAGCCAAATTGATGATCGTTAAGGCATCCAAAACTATAATTTACACGAACGGTTCAGGTTGGACAGATTCGGTTAGTTCGTGTAAATTACAGTTTTGGATGTCTTAACGATCATCAATTTGACTGAAAATTTGCAGAGATTATCTACTCATACATATCTAAAAACTGAACGGTTAAGATGTGAATATGTGATCGAAGAGTGGTCAAAATATGGAAATCTGTTCCTTTATCTAAGTTAAGGACCTCCTTAGAAACCTCTAGTCATAAAAAGTGATAGTGACCTAAAGAAGAAAAAAGGGAAAAATAAAGAAGAAGAAGAAGAAGCAATTGCACTAAAACAAGTGCAAATCCCGATCATGCCGGGAACAAGTTATGAAAAAGAAAGAAATGAAAATAAATAAAGTGATAATAAATTTTTTTGAATTACATTCCAACCGGGAATGAAGATATTCTTTTTGCCCCTAGCCAAGGAAAAAATAGATATACTTATGTTTTAGGAGAATTTAAATTTGCAGGCTATAAACTATATAGTCTTTGTTCATTAATAGATACAGGAGCAATAGTCTGTGCATGCAGACCTAATGCTCTACCACTGAAAAATGGATATTAATGAAACACCCCATTAATGTCACAGGTATTAAGGGAAAAGATATAAAAATTGAGCATAAACCTAAAAAAGTAGCAATATGGTTAAATGGTGTTAAATACATAATACAAAAAATTATAGCATTTCCCGAAATGAACGGTGATGTTATATTGGGCAATAACTTTACTTTTTCCTCTTATCCTATTCTTATACATAACCCTTAATGTCAACAATATTAAGAGAAATTTTGAGAAATAACCTTTTTTCATCCATTGAATTGATTTTTAACCTGGTTTTTCAAAACTATTGATATGTAACCTTTTGAGCAGGTTAAAAGTCATTTATACCGTATTCATATCTATATAAGTTTACAACCATTCTACTTTTTCACACTTCCGTATTGGTGTCACAAAAATTATTTGAAACTCAATCAAAAGTTCAACAATACATGAAATGGTAATCCCCAATTTCATGACAGAACTTTGTAGACCTAGTTAAGATGAGAGGGGGGCGGGGGCAGCAGAAAACCTATATCTTCTTTGTGCAGCAACCCAAAACCTTCACTCAGATCCAATCTGCAGGCATAAGAAACCACTATATTTTTGATGCCCCAACAAAAATGGAAAACAAAAGTGTAGGAATGTGAAACAACTGGAAGGGAAAACAATAAAATTCCATCATTATTTGGTGTATGCAAGATAAACTCTGCAGCTCCATATCAATTTTGCACTGTTTATCTCAATTTAAGCATGATAATGGTGGGAAAAGAAAGAAAAGAGAGCCTAGAAAAGCTACAAGAGAAACAGAATGAAGGTTCTGAATCTGGAAATGGGTTTTGTTGAGTTCATGGCACTTGAACAAGGAGTTGGATCCAGTTGAGCTCGTGATATATAGCTTTCAATGGGGTGGAACCATCTTTGCCTTGTTAGCCACTCACTCTCTACCCAATTGATTTTTTATTTTTATTTTTACTTGATGCTTTTCCGGCTGGTTAAATTTAGTACCCACCTCATAAAATTTTGTTTTACTGCTAAAAATATGTTGGGTTATTGTTGATTTTCTAGTACTCGTTTCTTATTTCTTGCGGACCGTGCATGGCTAAATCATGAGATATGAACTTGTCTTCATGATCAGCTATTGAGCTTCCTGATGATGGTTTGAATACAGTATACTAATTGATATTGTAGAGCGTGCACGAAGAGTAGGGTTAATGGCAGCAAGTATTAAATAAAGGGTATTTGAGACTTTTTAACACACTAAAAGGTCATATTTTACTAACTTTTAAAACATAGGTTAAAAATCAAAACAGAACCCAAAAAATGGTCAATTTTCTAAATTTCTCCAATATTAATGATGGAATTCACAAAATTCCATTCCTACCACAACATAAATATAAATGTCACAAAGATTTCCCGCCAAGCCAACGTGGTGACCAAGAAGAAATAACTGAACTCACCAAAACAGACCCTACCAAACAGATCAAACCTAGTGAGACAAAGCTTCAAGTACTCAGCGAAAAACATTGGGTATATAAAGTCTTAGAAGAAAATTTTAGTGAGGATCCATAAAAATTTTGGACAAAAAGTCCAAGATACTGTGCACTTAGACTTAGAAATTCTAAAGTAATAATAAGGGTCAAACCAATGATCTATACTAGATAGGATATAAATGAATTTGATATTCAAATAAAAAAGTTAAAAGAAAAGCATCTCATAGAAGAAACTATGAATCCACACTCTAGTCCTGCATCTTTCTTTTTTTTTGAAAAAGGGGTTCACTCTAGTCCTGCATTTATGGTAAGAAACCATGCAGAAATAAAAAGAGGAAAAGCATGTATGTTAATCAACTATAAGCGTTTAAATGAACAATTAGAATTTGATGGATACTTCATCCCTCGAAAAGACGTCTTAATCAATCAAACTAAAGGCGCTAAAATCTTTAGTAAATTTGATTGTAAATCAGGATTTTGGCAACTAAAACTAACAGAGGAGTCAAAACCGGTGACTGCCTTTAATACTCCATGTGGACACTACCACTGGAATGCTATGCCTTTTGGTTAAACATAGCCCCTCAGGTATTTCAAAGATGGATGGACAATATCTTTAAAGACCTTAAAGATTTCTGTGTTGTCTATATAGATGATATCTTTATTTTCTCTAAAATCAAAGAAGATCATAAGAAACATCTTCAAATACTCTGTACTAAATTCTAAAAACATGGGATTATACTATCACCCAAGAAAATTGACATAGAGCAAGAATCTATACATTTTCTTGGAATAACTCTAAACCATTCAGGAATAAAACTTCAAGAGTATATAGTATCTAAAGTAAGAGACTTTCCTGAAGAATTAACTGATAAAAAACATTTACAAAGTTTATTACGAATTTTAAACTATGGAAGAAGTTTTATTAAAGATTTATCTCAAAAAGAGATCCATTTAATAGAAAAAGTAAAGAAAAATAAGGAATTTTGTTGGACAGAAAAAGATAAAAGAATATTACAACAAATTAACAAGATTTAAACCAAATCCCTGAAGTTTATTTCCCAAAATCAGGAGATAAACTAATCTTAGAAACAGATGCTTCAGATAACTATTGGGGATGTGTGTTAAAAGCAATCCTTGCAGAAAAATGGGAAGAAAAGAATCCTCTGATGTCTGAAAATAAAATAAGGGTTAAGGAACAACCTATCCCAAGAAACTTCAAAAAGAAGAATTAATATGCGGATATAATTCTGGAAAATTTAAACCAAATGAAATTAAATACATAATCTTTGAAAATGAGCTCTTAGCATTAAAACTTGCTTTAACAAAATTTCATATTTACATGCCTCCTGAGAATTTTATTATCAAAACTGATAATCAAGCAGTTCGTGATTTTCTTATTTATAAAAGAAATATTTTAGAAGGAAGAAGATTAAAATGGTATAATCATATTGCAATGTATACTTTTGAGGTATAAAATCTCAAGAGTTCTAATAATTTTCTTGCTGATTATTTGAGCAGGTATGGATAAAGGTAAGGAGATAGTAGATCCATCTAACACAAGATGGGTGACTATTGCTAAAATGCACCATCTCAGAGTTCTTCTAGCTCTTCTTTGCAAAGGCCAATCCAGCCTTAGCAAAGGCCATTTTAACCTTATTTTCATAATAAAGCTAAACCAGCCTATGTCCGTTATGTTGTATTTGAAGTATTCCAAACAGGTATCTTTCACAGTTGGGTAAAATGCTGTGCTTCGATAAACAAATATCACGGAGCATTCTGGAAGGGTATTATTAATGTTGATATTGCTGCATTAGAATATCAAAAATATGTTGCAGCAAAGATAAGATGTCAAGTGCAAAAAACACAAGACATCTCAGATCAATCATCTCAATCAAAGGTGAAGGATTTTTATAATCCAGGCCTTCCTGGAGAAATTATAATTCAGTTAATGGAGTATGGAAAGCCCATATTTCAGGAATCAAAAAAAATTTCAGAGTGCAGCTAACCCAGCTGTCAACTCAAGTCTCAGATCTAGTTGCACAACTAGACTCTAAAAATGTAAAAACTTTCAAATTTAAACATGTCAGCCTCCAAGTATTAAAACAAATAAATTGGAGTGAGGATTTTACACTAGAAAAGATAACCAGTTTACTCCAGTTGTCAGAACTGTTGGATGATATCATTGATCTAACATTCGAACAAATTAAAAAGATTTGTCTTTTTGAAAAAAATAAAAAAATCATCTTCCTAGACATATTTTCTCTAACATTTATAGCAAAATTCATGATCATTAACAGGTAATTCAAGACCTGTTTATGGAATATTCAGAATTACTAAATATTAAAGATTTTGGCATTCTAAAGCTCTATCAATTTCATCATAAACCATGATGACTGGGAACTTGCAGCCATTAAATAGGGAATAGTTAACCAAATTATTTTTCAAAGTTTAAATGCTGATGAGATAAAAAAATTTCCTCAGTTTATCAAGACAATGGTGTATCATATAGCAAAAAGCTACAAGCTCTCCAAATATTTAACCTTCAGCATTGCAAGTACTATTGGATGGAGAGAAAGAGAAAAGTTCTTCCAACCATATCAAATATGGTTGTTGACAGAGAATCCAGGATCATCAAGTTAATCAAGCTATGGTCCCAAATGAAGAAGTCAATGGGGTAATCAGCACCCTGAATTTAGAGCAATACACAATCAGGTGTGGAGCTCAACTAAAACAAGTCGCAAAAGAAGTCAGACAAAGTAATCTGCTTACGCTGACTAATGGAAGAAGAATTTTTGCCACACATATGGCAAGCAGCTATTAGCCGACTCTTGAACAACAGAAGGAGGCAGAAGACCTGTTGGCTACCATGGCCAGAGATGGCACACAACTGGACATACCAGTCATGACGGCACATGAGATTGAACAGTTAGCATATCTATAGTGCTCGGAAGAAGCCAATTCCAACTCAAACCAGAGCTTGGGATTCGATGACATGGCTACCACAATCTGGAAAATGCTATGGAAGCATAGTGGGACCCACAGAGCACTACCGGCAGAAACAACAACAAGATAAAAAGTCTACAATTGCTTCGAAGGCAGTAGAGGTTTGTAGATATTGTATAGGTATCACTTTAACCTAACCAAGGTTAGTGACCTGTAACTCTAGTTAGGTTATTTTTGTAACCATAGTTAGTTACTCAAGTTACTTTTTGTTAACCATATTTACTTTTCAATTGTATATATAGGAGTGATGTTGTAAGTTAGGGGACACGGTCCCTTCACATCCATACTTTTCCTTGTAGTTAGTTGCTCCTTGTCCAAATTCTTGTAAAAATTTCCGCTACATCAATAAAATTTCCCTTTTTATGTTAGTGCCTATATATATATATATATATATATATATATATGGGCTAAACACTATTTACTATCCTGTGGTTTGAGTTCAAAATCAATTCAGTCGCTACACTTTCAATTTCATCAAAAACACCCCTGTGTGATCAAATCTCGTCCAATAGATCATTCTGTCACTCTTCCGTTAAATGGTGCCGTTAAGCTGCTGACTTGGCCTGCCAACTCATCTCAAGTGGGGCCCACATGAAAAAGGAAAATTTCAAAATTGCCCCTGCCTCTATTTTACCTCCAGACCCAACGCCGTCCTTGTTCTTCCACTTAGCAATTTTACTACCTCCAGTTCTCTAAGCAAAAGCCTACACCCATCATGAATCATATTACAAACCCATTCGTTTTGTGGCTGCTACTAATTATTTTAATTCTCAAGTTTTTTGCTTTTTCTTCTTCAATTTGTCAAATACTTCTCAATCCATCATTCTGTCAAAAACATAGAACCTAATGGATTTGATTTCTCATCTTTAAACAAGAAACCATATACTTTGATCAATTCTTAATAACGCATTTGTTGTTCTGCAGAATGAAAAAAGTAACCCTTGAAATGCCTCCTCAAACCCACCACCCCTAATGTTTTCTTTCATTTTTCTGAGTTTTCAAACAAATAAATAAATAAATAACAGATCAAGAACATAAGAAAACAAAGGAGTGAATCTGAGAAAATGGGAAGGAACAAGAGAGTAGTGGACTTCGACGAGTCGCACCAGATGACTTTGATCCGGCAAATCCATGCAAGGACTCGGTGGTGATGCTAGAGATGAGGGATCAAAATAGAGAAGCTAGGCCAAGATTCTTCGTGAGAAGCTCCGCTAATCCTACCATGTCAAAGGTATCAACCACCTTCAAAAGTACCGCCTCCTCTGCGATTAGTACCTCTAGTCGATTTTAGAGAGAGAGAGAGGGAGATCTCCGTCGTCCACTTGTATTTCTTCTCTGACCTCGCCTTGATCTCTGCTGCGTACGTATACTTTAGATGGCCAAGGCCGGCAGCGGCGTACTTGATCTTCTTGAGGAGATCGAATCGCGACTCCAGCTCAGTGACTCGATCGCTAAGGCTCTGCAAGTAGAGCTCCCCTCCGAGCCTCTCCACGCGCTGAATCAGCTTGTAGGACAAAAGCTACGGCGTTTTGACGGGGCTAGGGCACAACAAGTCTAATGCGTATCCGAGTTCGAAGTCCTTGACTTGATACACATTTACGCAAGCGTACGTATCCTTGTCAAGATAGGGAAGTATTGTACCCAAGATTATTGTACCACGGGGATTAGTGGCTAACGGAACTAAAGTCACTAAGTAAACAAAAGAAAAAGAAAATGAATAAAATAAAAATGCTACTCTAAGGCACCAAGCCTTAGCAATGCTCGGCTTTAATTTTCACCAAAGCCTAATCAGAACTAAGAGCCTAGTGGTGGATATGTATAAATGAGTGAGAAGTCATGTCATTCAAAATTGTGATTGTAATTTTCTAATAACTAAATTGCAAGAATTTAAATGAAAATTTTAGCTAACAACTAAATTAAATAAAGAAAAGAAAAGTAAGAAACGGAAATTAGGTCACTAGAGTATTCCCCTAACCAAATTCAATGCACAAATATATTCCGACAATAGTCATTCAATTCATAATAGCATCAAGAACAGTACCCAAGGCTTTTCAAGGCTCATAGATCATTAGATTCCTTAAAGGGCATTCCTACTCCGGATCAAGGGTCGTAGAAACTCAATTGGGACAATCTAGAGCTTGTTAGGGCCTCTAGTTGCACCAAAAGGCGAAGAGTTCTAGAATCAAGATTCCCAAGCTAGCCAATACGGCAATCGAAATTGGTATTGTAACTAACCATGTTCTAAACTAGTGTCCTAGCCATAAATTAGAAAGGTGATTAGGTTCCCTAATTTGTTCTAGACATGCTCATCTACACATTCAAGAGTTAATCAAGCTCCTAAGCATGCATCTAAGCCAAATAATATAGATTAGAACATATGCCAAACATGAAATTAAAAACCATTGAATCAAAACATATTTATTACATTAAATCCATGTTAGGGCTCAAACCCTAGTTACCAAATACACTACTCACAACTCATCAACAAACCCACAACAAAATTCATCAAATTACAATAAATTAAGAGAGTATAGAGTTGAGAAAAGAGAGATAAACCAACACTAGTCACAACAACACTAGAGAGTGAGCGTGACTAGCTTGGAATTATACTTTCTCTATACCTAACCCAAATCCTTGGAGAAGATGATGAAAATTGATTGGGTGTGAGGCTGTGGTCTTGGTGGGTATAGGAGAAGAGAAAGAATGGTGATGGTCTGTTATGGGAAGAAGGGGAGGAATGGATCTGATGGGAAAGGGCTATTGTGTTTCGGCGCTGCTCGATTCTCCCCAGGTTAGAGAAGGGAATTAATACATATAGGGCTGGCTGTTCGTGCGGGAAGAGGGAAGGATAGAATGGGCTGCCTCGTGGCAGCATAGGAGTGGACAAGGAGAAATGAAGGATGGTCTGGCACGTGCTAGCCTTCAATTGACTCAAGCTAATTAAGCAATTATGGTTTAATTGCTACACGTGAACTTTTAGCTGAGGTTGATTAATTAATCATTTAATTAATTAATACAAGGATTAATTAATCAAATAGTTAATTAATACCACCTTTTCTTTGCTTCAATTTTCTTTTTCTTCTATTGCTTTCCCCAAGCTCAAACAAATGTTTTTCACATATTTGCTCGTTGACCATTGTTGACTTTTCGTCTTTTTGTCGATAACTCCAATTAACTCCTTTTTACACAACTTCTTCCGAAATCCACAACTCCGCTTATTTCCTACAAGTAAATAAAAATGGATTAAGTACATAAAACTTGACTTGAGGATTAACTTATTTTTAGTGCTTTAGATACAATTACACGCATAAAAATGAGTGTAATCAGTCCTCCTCCACCACCTCTTCGAAAAACAAAGGAAGTTTCGGCGCAGCTGTCAAAATGGAGGTTTCGCGGATAAGAACCCTCGGCAGCGGGCAATAGTAGCAGGGCTCCACGAGCTAGATCTGGAGTGAGTCAACGGAACGAGTCTGGCGATTTGGGTGGGAATGTTTATGTGTGTGTGAGGACAGCGTTAGGTCTAGAGGTAAAATAGAGGCAGGGGCAATTTGGAATTTTCCTTTTCATGTGGGCCCCATCTGAGCTGAGTTGGCAGGCCAAGTCAACAGTTTAACGACACTATTTAACGAAAGAGTGACGGAATGACCTATTTGACGAGATTTGATCACACATGAGTGTTTTTGATGAAATTAAAAGTGCAGGGACTAAATTGATTTTGGACTCAAACCACAGGGTAGTAAACAGTATTTAGCCCTACACATACCCACAACCCTTCTCTGCTAAGGAGGGTCCTTGCCTTAGCTTATGAAATGGATTTCTATATTTTGACCACTTTTCGATCACATATTCATATCTTAATCGTTCAATTTTTAAGTCTTAATATATATATATATATAAACCCAAAATTACTCTTTAAAAATTGAATAATTGCATAGGTTTAACAGTATTATTGACGCCATGTCGGGATTGCAACTTCATGTATTGAAGTTAATTCTTTGAAATCAAATACACCGAACTTCATAACGGCCTATATGTCATGTACAGTTCTTAAAAGATTTCCATTTTAGAAAGGAAAAAAAAAATGTCAGCAGTGGCATCCTTTAGCCATGTTGGATTCTTAAAGAAAGCATTCTCTTTGCTTGTCACCACGTAAAGATAGGCGGGTGATTGATTAAACACAGAAGGGCAGATAGGATGAACCATAACAATTTTTCAACACAAATTAGATTAGCAAAAAACATCCCAAGATTCAGTAAGCCAAAGTTTGAAATGTATGGAAGGAGTAAGAAAGTTTGACTGGAGCGTGCTTTATAATAATGGGGCAGATTTATTAGATACCTCAAATGAACATCTCCCAATTCGTTGCATGTATTACAGAAACAAACCGAGTGTCAAACTCAAGTTGGGAAAAACAACAATACCAAAATAAAGCAACAGTATAAAAGTAAAGCAAACTGAGAATGCACAAGAACTGGTTAAATTGCTCACATCTTTGATACTGAACTCTGGAAGCAGTACATCAGCAACAGTTTCTCCTCGTTAGCATAGATTCTATGGTGTATCAAGTCCACCATATCAAGAGAAAATGAGATGGAAGTGATTCTCCGAGTCATTCATCCTCAACTCTTCTCTATCTGTACATCCCCGACATCATGGTCTTAAACAACTCCACACCATCTCCCTTGTGGGTGGCCAGTGATTCCACTGTCCACTTCAACTATAATTGAAGCACAGTAACATAAGTCACTGGAGTGTATAATTTCCCCAAATTATAGTAGCATATAAAGCTAAACAATGAAACTGTCAAGGATGCACAGATCAGTGGCATGACACATAATTCTTGCAGAACTCTCAGTTCAATTACACATCCTTCTCAGAGAAACATCATCTATTCTACATATATGTATGCACGCATACAAATGACTCTATACTCACTTTGTAGTTTCAGATTTGGTTTCCAAGCAATACAGATAAGTTTAGGAAACCAAAAAGGAGCATGTGAAGCAGAGCGATTTCTGATTTATTTGAATTAAATACAAGAGGTAAGCACGGGTCCTCTTAAATTCCACCGACACCTACTCTATCCAGAAAACAAATGAAGATTACAAGTAATACATACCGATGCAATATACATAACTATGACTCCACATTCAGCTTACCCGATTGATTCTTGTAGATGCCCAGAGCCTTGTCAACCCAATATCAGCCATCACTTTAATTATGATCATCCCATGTTTGTGGATGTACCTTACACTTATTTCCAAAGCACCACAACTTAAATATTCAAAATCCCTTCGCATTCCAAACCACAAAAGACCCCTTTTTCGCAAACTCACATGGATTGAAACCATTCATGGCCTTCCCCATGAGTGCCATAGCAGCAATGCTTGGAAACTTTTTTTTCTGAAATTGATCAAATGTTGCCTTCGAACTTTGAGGTCGAGAAACCGCCGCAGCTTCAGAATTCTTGTGGGGTGCAACTACTTTGTGGGACCACCTCCTAATCCAAGGATGTGAGAGTGATATATTTTGACTTGTCCTTGCTGAATCACTGGAAGACAACTCACCATTCCTTAATAACATTGGAGTTTCATCTAATGACATCGGTTCTCTACCATGAAATCTGCCCATAGCAGGCTGTGAATTAGTTGCGCTGCATTTCATATTTTTCTTATAAAGTGCGTTAACTTTTTCATGGGAAGAAGCCTCTCCCATTTTTGTGCTTTTTGTACTTGTGCTTTTTGTACCATAAGCAAAGTGAGAAGCACTCAACTTGAGGCGTTTAACCCACCTGCAGCTTGGCTCTAGTCCCTGAGGGCCATCTGGACTTGCATTGGATTTTGAATTTGTGGGCTCAGCATGGGAAAGGAGATGTTCCACGTCCAAACTTTGGGTTCTTGAAGGGCTTGTCTCTCTTTCATCCACTAAACTTGCAAGAGCTGCAAGCTCTGGAAGCTCTTGGTTCATATCAGGTAATTTGGTGAATGGAGGTCCACCTCTGACCTCTTCTCTAGCTGAAGTAAAAGCAGATCGAGATGTTGGTGACTTCTGGCCCCCCTCAGTATGCTGCAAAATTTAAAATGAAATCTTCCTATTTAGTGTTATGCTAAATATTATAACCCCAGTCAATCCTTCATATAAAGGACAACAGTGTTGATAACAGCAACAAGTTTTGCACAAACAAAAAGAAAGGAAAATGGATATATGACAATCAAGTTTCATCACGATGCTTAGTCCATCAAATTGCTCGTGTAGATTCCTAAACTTACTGTTAACTTTTAAACTACATCTTTCCTAACATTAAAGGTGCTTTTGAAAAACAATGGTGATTTCAAAACTGTTTATGGCAGGATTGAACTCACAAAATCAAAATTATAAAGAGTTACCTCATTCGTTGGGGATGAAGCCACACCTGACACAACAGGCAGAACCATTAGCCAAAATACAAGATAAACAGAACATAAAGGTACAGATAAATAAACGAAAACAAAAATAAGCATACGTTTCCAGTAAATGAACTTTAGTGATCACAGTGAGCATGGTTCTGCACTATACACTTAACATCCTGTTTAACTGAGTTAACAGCCAATTATCCTAAAACAAAACAAAAAAAAAGGTTTAAACAGCCAGAATATGTGAGATAGAGTGTAATACCAAGAGGAAGGTTATCCTGGAACTGGAAGGTATCCATGTCCATGGTATCAGTTTCAGATGATGATTCATTATCCAAACTATTTGCAGGACGCTTAACATCTCTTACATCTTCCTCTTCACTGTCTGTAGAGCTCCTGTGTGGTAGCAATCTCAATCCAGTCTGAACAGGGAGAGCATGCTCTGGAGAAACAAGGAGCTCACAAAAAGCTTTTCCTTTCAATTTTGTTGATACGGTTGTCTCTCCAAACATGTGACCTCCTTCAGACAAGTTAAAACCAGTCTTTCTTGGAAAAGTGGTTGTCTGAGAACACTTGGGATAACCTCTAGAAGATTCTTTCTCAACATCAACAGCAGCACATATTCTCATGGTCTCTGTGTTACGATCAGCATGTTGCAGGATTGGGGCTGAATAAAATCCAAGATATGGTTTTTCATGTCTGGTCACCTCTGAGGAAGAACTCTGGCTTGGAAACAATCCAACTCCAGACTGACTTTGCATTTCCTGGACATGCTTACGGGATGTTGAGGGATCACGTTGCAACAGCATCACATCATTCTGCCTTGAAAATGAACCTCCTGATTTTCTAGACGCCAACTTGCTATTGATATTCTCCTCATGAATCAAAAATGTGGAACTTGAGTAATTATTAGTGTTTGCAACATGCTGAGGTGCCAAAAGAGAGTTGGATTGATTAACTTCCTTGTCTCTACAAATGAAGAATGGCATAGAAGTGCTCCCACACTTAAATTGATGCAGTGCAAGTTTAGAATCTAATCTCACCGGTCCATCCTGAAAAGACTTGGAAACAGCTGGGCTGCTGTCCTCAAGAAAATTATGATATTTCACCTGTTGTTCTTTTAGGGGTGGGATAGCTTCCAGAGGCCGCGCATCAGCAGGCGCCCATCGCAGCATTGCAGATGAGTCACTCTCACTTAGTAATCTCCTATTGACAGTCGAATCTTGCTGATTCTGTTTAGCCAAACTAGTTTTCTGAGGAACATTGAACATTGGAAAGGACTGGCCTTCCAATCTCTCCTTCCTTAATTTCTTCGAACTCTCTATCAGAGTGACACCCTCATTGTTTTTCCTCACTCTTTTAGGTTCAGCTACTTCTCCAAATCCTCGAAACAACGGATGCTTCTGAACACCATCATTGTGTTTCTGGGCTTCCTCATAATGAATTGATACATGACCACACGCCTTGGTCTCTGAATTGCAGCTTGGGCACATCCAATGAGCCATCCAAACAGATTCACAAGTTTGCTCATTTGTTCCTTCACTCTCCGGATATGATCGAACCACGCAATCAGACATGATAATACAGAACTCCCCACTATCTCCAATTCGTTATGAACAACTTTCTCCCAGGGTCTCCTCAGAAATCACCTGAAAAACCACCACACCATGTGTGCATCAAAAAATGAGATTCTCTGCCTTGAAAATATTCCCATCTTCATAGACACTAGACATATTATCACTAAATCCGTATTCAAAGTTTGTCAAGTATCTAATTAAAGTTTCCAAAAAAAAAAATTCTTGCTTACAATGACAACTATTCAAACTAAGCATAAGAAAGAAACCCTTCTGAAGTTCTGGGTATCTGGGTAGTATTAGTTCTGCTAAAAGAAACATCCTTTACAAAAAAAAAAAAAAAAAAAAAATACAAGTATTTCAACATGGGTAATTGCGATTCAAGCTGATAGTTTCATAAAAACACACAAAAGAGAGAATCGAACTCAAAGTTACCTCCACCGACAAAGATGATAGTCAAGACTTGAGCACAGCAAGCATTTGAGGGCAGGGAACCAAAGCCACCGCTAAACTAGTTGAGAGAAAGAGAGAACGGTGCGAGAGGTGTGAGGTTTAGATAAAGTTGAGGAAGAAATGAAGCAAATTAGGCGAGGTTTAAAGGGGAAGCGCCGAAGTGACACAGAGAGAGAGAAAGAGAGAGCATCTGACAGCCGATGCTCGGTGGGTGTTGCAGAGCCACACACGAGAGACCAGTTGCGTCCGAGCCGGGTCTGAACTGGGGGCCCATATCTCTGCACTTTTACAATTGGTCATTTTTTCAGCCATTTAAATGTTTTCCACTTTATTATTCGTGTTCATGAACACTCATAAATCATTTGGATTAGGACAATTTTTTTACAAGAAAATGGATTGAAAGCACTTTTGTAACGCATGGGGAGTGCGGTTAATTGCTTGAGGGAAGAAATAGCATGTAGATTCAAGACGCTTCAAGAAGTTATGCGAACATTTACGAAAATATATGAAAAATATAATTAATTTACGTGAGGTTGAGGTTATGATTAGTTTTCAAGAAGTTTTGAGAATATTGAAAAAATGATTTGAGTCATTAAAAAAATGATAGGTTATCGAACATATGAGATAATACACGATTTCAAAACACTTTAAGAAGTTATCTAAATATTCTTGAAAATATACCTAAACTGCAATAAATTCACACGAGTTTAAGGTTGCATTTAACTTTCAAGAAGCTTCTAGAATAATAATAATTTATTCGAGACGTTATAAGTGTATGGAAAGACGATAAGTTATCAAATGCATGAAATAATACACAATTTCAAGACGCTTCAAGAAGTAATTTAAATTAAAAAACATAAAATAATGTAATAAATTTGTTGTTCAAAACTCAAAGAACATGTCATTGGGTTATCACATGCTCAAAACTCCCTCTTTATTTGTTGATACTGCTAGGGTTTTGAAACGAGAAGACAGGAGGATTTGGTTTTTTCCTACTCAAAGACCCTAGTTACATTATGCAGAAGCATTCCATTCCATTCCATTCATGCATTGCTACTAATATGGTCTATGTTAATGAGATCAAGTTTTGCTGTGTCATTTTCGAAGAGATCAATGCACATTTATATAACCGGATAATATAAATTAATATCCACGTAACCAACATCACAACCAGTACTGGAGTGTCTACTTGGCCAGTGGTCACGTATATCATCACTAGTTGATAATCATCAAACAAAATATCTCGTAGTTTTCGAATCCTGGGATATGCGAGTTGATCAAGCCTATGTCTCAGAAAAGAAGATATTTGTTCAAGTATTACTAATATTAAATAGTTTCAGGAATCTGGCTATGGATCTTTATTGACTTTGAATCTGTCGTTACTATAGCCTCTACCAGATTTGTAGTGGCAATAAGCACTTTACCAAGAAAAAAATGTTAAAATAATAAATATCTTCCTCCATTTAATTGAAAATATCTTTGCCAAAGGATCGACCAGTTGTTTCGACCAACAAAAACAAAAGCTGCAAGTTGCACTAATGGACAGATGGATTGAGAACTTCTTTGTTACGGACAAAGTATCTGAGCAAACATGGTCCATCTCCCACGCCATTTATCGATAGAAAATTTTCATATTCCGACCGGGCTAATTAGGCGTGTGCATAATATTAGAACTTATTTCAACATTCAAGAGCTACAACTTAAAATGTAAGTGAGGGAAATTCATACTCCTTAATTTGTAATTCACACTATTTTTTATTTATTAGTTAAAATTTTCATAAAAAGACAAAATTTAAGTTATTAAAAAAAAAACATAGAATGTGGATTGTAAAATGAAGAGTGTGAATTTCACTCTGCAAAATATATTAGGACAATATTAGGAGGCCTTAAAACTTGAAATTTTAGCCCTTAGAAAACCACAATTACAGGTCAACCAGAGAGTGTTTAGACTACAGCTCAACCAAATACATAATACACTTTCAGTACGGTTTTCAATCGTTTTATATATGGAAGGAGACTACATGAGTACATGTTATATGATTGGTGATGATGACCCTGGTGGTGAGTAATTACCTATGAAGATCGATGAATCTTTTTCCATGATCGAGACGCATTATGCAACCTTGTTAAAAAGCAGAAGTTTTGTTCTATCCTCAATATCCAGCATAGGGAAACAGCGCGGCAACTTTTGTTTCAGTTTGATGAGATACTATAGGATGATAGTTAATTAATGTAATGAAGATTTGCACCGTACAAGTTGGCTAAACATACTTTAGGCTTCTGTCCCAAGTTAATTACGTTCTTGAAGAAAGAAAAAATAAAATATAAAAACCTCTTCATCGATCTCTAGAAACCCCATGGCAGCTGCACAGTACCTCCTTTAATTGTTTCGCAAATTGCTTGGGTAGGGTAGGCAGCGATGGAGCTCGATGATATCGAACAGCTGACTGGACTAAATATGGAAGCAGGTGGAGGAGTCACCTGGGCAGAGAAAAGAATGTACTAAGATCCATTGTTCGACCCAACTTGGACTCAACAACGATGTGTGTGTCAGTGTGTAACTATTCAATGAGTACGTACTATGTATTTTGCTCTACAATAATCATAAGGAGGTTCTACTTTCACGGTTTCACCACAGCTTTCCACTTTCTCTTCATTCTTAAACAGCTTTCTTGTTGAAGGCCGGGAGATCGAGATGAAGAAACCCGCTGGCCGGCTTGCATTCTTGGGGAGGGAGGAAGTTGAGCATCCTTAATGAGCTAAACCTAATAATTTCGGAAATGAAACGATTGCACTGACACCGCCTTGAATCCGGCCACCATTGTTACCGGTGTCATCACCCTCACCTTCAAGGCCTCTGTGTCATCGGAACTCCACCGGTAATCAACAACGGTGAATCCCAGAAGAAAGGAAGGAATTGAAATAACCGTTTGTGTAGGAGGGAATTATGCTCTCAAATAGTCACATCTTTGTTTCAGACAGCAGTGGTCTTCTCATTGGCTGCAATTTAAGTTTTTCTAAATTCGAACAAATTAAAGAAAAAATATTCAAGATTAGAGGAAAGGAAAAAGAAAAAGAAAATAGAGTCGTTGATAAGCATGAGTACGTGAAGAAAGCAATAATGACTTATGAAAAATTGAGGGAGGCTCGGCTGGGTTAGAGAGACTTGGCTCTAAAGATGTACTTGGAAGTTTATAGGCCATGAAAGAAAGGAATATGATATTTACTGTAGACGCAGATGGAGAGGTGTACCTGGGAAGGTTACAGAGCCACTCACCTTGTTTGGTTGTTTACTCACCAAACACCTTTGTTTTATCCACGTCTATATACTAGGCCCTATGCACATGACTTGTGACTTGTACTATATTGTCTCTATTCATTATTTCATTTTAATTCCAACTTCCACCTCCTTTTTTTTTTTTTTTTTTAGAATAAAAGAAATTTCATTAATCCAAAATATTACAACAATAGAGATGACACTGTAAAATCCTAAGAAAATGGCATACTCATACCCTAAATATAGGATTCAAATTTGCTCACCATTTTTATTTTGTGGTGATATCACCACTCAATTAAAACTTGTCACATCATATAGAATTAATTTAATACTTAAAATTTATTTGTTTAATAAAACATCATAATTAACTATAATTATGTTTTATAACACATGGCAGTTTTATATTGAGTGGTAGTATCACCACCAATATATTTTGGTGGTGAGCAAATTTGAATCCCCAAATATAGAACTGACGGTTACAGATACCATGAGCCGATATGGATCCAACTCTAACCACAAACATCAACTAATCCCTGGAGTTCCGATACATCCTTACAATCAACCTCAAGAAGAGACTAACCCCTTCCGACACCATATACCAATACCGCCAATATATGTGTAGGGGCTACTCCCCATTACATTGACTACAAGAACACAGCGAAATTAGAACAATTAGTCCCTGGAGATGACACCATAAAATGGCACACCACTTATCCAGACCACTAACACCCTCACTCAAAGGAGGAGGGACTAATAAAACCTAAACAAGAACCTAAAAAACCAAAACAAAACTCTAAAGAAACCACCAACACCCTCACTCAAGGGAAGAGGGACTGATTAAACCTAGGACTAATTTCAGTTTGCCTCCTTCAACTTTAGGTCGAAAATCATGTTAGTCCCTGATATTTTTTTTTAATCAAGATCACCCCTACACTTTTATTATTCCTCTTCCTTGTCCAATCCTCATAACTCCATCCAATTTTGCCGTCAAATGGTGACGTGGGCCACGTGGCACCGACACCATGGCCCATTTTTCAGCTTTCAACCCAAAGAAGGGCAAAATTTCTAAAATAACCTTTGGAAAAAAAAACACTTGCAAACTCAGAACTTCAACAAAGAGAGCCATTTATGAATGATTCCTTCAAAATCAAAAACCACTAGTATATTCAATTTCTTCACTATTCTAATCTTGATTGTATTCAACCAATGCCATTAGCACTCGTTTCCCTAAATTGAATCTGCATTCCACATCTAGCTTAAACTAAACAAAACCTTTTCCAACACAACGTTCATCTCAAACCCAGAAATCTAATACAGTGAAAGAACCAAACCAAGAAACAGATTCAGAAAACCAAATCCCACTTCTTCATCTCCACGAATCCCAACAATCAAATTCGTCTATCCTCATATCGAAAGCCTTCAAGTCCTTACTCGTCAACCTCCTCCTGGTCCTCGTTGTTCAACGGACGCGATCTCATTCCGCCCTCCTCCTCTAGCTCGGCAACATCGTTTTACAACTCCGAAGGTGGACTCGGTCCCCGATCCGCCACGCCGAGTCGCTCCCGTTCTGAATCAATATACTAGGGCTCGCGGTCGTACGGCGGCGTCTTGCCGGTGGAGTTCGCGGCGGAGGAGCTTATGCCCGAGACGGTGGATGCTTCGAGGTCTAGGGATAGTGTGTCGGTCATGATTCGGTTTCGGCCTCGGCTAATTTTGGTAGATCCGTGGGAATTGGATCAGATCCATGCGATTTGGGATTAGGGGAATTTGAATCGTTTGATCCTAGGATTTTTGAACTGAGGTGATGTGATTCAATTGTTTGGTTTTTGGGCCTTTTGGTTGCAGCGAGAGACAGTATCACAGAGGAAATGCAAAAAAGGGAAGAGGCTAAAGATTCGAGCTTTGAGGAGGAAGATGGAGACTTTGGAATTCTGGAACGGACTCGATTTTGCTTGTAATCTCAGAGCCGAAGAGAATTTGAGAGGAGGAGAAGAAGAAGATGGGGAAGCAATCGGTGAGGATGAAGGCGGTGGTTTACGAAGAAAAGGGCAGCACAGGGTGTTGGTGGGGTGAAAATGTCCATTTTGCCCTTTTTATTGGTTGAAAAGCTGAAAACTGGGCCATGATGTTGGTGCCACGTCACTATTTGACGGGAAAATTGGATGGAGTTATGAGGATTGGATACGGAAGAGGAATATTGAAAGTGTATGGGTGATCTTGATTAAAAAAAAAAGATCAGGGACTAACATGATTTTCGACCTAAAGTTGGAGGGGGCAAAATGAAATTAATCCTTAAACCTAAACAAAAACCTAGAAAATTAACAAAACAAAAAACCCTAATAATAACGATGACGAGCCCTCATGAACCACCTTACTTCTCGGCCAGTAGTCGACTGTCGAAAGCGATCATCGAAGATTCAGGCCAGATCCAAGCATACACGAATAATCTGAAATTCACTAACCGCAACCAACCAGCATTCCACAATTCCCACCCAGACCGCATCCAACATCCACGTCTCTGCCACAAGTCCACTGAGCACCACCACCCCCTCCGATCCCACAAATCCCAAACTCCAGCGAGCAACCCGATCAGGAATAATAGAATGAAAGAAAAAGATCTCCGGTCAGAACCCGAAAGTCGCTCTGAAGCCTCAACCAACTCAAGTAGAAGAAGGAAAAGAACGCGACTCACCAACCACCGGAGAAAACATAGCAGCCAGTTCGGCAACCCCCAAACCACACCGATGAGGCCGGAGGCCAGCGCAGGTGCCGAGGCGTCGCCGGACAAGCCAAGAAACCGAAATTAGTTACTTCCGAACTCTAGATCCTTTTTTTGTGGAGCGTTGAGAGAGAAATCTTCAATTTTCCCTTACCATTGGTTAGATTATCTAACCATTATCATATCAATGAACTTTTTCCAACTTCCACCTCTAATTTGAGAGCATCTCAAAATACATATTCTCTCCCTTATTCCATGTCAAAGAGCAAAGTCATGGGTCATGTGAAATGTCCATTAATTTCGGTTTTCGTTAGAGTCGTGATTATAATTCTATTTTGATCAAATAAAATAGTACTCAGATTTTGTCATTTAAAGCCATCACATTCGTACATTCAGTGCAAATCTCTCATTATTTTTGAATGTCTTGCTTATGTGTTTTATAACTCGATCAAATTTTTATAAAAAAAATTAAAAAGCATGAGATGTGTAGATCAATTTTCAAATTTATTTGTTTATTGTTTATGATAAAAAAAAAAATAGTTGGTATGTGTGTGTGTGTTTTTTTTTTTTTTTTCATTTGAAACAAATGAAGACCAACTTTGGATGAAACTATGGACGTTATGTTGGACGGAGCATCTTCTGTCCATTGTAGTAAACATTAACTGCAGTGTAATCCCGCGTGTGAGCAGCATGACAACCATGGTTTAGCCGAACGTTGGGGGTTGTCGAGTTATACGACGTTAGTTAAGATAGAAATCACATGGGAGGCACATGATAGTTCCCCCAACCCTAAAACGGATCTATCATGCTCTCTGCTCTGTTCTCCTCCTCCAATTTGATTCAATTCGGACGTCTTTCAAACATAGGTGATCGACTTGTCTCGGCCTCTAACAGAACACGAACCAGATTTCATCCTGAAACCCGAAACGAGCCTGCGGGGCCCACCTTAGGTAAAGTTTTACCAGAAATTTGGTAGAACTTTCCCTAAAAAGTGGACTACCCAAATAACAGACCTGGACAATAGAACTTAAACCAACACCACACCAACTACTTTTACATTCCAAATATATACATTCCAAGTACTTAACTTAATAACATACTTATAAGAGCAATCTAGATAACAAGTGGAAATAAAGTACAAGTAGGTTAAATGTTTAACCTACAGGAAGTCGGAAGTAATGGACACTGTACCTCGACGCCTATGCACAATTGACCTCAACTAGTCTGCAGACTGAGCACGAGAAACCAAAAAGCTCAAGGAAAAGCATTTGAAAACCGTTAGAGTGAGTGGACGAAAATAAATAATTTTAGTGAAAATAACTTAAAATAATTATAATGATTTCCCACTTTATTCTCTTAAATCCAAGCATGCAGTGTTTGATAAGATACTTTCAAATCTCAAAAATCTCAAATTATACTGATCTCAAACTCCATCTCAAAACTCTTCAGAATCCTTTTCAAATATCTCAAAGTTCTCATTCCAAAATACTCTATAAAATAGGCGATGACAAGAGGGAACTGCCGATCGACTAGTCATTTCATGCCACCTGGAGGATACTGCCGACCAGGGACACATCAGAGGGCACTGCCGACTGAAATACGATAAGGTGATGGATAGAGGGTACTGCCGACTAACCATTTCATGTCATCTGGAGGGTACTGCTGACCATAATAGATAGTTAGAAGGTACTGCCGACTAACTATTTCATGTCATCTGGAGGGTACTGCTGACCATAATAGCTAGTTAGAGGGTACTGATATCAGATGACGCATCGAATGGTACTGCCAACCAGAATATATACTTTGGAGGGTACTGCTGACCAGATAATGCATGCATGCGCTAACATAATCATCATTATCATTCATATTTACCTCATTGAATAAACTGAACTCAATAATTCTCTTATAGTATTAAACTCATCAACTTGTAATGTTTAAATTTCCATAAACACTCAATTCTTAAAATAACTCATGAAATCTCGATAAATCATTTATACTCAAATAGTTGAATATATATCATACACATAATACACAAGTCATCATCATTTCCGAAAGAAAATCTCCATAACTCAATATTTGAATAACTCGATAAATAAGTAAAAAATTTCGGAAAGGAAAATAAATATCAGACTTCAACAAAACTCAAAAATTTTCACCATCCTATCGAAAATATAATATTAAGAAATTTCGATAAATTATTTATATATCGTAAAATTAATACAATTAATTAATATTCAGAAAATAATACTGCATGCATAATAATTAAAAAACAAATATCCACTCACAGCCAAACGACTATGAAGGCTGTTAAATGAATTCCTCCTTGAGCTCTATCTACACGTTGTCCTAAACAATTTGATAATTATGAAAAATAGTTTTCGAGAATCGGAACTAAATTGACAATAATAAATTCGAAACCCTAGAAACAATAATTCGTTGAAAGCTTGAAATCATAACGGAACGAGCTCAACTTTCATAGGTACGTTGATTCGATAATTATAACAACCTTTTGAGAAATGGAGTCGATCCAAAAGTTAGATATTCTCGAACCAAAACCCGATCATTTTCAAAAAGTATCAAAACGACACAAAACTCACATTCACATGTTCGTAATTCTATGCTCTACCTAACGAACCAAAATAGATGCGCCCCTACGCGCCACCACATGCAGCTGCAAGTGCCACATCTGACCCTAAATTGGGTCATGAAACCTATATATGCCAAATTATTCACAACAACAACCCCAACAACTCTTCTAACTACAACAAAGTCAAATTCAGAACCATACAGCCGGAATATACCTACAAAACATCTGGGGGAAATCAGAATTTCAATTCCCCGATTTGTCTTCCTTCGGTTGAGTCGATGCACGAGGCATATATTTTTAGAACAAGGATGATGAGAGATTCAATTTCTGGGTTATGGCCTCTTCGGAGGTGGTCGGGAAACCGAGAATCAACCGGATATACAAAACGGGTCTGGTGCCGTGAATATTACTTTGAACCGCTTTCGTTAACGGCAATCGGAGGAAACCAAAGCAGGAAAGACGACCAGTGTGAGGCGGCGCTCCCGATGAGAGTGGTCCGGCAATCTGGGGTGGCCTGACGTCAGCAGAATCTGTCGGGTCAGGTTGGAGGTCGAGTCTGGGAGAGAGAGTTTGGGGATTAGGGTTTTGGCCCAAAACAGAAACTTCCCGAAATCGAAAGTTTCCAAATGCAAACTTTCTATTTATATACACATCCTAAAATAGTAACTTTGACTTTTTTTACCATAACTTCTTCATATGAGCTCCGATTCTTGTGTGCCACATGTCCACTAACTTGGTTTAATGTTCTCTACAACTTTTCAGAAGGAAGTTTTCTCATAAGATGAGCGGATTAAAAATTCAACTCCTGGAATACCTTAAAAGTTAAAAGTGAAGATGATTGTCGTTTACCATTCAAATGATTAGTAAACCAGTAAATTTGGGTACGAGGTATAATAATAATTTGATAGCTCCCCTAACTCAAAGCCGATATTGGTAATTGTGATTGCCGGTGCCACACTGTTTGGGTAAGGTTTCCCTTACTCTATAAATCAGAAGTTGTTGATATTGGGAGATGATTGAAGGGGTTGATACTCTACTTTGTATTATGATTTTGGCTTCTGAATGGGTTATCTTATTCATTAAGGTTGCTTTATGTGGTTGTGATGCTATGAAGAATGAATTCTATATTTGAGGCATCAGAATTAGTTTTTGTTATGACATGGATTTCATGATGGAATTTGATTTATGTTTCATGTTGGAATTGAAATAGGATTAAAATTTGCATGTGCCCCGATCATATTTTATGTTTTAAATTCAATGACTTTATTTCAAACAAAATGCTGGGTTCTCGATTTCCTACGTTTATCATTGTTCTGATTTATGCTTTTGCTTGGTTCTTTGTCATTTGCTTACTATGATTTATGGAGTTTTTGGTCATAAGGTTCTCCAGGTATGCTTTTCCATTAGATAAAATTTTAATTGAATTGATTGATTTTCGATTTCTCTGTTTAACAGTCGGGACTTTTCCTCAATCACTGTTATTGAAGTGAGAAGCGGTGCATGATTGTCGATTTGTACATGAATTCAGCAACTGATCATCCCAGATATTCTCTACAGTACGCAATCAGTAGCTTTTATCAGTTTCCTGGCATGTTAATCTAGCATGGTTTCTAATCTATTTTGTTTATTGTTTATCAATCTCTCAGCCTCTCCACTATTTGAGATTAAGTTAATATTCAGAAAAAGATAAACCCAAATAAAGCATTGATCACTGTTTTATTTATTTTATGTTGAAGAACCAATCCAAGTTCAGGTAAGCTTTCCAATTTGCATTCACAGTTCAATATATATTATCCAAGCAGCCATGTTTTTATAAGATAACTGATCTTTTATTCAACCATTTTGAATTTCAATTGCTGTAATCGAGCTCTCATTTGTTGGTTTGTGATGATTATCTTTGTTGCGTAGCTGAGTTGATTGCTGTTATAGGTTTGTTTCAATGTGATTTATGATGTTGAATTTTTGTGTTTTGAGGAAGTTTTGGTTGTGGATTGGTGTTCATGTAGTGTGATGTTAGAGAAGCGAAGACCTGAGTTTCTTTGTGGCTTAGTATCTTGTTTTGTTTTGAATGGTCTTTTTTGCATTGTGTTACTCATAAACATGGGAATAAGCTTTGTGATGAATAGCTAAACACATTCAACAGAGGTAAATTCTCGAAATTAATCCCTTTTTCATCCAATTAATGAAATATAACATCTGATTTACAATAAAGAGAAATCTTTTATGAGAACTAAAGCAAAATGAATGGGGGGTTTAGATTGACTTTTGGTAGTGAACTTATTCATTCATTTTCTTTAACAATTACTTTAGTATAGCTGCATTTAGGAGGCTAGGTTTGTTTGGTTTTGCATGATTGTAGTGTGTTTTGATAGAAGCAAACCTCTTTGTGAACGTCAAAAATTGTGCAGATAAAGGATAAACCTGGTTCAGTTCCTCTGACATTGAAAAACCTCATTTCCTGATCCCTGCTTTTTCCTCACCCTCACTTCCAATTTTGCTCTCTCTCTCTCTCTGTTCGTTTCAGACTCTCATTTGGTTGATGTCCTCACTTCGCATTATCTCTAAACCCTTGAATTCTTCAGGTTCAGATTTTGATTATTTATGTTCTTGGGGTTTGATTACGTATTTGATTTTGGATTACTTTTTCAATTTATTTCTCTATGTGTTTGTTGGTGCGAAAATGTGAGATATTTACTAGTATCCACCGCCAAGGTTACTGGCTTTGTGGAAGCAATTCTAGGTGTGAAATTTTTACTTGCCAAATTCCTCAGGAACTAAGTGGAATGTAGAATTTCAGTTTACTATGATGGAATTTCTTCTACTGTGGTCGAGGGTCATGATGTGGTGCATCCGTGCATGTTAGGTGTTTGTGAAATGTTCAAGGTTAGTAAAAACTGAGACTTTTGTATTTTGGTGTTTGATTTTGGTCTGGTAGGTCAGTAAGGAAATAGGGGAAAGTATGAGAGAAATTTACTGTAGTTTCTAAAGTTATTAGCTTTGTTTTTCAAGGTGTGAGATTAGTAGTTTCTTATTGCATTCAATTAATTATACTGTTACAGAATGTTGAATACAAATTGATGTTGAATATCCACTGATTTTGCTATATATATATTGATGAGTTTGTATGGAGTTGCAATTAAACTGATGTTAGATTTTTTAACAAAGGTAATTAAATTATCATGTCGGTAATCTAATAACTTCATCATGTAACGCTGTGAGGTTGTTGACGATTTAATTGTTGAGTGATTGAATGTGTTGATTAAGGGGACTTGTTTAAGACATGTAGGTTTAGGGGGACAAAGATACCTAAAAAGAAGCTGCACAATAAAGAAGATAATAAGCTGGAGACCGCAAGGAAGCGGAAAACCGAACGAGTTGTGGGATATCATAATTGTGTGTAAGTATTATGATAGTAAGGAACACATACTATTGCAATGAGTTGATTTGTTTTTGTTAATTGAAATGAATAAAAAAGGTGACTAGAAGTAAACCTGATATATGTTGTGAGATAACCATAGGAAAACAGTTGTCATAAGCATAGGTCAAAATGGAGAAGATTGAAGGTACATAAATTATTAAAGGTGATTTGTACATTGGACTGAATTTTTATTTGTATGAAATGTTCAATGTCGGTCAGAAAATTGTCTAATGCGAAACGTTCAATGCCGGTCAAAAAAATTATGACATCGAAGCAATTGTGAAAGAGGTGTTGAGAATGATTGGTTCAAATGGAACCAAACGATATAAGGGATATCAAAAAATTGAAGCACACATAAATGCTGATCCAGTGTTCACCTCAAGGGGGCAAATGGGTTCCGTAGGTGGCAAGAAAATTGAGTACGAGTATCCTTTAGCAACAAATGATTTCGGGAATGACCAAGGTTCAAAAAAACGCTAGGCGCTAGTAGGGCGGTGAACAAGTGACTAGCGCCCAGACTCCTAGGCGGCGCCTAGGCGGTTTTATATTATTTTTATTTTTATTTTATTTTTATTATATATATAAAGAAAAAAAAATAAGAGGAGGAAAAATATATATTTAATTAAATTATTAAATTTTTGTTTAACAGAACATTTATTTAATTGAATATTTGTTTAATTATACAAGGCAAACACCGAAGGAGTAGTATTCAATTATGCTTTTAATTGTACTTTGGCTTGCACATGTGTCACACTCACACCACTTGTCCCTCTTCTCTCACTCTCTACACGAACAACAGCCACACATTTTTTTAATAGAATTCTCTCCTTTTGAGTACCCTGCTCGTGTTACTGTGTTCATTGACTTCATTCTCGTCTGTTCATCTCTTGAGCGAAACCTACAGCGACCACCTGCACATTCTCTTTCATCTCTATCTTCATCAATTTTCCTTCTTTTTATCATTGTTCAATCACCGCGTCCACACAAAAGATAATACATAGAAGCAATTACCATCAAAAATTCGTCCAACCCAGTAAAACCCAGAATCACGATTCAAAAAGAAACACCCTTTATGTGAAAATCAGGCAAACCAATTCAACCCAATAATCAGATTCACATTCAACCCAACATTCACTAGCCAAATTCATAGAAACCCAACTATCCGAAGACTTGAGAATGAAGAGAGATTGAGAGTTGAGTGGAAAGAGAAGAGTGAATGACTGAAGGAATGAGAGAGAGAGAGAGAGGCGGGTGACTGAAGGAGAGAAAGAGGCGTGGTTGTCGACTGAAGGAGAGTGAGACTCGCCCAGAGTCACCACCTAGAAAATTCCGCCTAGCTGTACAGAAGCCCAGGCGCCAGTCCAGTCCGCCTAGGCGCCCACCCAAAATAAAACCGCCTAAGAGCACCTATTAGCCATTAATCGAGCGGCCGAGTTTTAGAACACTGGGAATGACATGTTCCATTACGAAATGAGACAAAGGTAATTGAGACTAATATGTTGACAATGACTTTCATAAATACACTGATGTTTAATTTATAAATGTTTAGGTTAGATGTTATTAGTTTTTTAAATAGTAAAATGTGTAATTTTGGGGTAGATGTATTATCTGAATATATGAAACCTATATACATGCTTATAAGCTTATTTGTTAGCAGTACATGTGGAAGAAGAAAGTGTTACTATTCCCTTCCTCTTAAAGATGGAAGATCAGATGTCATCGGTAACATTACAATACTTATAAGCTGATTTGTTAACGGTACATGTGGAAGAAGAAAGTGCAATTGTTCTCTTTCTCCTGAAGATGGAGGATCAGATGTCATCGGTAACATTACAATGCCTCCACGTACTCTAACTGTCATCGGATGGGAGACTGGGCAATTGATTTGGTGCTTAAATGCAACTTACGCTCAATAAGGGCTCTGTCATCAAAGAAATGGGAAATAGTTGAACCCAAAATTATGGTACCACGGGGATTGAAAAGCTAACTCCAATTCTTGGTTATGCCGATTACTAAGTCATCAACAATTTAACAAACAAAACCTAAAAATATCACCAAGCTATTTACATGCCCGGCTTGGAACAACCAAGCCTAAAATTAGTCAAGAGAACCACAAATAAATGCGGAAGCTCACAACCAAATGGTATGGACAATGAAAGTGGTTTGTGAAATTTGATTTTGATTTCAAAAAATAAAATTGACAATTGAAAATTAAAATTGCAACTAAAGATAAACATAATAAAAACTAATCAAGAAATGGAAATTAGGTCACTAGGGTATCCTCTTAGCCAAATTTAATACATAAATATGCTTCAACAATGGTCACTCAATTCATAATGGCATCAAGAACCGTACCCAAGGATTTTCAAGACTCATGAGTCATTAGATTCCTTAAAGGATATTCCTACTCCGGATCAAATATCGTAGAAACTCAATTGAGACAATCTAGAGCCTTGCTAGGGCCTCTAGTTGCACCAAAAGGTGAAGAGTCCTAGAATCAAGGTTCCTAATTAAGCTAGCCAATACGGCAATTGAAATTGGTATTGTAACTAACCATATTCTAAAAAGAAAAATTCAATCACCGTCCCCAAACTATGCTGCCAAGGCCAATTTGATACCCGAACTCTCAAAAGTATCAATGTGATACCTCAACACGTATTTTGACATCAAGGTGATACTTCCGTCAAAAATTCCTAACGGAGCTGTCTGTTTGCTGACATGGCAAGCACGTGGGTCCTATGTGATATTTTTATCAAGGGCAGAATAGTCTTTTACTACTAACTAATTTAAAAATAAATAAATAAATAAAGAACGAAGCACAGAGCTCCATCACTCTCCTCCCCCTCTCACTTGGTTCTGGTTTTCGGGTATCTGGGTTTTTATGGCTTTGGAGGCTATCAATCTGTCGCTCTCTCTCTCCTTCTCTCGACCCCCGTCTCCTCTCTCTCACTAACTTCATCCTTGATTTTTTCACTATCTACCATGCCTCCATATCCTATTGGTACTCCTCGACGACCAGTCGATCCGGACACCAACATCGATGACGACGATGTCGCCGCAGCCGTCGATTTCGAAGACGACAAGGATCACCATCCCCAAAACGACGCCGTTGTTTTCCCACTCGTAGCTGCTCCCCAACAGCGAATTGTGAACCAGGGGCAGAGGGGAGTGTCGTCACTCAGATTAAACGACGACATTTAGGGTTATGGGCGGCTGCTGGCGGAGGTGGTGTCGGAGTCACAGTGGCGGAAGTGGTCGAGCGGCCTTGATGGTGGCGGTGGCTGTACGTTCATCGACGGCTTGGGTAAAGATTAGATTTTTTTTTTTGGTGGTAAATTATGGGTGTGTGATATTGAGGATGGTTGATGTTATGGTTATTGGGTTTGTGATTGTGATTGGGTGTGTTCACATTGAAGAGAAGCAGAATGGCCAGCTTGTGGAGGGAGGACCAGCCGCCAGGACGCTCGGAGAAGGCGGCTGAGACAAGATCGAAGACAATGAAGCAATGTTCTAATCGATCTGTCTGGGCTTTCAATCGAAGAACCTCACTCTTGGATGCTCTCTTCCTCAAGCAGCAAAGCAGAAACTCTTGGTTATTTTCTGGTTCGATTTCTGATTCTTCAAGGTTAAAGTCTCTCTCTGAAACCCCTGGTGAGTTACTGTGTTGAAATTGGGAGTATGTAGCTTCATACTATGCCTTATTTATATTTAGGGATCAGATTTTAAAATGGCTTTGCTTTCGATTCGAGTCATGCAAAAATCATGTATGTAATCTTGCCGAAATTATTTTTGTTTATGTTGTTTGTTTGGAAATTGAATTGCAAAGGTTATGGGGTGAGGCAAGAGGCTGCGGTGGCATACGGTGCTCTTGGTGCTGTGGTTTGTTCAATTCCTATAACTTCAAATGGAAGACAGAACCATGTTATGCTTAGGAGCTTGGTTGACCGGTTCGTTGGTTGGGCGCTGCCGTTGCTTAGCAATTTCACCGTGATTAGATTGATCGAGCTATCGAATTCTATTGGCTTGTATTGTACTATTGTATGATTAAAATCATTAAATTGGGGTGGGTGGCTGGTGGTTGATGACGTTGTCAGGTAAGTAAGGAAATGTGGTGGAGGAGCTTGCGGCGGAAGTTGCGGCGGTTTGGCTAGAGGAAAATCCCAGAAGAAGAAGAAGAAGAGAAAGAAGAAAAAGAAATGAAAAGAAAAAAATGAATTAAAAAAGGGTAAATTGGTCATTTTATTTTTTTTGGGGCCCATGTGCTTGCCACGTCAGCAAACAGACGGCTCCGTTAGGAATTTTTGACGGAAGTATCACCTTGATGTCAAAATACGTGTTTGGGTATCACATTGATACTTTTGAGAGTTCGGGTATCAAATTGGCCTTGGCAGCATAGTTTAGGGATGGTGACTAAATTTTTCTCTATTCTAAAATAGTGTCTTAGCCATAAATTAGAGAAGTGATTATATCCCCTAATTTGTTCTAGACGTGCTCATCTATATATTCAAGAGTTAATCAAGCTCCTAAACATGCACCTAAGCCAAATAATATAGATTAGAACATATGCCAAAAACAAAATTGAGAACCATTAAATCAAAGGGAAAATTTCACAAATGGTCACTCAACTATGACTCATTCGACACTTTGGTCACTGAAGTTTCAAATATATCACTTTGGTCACTCAACTATTACATTGTCAATCACTTAAGTCACCCAAAGAGTATTTTTTATAATATTAACAAAGTGACTTAAGTGATTGACAATGTATTAGTTGAGTGACCAAAGTGATATATTTGAAACTTCAGTGACCAAAGTATCGAATGAGTCATAGTTGAGTGACTATTTGTGGAATTCTCCCTAAATCAAAATATATTTATTACATTAAATCCATGCTAGAGCTCAAATCCTAGTTTCCTAAATAGACTACTCACAACTCATCAACAAATCAACAACAATATACATCAATTAAAGAGGTAAATGTGAAGAGGAGTGAGAAGTAACAAGAACAAATCACAAATTGCTATGAAGCAATTATGACAAGTCTTGATTTATGGCTTCTCACTTTACCCAATCTCAAAGATTGATGCTCTTTGAAAATTTGATGAAGATTTGGTGTAGAGGAGTGAGAGGAGAAAGAAAAATATGAAAATTGAATGGGCATTGGTGGTTTTGGTGTTGAAGGGAGAGAAAGAATTATGATGGTGGTGGCTGGTCTGTTGGTGTCTTGCTGAAGGGGAAGGAAATATATGGCCATGAAATTCATGGGTCCGATCCTGAGTTGTGTGGATGTGAGAAGAGAAAAGAGATAGGCTGCCACGTGGCAGCACAAGAGAGGGTGAGAGGAAAAATAAAAGAAAAAGAAGAATGACATGCACGTGGGAGAAAGGAAAAGATATGCTTATGTTGACATTCTTCAAATCACTGTTCAGTTTTATTATTTTCCTCAATTGTTTGATTATGCTACTTGTTGAGTCACTTCACAATCAAATGCGTCCACTGTTCTTCAACCACGTGCTGTCACACATCTTATCAATCTTTCAAAGACTATTTAGACAGCTAAGCATTGATTGAACTTGCCTTGGTATGATTCATTCCTATTACAGACTCTCGTATGTTTATGTTCACAGAATTTGGCAATTCTAAAATCTTGGACCTTACATAAATCATGTTGTTGATTGAAATTGTCTGCTTTCAACTAAAATATGTTCAACAGCCTCTTGATTTGTTGCACCGTTCAAGGATCTTCCTGACATTTTCAATATTCTCATGATTTCTCATCACTAGAAACATGTGATCTTGCCTAACATCTGGTTGAAAGAAGATAAACACTTGTCCAATACCTTGGTTTCACAATTTGTTTGAATATATTCCTATCTTTGTATCTCTCCTGTTATCTATATTTCTTTCTTGGTTCATGTACTATTTCTTTCTTGGTTCATCTACTCTTTCACAAAGGCTTTCTACATTAGATTTGTCATGACCTTCTTCTCAGTATTTGATGTGCCTACCTTTTTGAAGGATTTATGTCATAAAACAATCATTTTGATGTTATGTTTATTGTAACTATTATTAATCAAAATGGCAAGTTTATTGTTCATTGCATATATTTATTATTTGATTGAAAAAGATCCAAGGAATATGAGTTAAAAAGAAAGTAATCTAAAGAGTTAGATGTATGAGACCTTTAGTCTTTTATACTCTTATCCTAAAATGTTCCTAGTCATAGGATCATTATTTGAACATTGATAATTCGGAAAGACTAGCAAATACTATGTATTTCTCAACATAGATAATGATATGTCTCTTACATTCGTGTAGAAATACTAATACAAGTATGTGGATGCTCTTATCTTAAAGAGTACACTGAACGCGATCATTAGAGTTCTTATATAGAGTTTTACTTACATGTCAAACCTGAACTCTAAATTGCAATAATACAAATTAGTCCTTTGACCTGACACACTATGGTTGTCTAATGAGTGAGTGGATTAACTCTTGATGATGCAATAATATTATGTCCTTTAATGGATATGATTCATGCATTAATTGGTATAATCAATTTGGTAATAGAGAGTCATGTGAGTGTATAACAAGGAATCTCTATCCTTAGATAAATAAGGCGTATGTTCAAAGATGTGATTCAATGAATCTTTGGCCAAAACATTGAATGAGATTAAAACTGAGTTGCTAATCACACAAGAATGGAAATTACATTAGGGGATTGACATATCAATTCCATACCCCGGTGCTGTGATTTATAATATCGTATTAGAGAATGACCGTATTGTATTGTATTGTAATTCCAATTGAATAGGTTTTTTGTCATTCTATATTAATAGGGTAGTTTCTTTGTTAGTTGGTGTCTGGTTGAATACATTTATTTGGTAGAGACTCTTAACATCATTTCAGGACGTACTCTAGATGCTTATTGTAATCAGGGGTTTAGGCTCAATGTGCTCCCCTTGTATTTGGCAGTTTCATTAATCAAGGTTTGAGGGCAGCCGCACTGGCCATTTATTCAAAAAATATTAATTAGGATAGCCATGATATGTTGCAAGACGTTACTCATGACTGGTGAAGTCCCCAAGGATTGATAAACATTTATGATCCTAATAACACGGGAGAATCAAAATGGAGTTTTGTTTGCTAAACGAAATAGAATGGTTCTACAAACTTCATTGTCTTGTTAATTAGAACTTAAGAGATCACACATCATATAAGTGGATCCTTGAGATTGTATATGAAGAAGATTAAACAAGAGTTGGTTATGACCAAATAATCAATATATTTATCATTTGAACATAATTAGATTTTTGCGCAAATCTGAACTTATTTGGCCTAAACAATTGTCGGGCTTTTTGATGTGGACTTGGGCTTCACTAAGTAAGACTTAAATGAAAGCCTAATACACAACCTTAGTGCCCAATAACATGTCTAGACCAGCTAACATTTTAGCTTTGTGAAAGTCAATATTTCACTTTTAGTAGTTAGAATTGTTTCCTACTATATAAGGTGAAAGTATGGACAAAAGGAGAGATAATCTTTACATGCACTACTATCTTTAGTTGGTAAGAAAAAGTTATCTCTTTCTCTATTGCATAAGTTGGTTATAACAAGGAAGGAAGAACACTTGCATACTTCTTTCTTTCCCTCCATCTTTTTTCATCTCTTGATTCACTTGGTGAAGATCCTTATAGACCACATCCATTTGTGGCTCTACTTGTTACATGAAGGAGAAGTTTATAAGCACAAGAAGGATTTCTAAATCTAAGGTGCTTCAAGGTGGAGGAAACACACACAAGGAGAGATCAAGGAGAGGAGCTTTGGTGGTTCACTTCGATCATATTGAAATCACGCTCCAAGGGTAAATAGAACATAAACGTCCTCTTTGTTATTCCTTACTATGTATGCTATTTTATATACATGTCACAATAAGCCCAGATCATGGGTTAAAGGAATAAGTTTTATGTTTAGTGAGTAGTTTAATTGTTAAACTAATTCCACACTAACTAAAAAAGTTTTGAAATCTCCATTCCTTCACTTTTGACCCATATTACTCTATTACTAGATTGTTTTGTTCATCCTAACAATGAGGCGCCAAATTGCACAAATGATCTATTAGCGTGAGTTATAGCTTAACATTAGGAATATAATATATTGTAATTATATCGTAGTTAGTACTTACCTTTTCTATATGTAGTAGAGAGTAGAGACGTAAGTCAATTGTATTCCTGTAATCCTCTTTATATACCTCCACTGTGAGATAAATAATATATCAGATAATTCATTCTCTCAATCTTGTCTTATTTGACTTGGTATCAGAGCAAAGATCCGAAAAAGAATTTGTCTCTTTATTTTTCTTTGTTTTTCTCGTAATTAGAGGAAAGTTGTCTATCACAAGATCGGCTTCATCTCTTCAGATCGCCGACATCTAACCGGAACAAGAACGATCAGATCTTCTTCTTGGACTTCGACCAGACTGGCTTCGTCTCTCCGGACCGCCTTCGTCTGCCTTCACCTTCACTGTTCAGATTGGTTTTCCCATCAGTCGTGCTCCCACCGTCGGTTTCCCCATCACCTAGAAAGCCGCGCGTCAGACCCGTTGTTGCCCAGATCCGTCGTGAGCCTAGTTTCCGGCGTCGCTGCCATTTCTCCTGTCGAGTCGATCTCCAGTCGGGTCAGGTCGCCCACTCGTTCATCACTGCTGGTTCTCCAGTAGGGTTAGGTCGCCCACTAATCCAACCCGGCTCATCGTTCCAAATCGCTTCGACACCCAGACCGCTGTTGCTTCCATCCCTCACTCAAGTCAGTCGGATTCTTCAGTTGGCAGCCCAAGTCTGACTTGATTCAACTCAGTCCACTCAACTCAGTCGCAACCCAGATCGATCGGACTCAACTCGGTCAACTCCAACAGGTTCCAAAAAAAAAAATTATATATATATATGCTATTATTTTTGGAGCCTTCTGTTCTTCTTATTTCCGCTGCATACTTTGAGATTTGTGTGTTTTTTGCTATTGTACTATTGCAATGGGTGGTGATGACAGTCAAAATTCTAAGGCCAATGAGGTCCAGAAGGTTGAGATCTCTGTCAAGAGCTCAGAAGGTGGTTCTTTTAGGGGTACCAACACTACTCCAAAAATTAAATCAGACGACGGCTAAAAACTGTCGTCTGATATGAAGGCAAACCGTTGTATATCGAGGCACCGTCTGATGAAGGTCGATTATAGGGAACCGTCGTGTGAAGGGCTCGACAGCATGGCAGCAACATGTCGGCAGCATGCCAGCAGCCTGTCGACAACATTAGCTATTACGTGACTATTCTTCAGACGAGGGGCGACTTTAGAAACTGTTGTGTGATTGCGATTTAGAAGTCACTTTATTTTATAGCTGTTGTGTGAGTTTTATTCAGATGACAGTTTTTATTTTGTAACTATCGTGACTATTGTATACATTCGACCGTTCTTTTGACAAAAAATGTGGTGTGAAGACTAACAATTAAATGTATTTATGGTTTGAGACGATACATTGAGCTTTTACCATTGTGCTATAACGTGTTGGACAATACTTTTCATTTATTCTTGTTGTCTAACTGTTACAAATGTTCTCAAAAATCAAATTAACACAAATCCCACTATGTATAAAATGTATTCAGTAAATTGATATCAAAACGGGAGTATCCCTAATCTCCATACATAAAAACACTAAAAGCATTTGTTCCTTCCATGCATCAAAACCAAGTCTCTTTTATCTAACTCTCATCTTCCTTCCATTTTTGCTGCTTGAAATCAATAGTAATCTGCAAAGTAAGGCCTAGAATCCCATTTCTTGACTAAGAGGCATCTCTTTGCAACCTCCTGTTGACATCAGCAACTTATTTATAATACATATTCACCATACTTAAAACCGATGCCTTATGAATTCCTGGAAAGGAGTACATACATCAGCTACTTGTCTTGCATGAGTCCAAGTAGTTACCAGGTTTAATTAATTAAAGAAACTGAGTATTAATGTGTATTACACTATTTTAGTATCCCACTATGATGTTAAAGAAACACAGATTGAATAATGAAGATATTGAGATAATTACCTATAAGGCCATTCGTTATCATACCAAGAGACAAGCTTCACAAAGTAGTCATTCAAAGCAATTCCAGCCTTGGCATCGAAAATGCTCGACCTACAATATAACATAAGGTGCACTCACTGAGAAATAGCTCATGCAATATTTACCATGAAAGGCATACAAACTTGCCACAGCAAGAAAAAATTCCAATTCTATTATAATCACACACACACACACATATCCATCATGATCTAATCAAATCCCATTATAAAAACACATACAGAACACCGAACCCACCATTTATCAAAACTAGAAAACACCAACTAAGCAATCATATGCAGGAAAGGTTAGTTAGTTAGTTACAACCATTAGTTAGCTTAAAAGAATCTTTATGATCATATGCTTCTGCATTTTCTAATACCATGTGCAAGTATCACTGCATTTGTAAGGAATCACAAAGATTCGTTCACTGTTTCTTAAATATCTGAGTTCTAGCTAGGAAATTGTGAAATATATTCCCATAATTAAAGTCTGACACAGGGAGTAATTCATATCAAGGGTTTGGAGCATGCATATTCTAAAAAGAAAGAAAAGAAAATAGAGAGATAGATGGAGAACCATTTTGTTCTCTTTTGAATGATTTAATCACATAGTTTAAGGATGAACTTAATTTATATTTTTCCTAGTATTAGCAGTTTCGGAGTATCAATGTCAAAGCTTAGTGTTCTGTAACCACTAGTTGCTGCCTAAAAAGAGTCCATGGACTTTACATATTTCTAACTGCCAATGCATACATCAATTTGAATGTACTATGTAGTGCTTATGGTGAGTGACTTATTGGGCCATTTGGTCAATTCTGAAGTAACAGATGCTAGGTTGAAAACGTGAAACTTACCCTTAATGCACATCAAAATAGGGCATAGTTCAATTATAGATGATGTACATGGTTACAAAGTATCAAGTTCTAATGCAGTAACAAACAACATAGATTTGCCCATGTGCTCTAAAAGAAAAGGATGAATATATGAACTTACAGATTGATGAGTAAATAGCATATGAAGATAGCCTGCAGCAGCCTCAAAACAGGTTCATACCCGAACCTAAAAAATGTTGAAATGTTATTAGTTCTGGCACACTATGGAGCTTCAAGTATAATAAATAGCAGGTGGGTTTTCAACTGATAGCGACGCTACCTCTATCAGTGATTCACAACCACTTATGTCTAGGCCAACCTTTATTAGTGTAAGATGGCCTGTAGCCTTATTATGCCTTTGAGGGCCCAAAAGGCACATCGAGCCTTCACATAGTATACCAATATAAATGTTATTCAACTAATGTAAAAATGTTGGCACTAGACAAAAACATACAATAGACTGAAATGATTTAGCAGCTGATTTAATAGTTCTTTAGGAGATTTACCAGAGAACCTCTAAAGGTAGCATGTGCCTTTGTTACAGCTTGCTCGTGCCTGATTTTTTCAGGATCATACGCTACATTTTGTAGTGTAGAGCCTTGTGAATCTGTACTTTGGCTTCCTGGCTCTCTATCACCAAATGTACTTGGAGCTTCCTTGTTCTCCAATTCTATTATCTATAGTGTTTGTGCTTTCATGAAAAGCCACAGGCGGATCTGCAACAAATTCAGTTGTAGCTGCCCTGGCAGCAACCACCACCTCTTTCTCATTTACAAATCACTGAAACCATAGACATAAGACTAGTTAGACATAAGAATAGAATTTGCGTATGTTACTGCTTCTATACAGATATAGAAAGTAAGTAAACTTCTTAGATTGAAGGTATAGCTCCAGTTTTAAGAATAAAAATGAAAAATAAAGTGGAAGTTTCTTTTAAAGTGAAAACACAATTTCAATACGATCACAATTTCAATATACATGAATTACAAATTGAAACACAAGATAAAACTAAATTAATGGAATGGATTCCAAGAAACAAGAAGAATGTCATATAATGGTATTTTTGAAAATTTTCCAGAACCAAATACTGTAAGAGCAAATCTCTGGATGCTTATGATAACACCAGACAACAGATGAGGTATTAACTTCAGACAATCTAAAAGAAAAGGCTTTATCATTTTAGCTTAGTCAATTCTGTTCTAATTACAAACTAATGAGGCATGCATGCATTTCTAAGAACTGCATAAATCAAAGTACACACCCAATAAGACAGAGAGAGATCCTCAAAGCATTTTTCTTTTGATCTTAACATGCCTAAAGTTTCAAACTTCCAACCATCAACACCTTGAAAAACAAGAACCACATGCCAAAACATAATCCACATTTGATCTATTTGAGCAAATTAACTACCATACCATACCATACATTCGAAGTAAAAATCCCTCAACACTATCAAAACCAACTACCATTTATGCCAATTATCCTAACCCAGAAACAACCAACCAAGCAACTACATCACACCCACTGAACCCAAAAAGGAAATCCACCTAGAAATTCCAAAACCCATAAGATCTTACAAGCTTCACAATTTGCAAGACACAAATGAGCCCCAGCTACCCCAGATCTGAAACTCACTTACCAAATGTAGAACCTTCCAAAGCCCTAAACCAACTTTCCTTGCAAAACACAAATCTCAAAAAACAATCAGACCCAGTAAAACACACAACATAAAAAAGCAGCTCCAATCATTAGACACACAACATCCAATCCGCCTCTGAACCAGAAAACCCCAAACCAATCAGTTCACACACAAAAACACAATTCAATTCCTTCAATTTCAGAAACAAAACAAGAAGATGACGACGAAGAACATGCGTTGAAAATTGCAAGAGAGGAGGTTGTTACAGGTGAGATTGTTGGATTTCATGTTGGCCTGAGTGCGGTCGGAGTAGAGCTCGGAGTTGTTGGAGTCGACGGTGATGGCCTGGGTGTAGAGGTTGACAGTGAACTCAAAGTGGTCGTCGATGAAGGCCTTCACTATTTCCCAAATCGAATAACCCATTAGGTTTTAGTCAGGGTTTGGTGAGAAGAGAGAGAGAGAGAGCTTTTGGTTGGGGTTTGTAGAAGAAGAAGAAGAGAGAGGGTTTGACGAAAAAGGATTTGTCGAGTAGAGAGAGAGAGGTCGGGTTTGTCAAGAAGAGAGAGTTTTGGGGTTGCCGGTGAGTGCCGAATGTGAGGCGAGTCGAGAGAGGGTGTTGTTATAGGTTTGGATCTGTCGAGACTCAAGAATAAGGAAAGTCGAGAGTGAGGCGCTGTCGAGAGAGGGTTTTGGTTTTGGTTTTGGGTATGTTTTGTTATTTTTTTGCGCAAGGCCCGACCCTATCAATTTGGAAAAGGACTTACACAACAGATTTGTATAAGCATGTGGTCTGAATGTAGCCATTTAAATTTCGGGTTTGTCTCCTATTAATTTGGCTTCCCTCTTTAGGGAGTTGGAGAAAATTTTTGGTGGGTGATCTCCCTCCTTTCTGTCAAACATATTAATCAGACCACAATTTTATTATTTCTCGTCATATGATTAATACACGTTCAAGGAAAATTTGGGGTTTGAGATCAGGTTTGACACCACATACATGGTGGGAAACTTGCCGCTCAATTTTTTTAGGGTCATACAACGATTTTGTCCTTAAATGTCTTCTGAACTAATTCATAATTCTATATCAAACGACATATTTTATAAAAATGATGTCTAAAAAAATAAAAATCAATCAGACAACGGAAAACTATAATGCGTCGTCTGAGAGGCGTCGTCTGATTCAATTTTTGTAGTAGTGCAAACTCACTGGTACCAATTTCCGAACATGGAAGAAGATTATGTCAGTTTATCTCCGTGGAATACACAAAATGGGGCATGTGACTGGAACAATCAAGGCTCCTAGTGAAGATGATGTGGAGGCCTATGCTAAGTGGGAGGATGATGATGGGTTTGTAATGTCAATCCTATTTCGAGCCATGACTGATGATGTGCTACAGATGGTGGAGGAATGTGAAACTGCTGAGGCGATATGGAAGACATTGGGGGATTTATATACCAACGAGTTTGATTTTATACAGGTCCATGAATTGATATGTAAAGCTGCTAATATGCAACCGAATGGGCAACCAGTAGCTATGTATTTCACCAAGCTGAAGAATGTATGGGCTGAAATTGTTCAGAAGCATCCTTGCAAGATCAAGAATCAGGAAGATCTTGTGTGGTACCAGAAGGAGAAGGAGCTAGAAAGGGTTCATGTATTCCTGAGAGGGATTGATGAGAAGCATAGCAGTGCCAAGGGAGAATTGCTCAGAATGACAGACCCTCCTAGTTTGAACACAGGTTTTACATACATCCACAAGGATGAGTCTCAGCAGGAGAGTGTCAAACATGCGCAGGTTGAAGTATCTAGCCTAGCCATGCAGGCCAAGTCACCGGCACCTTTCCTTCAGCAGCAGAGTTCAGCCCCACTTCATTAGCAAGGTTTCCCACAAGGCTTCACCAACCGCCCTCGTCCTCAATGTTCTTATTGCAATGACCTTGAGCATGTTCGGGAGACTTGTTGGAAGTTGAACCCACACCTTAAACCTAAAAAGCAAGGTTATCGTCCTAAGGCGAAAGCAGCTGCTGTTCAATTGGTCCAAGAACCGGATTTCTATAGAGTAGTTGGCCAAGATCATCATACAGCAGGTGGAGTTACTCCTACAGCCTCTATAGTTGGTCGAGGTAAAATTGGTATGGCTTTAAATGTTTCTAACTTTGTTGGTTCTGATACATGGATTATTGATTCTGGTGCTTCTGATCATATGACTTATGACAAATCATATTTTATTGAATTGTCTTCCCCACCAGTGTCCTATGTAACCAATGCCAATGGTGAGGCCTTTCCTGTGTTAGGGTTAGGGTCAGTTTGTATTACTCCCACCGTAGAACTTCATAATGTGTTATATGTGCCTTACTTGTCTCACCATTTGATATCTGTTCCCAAGTTAAGTACTGAGTCTAAATGTTCCGTAACCTTTTATCCTATGTATGTGATTTTTCAGGATCTTCTCACCAGGGAGATAATCGGTCGGGGGTATCTGAGGGGCAGGTTGTTCCATTTGGATCAGACATACGCATGAGAGAAACCAGGAGCACAGTCCCACGCCGCTTTGACTTCGAGTTCTGATAAGCTAAGTGAAATTTGGTTGTGGCATTGCCGTTTAGGGAATCCCTCTTTTAGTCTTATGAGAAAAACCATGCCTACTTTGTTTATTGGTGTGGATGAGTCTATTTTACATTGTGAAACATGTGTTTTGGCCAAGAGTCATCGTGCTACTTATTCTCCTAGTAGTTCTAATAAAAGTGTTGCTCCTTTTGGGTTGATTCATTCTGATGTTTGGGGGCCATCTAAAGAACCCACTGTCTCGGGTATGAGATACTTTGTGTTGTTTATTGATGATTTACGAGATTGAATTGTCATGGGTTGCTCTTCTACAAACCAAAGATGAAGTCTTTCCAGCTTTTCAAACTTTTCATACTCTTGTTCAAACACAATACCATAGCACCATTAAAATCCTTCGTTCTAACAATTGGGGGGGGGGGGGGGGGGGGGAATATGTTAATCATGTTTTCAAAGAGTTTTTTACAACCCATGGGATTGTTCACCAAACTACATGTCTACAAACACCAGAACAAAATGGAGTGTCTGAAAGGAAAAATCGTCATTTACTTGATATGGCCCGTGCCCTTCTCTTTAGTGCTCATATGCCTAAGTATCTTTGGGGCGATGCTGTACATGCTTCCTCCCATCTTATCAATCGTCTTCCCTCTAGCGTCCTTCAGGGAAAAATTCCATTTGAGGTTCTTGCATCTTATGTCTCCTTACCTTCATTTCATAATCTTCCAGCTCGTGTCTTTGGTTGTGTTGCCTTTGTCCATGTTCCTAAAAACCAGAGGTCTAAGTTGGATGCCCGGGCACTTAAGTGTGTGTTTGTTGGATACGGAGGGTATTATAAAGGGTACAAGTGCTATCATCCACCTACCACGTAGTACTATGTCACTATAGATGTTACCTTATTTGAGGACATGAGTTATTTTTCCTCTTCAGATACAGCTCTTCAGGGGGAGAATTCATATTTGGAAGAACTATATCATGGAGAGGGGGATGAATCAAAAGGAGGAGAAGAAGAAGTCACACAGGCAAGAGGTATTTTGACGAATCTAGTTGAGAACATCAGCTCAGATCTAGTTGAGACCATCAGCTCGCCTCTTGAAACAGTAGCTCCAAACATCCACGCACTAGTTTCTATGGCTGAAAATGAAGTTGAAGACACAACTACCCCTCCTGCCATCGCTTCTACCCCTGACCCTCAGCTTCCTGGTACTGAAGTTCACTCATTTGAGGTATGTCCACCCACTAGTACTAGCAGTAGTGAGTCTAATGTTGAGCAATATGTGTTACCAAATAGGACCACTCGAGGTCAATCAGCCAAAAGATATGAACCTACTCTTGCTGCCAAATCAAAATACTCAGTAGGCAATTATATGTCTACTAGGAGGTTGTCTAAGTCATATGAATCATTTGTGAATCAAATATCTGCTGTGTCAGTACCTAACAAAGTGCAGGATGCGTTGGGGAATCCAAAGTGGAGGAAGGCAATGGAGGAAGAGATGGAGGCGTTGCAGAAGAACAATACTTGGCAACTTGTGCCTCCACCACAAGGCAAGAAGTCTGTAGGTTGTAGTTGGGTGTTTACCGTGAAGCATAATGCTGATGGATCAGTGAATCGGTACAAAGCACACCTTGTAGCAAAGGGGTTTACTTAGACGTATGGTATAGACTATGATGAAACATTTTCCCCTGTTGCCAAGATGAACACTATTCGGGTTCTGCTCTCATTTGCTGCTAGTTTAAACTGGCCACTCTGACAGTTTGATGTCAAGAATGCATTTTTTCATGGAGAGTTAGCCGAGGAAGTGTACATGAGCCTTCCACCTGGGTATGTAGTTGCTTCTCCTGGTGATTTTGTCTGCAGATTGAGAAAATCTCTATATGGTCTCAAACAGTCACCTCGTGCTTGGTTTGGAAGATTTTCACAATTCATGCGGAAGGTTGGTTACAGACAGAGCAACTCAGACCATACCTTGTTTCTCAAGCATCAACAAGGGAAGGTAACAACTCTAATTATTTATGCGGATGATATGGTAATCACTGGCAATGATACTGTTGAGATGGATAGACTACAGAGATTGCTAGCCTCTGAATTTGAGATGAAGGACTTGGGTGAACTTAAGTACTTCTTAGGAATTAAGGTAGCTAGGGGGAGAGAAGGGATCTACTTGTGCCAGAGGAAGTATGTTCTTGACTTGCTAACAGAGGCAGGTTTGTTGGATTGTAGACCTATTGATACTCCTATTGAGCATAATCATTGTTTAGCTGAGTATCCAGATCAGGTACCTACTCGCTATCAGAGGTTGGTTGGGCACTTGATTTATTTAGCTCATACTAAACCAGATGTTGCATATGCAGTAAGTGTGGTGAGTCAGTTCATGCATAACCCGAGTGAGAGTCACATGGATGCTGTTATGAGGATTTTGAAATACTTAAAGTCAGCTCCAGGAAGGGGAGTATTGTTTTCTAAACACAACAATGTTCTTGAGGTTTGTGGTTTCACAGATGCAGATTGGGCTGGAAATATTACAGACAGGAGATCGACATCTGGTTACTTTACCTTTGTGGGAGGTAATTTGGTTACATGGAAGAGTAAGAAACAGAAAGTTGTGGCACGTTCTAGTACTGAGGCTAAGTATAGAGGTATGGCTCACGGAGTGTGTGAATTGCTGTGGCTGAGGAATCTGTTACGTGATCTAGGTTTCAAACTCAAAAGTACCATGTAGTTGTATTGCGACAACAAGGCAGCTATTGACATATCACAGAATCCAGTGCAGCATGATCGTACTAAGCATGTGGAGGTTGATAGTCACTTTATAAAGGAGAAGCAAGATGCCAAAATTATTAGCTTTCCTTTTGTTCCAACTAAAGAACAACTTGCAGATATACTTACCAAATGAGTTTCCAAGAAGGTGTTTTATGACTCACTAAGCAAGTTGGGCATGGTTGATGTGTATGCGCCAGCTTGAGGGGGAGTGTTAGTGTGAGTCATAGCTTAACATTAGGAATATAATATATTGTAATTATATCGTAGTTAGTACTTACATTTTCTATGTGTGGTAGAGAGTAGAGACGTAAGTCAATTGTATTCATGTAATCCTCTTTATATACCTCCACTGTGAGATGAATAATATATCAGATAATTCATTCCTCAATCTTGTCTTATTTGACTTGATCAAGTACAAATATGGTCCATTCAACCTTGGAAAGCAGGTGAACTTCTAATAGTTATCATTATGTTTGCATGTATAACTACAACAATTTCTAGAAGCACCATATGTATATTATTTTGGTTACTAGTGCACTAGTAGCACATATTTACTATGAGTTTGAAGAATGACTATTGGATTCCTTTGTCTTTGACAGAAATACAACATAAAACCTTCTACAAGTAGCAGTGGCAGGAATGATTGAAGGCCAGTTGTTGCATAACTAGAGCATATAGTAGTGACTGATGGGGAGTTGTTGTAGAAGAAAAATTAGGCATTGTGAAGATTCATGATAGTAGAATGTTTCGTGGAAGAACATGTATTTATGGATTTCATTATGCCTTCACAAACTGAGGATTTGATTATGTGTGATTTTTATTCTTATACACGTTAATATTCGGCTAAATTTTAAAATGACTTCCAACGTACATCTGTATGATGGAATAATACTTCACTCTCCTAAATTAATTCATTGAAAATTTCTTACAGCACCGGAAAGTGTGATTTCCTTTATGCATGTAGATATTCTTGGTGCCTCATTGAGCAACATGATCTCGGATTGTAAATGCTTTTGGTTACTTCAAATGTTAATTAACATTGTACTTTGATAAAGATAAACTAGACTTGGGGGTAATTCGCCACATGATATTGCAAGGCAATTTTTACTCAAGTTGTGTTACTTGTAGTATATTTAGTATTTACCCAGCATTTCCTCAAAACCTTACCCTAAACCTATGGTCATTTGGCAGTAGGCTCCAAACAATAACTCTTTCATACCATACTTTATCTATGAAATGGAAAAATTTTCATTTTGTTTACAAATTTTGAAATAAGGATAGTAAATATGAGGGTTAGGCAATAAATTTTTCTTGTAAAACTAACAAGCTCTTGCTTTGTTAAAAAAAGAAAAGAAAAGAAAAGCTCTTGCTTGCAATATAAAATAGAGAAAATGGTTTTGAACTTTAAAAAAAAAGCCTAAAAGGAGCTCACGCACCTTTCCCGTCTCTAAGTTAGAATATTGCTGCTGAGTATTGACCTCGATCTCTTCGACGCTGACCTACATCATTCCGGCACCGGCGATTCTCAACAGAGACCTAGTGGCGACGGCGACCTTCACTTTCTCCGCCCTTCCAACGGGAAGTGGCGGAGACACAGATAACTCCTTGTTTCAACGCAAACGAATTCGAAATGGTAACGACCTTAGCCTGGAGTTGGAAGTGATGCATATGGAGGATTTGGGCTCTAGGATGCAGTCTGACCTACACCGACGGCTCCCATGAACTATGCGAGTACCTTGAAAAACCTAGTTGATCGTTTCAGGCAAACAATGATAGAAGAATTCGAAATGACCGATGGGGATTGTTCTTACTCCCCCGGTAAGCATGGACTTAATGTCTCTTTCTCTCAGAAAGTTCATAATAAGTTGGATTTTGACTGGCGTTGTGCTGTTATTGTCAAATTGATGGGGAAACCTAATTCTGTTAATGCCTTTGAATTTATGCTGGGTGGGTTACGCAAAAAATGGAAATTGAAAGGAGGTTGGTCTCTGATTGGCTTACCCAATGATTTCTATATTGTGAAATTTAATCTGGAGGAGGATATGAATGAAG